>NC_143404.1:62150306-62775306 GCF_052110815.1 Crocodylus siamensis
TTGGAAATTTAAAAAATACTAGAGGAGAAATCCTACTGACTTCACCGGGGCCAGAATTCCAGGAGATGTCTTTTTACCATATGCCTTCTAATTGAAGCTAGGTCACATCCATGACACCTTACAAGTATGCCCATATGCCTTTTTACACTGAAATCTTTTATCCCTTTCGAAACGGAAGAAAAATGTGCGTTACAGGAAACAGATGTTTTGTGAGTTTTATGCACTTGTATTCATTTTTTGGCTTTGTTCAATAATTCCTAAATAGGCTTGGGGTATCAGTAGAACATGCAATCATCCTATGAGTTTGTTCTGAGCCATGGGGTAGAGTATGCCAGCCCACCATTTGGCTGGTAGACATGTCAAAGGATTTGACACTTCTGGTGGACTTGACATATTTCTGGTGGATCCCATGATTCACATTTTATATTTCACCTTTCATTCAAACTTTCTTTACAATTTAGATGCAGGCAGCACCTTGTTAAAGCAGATGTTATTAAGGAGGAGGATGACAGTGAAGTTAAGAACTAGCACACCATGGGGTTGCTCAATGGCATGTTGGGATGGAAAATTTTCACCAAGGAAACTAGGGAAAACCATTCCTCATATGGAAAAGGGCCATAAAAGCTCCAATGCAAAGTTTGGTTTGAGTGCAGGACTTTGCTTTTCCTTCGCTTTTGCAGATACGGCTTTTCGGTATCAAATATGCAAATATCAACAAACAATGACATGGAAACAAATCTTTATTTGAATGAGATTTCAGATTTTGAATTTCAAAATGTCAGAGCTCTCAAAGAGTTTCCTCATTTTTTACTCTGCAAGTTCTATTAAATCGGGGAGACCAAAAGGCTGATGTGGGAAAAGCAAAGGCAAAAGTAGGCACTTGTGCTTGAGGCAGGTTACCAGGAATGAGAAAAGCAGACTGTGCTTAAGAAGATCAAATGGAAAATTATTGCTCATGCACGTGGAGCATGTAATTACCAGGAAGGCGTGTAATTTTGTGAAAAAAATGTTACAGTAAGTAAATATGTTGCCCCATCTAAACCTCAGTGACTTTGTGGGAACCTTTTCTGCAGTGTCAGCCATCTGAGTTTCACTTTGAATTTCAAGTTTGAATAAATGCAGAGGCAAAGCAAAAGTCTTCTGAAATTTCCAAGTTTCACTTGCTTCTGATGCAAAACCACAAACTGATCAATGTTGGCTCAGAGTGAAGCTCAGGTTCACTCCAAATAGTCAGGAGCCTTACCTCATTTTTGACAAATCTGCTCTGCTTTCCCTTGGTGCTGAAACCCCAAACCGAGTGAATGCCCTGAACATCTTGTTTTATAATAAAGGTTCCACATTCCTGTATTCTTATGGATATAAGAAAGCACAACTCTTATAAGGCTTAACTCCCACGAACCTAATTTAACAAGTTAGCTTTAAATACCGTTTTTCTGTTCCTTGCGAGCAGCTGCAAAAATGATCCTATGGTAAGTTGCAAAGTGTAAATACATAGAGGAGAGAAGAGTACATACACAGATACAGAGAGAGAGAGAGAGAGGAGTCAGAAATAATGAACCTCATGTCCATCACAAGCATTTGTAAAGGGAAGCAGGGCTGTGTTGCACACGTGTGACCTCTAAGGGGAAATGACATTGGATAAGCCAAACCGTGTTTGAGCAAAAATGAGATGATTTAGTCCCTTGCCTCTATTTAGCTACCTGGCCCATTCTGTACATTAGTTGTATTGAAAATATGCCCCATGTTTTACCCTGAAACTCTGTTTTACAGTTTGAAATCTGACTATCCTACCAAATCATCATGTAAGCCAAAAAATATTGTTGTGGTGGCAGCACATTGCTCATTTTAGCCTTGGCTTCTGCCAGGGTTAAAATATGGTTCCTTAATGTAGGATCTGATTGTCACTTCTACAATGGTACTTTTGCAATAGCTTCCCAAACGTATCCGTTTGGGACAATGGATTTAGACTGGAATGAAAAGTCCAATACAATTGACCTCCCTCAGCATTCCCCATGAAAGAATGGCTGATTTACTCTATTTATATAACGTCTATATATCATATTCTCGAAAATAATCTCAGGAGCATACAGTTGTTGTTCACTTAGTTTCCTCCAACAGTCTAAGCCAGCATGATTGAGATCTGGACTCCCCAGACAGACACAGGAACTTACACTAGGAAACTGGACAGACCCTTAACTGTGCTGATGCCCTACAGAAAAGTGCCAGTGTTAAACAGCCAAAAACACAGCAAACCCTCTAGTACTCAAGAGAGTGAGTCTTAGCCAGTAGACTTTGCCAGGAATCATACCGCACAATTCTGAACTAGCCAGGCAGGCATTTTTCAAATGTTTCACAAGGCAAGAGAGAGAGAAAAAAAGAGGGAGATTTAATGATAAATAATAATGCACTGTCCTCGACATTAAAGGACATCATTGGCTCTCTTCTCTCTGGTGTAAATCAATATAATGTGTGAATCCTTTAAAAGTAACATGGAATTTAAAATGGAAAATATGAGAACCTAGTAGAATTACCGCTAAAATCATCCGTTTATTATCTAGGTGTGCTTAATAGCCTGATGTCTGATGAAAAATCATTTGCTAACCCCCAGGAATGGTTCATTTTCCAACTCAATCACTCAGCCATGCATTGGCTAGTGCTTTTAAAAAATATACCGTATATTACTTCTTTTGTCAATGTCTGGAGATAATTTATAACAGCAATAACTTCCATTAACATATCTACTAAGGGCGTTTAGTTAAACAGGTAAGACTCACCATGGACTTGTGCAGTTTGTAGCAGCAAACCAGACAGGATGATCCTAACTTATTTTAAAGTGGTTATTTGTCAACCGTTAATTTATTAGTTTATATTAATTAATAGTTGAGTCTGATTTAAGGAGCGGTCCCATTTCTGGAACTGTGGCCTTGATTCTCATGTGCACTAAGGTCCCTTTACGCTGTTTGGACATTGCATTTACAACCGTTCTACACGGCTGTGTAAAGAGCCTTGGTATCGATTAGATTTAGGCTTTCTATATATTCCATAAGGTTTTTGTCCCTGGGTAATACCTATCTTCCCTAGATCTCAAAGCGCCTTACAAACATACCTAAGTCTGAGTTTTCCTCTCGGCTATGCTGACCGAGGACAGATTCTGTTTGGTGGAGTTGCTCCAGGTTTATGGAAGCATAACTCAGATCAGTCTGTCACGGCAATAGTCATGAACTGCAGTCTCTCCTAGCAGGGCAGTTGGTCCAATAAAAGATATCACCACCAATTAAATCCTGGCCTCGCGATGTTTTTTTTTTGAAGGGCATATCAAGCTGGCATTCTCTGAAGAAAAAGCTTTACATTGTAAAAGTAATATTTTGGGTTGTTTTTTTTTTTTTTTCACTACCAAAATAGTTGGGGGTCTTTTAAGAAAAAGGTGAGCACCAGAAATTAGATTCAAAAGATTTGTGCATCCTGTTGCTGCAGACAAGTTCATATGTTTTTCTTTCTTGACTGCTACTTAAAAGATGCTCTTAGAAATGTTTAGGATTTGTACAGAATGGGAAACACAATTGTATCTGAGCGATTGATGTTTCTGTCCCATAGGTTTCCATATAGTGTTGTTATGTTTAATTGGTAAGCTTTCCATATTAAGTCTTGTACGTGCTGAGGGTTCAGGGAGCATATTTTTTCAGTTTCCAGAACATGATTATGGGTTTTTTCTTGTAATTTACATTTTTAGCCACTAAACATTATAAATACATTATATTTAGAAAATGAGATGCTCTGAGTGCTAGTGAGATATGACAGTGACAAATCTTATGAACGTTAATACTGAAACCCATCATAGTTCAAGTCCCAGTTGCTGTATTATAGCTTAGTCTGGGGGGCGGGATTTGAGGGGAGGGGGGTTATTCTAGTTATCAAGTTGTCATTGTTCAAATGCCATTTTTTGCTCAATTTAGGAGTAATGTGCACTTGAAGAAGCCGTGTTTAGTGATTGTGAAATCTTCCTGGAAAATTATAAGAGAAAAAGTTGCCTCCTAAGGTTGCAAATAAGTCATGGATCTAAGGCCTTTTACAAACAACGGGCTAAATCCTATTTTCCCTTTACAAGCCCAAGTACCAGTTATGCAACTTTCAGATTATGTTTCCAGCTGTGGCAGAATAGGTGCACCTGCCAGCAGAGGGGGGAGAAAGAGAAGGAAGTCCCTGCTTGCAGTCCTGGGCTCCGGCACCAATGTTTTTTCTGCATTTTGCTTCTAATACTTAATGGATATACAGCAGTGGGGTCGTTTTTGCACTGTTAGGGGCTGCATGCAAGACAGCATCCGCCTTACTGATCCACCCTCCTTCCAGTTTTCTCTCCTCCTGACCCCACATGCCTTTCTCTCCTGGATGTCGAGTAGGCCAGCTGGAGGGTGCTGTGGACAATACTTAGCCCATTGCTTGGTCGTTAGAGCACTTTGCTAGGAGGGGAGATGCAGACTCAACCTTCCCTCTAGGAGAAGGGAAATCTGGGTCTCCTGCACTGTGGGACAGGTCTCCTATACGTTAGGCTACTGGGTGATAGATGGGAGGCCATGTCCTACCTTCTCCAGCATGAAACACTTGTTAGTCATGTTTTTTCTGCGACTGAAGTTTTAGGACTTACATGGCTTGCCATGCATATCAGTTCTGTCCTGGAAACTACAGTCAGGGTGGAGCCTTCTGAGCTTGTTCTGAAGGAAGTGCAGGGTGAGAATAGTAAACAGTGCAAACTGAATCCAAATTGTGTTAGGTGCTAACAGTTGCACAAATATGGCTACACAAGTTCCACTTAGGTGCATAAAAGTAAAAAGAGATTTAGCCCAAAGTGCTGGGGCAAACATTTTGCCTGGATGCACTTAGTCTGTACAAACTTGTGGCAACTACCTGAGCTGAAAATATATCCTTTGCTCCCTGCATTTGCACTGGTAGTTTTAAGCCTGTCAGCATTTCTGGTGTGACTGCCCGTTGCAGGGATTTATCACTCAGCTCTAAACCTTGCTCTAGGCTAGAAATTGGCATACAAGGGAGCAAGGTTTGGGTTAAGATATATATGTGTGTGTGTGTGTGTGTGTGTGTGTGTGTGTGTGCGCGTGCATGCACGCGTGTGCATATTATTATGTTGAAGAACTGTGGAAGGAAGAAGAGAGTGAGCAAAAGTCACTGGCCAGGTTTGAAGTGAGTCTTTTTCTCTGCACTCCTGTAGTCTGCAATGCATTTTATCTACAAGGTGTGAGGCAGGCCTTGGGGTCAAGGGCTTTCACAGAAATCCTGGATATCAGGGAACTGTGCCCAGAGATGAGATTTGACTCCAAACACAATAATATCTGGGTTCCTTAAGATCTTGATCCTCCAGATTGTTGCAAGTGAAAGGGTCGCTTCTCCTAAGTGGAACTCTGCTGTAGGATCAAGGCCTTTAACAGGGAATCTAGTTCTCCATTTCTTGCCAGATATATACTGTAAGCTCAGTTTTGAGCCTGACATTGCCCTTGGACCAGGGTCAGTATGCCAACGGTGCCCCCTTGCTCCTGAGTATGGGTTGTCTATGCTGGTGGAAGAAAGCGGTCTCCCAGAACTGTTGTTCCTTCGCCCACGCACGTGTGTGGGGGAGCGGACAGGGAGTGGAGGCAAAGAATGTGGCTCGGAGGATCAGAAACTGATTCCTGCTCTGCTTCTGCGGCAGCCCAGCTGGAGCCTTGAGCTGGGGCTGTTCAGGATGAACTACAAGGTACCAAACCAGCTGTTCAGTATCTAGACACAGCAAGCCTGGATATTCTTCTTTCCGCTCTCCGATTCCTGTTTGGTGTACTACTGTGGGCTTTGAGTGTATTGCACCCCTAGGAAATGTCCCCAGATACATGTTTTTTCACTCCTCTTTACTACTTTATTACCAAAAGCAGTGGTAGGTGTTTCACAGAAGGCAGGGAAAGGCAGAATCCCTGCTTGGACAGTCTTACGATCTATGCTTAGGATCCCAGAAAGATATATGCCCAGATAGATCTTTGTCTTCTTAGAGGGTCTTTTAACTACAGTTCGGTTTCACCTTGGTACGTGCCAGGTGATACAAGATGTACGCGGACGACACAGGTGGTAAAGGTGTGATGATGCATTGTAGTTTCTCAGCCTGCAGTTGGCTGGGAATATCCTCTAATTGTGCGAAAGAGGCCAGCAAGCTCCTGAGCCATTGTAGATGATCCTGTAAGTGGCATGGATGGAAGCTCTTTCACTGTGCACTGACATGTTAGATCATAATGACTTTGCAGGAGCTACTCATTTACAGTCTATCATGTCAATATTTAGTGGGCTAAGGGTCCATTGTAATACACTGGCACATTAGAGACCAAATAGCTCTGTCTGGCCAATCATCCATAAATTGTAAGCGGGCTACATGCATCATTTTAAAAAAGGAATCTATCAGACAAAAAATGTGTATTCACACAGAGGGTCTAGACTTAAACATAAACCAACTGCAAAAATGCACAGTTAAGGCTTTCATTTACCACGTCTGTTCTTGCAATACCCACAAGCACAAGAGAACAGATTAAGCATAGAGTGGGAGCATTAACTCTGCATGTTCTTGCTTTTGAGGGCTTATTATGGAAGGCCCTTAACATTATTTTGACCCAGTCTTTTTATGTTAATAGTTTTAAGTGTCTCTGTGTTGTTATGCAACAGTACAGTATGTGATAATACAAAAAACGGCACAGTGTTTAGAGGATCTGCAGCTTTCGCATTGTGGGTATTGTATCTAAATACATTTAAAATTCATTTAAAAGCTACTCTGTGAACTTGGTATCAAACTTGTCGATTTCTTTTTTCTCTTGAGTATTAATACAGAAAATGATGCTTTGTTTAAAAAAAAAGCAATATCAGCACTCAGTGAAATATCCTAAAACATAGCACTGTATTTGTGGTAAGGTTTCTGAATATTTGTGTACTGCAGTTATTTTGGTATTAATTGACTTCTCTAGATACAGGTTGTAGATACCTATCTGCTTTGTTAATGCTGATATTTCTAGCAGCCAGTGTTGGTACCTTTTGTCTTCTGCAATCTATCAAGACAGTGTTTCAGACTACAAATTTTTCTAAGAGGAAACAAAGCAGATAGCATCCTTTAGCAGGCGCAAGTCCAACAAATGTCAAATTCTGAACAACATTACTTTGTGTCTCTATTTAACATTAAAGCTGATGGCTTTTTGACAGGTTTATAGCTGACAACTTCCATAGCCAGTCATGCAGCACAATTATGTTTGAGCTAATTTGATGAATCAACTTGATGTTCTATAGTCCCAGTTGGCTTCAATAGCGTATGTGCTCAATTTTCTGCTGGAGGTCAAAAATAAGCTTTGAAATTTGGCTAATCCCATCACATCCGCAGAACATGTCTGGTGGAATAATCTTTGGACATGCAGTCTTGACTAATGCCAGAAATAGGAAAGAAAACTTGGTAATTTCATTAGGTCTATCAGTCATGAACTGAACAGCAATCAGGGGTGTCATGTCCAGCAACTTATTCATAAGCTCTTATAAATTTTAGTGGCTAGGGAAGGATGAGGCACATTCTTTAAGTGTGCTGCTTGTTTCAGAGGAAAATGGTTCTCATTGTTTGTCTTGCATTTGGTAGGAGTGTTAAAATAAGGAGGGGGGGGATAAATGTTAACATTTTCTAAATTGTTCTTTTCCACCATGCTAAAGATACAGCAAGTCTCAGACTTCAGTCATGTCATTAGCAGTCTGGAAAGTCACAGGCTTTGTTATGTTTGGAATTGCCATGTTTGCAATAAAAATATTACTCTAATTGTAGCCTTTCAAATAGCTACAAAACTGTATTAAACACATCTGAGCTGCTAACACAAACTCGATCAGATTTCTGCACCCAACTGATTTGGTCCTTAGTCATCTTTTTATCGGGTTCTAGGACAGGATTTCAGTTTATTTTTCATACTTTAACCTGTGGGCATTAGCAATACTCAGAAGTGGAAACAGAAAGTTTTAGCATTAGGTATGGCCTAGCATGGAAAAATCACATGGGGCTAGATACAGGCATGTTCTGTCATCTTTTGTAAAAGTAAAGTCATGGTCACTTAAGGCCTGAATGATACAGCCCTAGATTGCACAAGACGTTCATTCAGGCCAATGTACATTTTGTCTCATTGCAAGCACTCCAGTATCAAGGCAATAAATCGACTGCTTCCTCTGGAGGCAAAATTGTTGCCTCTGCAGGCAGGCATTTCCCTTGCAGGGCCACAAACACATTTAAATGAGTATAACTGCTGTCATGCCAGCATTGCACTGCATTTTCTAATGCCATGGCATTCCACGATGGAAGTAGTGCCAAGATCAAAAGGCTGGAATGAGCTCACTCGTGTGATGTCTGCTGTTATATGCTCCTGTTAGAGGAGCTCTGAACCACTCAACAGATCTGTACTGCAAACAGCTGGGTGAGAGAAGGTTCTTTAACACCAGGAATCAAGCAGTAGTGCTGGGGAAAAGGTGTGCACTATCACGATTGCTATTGTTAAACTCCACAGTCTGTAGAACAGGGACAACTAGGAAGATTTGCATAGTTAGGGATCTGTTATATCTGGGCAGGGGAAGAGACATTTCAGGAACACCCTTACATCTGCGCCATTGGCTTGGTCTAGTTTGGATTCATAATATATTTGAGATGAGGAAAAGACAAGCTCAAGCTCCTGCTTTGGTAATTGCACTCCTCATTGTGCAATGCAGTCAGTGGTGGTTGCAGTTTGGGGCACCTGCCACACCCGTGCACTGGGTTTCAGCCCCAGGGCCCCCCATCCAGCCATGATTAGGATGTATCGCTTGCACCCAGCCAGGATCAAGCTTCAGGGTCCCTGTGCCATTTCCACCTGGCCAGGCTCCAGCTCCAGGAGCCTCTGCTCAGTTGGGATCAGACTCTGGCAGCTTGTGCTGCTCCTGTCCAGTCTTGTACTCTGGGGGCCCTGCATCACTCTGTGAATCCAATTTAGGTCTCAGAGGTGTGGCCCACCGGGTTTCCCTATGGAGCCCCTTGTGCTGGATGACATGGCATTGGCCCACAGACTGGGGTTTGAGCACCCCTGGTTTAGGTTCATTATACTGCTACCCTTGGAAGGCAGAGCCTGTCTGTGGTTTAGAGAAGGGAATTAGGCAGCTTCATCATTCAGAGACTATTCACCCTGTAAATTGCGTGCATGTGTGTCTCCCAGAAACAAATAGTTATGCAGTGGACACCAATGTCATCTGAAACCATTTCTTCAAGGTGAAGCATACCAGCTTCCTTTTTGCCACAAAGGGAGAAAGTCCTTCACTGTGTAACGTGGTTGCTTGCAGGCCAGTTGTTTCTTATGAATGCATCTGCTTCCCTGAGAATGACTCATTGTTTAAAGGGTTCCATTAAAGCGAAGTGATTTAGGGACTGAATTTGCAAACAGCTGAGACCCCTCGACCCCCTCTCCCAACCAAACCAAGAGCTGAATTATTTCAAGATCATCCCTAAATTCTATATGTAAACCTCAGACTGTGGCTTGGCATTCCCCCTTCATTGGCTATTTGAATTGGAGTTGAACACTGTGCACCTAAGTCGGGTGGGCAGGGAATTGTACGCTTCAAGATTTAGCTTTGAGTGATACCCCTTGTGCTGCACCCCCAACAGAGCTGTTGTGCACTGAACATTCAGGCCTTCTTGGCTAGGTACAGACAGACTGAAAGTCTGAGGGTGAACCGATTCAGTCTTGGCAGATTAGTCTAAGCTGCACAGATTTAGTTGAGACAGAAGTGAACAGACATTTACCTTTGATTCAGGAAATGCAGCCAGAAACGTGGGGACACTAGAGCACAGCTCTCTAACTGTATATTCACTTCTTCTTCCTGCTGCCCCCGAGGTCTCTGGGATTTGCATTCTAGAATCACAGCAGCAGGACTCTGCAGAGTTGCTTATAACTTCCTCTTCCTGCTTCAGGTGCTTCTGGGATTTGTAGTCCACAGCCACAGACAGTGGTAAGTTTGAGTGAGGGGAGGGCATTTAACTCCCCTCCCTGCCCCAGAACCCAGCCGGGGTTTGCTGGGGGGGAGGGGGAGAGGGAGGTAGCCCTCCGCCATAGACTGGGTTACATCCCCAGCTGGGCTTGTCCCCATCTCTGCCACCTTCTCAGCCAGCCCTCATTGCTCCAGGTAGGGAGCAGAGGGGTGCGGCCAGCCCTGCTCTCTGGAGCAGACAGCACAGCCCAGGGCTAGAAAGTATGCTGGGGTGCAGGGGGACTGGGATTTAATTTGAACCAGGAAGGGGGCTGGGACAGAAGTTTCATGAACCAGTTTGATCCAAATCAGTTAAATCTGACACTACATTCAGGTAGGGTTATCTTAAACCATTTTCAGCCATTTAGAAGCTGGTTTATATGCATAGAATCATAGAAAATTAGGGTTGAAGAGACCTCAGAAAGTCATCTAGTCCAAGCCCCTTCTCAAAGCAGGACCATCCCCAACTAGATCATCCCAGCCAAGACTTTGTCTAGCTGGGTTTCAAAAACATCCAAGGATGGAGCTTCCACCACCTTTACGGGTAGCCTGTTCTAGTGTTTTACTACCCTCCTAGTGAGAAAATTCTTGCTAGTATCCAACCTCAACTTCTCTTGCTGCAACTTGAGCCCATTGCTCCTTGTTTTGCCACCTCTGAAAACAGTCCAGCTCCATCCTCTTTGGACCCCCCCACCCTTCACCGAGCTTCTGCTCTATTACAGGTTCTGATCACTTAAACTGGGTTATGTGTAACTTCTGTCCCTAGCCCTTAAGTGTCCTGCATAAATGGTTAACTAACAGTAGCTTCAGAAAAAACTTGCATGAGGAAGCATTGGGTAAAAACATAAGGGAAAGATTTTATGATTTGTATCATAGACAGAGTTTCACTGAAGATTTCAGTGCTCTTCTACTTTTCAGATACATTCATGTTGTCCACGCCAGCACTGTCACTTTACTGAATACCTGCATGTGATTACTCCACCTTTATCTTCCTGCTTCTGCCCGCCCCTTGTAACAGACATGAAATACAACAGAGACAAGATCATGGTTTGGTGTGTTTATAGGCAGTATGCATTGAAGTGCTTGATTGGATTAAACAACAACAACAAAAAATCCAAGCTTGCTTCACTACTTCTATATATGTTTCTTCTTCTGACAACAGCACACTTTTACTGGACACTGAATAGGGCAGCAAACTGATCTAATGTCTGGTTTTTGTTTGTTATGAGTAATAATTTACAAGACATCAAAGGACTGGGTTGGATTTTTATGATGCCTTATGGTTGAATTTGTAGCAATTAAAATGAGTTTACAAGGGAAAGACTTCTGGAGAATACAGAGTTGCACTTGTTCTGAACATTTATATGAGTAAAGATAGAGATTCAAATGGAGATTGCAGATGAGCTTTTTTCTGTGATGATTTCAAAATGGTTAATGCCTTTTCTGACTGTCTTCCATCTCGGTGTATGTAAATATGTAACATAAGTCTAGTTTCCCCTCTGTTTCTTAGTAACAGGTTGTTCTCTGTAGGTTCCTGTACTGATGTTTCTATGGTCAGTACACTTTTCTTAGGGTTACTGTTGTGCAGTTTCATTTGTTTGTTTGTTGCTGTTTCTATTCGGGGGGGGGGGTTAATTTGAAGGAGCTGAAATAACATGTTTTGTATCAAAGGAGCACTATCCGACTTTGGCTGATTGTAGAGTTGGGCATAAATTGCATCAGCACGTCTTTGTGGAACCAACTCAGCATCATTTACTTGCTTCTTGAATTTGACACTGTGCTAATTGGCATGAAGCCAGCTCTTAGTAAATTGGGCCCATAGTTCCTGTTGTTGTTCCTATTGAAACAGCAGCTGTTGCTATTATCACTTAGGGAACTTCATTCTCTAGTGTGGCCAGGCCGGTACACTATACAAGTACAAGTGCACAAACTTTTAATAAAAGAAGATGAAGAGGCTGGTTTGTTGACCAATAGGTTTATTTCTGTATCACCAATGTTTTAACAACCTTTTTAGAACTAGAGAAGGAAATGATATTCTGGCACAAAAATCCCCTGAACACTAATCATCTTCAAGATGCTTTTGTTTTGTCTCTGTTCTAGTCTGAACTTTCATTTTATTCATTAGTTCATGGGAGGTTTGAAACCTGTTTTCCAGGTAATCTGATCATGGTAGTGACTCACACTAACTGTAAAAAAAAACAACCAACCTGCTTTCAATCTTAATTCATTAGAATCATTTGTGAGTTAGGAAAGAACGTTTCTTTCCAGTGAGCAGATATTTATTGTATAATGATTGTATAATGAGGTAAACATCTGCATGTATATATGTGTCTACAATATGTTTTCTACTTAGATGAACATAAAATGTTTAAGGACATAAATTAATAAACCCCACATGTTAAAAAAGCATGTGTCTGGCCCTAGAAAAGTCAAGAGTGACTTAAAAATCATGATTTAAAAAAAGATAAATTACATTCTGTAATTTATTTCATATTATTTTAATTCAGCTGCTAGTTTGAAGCCCTTTATGTTCTTGTTTTTAAGCTTTTCTCTATGACTACAGGAGTTAGACCCTTTTTTAAAAAAAATAAATTTAAAATGTAAGATTATCACATAATTACAGGATTTCAGGAAATTACCTTTTAGAAAAGCTCTAGCTCAAGATTAGTGACAAAAACAAGAGCGGGCTGGCAACACTGAAATACAGTCATGGTTTCCAACAGTCTTTGTATGCCCAGTTGAACACTTAATTTAAATGCACAGTTGTACACACTAACCGGAGACTTGCATGTACAAATAGCTAACAGGCCTGTTTGCAAAGAGTTATCTACCTTTCATGTGCACTCAGGGTATTTGCATGCAAGTCCATGTTCAGTTTGTTTGAAACCACGTACCATAATATAGCTGGAAAACATTTTTTTCAATATCTGCTTTGCTTTGTAGTCATCTTCATTTTGATGTGAGTTTGCTTGTTTTGTTTCACATAAGCATTAGCTAAAGAGAAGCATAGTGTTGGCTGAAAATGTGGCAGGGATTTCCGAAACACTTAGATGAATGACTTTTAGGTGCTCATCTGAAATTACTTAAAAGGATGCTTACTGAGCCTATTAAATCATCTAAGTAGCCAAAATAGGGAAGAGGAAAACCATTAATGAGAGTCATTGTCGTAGCTATTCTCAGAAACTTGTTTTCACTGTGCATATAGGTGACTGGATTCTGCCAGAATATAACTGAAAGATTTTTGTTCTACCCTAGCTTTTCCATTCCCCATTGAAAGTACTTGATATCTCCTGTATAATCATTATGCTGTGTAGTCTCTGTCTTGTAAACTACAATAGATACCATTATTTTAAATTTACTAGGTCTTGTATCTTTGTCACCCCTGGTCTACGTACGTGTCATTTTAAAACAAAAGAATAAGGAATAGGGTTTAAATCTTCCCCTAAGGTCTGTACATAGGTTTCTATATGCTGTCTGCATGTATCTAAAGGCAGAGTTTGGACCTAAGTCACTTAAAACCCATATGGAAATTCTTAAGTATCTGATTTTGCATATGTAACTAGCAGATTAAGTAGTGTCTTCAGATTCCTTCCATACCTTCCAAAATATGCACAATACATGCACCCATTCTAGGTCTGGAGATTATATCTGTCAAGACTGGCTGCACGTGCGAGAAACATGATGCTAAAATATGTGGCAAGCATGGGAACTGCATGAGCAAGAAGTTCTGTACTTAAACTCATCAAATGAATTTGACACTGGCCAACTGCGAAGTGGATACACTCAGGAAATGATGTATCTTGCCCCAAGAAATCAGATGACATCAGTATATCATCTTCATCAAGTATCTTGCCACATTTTGTTCAAGGTGGATGTTGGTTTGATGGTACTGACACCTTCCAGGAACAAAATATTCACAGAGCAATAAGAAAATGCCATAACTGATAAACCGTGTAATATTCAGAAAAGTGGATGTGATGAGCCCTTAGGTCTTTGAGTCTCCCCCATGTACAACTAGTTTAATGGTTCTGAAACTTTTTTCCCCCATACAACCACGTGATACACCACAAACAATATTTTAATTATGACTATGTCCTGTGGTCACAACCTGCTTCTGATCAAACAACATCCCTGTGGCAACTGTAATCATTGTTTACATGGCAAAGTAATGACGAGAGATTATTTTAATGTCTTTTTAGCAGTCTTTTTTTGCCTCGAGGCCTTTGGCTTTCTTGTAAAACCAATCGCTCACTCTTATCTCCTATTTTCCTCTCATGCGATCTACTTTTCCTTCTGCTTTGTTTCTCTCGGTTGGTAATCAGGAGAGTCAGCATCACGGACAGTGGTTCACAGGCCTCTGACTTAGTTGACATGGAGCATACTTGGAGGCATA
This sequence comes from Crocodylus siamensis, assembly GCF_052110815.1. Classification (NCBI taxonomy): domain Eukaryota; kingdom Metazoa; phylum Chordata; order Crocodylia; family Crocodylidae; genus Crocodylus; species Crocodylus siamensis. The sequence continues at coordinate 62,164,732 of NC_143404.1, forward strand.
ACACATGCAAAAGCATAGTTATTCCTATAGATTTTCAGACTATTATTTATGTTTTCACTCTCAGACCTCTTGGAGCAGTGAAACAGTATATAAACCACTGCTGTAACCTATTGTAGAGGTGGCTTTGTTATTCAAATCTACACGTGGATCTAAACTTTTTTGATAACTTTCGTGCATGTGGCCTGTCGGCGGTCCTGTTGACTTATATGGCCTCTAGTATAATAATATCCAAATTTCTCACAATCTTGAAAAATATTTATCTTCCCTCTTCCCCTCCTGCAGCAATAATATTGTTCTCACCTCAATTTTAGGCAGGGGAGACTGCAGCCCTGAGAGATTAAGAGACTTGCCCGAGGGGATTATACAGGAAATTTGTGATAAAGCAGGGACTTGTACTCCAATCTCCAAACTTCTGCTAGCACCCTAAACAGGGGACCTTCCTTTATGTCTTCATTCTGCTTAAGTACTGGCTCACAAGAAGTAGTAGATGAAATCTCTCATTTTTATTGCATCTGCGCATGAGTATTATCAGGTTCTGCAGATCCAGCTTTCTGAAGACAAAATTAAACTAGATTTTCTGAGTCAGAAAATCATGTTTGTTTCTTAGTTACTGTATGTACTTTGCTGACATGAAATGTATTCAGTAATCCTATGCAGATGTGATTTCTTTCCTGGTACTCCGGAGCACAATATATAGATAACATTTTCATGGTATTTTAAATTCTTATATCCTGACTGTTTTCAGAGAAATGAAAATGATTTTATTAACCTCCTTTGAAGCAAGGAAAAACTTTGAAATGCAAACGAACATATGGGTTGTTCACTATTTTTAAAATGTATTTCATAAAATTGTATTTGATTTGTGTGGGCGCTATTGCTTAGCAGCTAAAACCTGCTCTCGGGATTCTTCCTTTTGTTGGGGGAAGTAATTGCTGACTTAGTTTTTTACCTCTGCAAAGCTGGGCTCAAATCTTAGTGAAAATGAAAGGTGTTTGCTATTGCTGGATACATTTGGAGTCAGTTTTACCCACAGCACAATTCATTGTGTTGCTCAGGGAAACCCGTAGTAAGAGGCCTCAATACTGTGGTACATTGGCAGAACCATATGGGGAGAGCTTATTGCTCATCCATGTTATGCCCAGTTTTAGAGAGTGTCTCTTAGTCTGTCACTTTCTGTTAGAACTAAAATCACCCACACATTTTTGAAGATATACTGGCTGCCAGACCATATTGTATTTTTTTTTAACTACTGCAATTATTTTTGTTTTCCTGGAGTAAGCAAGGAAGATCCCTCTTGGAAGGTCGTACTCGTTCCCTCCAGCCAACTGGCCAAGGGTTTTTTTTTGGTATTACTTTTCTTCCAGAAGCACAAATACACATTGTAAGATCCCCAAACCACAGCTAGCATCCAGAGATGAGTCTAGAAGTTAGTCAATACCCACCCCCCAGGATGGGCAGACTGTGTTGCAGGAGCAGCAGATGGGGACTTTTTTTTAAAGTCCCCCTAATCAGGTAAGATTGTTTCCTCCTTCCTCTCTTCCCCTCCATGCTCACTGGCATGATGCCTCCCTTCTCCCATTCCCTTCTTCCTACCTACCACTGCTACTGTCCCTGCATTCCCTGGCTGGTTAGGGTGGTGGGTGGAAGGCCCTAGAGCTAAACATGCCTTCTCCAGCTGGGCTGCATAGGGAATCAGGCTCAGCCAGGGACAGTGAAAGCAGAGCATTGATTTCTGCTCCCTGAGCCTGCTTCTAGCCTAGGGTGAAACACTCGGGTACCAGGCAGGGAAGAGAACCACTGCTGCTGCTGTCCCCGGCTGAGTCTGGCTCCCTGCAGAAGCAGGGCAGCAGCAGCTCTGCAGCTGCCCAGCCCTGGAGGCAGCTGGGAACAGCAGCAGAGGCAGGAGAGGATAAAAAGAGAGGATGGGGTATGCCTCTGATAATAGAGGGGGTAACTCTTACTTGCTTCAGGGGCTTAAAAAAGATCCCCAACTGCTGCTCCTGTGGCATCAACTCAAGGCAGGATATATCCGTACCACTGCTTCCCCACTGACTCTGCCCCTGCTAGCATCCTCATAACTGAAGATCCTGCCAAATCTGTTTATTAAGCAACCAGAAGATACTCCTGGCTAGGTATGGACCAGTCTGTGCCCATAGCATTCCTAAAATTGTTCTAGTTTAGCCATTAAGAACCCAAACCCTTCAAATCAAATTGGAGTCTTAAACCTAACAGTACAGAGAACGTACTGCACGGCCATTGGTCCGGATGGTGTGTCAGGGAGAAAAGAGTGGATAATGTGCATCTCCTCTAAAAGCAGGTGACAAGTCCATTTGTGCATTACTATGGGATTTTTTTTCTGAAACAAACTTCTTCAAGTAAAAATGCCTAAGTGTTTCAGGCCTTGCTGTTTCATCTTCTGAGAGATATTGTGTCTATTCCCGATAGACACCAGCGTACACCTCAACTCGGCTGCTTCCGCATGCAAATATTTGCCTGAAATACATAGTACATTGTAAGGTCACTTGAAACCGGTGCCTTGAAAAATCACACAAAAACTGAGCAAGTTTTCACAATAGAAATTAAGTAGGTCAAGATTCTATCTAGCCTGTCTGGTAATGTGCTGTACAAGCTAATGAGATCTTGAGAGGAAAAACCACATGTATGAGGTTGCCACGGTGAGCATACGTCCTCATTATAAACCAACGAACAGTAGTAATAATGTCTGATTTTTGTTTTATCTTTACCAAATGATGTAATCTTAAAATGCCTTATTCTGTCTACAAAACGTTTGGAAGGTTGCAAAAGGTATGAAGATTTTACGAATGTAATTAGCTGCCATGCTGATTACTGCATTTATTCCCTTATCTTCATATGTGGGAACACCTGGCAGAATATACTCCGGTACCTAAATTGATTTTATTTTAAAATAAAGTAAGAAAGAAGTATATGTAAAAAAACCTATAATGTGCAGGATACAATGTTTATATCATAGGTGAGTTAAGACCTCATTAGGATTTGGGTGTCAGATCCAATGGTGACTTGGGTGTTGGATCTAGGTTTTTTTCCCCCGCAAAGCATATAGGTTTTTTGGAATCATTAAAGCATAAGATACTCGTAGAAATGCTACCATGGAATAAGTGTGATAGCAAAACAGTAATACATAGTAATAAATATACATAATTATATATATAAATAATTGCAAGGTTCACTTTAGTCATCAGTATAATTATGCACAATAAGATATGACATCTATATTCATGTGTGTTACAAATCATCCTGAAGAAAAGACTCATGAAAGTCTGGGGAAATCACTGTTGTTTTCAGCATCTCGGTTCCTCAGCCCTTTTGTAACACTGACGTTCTGAATCGAAGATCAGGGAAATACTAATTCTTCAGCAGCTTTCTTTCATGTCCGTTGTGTCACGATGCCCTAAGACCTCAGGTTTGGACGTGAATGTGGCGCTCTATAAACAGATTAAGCAAGCTGCTCTCTGATCACAGATCAAAAGGACAGGAGTTTGAGGCTGCAGAGTTGAAGCACTGAGGAACATGTTCTGAAAATATTACTGGCAGCAGGAAATTTGTAATAGAATTATTTATCTTTCTGTTTTTAATGGAGCCGTTAGGCTCAGCGGGTCAGCAACAGAGTCTTCTTTTTTCTTCTTCATCAGCAATCCCTTGCAGTCGAGGGTGGTTGCAGTCCACGATTGTCTTATCTGTGTGTTGGAAGATGGCAGATGAGGGCTATCCAGGATCGACAGATGACTGCAGCTCAGACATGTGTTTCCATGTGGGGTGGGTGGCGCTGGATTCTTGATTTGGTCCACGATGCACTTTCTGCCACTCCCATATTTCCATCTCCTGTTGTTGGGAGGAGTTTTGCAGTATTGAGATCCCTGCAGCAGACTCTTCCTCCATTTGGAGTGGTAGTCTCTCGAGTTGACACTGATGTTGCATTCGTTTTAAGTTGGCCTAGAGGATGTCCCTGAAGCATTTCCTCTTCACTGACACATGAAGAAGATCCACAATAAAGAATCTATCTGTGAAATGTTCATATTTGTTGCCATTTTAGGCTGAAATGTGGAAGGTCATGTTTCACAGTCTGGACAGACTTTTTGCACCCATCATTTCAGATGAGGCTGGAAACACTCAGGCATTTTTCTCTGAAGTTTGTATTTGAGAGAGATTCCAAAATTAAAGCATCCCAAGCAACAAACCAAGATGTATTAAATGATTTAGCTAGCATATTGCTTGCTCAGTCCTGTGTTTTCTGCTTTGCTATACTTAACCTATTTTGACTTGTGCTGAAGGTTCAAACCAGCTGGGAACCACACAGTTGCAGAGTATTAAAGATTAACTGGGTTAGCAGAATTAAAACTGTTAAATATATCAAATGTTCAGGGCACTCATTCAACAATATGTTTATTACATTTGGTGTGGGTTTTTTTTCACTATATCTAAGGAAACAGCAAATGTGAAGTGCATTGGGTAGCAGTTGGACTGCAGAGAGTAAGCCAAGGATTTGGGTTGTTCAGCCATGCAAAAGTTTACATGTTTGCAAACAAGGCATAGGAAATTCATGTGCTATGTCAACGTTTGAATGCATTCAACAAATTCTTCTGACAAGAGAGCAGGAGAAGGCCAGTGCTTTGTTGCACATCTTAGTAGAAATATTATAGAGTATGGAGAAAAGAAAACAGAGAGGGTTGGTCAATATTTTTCTTGAATTTACTCCTAGCAGTAGAAGCTCTGCCCAGAGTATTCCAGTTATGTTGGGAGCTTTCCACTATATCATTCTGCTGCTCTGTAAAGTAAATTAATTCCTGAAAATACACACACAGAGACACATATATGTTTTCCCAGTAGCATATAGTTCTCCCAAGCAAACCTGTGCAAACAATTGATTTTTTTTGATTTTTTTTTTGGTTTGGAAAGTAACTGTAAAATCAATAATTAAGAAAATACGAATTAAGTGACTTGGATGAGGGAGTGAAGTGTACTCTGTCCAAGTTTGCGGATGATACAAAACTGTGGGAGAAGTGGACACACCAGAGGGCAGGGAACAACTACAGGCAGACCAGGACAGGTTGGACAAATGGGCAGAAAACAATAGGATGCGGTTTAACAAGGAGAAATGCAAAGTGCTGCATCTAGAGAGGAAAAATATCCAGCACCCCTACTGCCTAGGAAATGACCTGCTCAGCAGCACAGAAGCAGAAAGGGATCTCAGAGTCCTAGTGGACTCCAAGATGAACACGAGTCGTCAGTGTGATGAAGTCACTAACGCCACTTTATCATGCATCAGCAGATGCATGACAAACAGGACCAAGGAGGTGATACGTCCCCTCTGTCGCGTGCTGGTCAGACTGCAGTTGGAGTACCGCGTCCACTTTTGGGCGCCACACTTTAAGAGGGATGTGGACAACGTGGAGAGGGTCCAGAGATGGGCCACTCGTATGGTTAAGGGCTTGCAGGCCAAGCCCTACGAGGAGAGACCAGGGCACCTGGACCTCTTCAGCCTCCGCAAGAGAAGGTTGAGAGGCGACCTTGTGGCTGCCTATAAATTCATCATGGGGGCGCAGAAGTAAATTGATGAGGCTCTACTCACCAAGGCACCCCGGGGGTTACAAGAAATAATGGCCATAAGCTAGCAGAGAGCAGATTTAGATTGGACATTAGGAAGAACGTCTTCATAGTTCGAGTGGCCAAGGTCTGGAATGGGCTCCCAAGGGAGGTGGTGCTCTCCCCTACCCTGGGGGCCTTCAAGAGGAGGCTGGATGGGCATCTGGCTGGGGTCATCTGAACCCAGCACTCTTTCCTGTCTATGCAGGGGGTCAGACTCGATGATCTGTTGAGGTCTCTTCCGACCCTAACATCTATGAATCTATGACAATGCGTTTTTTCCAGTTGATCAAAATATTTTGTTAGACCTGAAATGAAATATTTTCTTTCATTATCAGGTGCTCTTAAATGCTTTAAAAACCGTTAAGTTTTGCCAGATTACCAACTCTTCTGAAATAGAGTCAAAATGTTTCATTTTGAAAATGTCAAGAGCATTTTGACTTTGTGGGGGGGGCAGGAGGGAGGGGTGTTATTTTATTTCTCAGCCAAAGCTATTGGAAAATTTTGACTCTAATTTATGAAACCTTCTATTTAGTTTGAAATGGTCTTATTTTACAAGCTAGCTATTTTCATGGAAATATTTTCCCCAGACCTATGCCAAAACCTGTAAAAAGCTGCTTGATCAATATTCAAGTTGTTTAGGAATAGCCAGTTTGCAGGAGATAGGCTTATCATCCAAGGTGATGGTCCATGTCCTTGCTTCAGTGTAGCAGAAAAAAATCCTTGTCGGGCTCCTCCTGGGGAATTCTCTGCATGAGCTTAGTGCTTTGCATCTCAAGGAACTACTTGGGTGGATATTTTGTGGCTAACCAGTAAAGGTGGGCAAGCCAATGTAAGTGGAGTCACATTCTTGCAGAACCCCTGACTCTGGCTCAGCTCGATGTCTGTGAATGAGGATGAACCAAAAGAGAATGAAGCCAATGAAAATATTCTGGCATTAATTCCTGGTGGTCTAATGACACTCTGTATATCATTTCATTAAACAGCTTTGTCATGTGTGTATACTCAGCTCCAATCAGTTGGTTTTGACTGGAAGAGCAGAACCAGACCATTGGCTCAGTTTAGACTCTCTGCTTTCAGACTTCTGGCTCTCTGTGTGTTCTGAAAAAAACATTTTCTGTTGACTTTTTAAAAGCTACACACATTTCAGGTAAGGTTTTCTTGGTGCCTTTGAAGTGGTTAGCAACCAATTTATTCACTTCTGGCTCGTATTCATTTGTCTGGGATGGTGTTAGGAACCTGGAACTTGTAAAAATGCAAGCGTTGGCCAAAGAGGTCATCCCACCCCAAATGCGAATATACAGGGCTAAATTTCTGCTCTGACTACTGGCTTGCTTCTTTTGCTTGCACATCCACTAAGATGAAGTTTCCTGTGCTTACGGGCATATGAAAGGATTCTGAATTTCTACAAGAGCAATTACCAGCTGCATGCAGTAAACAGATGTGTACAATGAGAGGCTGACTGAAAAATATGCCCATGGTACCTGATGTCATTTTTAAGAGTGTGTTCTCATCTTATTGAACCTTAGCAAACTCCTGTACTCAGTCCTTCAGATAAAAGAGTTGAGGCTTGCAAAAACATTCTCCCTTAATTATCATTGACCATGCTTTTCCAGGAGAGAACTTCAAAGCAGTGGTACATATCATGTTTTGGGGGTTTTTTTCCTATCAGGAAAACTGGTTTATATTTGAATCGCTCAGTGAGGTTATTAGTCACATGTAAAAGTAAACTTTTAAATATAGCTGGCTCCATACAAAAGATCAGTGTGGTGGTTCAGCTCATTAGCATTTGAGCAAATTTGTTATATGCTTAAGGACTGTTTTTGGATTGGCCTAAACAGCGAATTCCAGATCCTAATCACACCATTTATCAAGAGAGCACTTTTCAACATAATGCATAAACCCTTTTCTCATGGTAGTTTTACTGTGCATTTGATTCAGTTGCAGTTCAGTGCTTGAGGCAGAGGAAATGAAGAACTTAAACAATGTAAACACTCCAGGAAAAGGCTCTTAGATTAATCAATATACCAAAAAAATAAGGTGGGAGGGAGGTTTTAAAGCATAGCTACTTGAAGGCGTTTAATCTTTGCAGCTCTTGGAGATGAAGTACTTGTTTCCACAAAATTTGGCTTCTGTACTAACAGTGAAACAAAAATATTGTTTTGGTTTGGGGAAGCTGGAGTCAAATGATCATTTTAGTATTCATTACGGTTCTCATTTGTGCAGTATCTGAGCATCTTCTACTATATAACTTTTTAAAATGACAAAATATTTAATATTTCCTTACCTGGGGGATTAATTAGGTTCTACATTTCTTTGAGGCAGAAACTTGTCTTTTTGTTTTGGGTCTGTACAGCACATAATGCAGTAGGGTCCTGGGTCACGTTTAATAATACAGGCTAATATTTTTATTTTATCTGTGCTATTGTTTTTATTATAGTGCACTTATCAGTAATACCATATATCTAAGAATTTTTCTCTGCTGTAAAGATAGGACATTGGCATGACTTTGCAAAGATGAAGGGAAGTTCTTGTAAGAGGGACTATGCTAAGGCCTGCATGACAAAATCTGGTAAAAGGAAAAAAAATAAAATAATGTTGTAGATTTCTTCCTCCCCCAGTTTTCATCAGAATTTCTAGCATTTTGGTCAGCTCTGAGCATGACCAGTGTGGACCAGATCTGGACTGTACCCACTGAGATGAATGGCAGTGCTCCCATTGAGTCCATTCCAGGGAATCAGGATTTCACGCCAGTTGTTTCCAGAATCTTGAACAAGCTCAAATTAAATCGGTTCCTTAAGAAGGCCATGGCTTTTCCCCAATCAAACTAACTGCTGAGTGCTCTTTAAGACCTCAGATCAGATAATTCAGTTCTTAACTATAAGCACATGCATATGCCCCATCAAGTTTAGTGGAGTTATTCCAATTTGTTATAGCTATGAGTCTGACCAATGTGTTCTGAACACATATATCCATTCCTAGCTGGAAATTAAATGTACCTGCAAAAAAACCAAGCAAAGTAAGAGTCAATTTGATTCAGGCTCCCAGCCCTTATTATCTAAAGTAGAAAAAATTTTTTGACCCTATTTCCACAAATATTTGTATACAAGTTTGACTGTACACATGTACACACCCGCAGTTGAAGTCTATGGAACGTTTCAAGTGTATCAAGGTAAATACACAAGCCCTAACCCTACAAATTCTTATACACATGTTTATTAAAAATGATCAGGGGTTTAGCAATTATGACATATGAGCTAAGGTTGGAGGTATATTTAGTTTAGCAAAGAGAAAACTGATGGGGGTGGGATTTGATAAGTCTTCAAATACAAGGAAGGTTGTTACAAAGAGGAAGACCATCAATTGGGGTCAGTGTCTATAGGGGACAGGACAAGAGTGACCTTAATGACCTTAAATGGCAACAAGGTAGACTTAAGTTAGGCATTAGGAAGAACTTTCTAAGTGTGAGGGTGGTTAAGCACTGGAACAGATTACCTGGAGGGACTGCGGAGTCTTCTGTAACTGGAAGCTTTGATGCGAAGGCTAGACAACCATTTGTCTGGTGTAGTTTAGACAGAGATGATCCTGCCTTGAGCAGGAGGTTGAACTAAAAAACCTTTTATGGTTCCTTTCAGCCCTATTTTTCTATGAAGTTTACCCTATGAGTAGTCTCGTTAATTTGAAAAAGACTACCCAGAGTAGCAAAGAGAAGCATATGCCAAAGTGTTTACAGGATCAGGTCCATGGTGATATTTCTCCTCCTCCACTGTTATTTTATCCGCAAGCCTGTTCATTGTCCATAATTGCATCTTTGAAGTAATCAGCTCTCTCAGTTCTCCCTACTTCCCTTCCTGGAATTTATTTTATATACTGTACTTTGGCAAGGCCTATGGATAGCAACAAGGCTGTACTAAATCAAATGATCTTAAGAATCTGACATGAATTGACATGAGCCAAGTACTGCAGACTTAAAGCTTAAACCAGAGATGAACTGAACTGGTCTCTCTGCCCAAAAGCTTAGATTTACAAGAGTTCTTTGAAATATCTTTCTACTTCATGTAGTTTAGGGTTTCATTTTTTAAATTTTCTGTAGTTACATAAAAGAAAGGAATGTTGTTAACATGCACGGGTGAATCCATATCCATAACCATGCATGGGGCTGTACTATGCAGGAGTGGCTGAAATGCAGAGAGGTGAAAAAACTTACTATCAGAGGGATTTTGCATTTTTAAGTGAGCTTGAATCATTTCGCATCTCCAGCCCCTCCAAAGAATTGTTTGTTTTGCATAAAATTAGTCAAAACAGACATTTGAAATCAGAACAGTGCAGGGGATGCTGCACATTCAGTTTATGATGCTAGACAAACCAGCCACGAAGATTTCCCATATTTTGTGTGAAATATCTTTGTGGCTGGTTTGCCACTTTATGGCACTATCAATTCAATGAATGTGTGGTATGTTGCTATTTATGGCAACATAAATGTAATGTGTGTCGGGGGCCTGATATTTTTATATTTGTGCAGATTCAGTGCAAAAAAAGGGCATCTTATTGGACTATGTGATGTAGCAGAGTGGGATGAATGGAAATTAGTTGTCCTGGAAATAAAACTGAAAAGTTTTATTTTGTCCTCATCAAGGGCCATGGACAATTGGTAGTTATTTATGGAATTGCAGGGGACTTATCCTCTGTAATATTCTCCCACCTTTCTCTACACACAGCACATCTGTTGAATTGGAGAAGCAGCTACACTTTCCTATAGGTAAATATTTGTGCATCAAATGGGCAATGTAGATTAGTATATTGAGCTGAAAGGCAAGAAATCTTGAGTTCTTTCCCTGGCTCTGTCAGTGACTCTGTTTGTAGCCTTAGGCATGGCACTTAACCTCTCCAACCTCCTCTGTAATAGAAAATAATATATGTAAATGCAAGTGCTAATTTATGTCTTCATGAATATTGATGCATATTTTGACTGCTTTGAAAAAAGTAATATCTTTACTACTGAGTATTATGTTGTATACATAAGAAATTGTGAGAAAAAACAAAGTAATGGTAGCTTCGAACATAAACACCCTGGTCCTGATTTTTAAACAGGCTAAGTGCATAAAATGCATGTATAATTGTGTTCCTAATTTGTGTGTACAATTCCCATGACTGCAGGTGCAAATAAAATAATCACTCTTGCAAAGAAGCACAATTAGTCGTCTACACACACACACGCAAATGCAAAGAGCTAGAATGGTGGTGACTGTGCATTCAGTGGCATGCCCAAGTGGCTTGAAAATCAGACTCGAACAATCTCATAACTTTATCATCCTCCTAATATAAACAAGAGACAGGAATTTTATGTTCCAGTTTATTAGAAGTGGAAAACATTGGCTGCTTTTAATGGGATATGGCAAATTACTATATCTGAACCTCAGTCACTTATTTCCAAACAGAGCTTAAACAAATTATGGTTCTTCTGAATATTCTGAGATAAAATTTTGGATAGGATTAATTGCAATATTGTTTGTTCTCTAAACTTCAGAGCAGATCTGGAGGGACCTGGCAATGCGGAGAACATCTCACGATAAAAAATGTAATAACAATTTTAGAGGATGAAAAACAGCTGTACATGATGAGAATTGAAATAAATTTAGAGTTTCTAAAATGTTTATCGGTGAATGTGGATCTTCATTGTAAATGCATGCATGTGTATGCATAACTTGCAAAAATAGAAAGAGGCAAAAAGAGAAAATATAGTCATCACTGGACTGCATGGTGAATGACCTCAAAGTCTTTTACTATGCATGAGAGTAGTATTGTGCTCATTAAGCAACACAGATTCTGAAATTTTAGTGATTTTTCCAACACTGATCTGCTTCCCTCAAAATATACTTTACTAAAAACGCAGGCTAAGACACTACTTCTGGATTGCCTTAGCTTGCAACAGTCTGGACTCCTAAAACAAAATTAGAAACAAACAAACAAAAGTAAAAGAAAAAAGTTAGCTGATTATCGACATACAGAGCCAATTTTTTTTTCCTAGTGAAAAATGGTTGAGATGCCATTGTACTTTGTGGAGCAACATCCATTTACACTGATAGAAAACATGGCCCTTGTTTTTTCTTTTTCTCTTGTAAAAAAAATATTTTTTCAAATGCTATTTTTAACAATTCTGAAAGGGGGGAACAACTACAGCCATTTTATCACATTTTCTTCCTAACAATGCAGTACAAATGAAAAGAAACGATAATGCTGTGTAGAATAATACATTAATCATCATCAGTCGTCATTCAGTGCAGTACATTCTTTCCACACCATGCAAAATATGAATAGATACCCTCATGAGAAGGATAAATGTCTTATCTCATAGTTCACCTAGCTTGGAATACATAATAGGTTGCAATGGGGTTGCATGTTATTTATCATCTCATGTATGGGGCAAGAATCATGTGATGGATGTCTTTTGAACTATGGGAGATTTATGGAGGGTTTTACCCTGTAAGGGTTGTGAAATAAGGGGGTAAGAGGCCCATCTGCTCAGAATATTTTCATTGTGGTGAGTTACTTTATTATATGTCCTTAAGAATGCAACTTAATAATATAAATAATAATAATATTGTATTTTTGTACCTTATTCATGTTTTGATACTTCAGAATGCATGAATCGAATTTGAACAGTATACATTAAGTCTGGTAAATGTTGACTAGAAGGTATATTCCAGATGTAATACATTATATACCTATTCTTCACCCCCTTAGCATAATCCCAAAGGTTCTAGTCTAGCAGGGTGCTGAGCTGCTTGATGCTGCTTAATCCAGCATGATGCTTAACATCCCCCACGGTCACTGAGAGGTGCACATGCCTGGATCAAGCCCTTGTGAATGCATAGGATCTCCAGCAATTTTGATGTGGAAATGTGGCCATGGTGTCTCATGGTTGTATGTAGTTCAGGTGGCTCATTCCACTGTTCTCTGCTATCAGGCAAGTTCCAAAATGGACTGCTCCCCCCACATCCCCCATAACATGCTGCGGCCATGTGATTTACAGTATGCAGACTGGTGCATCAGCAATGAGATTTTTGGTGGCATTCAGGGACCCCAGTTGAAGAGTGTATCTCAGAAATATTTCTGAATTGGTATTTTTGCTTTATAGTTTTGTTTTGTTTCTTTTTTCAGCAAAAGATTACTATTTTGGAGGAATTTTTTTTTTCCATTTATGGTGAAGAAAAACATTTTCTGACTAGCTTTAATTCAAACTATGCCCCAAACACCACCAAGCAGCTTGTTAACCTCTCCATAACACTCACCACCAGTGGAGTGATTTTATAATCCAAGAAAATATAACCAAACTTCATAATCTCTTCCTCTGAGTACAGCATTCCCTGTGGTTTAAAGTCCAATACACTAAGAAGTAAGATAGTCCTGAACAATTCTAACCGTGATGAGCTAATCAAGCCAACAATTCAGAATGATCCCACACCTACCACACAACTCCCAACACTTTATGTGGATTGCTGATTTCTTCAGCAATAGGAAGATACTGTAAATCCAATATTTCACCTTTGTCAATGGAAAGGTAGAACCCTAAGGCTAGGGATAGACATCTGAAAAGCCTAATCCTGAATTGATTCAATTTTTGCAGGTTAGTCTAACCTGCAGAGATTGAACTAATTTGCAAGTAGGTAGACATTCACTTTTCACTTGGAAATGCAGACACATGACTGCAGTGGCTCAGGCTAGAAGCTGGAGGCGGGGGAGGCTACAGCAAGCCCTCCGTTCCCTTCCACATTGCTGATCTGAAGGATCGGGTGTGGGGGAGCGTGGTTAGACCCTGGCAGGACACTATGATTAGGCAGGGGTTTAAATCCCCACCCTGGTCTGCACAGTCCCCAGCCAGGGTACGCCTGGAGGGGGAGAGGGAAGCAGCTCTTGCCCGGCTTTTCCCAGCTTGCTGCTCAAGGGGCAGAGTGTTGCCAGCCCCCAGCCCCTGTACCCCAGCTAGCACTCTGAGGCTAAGTAGGGTATGGACTGTTGATGACACTGAGCTTTTCAATCCCCCTCTCCCTCCTTCTTCATACTGTCTGCAGCAAACTGGTGGGCACTCACAGGTCCCAGGCATTGCAAACCAGGTCATTTCCTCACACCTCTCTCTGACCTCTCTTAAATACTGGCAGATTGTGGCCTTTGAAGCAAGCAAACTAGCAGGGAGCTTATCAGAACACAAAGCTTATAGGCCCATCAGGAAAACAAAGCCTCTCTCATTAGTTCAAGCTCCTTTTTAAACAGCGTTTGCCAAGGCATTTGTAAGAAAGAAGGGAGGGACATTACCAGCTGACCTGTTGATTAGCTCTAAAAAGCCCTAAGAGGACACAGTCCTATCTTCCTTTGTTCCAGTGAAACTGCAGACACACACACAGACACCGCTCAGCATTAGCCAACGTGGGGGTGGCCTGGCCAGATGCTGGTTGAGGTCTGTGGCACTGGGGTCTGTGCTGTGGGAGAGGGGGGATCCTTGCTTAAGCAGCAAGCAAGGCGAGGGTAGGGCAAGGGGAAGCTAGGCAGACTCTGCTCTGCCTGCAGTCTCCACTTCCTTCTCAGCCAGCTGGAGCTCTGGCTAGGGAGCAGAGGGGTCTGGGCAGCCCTGCTCTCTGGATCAAACAGCCCAGCCCAGGGATGAAAAGCATGCTGGGTTTAACTTGGATTTAACTTGAACCAGGAAGGGGTTTGGGACAGAAGTTTCATAAACTAGTTGGACTTAAATCAATTAAGTCTGATACTACATTCAGCCGGGTTTATCTTGAAGCAGTTTCAACCATTCTGAAAATGGTTTATGTGCACTGAACATATGTTCTGTTACAGATTTAAACCAGTTTCTGATCACTTAAACCAGTTTACATGTAACTTCTGTCCCTAGCCTAAAAGGGGAAGTTGCCCAGGGATAATCATTCATTTCACAACAGTGCAAAGAAAAAAGGATGAAAGCCAATCACTTAGCTACTTCTAATGCCCCATTCTGAAACCCTTGAAGAAACCTGTTGCTTCATATTTTAAAAAAATGTATCTGCTCCATTCCTTGCATCTGTCTCATAAATCTCTCTCATAAGTGCGGGCATGTTTTGGTATGCCAAGACAAATACAAATATACTTTTGTTCACCACTATAATGTTCGTACCACATCCAATTTTCTGTATTTCTGAAACAATAAGTATGTGCTGTACTTATGTCACTTATTGCTATTTGTTTCTTTATGTGGGTTCCTCTCAAAGTGCTCTTCTTATAGTGTAGCTCCAGGGCATCCTTGCATACAGTTATGATACATAAAAAACACCCTGAAAAACACAATTTAAACCACAGCACCTCATCTGCTTTCACTGTTTGTTCGTATTTTTCCCTCTGTTGAACATCACATTCCTTTCATTTGGCAGTTTAACATGATCCACCATCAAGAAATGTAGCGCAATGGAGGGCGAGTCATTCTGGCTAAAATGTTAGGGCTAAATCCTGCCTTTCTTTCTCTTAGAAAACTCTTGTGGGATTAAGTGAGAGCTTTTCCTGAGTTGGGAACCTCAAGACTCAGCCTTAAACTATGTATGCTGTCATAGGTTAGCCTTCTTAGCTAGACTGTATCTGTTTTGAAAGTCCCTGTCATACAGCTTGATGTTAAGCCAAATTTGACAGTCCATCCTTAACTTCTTGTTCACTGAGGAGCAGATGCTGATACTCTGATTTACACTGAGAGGCACTTTGCTCTGCAAATATTTCCATTGGGCCTAAGCCTCAGCTGAATCGGAAATAGATCATTTTACACCAGCTGAGGATTTGGGCCTTTGAGCTGGATGGGATTACTTGTGGTGTACCACTTATTGTTCAACGTCAGCAAGAACATTGCCGTCTAGCCCTCTTTTTATTCAGGCAAACCTCCCTGTTGATGTCAGTGAGAATCTGAGAGCTGCCTGGAGAATGGATTCATCAAGGAGCTTACACTTAGTGTTGTAATGCCTACTTCTTAGGTGCCCCGCTGCTAGTAGAATCTATGGGTTAGGCGCCTAAGCTCCAAGTTAGCCATGCAAACTATTCAGTCAATAATACAGAGGAGAGTTGCGGCCTAATATCACTTCTCCAGGGACTTGGGTTCCTCCCTCCTTTCAGGATTTTACTCCTTAGATGCTTCTTCATAGGGGAGTGCCTAAGGAGCTCAGTCCTTTGTAAAGCATCCATGGAAAGGTGCTTCTCCCTTCCCATCTCCATTCAATCCACATGCCTCTGGCAGGGGGGCCTTCCTGGGGCTAGATTTCAAGTTAGTCTGTCCACCTGCCTAGGGCAGTCCACTCTGACTTCCCTGCCGCAACATGAATGTTACCATGATATATGCAGTGGGAGGCCAGGGGGCACTATCCATTGCCCCGATGCCAGGGGGCACTATCCACAGCTCCATACCTCTCCTACACTGTGGCCTATGCCTTGCAGATAGCATCCAGATTATTATTTCTCCCCAGTCTGAGGCTGGACCACGCTCAGTCCATTGTTGGCCCCATTCACCCACACCCACTCATGCTGCCCCCCTATCACAGGGGCCTCTTGCACTCCACCCATTAATGGGCCACTCCCTACTGCCCTTGCTCCCTTTAAGCAACCCCCTTGGGTCATCAGGCTTTACTGTTCACACTCCAGAATGATCATGCAGTAACTTTGGATCCCACAAGTTCACCTACTCTATGTGGTTTCACCTTGTGCTGACACTTGGGCTACTTTTGCCCCTAGCCCCCACACCGGGCAACTAGTTCCCTGCTCTCATGTTTGGGGTTGGCCCATGTACTGTCCTTCAAGCCGCCCTCTGCAGCCCTACTCACTATACCCTTAGTGCAAGCCACCCTCTGCAGCAGTACTCTGCACCCCATTAGCACAGTCCTTCGGGTGCCCTAAATTACACCCGACTTTGCACAGGCCCTCACAACACTACCCACTCTGGGACTTCAGGGTCTCACTCCCCTGCTGGGCTCAGGTGCCCCTCTGTTAGCATGCCTGACCCACACTGCTCTCTACACTCTCACCATTACCCACCAGATGATGGGGGCTGGGTTAAGGCACCCCTACCCACCTTTCACTAGGGCAGGTACCTGGTCTGGTATTTCTTGGGGCCTCCTGCCACAGACAGTCCCGCCAGGCCCCACCTTCCCTGGCCGGGTGTAGTTTCAGGTCATGCCCAGGACTATCCCCATAGCTCCTGCCCTTACCTCCAAGATGTTCCAGGAGCAGTAGTTCTGCCGGTTAATGTTACTGCCTCAACAGCTGGCAACAGACTGCTGCCTCTGCCTGGCTTTCCTAAGTTTGAAAATGGCCACCTTAATCAAGCACCTGCCTCCAGCCCTTAATGTGGCAGGCACCCAAAGGTCACACCTACTCTGTTAATCTGAGTGAATACAAGTGGCTGGGGGGCGGGGGGCGGAGGTTGGCATTGTGGTTAGGAGGCAGTATATACATGCCCTAAACCTCTTGTGGCACAGGCAAGAGCTCTAAAGTTGGGCTGCTCATTGAAGGGAGGGCAGTAGCATCACTTTCTAATCTCTGAATTTGGAGTAAAGTCTGGTCTCATGGGCATTCTCAGAACACAGTTTCTGAATCAGGCACCAGAAGCAGATTTCTCTGAAAAATCCTTTGTAGTGAATCTTGCTGTAGCGTCAGTGTCTCACTGCTCAGCACTGTCAGGATGTAGAGGGAGCTGTTTCTGCTCAATAGTAGATATTTGGTACCTTGAGAATTTTATTGGTTGGAAATGCAGGGAACTAAGGCACTTCTAGGCTAGGGACAGAAATTAAACATAAACTGGTATAAGTGATTGGAAACCTGTTCAAATCTGTAATACAACCGAAGTACAATGCACATAAACTGCTTTCAAAATGGCTAAAAGTAATTTAAGATAAACCTGGGTGGATGTAGTATCAGACTAAACTGATTTTGGTTAGTTTGGTTAATTGAACTTTGGTCCCAGACCCCTTCAGATTCAAATTAACTCACAGTCCCACTCCCTTTGTGTGTGGGGCGGATAGCCTTGGCCTAAGCTGTCTGCTCCAGCCCAGCAGGGAGGTGTGCTCTAGCTTCTTCTGGCCTGGGCCCCTGCAGGCATGTGGCTGCATTTCCAGAATCAAAAGTGAATGTCTGTCCACTTGCTTATTAGTCCCATCTATGCAGCTTTGACTAACCTGCAAAGATAAAATCGATTCAACCTCGAGCTTTTTGACTATCTGTACTTAGGTTGCAGCTGAGTAAGGGATTTTGAGGTTTTACATGTTGAAATTAGGCACTCAAAGTTGCAGTTAGAATTACAAAGTGACTTGGATGCCTAGTTCTTCAGGATTTCATCTTTGTATATATTTTTAAATTCCTTTTGTAGCTGATCTCCAGTGATTTTTTTTTCTGTTCCTTATGCTGCAACAGTCATACATCAGGTTGTAGTAACTCCCTAGTGGCTTGCAGA
Source organism: Crocodylus siamensis (assembly GCF_052110815.1). Classification (NCBI taxonomy): domain Eukaryota; kingdom Metazoa; phylum Chordata; order Crocodylia; family Crocodylidae; genus Crocodylus; species Crocodylus siamensis. The sequence continues at coordinate 62,182,814 of NC_143404.1, forward strand.
GAACAATAACACAGGTGAAAAAATATGTCCACTCATATATTTTCACTGTTTGACTTACTTCTATATCTTTCTGGCATATACCTTTACCTGTTACTTTATTTACATATTAATGTGCAATTATTTGCTGATCCACATATTTAACAGGACAGAGAAGCTAGGGAATAATCTGCGGAGAGCAGAAATAGATCATTTTGATTTACTCTTTAACATTTAAATGTTTTTAGGGCAGACCTCTGAGAGAAAATAATTCACAACTGAATATATAGCTCCTACAGACTGTACATTTATTGCCAACAAGTACAACACAGATTGTTTTTTACGCGCCTGCTTTTTATTGCTTATGTTAGATGCTGTTGCAGGATAGTTCACATAAACATTTATATAGGGTTTAGAAAACAGTTGTTACTGAGGAAGAAGCTTTTTCTGTTTACACAAATTCAGAACAAAGACACGGTGCTGGAGCTTCCTGTAATTGACATGTGGGCGTGTTTTTTGAAGTCGCTGACTGGAAGAAGTGTCTGAGATTTATTTCTGACAGGACTTAAATTACTCGTAGCCTGACACATTTGTGAACAATTACTAGACACTGAGGTGTTTAAAGTAATGGGTACTGTTTGCTCGAGGGATGGGGAAGTTTCAAAACCATTAAAACAAAACAATTTTCCATTTGATTAGTAAATGCAAATGCATACACTGTTTTACTCGCAGACATGTGTGCACTTGACTCCTTTAAGTAAATTTTTCTCCTCATTCAGGTGTTTAAAAATTCCCTTGATTGCATTAATAGCAAGGTAGTATGCATACTAGATAACTGCTAGTCATTGAAGACTGCAATCTGTTATTATAATATGATGTGTATGGGCTGGTTATGTACCAAAAGGTGGATCAACTAGAAATGTCCGACTTCGAGAAAAGCCTTATTTTTGTTGTCCTAAAGAAGAAAAAAATAAATACAAATGAAGGAGGCTCGGGTTTTCATCCTCATTCATTTTCTATTTCGACTTAGGAATGTAGAATGATCTGAAGATTATCAGCCCATTTGTTTAAATTTAACATGCAGCAAATACCTAAGGAAAATAAACTGTGTTTTGTTATTTGATTAATTTAACACACTTATTTATTTATTTGTAACTCTTCAGGGGAAATGTTACAGTTATGCGCTGCTTATACAGTCACTGTTCATACACACCAACTCCTTCCGATTTTTTAGACCTGATTCTGGGGAGTGTACACCCTACTATATCCTTTTTGGCTGACTTATCATGGACAAAAAAAACTTCGAATCATCACTTCAGAGATTTCTGCCATAGGGGAATGTATTATTGTCCTTGATTGCCAAGAGATTTTTTTTACGAAGCATTCCGAATGCACAATGAAACGAGTGTACACGCTTTTACCCATTTTCCCTCATTAATCATGATCTGTTGTTGTACAGCTACTGTCTCTGCAATTCATGTTGTTCTGCTGTTCTGTGATGAAAGTGAATAAACATATTAGAACTACACACATCTACTAATAGTCAAAAATAAAAGCTGTAGATGGTGAACATAAATCACTATTTTTAGATTAAGCTAGTAAGCCGGTTCCGTTGCTGTCCTAACGGCTGGAAGCTAGATCGTTGCTCCTTACTGAGCCCATGGCAAAATGTTGTACATGGCTTTAGTGCTACATGGGGTCGCATAGAGATCTGCAAGGAATGTATTTGATAAGAATAGCTTGGGGTTCAAGCCTCTAAGATATCTCACCCTAAATATTGCCAATCACAAGTGTTTAGAAGTCAAGAGTCAGGCTCCAAAGTGCATGGCATTGGATTAAGCATAAGTCTGAGGTTGATTTTATTAGCCATGAATCTTCGAGGTGTGCTCAGTTCATGTTTTCACTTTATCTGTGTAACCAAGAAGGCGAGAAACTCACTTAAAAAACCCCCAAACCTGAGAACCTAATCACATGGCTCCTTCTGTGCTCTTTTGGGGTGGAGTGAAAACACCCCAGGGAAGACCCACCTCAGCATACAAACTGACTATCTATTTTCTCTCAGGCTTTGAGGAGCCTTTAGAAAGGTCAGATTTGCTTATTTGACCCTACTTGCCCTCCCTGGACCTCCCAGATATGGTACCCATTCATCCCTGACTTCAGAGAGGCCGAACTGATCAGCACCGCTCTGGTTTCCCTACCTTGAAGTATACCAGGCCTTCACCACTGTTGTCAGTGCAATCATCTTCACCTGCTAAGACTTACCATCATGGTATACTAACCTCTTCCGAACACTTAATACCATGTCAGGTACCACGAACTCAGAGACAAACCCTCTCAAGCACTCTCAGAGCAGGATAACAGGTGGTAAACATTTCTGAGAGATGAAAGAAAGGGGAAGTTGTGAATATTGTAATGAAATGGTTTATATCATTATGAAATGGTTTAGGCTGTTATACAGAAATCCTGCTTCCAACTTTGGAGGGGTGTTGGAAACCAGAGTAACCTGGGTCTAGTAAATGTGATGCATATTCTAGTCCAAATCTTCATGTAGGTGCAAATGTGCAGAGGCTTGTAGGTCTCTCTGCCGTCTCTATTCTCATTGGTCCCTTTGCACTGTCCTCCTGTCGTCCACCCATAGCATCAGACCTCCTTCCAGGCCATTATGCCTGTATCCTGCTGCAACTGCTGCTAGTACTATGAATATCGCAGCTGTGACCTTTTCTCAGCAATAGCCTAATTCCCAGCTCGTCTCTGTTTCTCACCTGGCCTCCTATCCTGCTGCTGTTGCTTCTGCTGGAATCCAAATGAGAGCTCCCTGCCAGCTGGCTTATGACCCTTTAAGTCACTCCTGGGGAGAGGAAGAAAATTTGTGAATCTGCTGTTCAGTAGATTCATCATATTAGCTTTTGCATCTGACAGTGCTTCTGCTTAGTGAATATGCAAGCACTCAGTTAAAGCAGAGAGAGTGGGACTGATTTTTTTTTTTGAATTCCCTTGCAAACCCAGCATTGCTATTTCTGTTTTTACACCTGTGAATAGTCATTGACACAAAACCTTGGTTACAGTTAGCAACAATAATGAAAATCCTTGGGTCTTGCTGATGGGATTTTCAGAAGCTCTGTGCATTGCTGCATGAGGCCAATGCTGAATGTTTCTGAAAAGTCTGTCCCACATTATAGAATGCCATTCCCATATCAGATATTTAAACCACGCCTCACTCTTCATTCAAGTTTCTCTTGAAAATTCTCTAATTCCTACAAGAAGTGAATTTTAATCCCCACTTCCCATTTTCCTATAATGTCCCTTTTGATGCATCAACATATTTGACACTTTCTAGTCTGTTGGTAGCACCAAAGAATAAAAATTAAACAAATACACAAAAAAACCAACAAATTTCACAGGCCATGTCCCACCCTCAGGAAAAATCAAGAGTATTAGCAAGGGGAAAAAAATCCCAATGCGAACCACGTTCTTTGTAATTTTACTTTTTTCGTCACTTACTTGGAGAAAAAATTAATTAGGACTGTTTGAAACTTTGTGTCTTTTTAAAATGGATACAGGGTGGTAGCCTTTCCCGCTACACATTAACTGTGTGCTGTTTTGCTCACATGTTAATAAATTTTTCTCATTTGTGAGAGTCACTGAATAGAGCATGTGAATTGTTTTACCCAGTAGGTGGTGGAGCAATAATGAAGCATTGTGATTAAGTAGTGTTGGAACCTCTTATCTTCTTCACTGAGTGGGAGGCACCATTAGTAGTAAAAGTAATTACCTGTGTAGAACATGTTGATTGCATTGAGTATCTACTACATGATATGAAGAGAGTCTTCTAAACCTTAGTGGTTTTAAGAGATCTTCATTTGCTACGAATTTCACATTTTAAGCAATAGTGCACATTGTTTTTCTAAATATTCTGTTGGTATCTAAGTTACAAATAAACTTAGCAAAGAGCTTTTTTTCTCTCGTCAAATTTCTCTTCTTGTTCCTGATTGTTTTCTAAAAAAGAAAAATGACACATCTGAAAATCGTACAGTACAAATGGAATGATAACGTCAGCATAAACTAGAAATGAAAACAAGATATAAGGTTGTCATCAAGTTAGAAACATGGATCCTAACTTTCTTATAGTTCTTGTGCAGTCAGATTCGGACGTCCTTTTTTAGACTGTGGCATATATTGCCCTTTCGGTCAAGGAAAATGAAGAAGGTACTATTGATGTGAGTTAGCGACTCACGATCTAGCTCACAGTGGTGTGAAAGCAGAAGAAACAGAGGTGTTAGTAAGGACTGTGTCTAGAAACTTCAACCTCCTTTCTCCTCAACTTAAAGAAAATTCTTTTACCTGTGGGCAGGTAACAAGCTAAGCCATTTAAGGGAGACATTCTTATTTGCAGTGAGCTATGCAGATATGATATGCTCCATCCTGAGCTCCTGCTTACCCATCTGAATAGCATTTTAAAACAAGCTATATGTGTTAAGGCATCATGGCAATAAGCACACACTGAATACTAGACTTATAAGTCTGTACCCCTTGGTACCTCAAAGTGTATCTTGAAGCTCATGTGGTAGAGAACTATATTTATGATTGTGATGATTCTGAATTCAGTTTTCAGTGATGGTAGAGTTGTATATGTATGTACAACATCCATGGCTTATTTTGGGCATGGCCCAAGTCTGATGAAGTCAGTGGAAAGGTCACCATTGATTATGAAAGATTTTGGGTCATAGTTTATATTAAGGTTCAGGGTCTGGGTCTAATGCTTTGTCTAGCATTCAATGTACACCCTGTCACTACAGAATAGTGCATCTCTAACTTTGTCATAACTTAAAAATACAGCAGTTTTGAGTAATACTATTGTAAGTATATAAAGTCAAACATTTTTGCTCTACTCAGTTAGGAGAAGAGAGCAGGCCATGAAAAGGGATGAATTTTTCTGTCTTTTGCTTATTTAAAGACATTTCCATAGATTGTTCTTGCTGGTTTTCGAAGGATATTAGATTGTATTGATTCAGTGATTGACCTGGACTTTAATGAATGTAACAACCTGCATTGATTGGCTGCTTAGTTCTCTACCATATTCAAAATAGACAACAACCTGTCATACAATGACAGGAAAGTTAGATCTTAATGATGATATCATCAGGTTGTCTAATTTTAGTTTCTTTTTGTATCCTTGTTGATTGCCCCAGCACAAATAAACCTAAGAGCATATATTTAAAACAAAGGAAGATTTCCCCACAAAATAATGTTGATGTATTGTTTTGTAATATTTCAGAATTACAGCCAGCCAGCTTTTCCTTATAAGATATCTACCTGTCTTCCTTTTTCATTTTAATTTTCGTCTATAGACTTTATTTTGTTTAATAGTAGGATTCTGAGCAAATGTAATTGTGGTCATTAGAAAAGAGTTGAAGGTAGAGGGCTAAGTACAAACAAAAAGCCTGAGGCTGAATCAATTCAGGCTTTGCAGGATAGAGTAAACTGCGAAACAACTGGACACACATTTACTTTTGATTCAGGAAATGCAGCTACATGCCTGCAGTGCCTCAGAAACCAGGGGCGGGGGAAGTGCTAGAGCACAGCTCTCTATCATCTGCTGTGTGTCTACTTCCTCTTCCACTTGCCCCCGAGGTCTCTGGGATTTGCAGCCCACAATTACAGCAGCAGGACTCTGCAGTGTTGCTCATCACTTCCTCTTCCTGCTTCCAGGTGCCTCTGAGATTTGCAGTCCACAGTTGCAGCCAGCAGTAAATTTTTAGCAGGGCAGGGCAGCTCTGTACTCAGGGGAAGGTGGGTTTAACTCTCTTCCCTGGCCCCAGACCCCAGGCAGTCCCTGCCCCCCTTCTTTGCTGGAGCAAACAGCCCAGCCCAGCCCAGCCCAGCCCAGCCCAGGGCTGGAAAGCATGCTGGGATGCTGGGGGACTGTGATTTAACTTGAACCAGGAAGGGGTCTAGGACAGAAATGTCATAAACCAGTTTGACCCAAATCAGTTAAGTCTGATACTACATTCAACCAGGTTTATCTTAAACCAGTTTCAGCCATTTTGAGACTGGTTTATGTGCACTGAACTTCTGTTCTGTTACAGGTTTAAACCAGTTTCTGATCACTTGTGTTAACTTCTGTCCCCAGCACAGGAGGTTGTAAGATAATGTGGCCGCAACTGTTAATATCTGGTGTAAACAATCACACGCAAAATTACTTCATGATTTTGTGACTGCAAGAGAGATCCTGACAATGACTCAAGCTATGTGAAATTTGGCAGTTTTCCTTTACAAAAGTCACTACAATTTTTTTCTTAAGTCTCAGGCTCCATGGCTTTGCAATTATCTTGATTAAAAAGCTTAAAGCAAAGTTCAGTCAAAAACAGTGTGTTCTACCCGGTTTCAATAGAGGCCAAGCAAAACTGCTTGTTTTGCCTGGATTTAACTTGAAAATATAAATTTACCTGGGTTTGATCAAACCGGTATGTATTTATTAATAGCTGGTCTGAGGTCAAGGCCCCTTAGACGATTTTTAGAAAATCCAGATCTCATTTTATAATTGAATTAAACCAAAGGTTAGACAAGCCTTCTATGATATGGGCTGTGTTGCAATCAAGTCCCACAGGTGTAACGATAAACAAATATCCAAATGAGTATTTGTTGTAAACCCAGGAAGTTTATAGCAATTACATTCCTTCAAAGACACCAAGTAGATTACGTACAGTTCTTTTAACATGGCATGAAAATGGTCAAAAGGGGTTTTACTTTACTCTTAGTAAGAACATAAACAGCATAAATAATGGTGTGGTAGGATCGGTTGAGCATTTCTTTTCTAAGACACAGCACAATGTTTATTTAAGGGTAGCTTTGAGCCTACATTTTGCAGGCTGCTTCCCCCCCCCCACTGTATTTCTGGTAATAGATTGCTAAAATATCTGTAACACTAATTAACTGAGTGGAAGTAAAAAAAAGCTGGAAAATATATCTAGGAAGAGGTTCTTGTAACTTGTAATAGAGTGGTCAGATATATTTGTATTAAATATCTATATCATTAACCTTATTAGTAGCAAAATCTATATCATTATGAGCAGCAAATAGCTATATTGTAGAAGGCCCCCATGTGCTAGAAGCTGTACCGTCATAGCATACTGGAGCAGGGATTGTCTTTTTTTCCTAACACATGCAAAAATTACAGATATATATTACACACAATAAAATTTTAACTCTGTGGAAATTGCGCACCATAACTTGTATCTAGAAAAATGTGCAAACTTTTCAGATGTAATATTAACAGATACTAGATTTTAAAAAATATTTCACCTAAACTGCAGTTTGCAAAACTAATAGTTTGTAGTGAAACGTGTGTACTGTCTATACTGGTCCTTGGCAGATTGACAGTGCATGCAAATATTGCACACACTAGTAATAGGCCAGGAGTTTCAATATAACAAAGTAATATAAAATCTGACAGAGGTTTGAAAGCTATGCAGGCATGTGTGTGCCTAGTTAGCACCAACAAAAGCAGTGCAGTACGCCTTCTAGGAATAGAATCCAAATTCCAAATCTCGATTCACATCTTTTGTTTTCTTAGACGCACAGAAATACAACTTCCAGCAAAAACATATACAGGAGGCAGGGAAAATGCTATGAGCTGTTTCAGTCTTGGTGAGTTTGTTTAAAAATACAATTCAAGCTGTATTTTTGGCATTGAAAGTGTTATGTGGGTTTGCAGTCCTTTCTGGAATACGGAAGCATGTCACAACCGATATTGTTCTCGATAAAACCAGTAACACCATGTTTAAAAAAGAGAAGAGAAGCAGGCTCTAATCTCTGGACTCTGTAATTAAGTTTGCAAAGGAAAATTTGTAATATGTGATGAAAAAAACTCAAACCCTTCAAGCACCTGATGTTTGTAGCGGAAAAAAAAAATCAGTGACTTGAAGGGATAGACAGAAACTGTTAGCGTGATAAAAAAATAAATTACTTTAAAGAATATTTGAAAAGGAGGAGAGCAGAAACCTAGTTAGGGAAAACATTTTTGATATTTAAATTCTTTCAAAGTTCACAAGCCAAAAGCTAGGGCTCATCAGCCACACTTTGCTATACTTTTAAAAAGGGGTTGTCTCCTGGCCATGAAACTGGAATACAATTTGGGATTTCTATGTTTATTTCTTGGCTTTGCCACAAACTTCCTGTGTGACCTTCAGCAAGTCACGTAAGGTGAGAATCTGATGCCTTTATTCCCATTGTGCGATATCTCTTGAGGGAACCATTTGAATGTAAATGCAGAGTAATGTACTATTTAGCATTAGCAAAGCATTGCAATTTGGTATTTCATCTCTCTATGAAATGAGGATAATATTTCCTTTCTCTAACCCTTTGTCCATGATGTCTATTAAGTTTGTAAACTCTTTGAGGCAAGGATTGTCTCTGACTTGTGTTTGTACAGCGTGTAGCATGATCTTAGCAGGGGCCTCTGGGCAGTATTGTAGTAGTGGTGGTAGTAGCAGTAATAATAATATTAATAAGAATCCATGGCTTTTTAAAATGTCTTCTATCCCACAGGGAATTTTCTGCCTGGCAGGGGAACTTTACTGAATAACACAAAGTACTTGTTAAAAAAATGACACTCCATTCCTACAGGACACAGGGAGTTTTAAAGGACCAGGATTGTAATTGATTATAGCCATTTGCCAGATCCACAATGAATGTTTATAAGCCCAGTACGGATTAAATAACAGAGCTATATATGTGCCCTTACTTGTGTTGTGCACTACTGCATATCACAGATTTGTGTTGTACTCTACTGCACATCACAGATACTCAGCCATTAATAGCATGCATCTACCACTAGGGTGTAAAAAGGCAATCATTAAAAGCATTACCACATTACCTATAATGTGGTAATGCTTACAATCACACCCACCTACATTTTGAGAAAATGACTGGTGATCTGATTAAGAGAGAATATTTGATTTGTAGTATGTTTATATTGCCGTACGCCTTTGACCCTTTGACGATTCTTGCTTCAGAAGTGTTGCAGTGTCACGTAATAGCTCTTCCCAGGATGCAGAATACCTTTCTACCGTAGGCATTTACATGGTCCCTGTTATCCTTGTATCTGTGCTTCTTCTAGTCTGCAAGGTACGGCTTCTCAATCACTGTTCTGAGTACCATTTTACAGGCAGGGAAAGCATTTGCCATAGTGTTTAGACAGCCAGCTCCAGTTGGTTTTAGTGGGAGTTAGACATTTAATTCTTGGGTGGCTCCAGACCTACGGCACTCAGGAAATCAATAGCAGGTGGAGTACTTGTGCTCCTAACTTGCATTCTAACTACTGGATCATCCTATCTCTCCCTTTCTGTTTTCATGGGGGAAGCCCCTTTTAGGACAGACTGCTCCACTAACCATATTATTTATGCCAGTGGTCTCCAAACTTTTTTGATCGCGCACCCCTATCAGTAAAAAATTTTTGAGCACGCACCCCCAATATATGTATTAACTGGGCACACGTAAACTGCAATAGAAGGTCTAGTATTTTCTTCCCGCATCCCAATGGACCGTCTTGCGCACCCCCTGGGGTACGCGCACCCCTCTTTGGAGACCACTGATTTATGCTACCATATTTACTCAGAGCCAAGACAAGATTTTTTTCCTCTTGGAATCAACCCTTCATCTTGGAATTGACTATAATATGGGGAGGGGGGAAGGAGGGGTGCATGTGGCTGCTGTAGCTCCAGCTCCAGCCCTGACTTGGGGTCAGATCTGCAGCCACCGCTCTTGCCCCCACTACCCCCCACTGCCTCTTCCTCCTCTGCCACCACCTCTGCCTCCCAACCAGGCTGCCCCACTACCTGCCCCGCTGTTTGCCACACTGCAGCAGTGGGGGGCGGGGGGACGGGGATGAGAGAGACAAATTTAAGACAACTCTTTTAATAATTAGATTCTATACCTGGAAAATTATAACAAATGTATAAATTGTCCATGTATAACTCTAATTTCTGGGGGCTACGTTAAAGTCAAAATAATCTTGGATTCAGATAAATGCTGTATTAAGAGGGTGACAGAAAATGTAGAAAGGCAGAGTGCAATTATTGTAATAGATTTTTGGCTGGTTTGCTGGATTTTACACCCTCTCTCTTATGTGGCAGGGATATGGAGTCAACAAACACATGGAAGCAAAGTGCATGATTCCAATTTATATTCAGGAACCTAAAAGTTGTGAAATATGCTAAGAACAAACTGTTGTGAGAAAATAAGTGCCAGCCTTCCTGCAAATTTTACATCTGATTCTGCAAGCCTGGGAAGTCTTCAAGGCTGTTCCTGACTTGGCTGCCAGTTTATGTGGGAGGGAAACAGCCATTTTGCTGGAGTGAAAGAGGCTTAAAAAGTCCCGTGGTGAGAACTATTTCTTGTTCCACATGAAATGAATTTAATGGACCAAAGGTTGACATCTGACTCCACTGGCTTCAGTTGGGGGCGTATACATGTGTGCACATTTTGGATACTTATTATTTGTTATTTTACAGTTGTCAGCTGGGCTGCATTTCTGATCCACGTACTGAAGCGCTATCTGGCCTAGACAAATTATTGTTTCCATTTTACAGACAGGGCCAGTAAGACATGGCTAAAGGAACCAGTGAAAGATAATGGGAAAGAACCGTGCACCACTAACCTAACCTCGCCTCTCATTAAATACAGTGTATATTTCTTGCACAGCAAAGGCCAGTTTTTTTTATAAGAGCCAGGTACACCACAGCTGGAAACACTGCAGCTGCCATTTGTGAATCTAATAACTCTTTTGAAAATTCAAATCACTTCAGCTATACAAAGTTGTGGCGTTTCAGAAGTGATCTACATCCGACACCGTCCACTGAGAACAGTGGGAGCTGCTGGGTACTTTTGAAAATCTGCCTGCTTTGTCAAGGTGCCTAAATGGGAGCGGACTCTTCTGAAAATCTGGTCTTAAAGGCCTTTTTTTAAAGTACAGCTTCTATTTTTCCAGACACAATTTAGCACACAGTTAATTAAGGATGGAGCCAAGTGGTTAGACTCTAAATACTAGGGCTTTTTTTTGCTTGCAACAACAGAGGCTGCTTTTAAAAATCTTATCCTGTGTGTGTGTATGTGTGTGTGTGTGTGTGTGTGTGTGTGTGTGTGTGTGTGGGCATGAACTTGTTTTATTTAGGGAAAAATACAGACTCCCAGGTTTCATGGTACTCTATTTCTGATAGTGCCACAAATAAAGTTGTTGTTCAGCAAGATTGTGGCTGTGGACTTGCATCACATTTCAAGTGAAACAATATATTTTATTTCCAAGTGGCAGATTTTACATTCAGTTGCCTACAGGAGCATTCAGATCATTGCTGTGAGAACTGCTGTGCCACTTTCTTTTGGGACTGATAATGCAGTGTTTCAAAATCATAGCGAAAATAAGGCTGTCTTATTAGAACGGATGGAAATTAAAATTTCGGTGCAAAAGGGTTTCTAAACAAGTCCCAAGATATCAGGCTTACTTGATAGCCAGTGTTTCATGCTAATAAGGTTTTAGATTTAGAAAATCTCAGAAGTAACTGTAAATGATCCCACATAAGACATTGAGTGAAATAAAAGATACTCAAACATACCTCTGCTTGACATCTCTGGAACTGGACAAGAGGATGTGAGAATTTGGGACAAACTCCTCTTCCAGCTGTTTGACTAGTTCCCAGGGGAGGTGCAAGGCCCAGTCTCTTATGCATGAGCATAAGTATCAGTGTGACTACTCAAGTGGTTGAAGTTATGTATGTGCAAAGCATTTTTAGCATTGGAACTATCCTAGGAAAGCGAAATTTGAGAGACACAAAGTCCCTTCAAATGAAATAATAACATTCCCATAGCATATTTCATGGGTAAATGCTCACTATTTTTATGGGTTTTTTGCTTGTAGCCATGTTGGTCTAAGGATATAGGGAGGCAAGATTCTTCGGGTAGATGTGATATCTTGTATTAGACCAACTGAGTAGTTGGAAAAAAAGTTCTGTGCAAGCTTTCGACACAATCGCCCTTCTTCAGGCATAGGAAGTCTCTGCTGTTCTGAGACTCCAAGAAGATGCTATTTTCATAGTTCTGACTTTTAGCCATGAATCACAGATTATAACCACAAAGTAGCCAGCTTTCTCCTAAAGTCTACTAATTGTTGACATTGAATCTGTATGTTAGAGCCTGGAAATGTTTGTTACCAGGCTGTCTGTCCCCTGATACAGCTTTAAAAACAAGACATGTCCTAAGGGACTAACGTTAGGGGTTGTAAAAAAATAATAATAATATTCCTAGTAGGAGGTAAGTATTCTATTTCAATAGCTACTTAATCAGCTTTTATATTATGTTATTATTTCTATATTGCATCCAGGTAAGAAGTGTCAAAAACAGTTCCACAGTAGCAATTACTATATTGTAGTTTCTAGCTTACTTTTATAGTGGCATCCTGTAAGGGTTAAGGCCTTATTGTGATGGGCATTATACAGACACAGTGAAAGAGACATCTCTGCCCCAAAGCATTTACAATTTAAGTCACTGATCCTTCCCAAGAAAAGAGTGTGTCATTAAAGTCAGTGCAGCTTAGTGCAGGTAGGAATGGCATTTGTATAGGCATGGCACCCTAGACAGGGCTTGATGGGGACAGAAGTCAGAGGGACTAACAAACAACTGGAAGGAATTTGGAGAAAGGGGTGGAATAAGTCCCACTGAACTAAGTCCCCCCTGCAAGTGCCTACATGTGTGCTTTAATGCAAAGTATCCTATTTTACCGCATATTAAAGCATCAAGGCGAAAATGGTGCTGATATACTCATTTATGGTAAAATTATGCTACTGTGCATTAAGTGTCACTAAAAAAGCATGCACTTCCAATACTGCACATTAGGACAGCCTAATGTGCATTTAGTTAGTACCCCAAGGTATGTATACACATGCTCTGGGAGTGTGTGTGTGGGGGCAGGGGAGGGGACACAGTTCTAAAGTGGTGCTGAGAGCTGATCTAATTAAAGCACCTGGAGTGTCTTGTGTATCAGTGTCTCCATGCTTCAAAATGGTGGTGCAAGCACTTTATATAAAGCTTGTTGAACGAGGTTTAGATCAAGTACCCCTGCTGCCATTTGAAATGTGGGGACACTAATGTACAAGATGCAGGAGGCTGCTGGAGTGCAGTAATTGCCATGCTTGACCAGACTCAGTTAATCCAATGGAATTACAGTGCATCGGAGCAGCTTCCCTGCTTGTGTACTAAATTTAATGCACAGTAGCAAAAGCACACTGGTGAACATGCAGACCCATCCACTGAAAGCAAAACTTGCATGGATTTCAGTGATACAGGATGAGGCCCGTAGAGCATTTTTACACGTGCTTTGGGATGCGGTGCTAGGCACTTTAATTAGTGAGCTGTGCTAATAAAAAGAACCTGTGTGTCATGTGTATGAGCATCTCCGCACATCCCAGTGCTGAAAAAAATGGCAGCAGGGTGCTTTGAACTAAAGTTCATCAAATGTCTTTTATTTCAAAGCACCCTACCACCATTTTTTCAGCGTGGGGATGCACAGGGATGCTGATACATGTGATGCAGAAGGCTGCCAAAGTGAGTAAATTTCCATGCTCCAGCCAACTCAGTCTAGTCTGCTCCAATGGACTGGATTTCCAGTGCATCAGAGCAGGCTCCCTGCACATCTGTAGATGCCCATAGAGACTAACTGTGTCCCCAGTTAGATAGTTTCAAGTCTCTTAAACAAATGAATTGCATAATATAAATAAATAAATTAGATCTCAGCAATGCCTCCCAGTACTCCACTTAGCCATTTTCAAGTGGCATTTTCTTCAAGGCATCAGAGAGTGTAGGCAGGCAAATGCACACCTTTGTGTAATTTATATCAGTTTTGCATACTGAAGTAAATTAAACTGGATTTAGGAATGGACAGATGTGCAGCTATTCCAGAATAGCTCGACACACAATTCCAGAGTAGCTGGACACCTGGGCTAGGGACAGACATTACATATAAACTGGTTTAAGTGTAGATAAACCTAGTTGAATGTAATATCAGACTTCACTGATTAGGGTGGGTCAAACTGGTTTATGCAATGTCTGTCCCAGACCACTTGCTGGTTTAAGATAAACCAGACTCCTGCAGCATCCCAGCATGCTGTCTGGACTGGGTGGGGCTTTCTCCTCCACAGCAGGGCTGGCCTCTCCCCTCTGCTCCCTGGCTGCAGCTCTGGCAGAGACTTGCAGGCACAGAGCATCTGCCTGGCTTTTCTCTGCTAAGCAGGGATTATTCCTCCCTCCCCTCTGCCTTACACAGACACCTCAGCATTAGCTAGCAGACCACATGCTGGCTATAGTCCATGCTGCGGGAGACAACAAAGGCAGACAGGCTTTTTGGAATTAATCAATGGGTAGCTTAATGTCCTTCCTTGGAAAAGCTGGTTAAGAAGAACTTGGAGAGAGTCACTGTTTTCTTAATGGGTTGATAAACACTGAGTTAATGGCGATAAATATTCCCTGCTAGGCTGCTTGGGGGCGGGAAACAATCAGAGCATCCTGCTGGGGCCTGGCCATGTCCTCCTTCAGCTCAGCACTATGGAAAGGAAGGCAGGGCTGCTCTAGTGCCTCCTGGCTTCTAGCCTGAGCCACTGCAGTCATATGCCTGCATTTTTTGAATGAAAAGGGAATGTCTATTCACCCCCAAATTGATTCAAGCTTTACAGGTTAGACTAACCTGCAAAGATTGAATCAATTCAGGCTTTTTGAATGTCTGTCCCTAGCCCTGCTGTAGACAAGTGCAGCCTAAGTTGTGTGACTTGCAATGATTGTTTCAGGGTAATTCTGTACTGGTTTAGGCAGGTTTAGAGGTTTGTATTGTCTGCCCTGAAGCTCATGTAAACTAGTAGAATTTTTGTGTTCAAAAAGCTTTGATTCAGGCCTTGTTTGTTAAATGGTTAATCATGTGGGAGTCTGCAGGATTGGGCCCTGCTGTGTTATTGGCAGCTTTCCTTTTTTCCACCGCATTGACAATAGAGATGCTGTTACTGCTCTTGCAGAGGTTATTGTGTACCATACTAACAGGTGTGTGCTTCCCCTGACTGTGCTCGCATTTCCAAAGCCATGGTTGCATTTATTTCCAGAATGTCTCACTACTCTGTGATTTGCTATAAGAAAGCACTAAAGGATGGACATTTTCCGTCTTATGAAACAGAACCTTGCTAATGTAAATCTAGATTGCTGTACAGTGAATCTTGCCATATTTATCTGGATGGGTCCATAAATCTCCGTGGCATTTTCTTTCTAGCTTTGCATGCAGCCATACTGAGCTTCTGACATGAACATCTGTATCATGAATGTCATTATAAAAGGTGTCAAAATAAAACAAAAAAAGCCCTCATGAGTACAATCTCTCTGGCCTTCCTGGACTTTCTGAAGTATATGAAACCTTTGCATCTTTGCTTCCCCTAGAACAGGGCTTGCCGCCTCCTGGCAAACCCTTTGGGCCCTGGCCACTAAAAGGAAGAACAAAGGAGCAGCAGTTAGACAGACCCTATCCCAACTCCTTTCCTCAGTGCTGATAGAGCTGGCTGGCTGCAAAGGGCGGGGGTGCTCTGTACCCATTTAAAGAGCTGTGCGGTTTTTCCTTACTGTTATTTATTTTACTGTAGGATTTAGATGCCCTATCTAAGATGAAAACTATGTTATGTTAGGTACTGCACACTGCTGCAAAGAAGTCATAAGCTAGATAAAAAAGATACATAATGGAGGGGTTATTTTCCATCAGGGCAGCTGAGGAACTGAAACGAAGAGATGAAGTGACTCATTTAAGGTCACCCAGGAAGTCTGAGACAGAGTGAAGAAGTGAACCTACATCTCCTCAGGCCCCATCTATTGCCTTCTGCCAGGGGTACTCAACCCCTGGCCCAGAGGCCAGATCCAGCCTGCAGAGTGGTGTCATCCAGCCAGCAGGGCCCCACATGGGTCTGAAAAATTGGCAGTGGAGGAGCAGTGGCAACGTTAATTGATGCTCTCCAGCTACTGCATTTCCAGACCTGTGCCCCTACATGCTAGATCTGGCCCATGGGGCAGGGCTGGTAGGAAGTCCAATCCAGGGGGCATGGGATCTGACCCACAGACTGGCCCTGTGCCAGTCAGCCAGCCCACAGGTTGAGTACCACTGCCTCCTGCACAAAATCTTCCTCCTCAATGTCCTCGAACTGTGTGATTCAGCTCCATGGTATAATGTCCCTCTCCTCCTGATACAAGGCTGCGTCTGAAATCTAGGTGGAATATGGACCTTTCATATTCTGGATGATTGCGTTAAGTGCTAATGCAGTCATTTCAACCTACGGTCTGTGAATCCTGGGGGTCTGCAGACTATGTCTATGGGGTCTGTGAAAGATGACTGATCAATCAGAAGTGTGGGAATTCCCACACTTACAGTTCAAAGGGGTCTGCATCTCCATTTGAAATGTCCAAAGGGGTTTGCAGATTTAAAAAGGTTGAAAACCACCGTGTTAATGTATTCGAGAAAAGGAGAACAGCTGTTACTCTTCCAGCAGCATTTTAAAACAAAACGTAAGCCCTGGTCTGCTCTTTGAAAGAACGGTTCTAGGCACTTACTTTCAGGAGAGGGTACCGGGCAGCAGATGGAGATGCTATACTGCAGCTGAGCAAGACAGCTTAGACACAGGATCTAGGTCTCCTGCCTTCCCTCAGTGCTGCCCTCTGAGGAGCTGGGCATTGAGCGTACTGACTCTGGGCCACTTCTTACTCAGTGTGCTGGCTGTTTGGGATCCTATTCCAAGGTGCCCAGCCTCCTCCTTGCACCGCGTACGGGACCTTGGTACCTCACTCAGGATTCTGGATCCTACAAAGGGAGGCCAAATTCCTAAGATTTGAAGCACCTGAGTCCTTTGTTGGGCTTGGTCGTCATTGTCTTGCCATCCTTTGGCAGACACAATAGAAAGCATTGTTCACGAATTGCGTCATGTAATTAAGCTGCAGTCAGAGGAATGGAAAGTGGAGGTGTGTCTCTGAAATGTCTCCCTTCCTGCCATCTTTTTTTTTTAATACTTTGATGTAATTGGAAGCATTTTGCCAGTTGTGGTTTTCTGAGAACAGATTGGTAAACTCTGACTTGTTGCATCAGCCTGACAACTGATTTCCCGCACATGTCAGCGTCTGCAGCTCTCCAGCGAGGCTGGGAACTGAACAGTGATTCATCCACTAAAACAGGTCCAGCACAACCAGCAGTCTACGACTTGCTATCATAATGCTAGGGAGGGGTGGGAGTTTAACTCCCTTTTTGGACTCAGCTTTCAAATATCTCTTTGTCCTTTCTGCTGCTGAGAAGTTGAAAGAATATGCTTTGTTTGAAATCTTCCAGGAAAAAACCCCAACATATTGCAGAATCCCAGAGCCTCAAAAAGGAGCTGATGGCTCCAGCCTGAGCAAAGGCAACTGAGTCTGAGGGAATTAAGAGTAAACCTATCCTTATTCTGGCCCAGGGATTACTTGATTTGCTTCTATTCCAAAGCATAAGAAACTGTGGTGATACAATTTTAATACAGTCTGGGAGCCTGTTTTATGGTTTACTATGTCTTTGGACAGCTGCAAATCTTCCCCTGATATATTTACTAAATGTTTAGGCTTAGCATGTTTTAACTGCAAATCAGGCTACAATAATGAACTTGGACTCCTTCCAGCTCTGATCCCAAAGTCCCTGCAAACAACTTTAGTCCCAGGGGTGAAGTGATTGAGATCTACCTGTGTGAATACACTGATTCTTCTTTTTCATTTTGTTACATGTGCAGAGAATAAGGAGACATAAAAATTATGGGCCTGATCCCATCATTCAGGCCAGCTGATGTTCTTATCCCACCAGGAACCAATATAGTGTTTTAATTTCTTATAAATCCACAATTCAGCTAATGAGTTGTGCGACCTTAAAAATATCCTGGCTCCATTTTGAATGTCTCACTACATCTGGGTTTTCTCTCATCAGCACTTAGGGGCTGGTATTGCATTAAAAACTGCACGCACAAATACAGTTAAGCTTTTCAATAATGAAATCACTATTTATTGTGAAATTTCATCACAGGATACATGGTTCTTGGCAGGGCAGTTCATGAGCAGGAAGCCTGCAGTTACAAAGGTATTCATAAATGTGTATATGGGCATATTGTTTGCCTTCTTTTTATTACAGGAAGGATATGGTTTGGTTTGGTTTGGTTTTTTGGATGTCTTTATTTAAGTGCACACTGGGTTTTTCCTAGTCTTTGTGTTAATACCAATTTGTAAAGTTTTTACCACCACGTGTATTATGTCCATGTAGAAGGGGACTGCCTGACAGTTTTGTGCTTGTACTTTGTATACCGCGCAAGAAGTTTTTCATACTTTGGCACACCCTGTTGGAAGTACCTTCTTCGGTTGGCATGAGGCCACCAGTTCATCACTGGGTCAAGGGATGCCATCCAGGGATGCACATCTGTAGTAGTCTAGTTAATCGATAGTATCCCTACTTATTTTTATTCCAGAAATCTTAGTACTGTGTTAAAGAAAAATCCTGATCTACTGCTGAATGAACTAACTGTAGACACTGATGATTCCTATTTCCTATGGTTATTTGATCTCTTAATTACAGTAATTTTGAACTGATTGCCTGCTCTTTTAATTTATCTTAAATCAACAAATAAGGCATTTGGCTGCATTAGGGAAGTGCTAATTCTGGGGTTTGGGGTTTTGTTTTTTGGGTTTTTTTTACAAAGTAAAGGTTTCTTGAATATAATGTCCAGTTTAGTTTGTGGAGGTTCTTTGCTTACTTATTTTTATAAACCAAAATGAAACCAAAGAAGAAACACATTTTTTCTATCAAAGAAGAGTTCTAAAGCTTTGGAGTTTCTTTGGGGTTTAGTTCAGCATTTATCTGAATGGCTCGAAACTGTTCTGAATTACTCCAAACTGACTCTTCTATCTGATTCAATGACTTCTTGTTTTATGAACCAAGCTGGACTCCTGCAAAACAATAATGCTTTTCTGACTGTTTCACAGTTTCCATTTTGTTCTAGGGTTAAATGATGAAGTAGAGAAATGTGATAAAAAATTGCAGCATAGGAAATTTGGAATTGCTCAAAATAGTAATTTCAGGTGCACTTTACGTTTGGGGGACCTAGACGTGATATGGTTGTTTTTTCCCAACACAGTTTGTTGTTGTACCTAGTGTATTTGCTTTGTTGAGGTACTATTAAAAGCCAGGGGCATCTTTCAGAAGGATCACTTGCAAGCATTACTATCGACTTTTTCAACAGCAGTTTTATTTGCTTTCTGTTGAATCATTTTTGTTAATACACTGTAATGTGATACAAAAATTGAAGCCAAACATTTATCATCAATTTTCTTTTAGGCTACAAAGCATCAAATACTTTGAGTCAAATAGTTTTACCATTGAATTTCCCGCGTTATAGGTCTTATTTTGTGCCATCAATGTAGGACACTTGTATTAGAAAAGAACGTAATTCTTCGTGAGTGTAATAGTTTCTGAGAGAAGGTTGCTGTTACTTCCAAACGCAATGAGAATGATTTTACTGGGTTAATCCATGTTGTGGAAACACGTATCATTAAATGAAAATGAAAAGAAAACTAGTTTGCTGGGCTTTGTGGAACCTCCAAATTCTGGGGACTCAGTTCGGTTTAATTGAAGAAAAAAGATCACGCTTGTTTTTGGTTGCTTTATATGTTAATGCATTGTGCTAGTTAATGCTAAGCAATTAGCAGCGTCCCCTTTAAGCTGTGCAGCATGCCTGGCAGTGCGGCATGCGTGTGTCCGCCCGCACCAGACAGCTTAGAGGGAACACTGGCTATTAGATCAGTACCTAATATTTTTAATGAACTTTCAAAGGAAAAAATATGCTTGCCATTCTATGCCACGTTTCTATGCCAAATAACTGAACAGATGAGCATTAAAAAGGGGAGTGTTGCAATTAAGTTTTTGGAAACTTGAGTCCTAAGGTCTGCATAAAATGTCCACATGGATTTGCCCACCTATTTTCCCTGCACTGTTAAATTCTGCAAGCAAATGATTGCATATCGCAGCAAACACACATGGAAAATTCATTTGTTGTCATTAGGAATGTGCTAATTACTGTAGTATTTGTGGCAAGTTACCATATTGTTGTTATTAATATTTCATTTTACATTTGTATTTCTATAACTCCAGGGGCTTCAATTAGGATCAAGGCCGTATTGTGCTGGATGCTGTACAACCACGTCCAAAAACACTGTTATTGCTTCCATGAGCTCACAGTCAAGTCTGCTGCAGTCACTAGGACTCTCAGTACATGCCATGACAACATTGATTTCATTTACAAATTACAATTGTCCAGTTTTTTATGCCACTCAAATGCTAACTTGGTTCTTTATTCAGATGAGTTGCACTAGCAGTGGTTCTGCTAAGGAGGCACAAAAGTCTTTGTGTGCCTATACGTTAATTATGCTTTGGACTGATTCTGCAGAGACTTGCATGCATAAGTAACTTTAACATCAACATTAATGAAACTACACTGCTACGTAAAGTTGAAAGACTTGGGCTTTGTGATGGCTAGGAATCTTGTTTCTACAGAATGATTTTTAGAACCACTTAGGATCTCAAGAGCATTTATATTGTTTATGCTAACAGAGAGACTGTAAAGACAGTGGCCTTTGAACTTTGATTTTAGGAGTTATGTGACTAATTCAGCTTTTACAGGCCATTTTTCCCCCTAGTGTTCATTGCAAACTTCAAGGGATTGCTTGAATGGGATAGGATTTGGTTCTAAGCTGCCCGAGGTTTCATCTTTGGCCTTGCACCAGTAACTCTACAAGGAAAATGGATTTCATCTGCTCAAGCTGCCCTGTTAGTGCAAAGTTGATGTGATAGACCTTTAATCTCCCCAGCAATGATAGAGATCACCAGTGTGACCTACTGCTGTTTCACTTGGAAAGGCTGATGACAATTTGCATGGTGTTTTTTTTTTAGAAAAGATTCTCCTGAACCATCTGAACCTCAAAAGAGGAGGAAAAAAAAAAATCCACATGGACCATGATTAGGGAGACTTCTCTGTCAGGCATTCTCTAGTACTGTATTTACTAGCCTAAAGCATATGTTGTTAATTCAGTGTGTCTTAAGTCGCAGCCGCACATCCATAAAGTTTAAGCTCAGCAGGAAAACATGAAAAAGCACTCATATTAATCATCAGTGCCTGAAAAAACCTGGATATCAGGAATTTAAGCCTCACACTGCTAAGTTGAATGCTGCAGCCTACAATATACTGCAGGGCCTTATATTTCTTCTCTCTGAAGGTTGGATAAAAAACATGAAGGCATTTTCTTAAAACACTTATCCTTCTAAGAGCACTACATAAAATGTACATAAAAAATGTTTTTCTCCCACAATTTAAGCAAACAGAATTTTTAAGTTAGACATTATCACCTGGAGAGAGTGCAATAATAAGTAATTTAGTATGGTGAAGGGTTTTGTACAGTTCTGATTAATATTTACAAAAGGCTTTGTGTATTTTTGCTCTAACGCTAATGAGGCAGCAGATCAAGTTTAACAAAAAGGACACTGTAGATTGAAATATGGTATTGTGCCCATCAAAGTCTGCCTCCTCTCTGCTTGGCTTATGATGAATACTGTTCTTTAATAGCAGGCTGGTGTTCGTGAAAAACTTATTACAGAGACTAAGAGAGAAGCCAAGAATGAAGGAATGCCTGACTGGCAGCAATCAATCACTCCCTTTTAAAGATGAACTGATCCTTCTTTTTTTTAAAGTAACACTTCATAAAAAGGTCTCAAACATAAATATGCAAAGCATTAGAGCAATTACATTCTGCGTGATCCCTGCAGTATTTCTGGTACATACTTTGACTTTAACAGGGAGTATATAATGAATGCAGTAAAATGGCAAATCTCTCTAAAAGAAGGCTGATATTTAGAGAAAAGTTCTTGTTAAATAGGGTTAATTATCTGGAGCAGTAAAATGAGATTATTCAGATGAACTTTAACTACAAGTCTCCACATAGGTAGTTTTAATTTAGCTGTTGTTAGTTTTTGATTAAATGAAGCCATACGATTAAAAATAAAAAGCCCCAGAAAACACACGTATCCATCTGTATAATCTAGATGGAGATATAGAAACCAGACAAAATGCCTGGGATTGCAAGCACAGTTGCAGTATATGCATGTGCTGGTTAGGCACGCGAATGTGCAGGTTTAAAGATTTTAAACTCTGCGTATTTGACGTTGTGTACTTCCTTGAGTAGCTATATTCCCCTTTTCTAATTCTTCCTTTGTATTGCTGCCCTGACTGGAAAAATGCAAACCTTTAAAACACAAAAATGAAAATATACATATACATTGATCACTTATAGCATGCACTGGAGAGTAAAGAAGGCTGAGAGATGGAGTGAGAAGAAAAAGACTCTCTCCAATCACCATGACGACTTCCTCCTCTGTGTATTAAAGGAAAGCACAGAGTTAATGTTGGAGGTGCAGTCTTGACCCTCTTGGGGCCACTGGGTCTTTTGCTAATAAGCTGAGTGGGGCCAAGACTTCACCTTCGATTTACAAAAAGTTGTTGCAGTCACATCCTCGCACTTGCTCGTGACTAGGTATTGTTCCACACCTAGAAACGAATCCTACAGTGTTTGGGGGCCATTATTAAACAATCCAAATAACAGTTGGACAATTCCTGTCTAACGAAATGTATGGTAAGCTGTGAAATCTCAAATAATTACTATACAGTAATTTAGCATTTAATGCCATAATGGTTAATACGGCTTAGTTCAAAAATATCATTATCTTCTTATTGAAACAGCAGCCGTCAGCAGCGAGGTCTGACTCTGGGTGGGTATCTCCGAACTCCATTGGGGTTGTAGAAATGTAAAAACATTGTCAGTGAGAGGAGAATCAGGTCGGGCTTTTGGAGTTCAGCGAAAGGCAGAAATATTTTCTTCCTTTCAGAATAAGAAAATGACATTTGGTGAAAACGGAGGCTCTTTCCCTTAGCAGACACAGTGTGGGTTACTCATAAAAGCATAATGGCTTTCATTCAGAGGTGCCATATGGCTGCTTATAAGATTTCTGCACAGCACTTGCTGTAGCAGTAACTAAACAAATGGCACTATAGTACAATATAATACCTGTCAAGAACAGTGATAAAGAATGTTTTATTCCTCTGCTCTCTGTCCTCTTTCCCCCTTTCTCGCTAGTGCTGGCTGCCTGCGTGAAGCAGAAGCCACTAGAAAGCACTGCCATACTTCTCAGAGCTGCTCCTCTCTATACCTGCGTTTTGGTAGTGTCACCTAGTGTTAGGTGTCTCCATGAACTCTGTAGTGTATCTTTTTCAGGAAGGAAAGATTATCTTGGGATAATGTATCGGGCTGAGATTTAAGCGATGTGTGTGCTTTTTGCCCTGATACTGTGGGCAAGATATGAGGGAGTCGGATGTTTTTAGAGACCTCTGGGCCAGATGTTCACCCCTCAGAATTATGGCCATATTTTCAAAATGATTTTACTGCCGTATAGGCACCTAAATTAGGGCCAGCTTTTCAATGGTGCCTAGCTACCCGAAGCTCCCATGGTATGGCTAGATTTCTGCACCCAACATGCTGAGCAGTTTTTCTTAATTAAGGCCTTTGAAGCTGATTTTTCATAACTGCTCCAATTAAGGTTAGTGAGATTTGATTTTCCTTCTGAAAATGAAGCCCATAAACACTTCTATGCCTCAGTTTACCTGTCTGGAAAATGGGCATAGCCTCAGTTTCCCTTTCTGGAAAATGAGCATCTGATGCTAAATTAATGAATGGTGGTTGTTGTTAAGATGATGGGGGCTATTAAAATATCCATAAATACAGATGTCTTATTTTCAAGGATTTTTATGAGCTTGCTGACCAGACTGCCAACAGAAAGATGGTATTATTGGTTATAGTAAAGGATGGCCCAACAGCAAAACAGAAATTGCTTCAATCTCAGATTGACAAAGTAACAAGGGGTTGCCTCTCCCTTTGCCCTTTCCCTCCCTATCACCAAGAAAATTGTTCCATGCTTACACTAAAACTCTAATATATTTTAGACTTCTGATCCCCACAACATAGCACATTGAACTCCATGTCATGCTCTCCAGATCAGTTTGGATATAGCCCTTGGTGTAACCACACATATAGTGCATGTGTGTGTGTGCACACGCACGCGTGCATGCATGCATTTAATTTCTTAGCCTATTTCTTCCAAATCTTCTAAATGCAGGATTTTGCACAATGCTTTCTTCAGTCTTTCAGTCCGTATGTCCAGATAGGCAGCTCATTTGATGAGTTAACCATTCTGAACCTTTTAATATTTATGTGACTCTTGTGTAGCTCAGCAGTTGCTTTATGTGGGATTGCATATTAGATAAGATCACAGATTCACTGTGTGCCAATGCTGCAGTCCTACTGAGGTCTGACTGTACTTCAGATGTCAAAAAAATATGAATAGGTGGTCTTAATGTTCTCCTCTGGTGTTATAGCTGTCTATAGAGAATATAGCTTACAACAGATTAGAAGCAATAGAGGACTTGACATATACTGAGAAAGCAGTAAGAATGATGCTTGTTGACATTATCGGCTAAACCTGTAGGGGAATTTTCTTTCTTTCTTTCCTTTTTTAGAAATTTGCTTTATTTGTTCCCCTATGCCTTGCTCTTTCCACATCCAGTTCCAGTTTATCTCTCCAAAGAAGTTTTGTTTATCTAGCTGTTTTAAATGCACTTACCTATTCATATAGGCACTTATATGATTCCCATCATTGTGTGAGTAGCTTTCACGTCTACCCCGAGTTGTGTAGCTCATATTTATCTGTAGTCAATGTCTCTATGTTGCTTATTCTATCTAGTTAGCAATGCACTGAGCTAGATTGTCTTTATTTCTGTGCACTGATATACTGCAGTCCCTCTGCATGTTAAACTTCTGCGTGCAAAAAAGATATGCAGCAAATCCAATTATGTCCTCAATGGATTTGTGCATGTACCTATTTCACGCAGCTTTGAGGACATATCCCTATGTTCTAAGTTCTCTCTTGTGCTATACAAAGGGCAGCAGACACTCAGGCATGAGGTGTCTTCACCTCTTGATCAAAAAAGAAAAATCCTTATTTTCAGTCTCTTAGGGTAAGTGTCATAAATAAAATGATTCACTTTGCAAGATGGTTTATTGTGGAGTGAGTCATAGAAATCCTTACCAAAGTTTTGTGAAATTTGGATATGCAGTGGAGTGGGGGAGAAGGCAAGGACATATCTGCTGACAGGATATGTCTTGATCTTATCATTCTTGTTGATAGGCATAATTTCTTGCAGTCAGAGATACCCAAAACAGAATTTGCAAACACATGGATTTCCATAATTTCCATTCAGAAGGCTCTCTATTTTACCCAGTGTCTTGGGCATTCACTGGATGAATTCCCACAACAATCACCTGGGCTCTATTGACATCGTATAAATACTGCCTGGCGCCAAACATGGTGTTACAAATGTGTAGTGAATGGGATGTTACCTCCTTGTCAGCTTGAGATTTGAAAAAGTGAATCTGTAATGTATTAAAGATTGGGATGAAAACTGCTTCATGTACATGCATGTGGAGTACATTTTACAGTGAGAGGCATGAGCAGCTGATACCGGCCAATGTTTCTTTCACATTAGACATATTTCTATGGGTGTCCCTAATTCATGGCATGATAGATCATGGCAGGGAGCATGCTGCTCCTGCTACTTTAAGGGAAGGCAGGCCACAGGAAAAGCAGGCAGCAGGTGATGCGGAGGGTAATCGGGGGAGCCACATGACCCAAAAAGGGGCTGTGCTTGCAGAATATAAACCCTGGGTTTATGCTGGGCAGAGAGTCTAGCTCTGGAAGAGAAGTGCTCCTGAGCAGAAGGGCTGCAGCAAGGCCCCTGACTGAGTCGGGGTAAACAGACGGGTGGTTCAGGGATTGAGACTGTAGGGGCGGTGGAGTAGAAACAGGGCCCGAGAGATAGGGCCCAAGGCTGAGGAGCAGGGCCACAGCTAAAGAGCAATGAGAGCAGCCAGGGTCAGGGACCTGTAGCCTGCGAGAGGCAAGAGCCAGGGTGAAGGACCCATAGCCCGAGAGGGGCGAGAACAACAAGGCCAGGAGGTCTGCAGCCTGGGAGGAGTGGAGTCTGTTGGAAGTAATGAGGCCTGAGCTCAAGAGGGGATGAGCTTGGTCGAGGTACAGAGGCCTCTGGCCCCTGTGTCTTTCTAAAGTAAAAGTACATCAAGGCGTGGCAGCTGATCTGAAGGGGAAAGTGCCTGAAGCAAATAAAGGTGGCAAGAGCTACGTGAGGGGAGGGGTGTCCAGGGGCATCATGGCCGCTCCTGGGGTGGAACGTAGACATAAAATGGACTTTATATTCAGGCTATTAAATACAATCACACAGACAAACCCCAGGGTCTTTCTGTATCTATAGCACAGTCTCCTCTGCTTAATCTGACTTCCAAAGTTCTCCCTAAATACTCACCTCTGTAAGCCTGCCGTAGGAGGGACTGCTGACTACGCTACAGTGTCACTACAATCTCATTGAACTATATCTCATATTGAATGTCTTGGCTTAAGTTGAACATGAAATATATTTAGACTTCATGGATAACATACCAGGATGATGAGAAGGTCCAAAAGGCTAATTTACCTGTGTGCAATTGGAATAGGCAAACACTGCTTTGTATTAGTATGACACTTAACCCTTTGATAAGGGAGGCACACAGAATGGGTGAATTTTCATTACAGTGGCATTTGCTGGAAGTGAATGGAAGGAGACATATAATATAGATCTACAGAGATGCTGTTTCCCTAGAGATGATGTATACATAGGGCACTGAAGAGGAAAATCTGGGTCACGTTTGAAGCTGGTATTATCACAGAAGTACACGATAGTTACTGTGAATTAGATCAGGGATGCTGTGGCATCGGGCCCATGTGCAATATGCTGCAGAATAGAAAACATCAGAAACAGAATGTTACAAAAACACATTTAATGCGATATCATCCGGAAGCGAGGCCCTTTTCATCAAGGATGGAAATATAATGCTTCACATGGGTTCTAATGGAAATCTGAATTGTAATAGAGTTATTGGCTTTCTGATACACTATAAAGTAGGAAGAAGCATAATGCGCCATAACAAGAAAAGGTAACACAGAACTGTAATTAACTTGATGTTGCTTTTAATCCACAAAAACACTGTTTGTAGTGCTGGAGCATAAGAAGCTGAATCTTAATGAAGATTGATTGCATCAAATCAGACTTCGCCATTCGTTCGGCAGATTTTTGTTTGCCACAAGAAGAGCGCGTTGAGGGTGGAGTGAGAGCATTTGTTTGTGGCCCAGGGCCCCTGGTGTATCCTCTCCGCTCCCCTCTCAGCAAGGGGGTTCTCACTTCGCTCCGTGCTGTCACTGCAGCACAAAGGGAAAAAAAAGTTGTGAGGGAATCCTAAGGCTTTCTCTCGTCTCCTCTCATCTCGGCAATTCCCCTCCTCGTTTCCCTGCCCCTTCCGCTGCAGATGACAAACCCTGTGATTGCTGAATTCATGCTGGGAGAAGGAGGCAGCTAGGGTGTTCGTGAAGGCATGATGTGTGTTGCCTTTCCCTCCGTTACAATTATTGTAAACACTGACAACATCGCTTTCACCGGGCCCCTATCCCAGACCAGGCTGACACGTAGGATTTCTGAGGTCATTCCATATCTGCTTCATGAGTGTACAGCGCCAGTCGGCCAGCTTCAGAGCTGGCTCCTCAGAATACTTTTTTTTATGTGCTTCCTACCCCACAGGTACGATACTGTGGTCTAGGGAAGAGGTTCCCAAGCTTTTTCTTATTGCGTACCCCCTCTCAAATTTACCAGCTGCCCACATATCGTATACAGGCTTTAAATGTTAACCCCTTCAATGCCAGTTATTATTATAATGAAATTGAAATCTGCCCTTACACAATTTTTCCTGCATACTGCCCGGCGATGGCTTGTGTACCTCCAGAGGTACACGTACCACAGTTTGGGAACCCCTGGTCTAGTGCATGGGAAACTAGACTGAAAGCGTAAGCCTCTAAACCTGGATTTCATTTCTAGATCATCCATTAAATTTGCATGATCTTAAGCAAATCATGTCCTCCCTCAGTGGGGACATCTACAGGTGTGCTTTATTGTGGAGTTGACTAATTATCCCCACTGTAAAGCATCACCATCTACATGTGTGGCTCTATTAGGTTGGAGTAAACAGATTAACTCCACTGTAGGATAGTACTGCCCAGAACGAGTACTATTTGACAGCAGAGTTATTTACTCTGCTGCAACACATGTAGATGGTGATGGGGCTGGCTGGAGCACAAGGGTGCTACAGTGTCGGGGCTGCCTGCTGGCTCACCCTGCACCATAACACCTTTGTGTCCCAGGCAGCCCCTCTGCAGCATGATGAGCTGGGTCAGAGCAGCTCTGGGCTAGCAGGCTTGTCCCCTGGCCCCCTGTGCTGGCTGGGGCTGCAGTGCCCTGGCTCAACATGCTGTGGTCCCAGACACACATGTAAACACTGCACCTGGGAGCAATAAATTCTGGCATGAACTATGCCAGAGTTTATTGAGTAGCATTAATAGTATGTGTAGATGTACCCAGTGTCTCCACTTTCCCTCTCGTCGTTGTCTTATTCATACCTATAGACTGCAAGTTTATTGTGGAAACGTGTTTGTACAGCACGAGGCATATTGGGTCACACATTTCATTTGGATCTTGCAGATGCTGCTGCTGCTTCTACTGTTACCTCTCTCAATATTCAGGACCATTTGGTATTTACTGACATGCAGTGTGTTGAGACATGTAACTTCTTTTAGTGTGTGTGTGTGCATGTAAGGCTGCTGGGAGGGTCTGGGAGACAATTTGGGCTGCAAAGCTGTCAGTACAGAGATGACACACAGCTTGTAGGAAACTGTTACAAACCGTACTCATCACTTTCTCCTAGAATGCAGATGGTGTAATGGTTCTGGTTTTTTAGTGCCTGGCCAACGGAAATGAGAGCTGATTGTAGCTCAATCCAGACAGGAGGGAAATGAGATGAAGAGAGAGAGAGAGTGTGTGTGTGTGTGTGTGTGTGTGTGTGTGTGTGTGTGTGTGTGTACATGTTCATGTGCATGTGTTGATATGTGGTTATAAGCATCATGAAGGGATGTTAGAGGTGGTACGTTTCAATATGTAGAGAATTTGGAGAAGGTCACAGGTTTGTGCTCCATCTCATGGGCAGGTCTCTATGATAGATCTTGCCACAGTTAATTCTGGGTTTGTAGTGTATACCTGGCAACACCCATGGAAACAACTCCGAAGTTTAGGTTGGTAGGGAAGGTAATTGCCTGACGTCAAAGGTGTTTTGTCTGCAGTCAGCACATCACACCAATGCTTTAAAAACTGAACATCTGGCTAGTACCCTGGCTGTTTGTCTTTTGACCTACATACATACTCCTGCCTTTGTAATGCCTCAGTTGCCAGAACTTTATGTACTTGTGTATCGGTATCCAGCAAATAGAGAGCATCTAGGGATGAAGAATGCAGGCCGTAGGCACAGGTTGGGAGACTGTATTCTGAGAAGACTTGGGGGTCACTTCATGCAAGCAGCTGAACATAAGCTTTCACTGTGCTCAAAAGAGGAAGAAACAGGGGGATATTAATTTGGGGTAGAGAGCAGTAGATTAACTGGGGATGGGCAACCAGGGCAAAAGCCCTGGGTACTGATTATGGGTGGAAGGGGTGTGGGGTGTGGGAAGGATGCCAGGGACTAGGCTCCATATGGACTCAATCAGGAGCTGGAGGCTCCAACACCATGTAGACACCCCCCCCCACATATTTTGCAGATGACAGTTACTGCATTCACTCTTTCACAACTGCCACTAAACGGAGGCCTTTATGGTGTCGTTCCATATACAGTTCAGTGGCAGCTGTGAACACGTGAACTCCCCAGCTGTTAGGTACGTGTCGGGAGGCAGCGTGAGGCTGATGAAGGGACTCACTCTGCACAGCTGATGCCTTCACCCATGGGTGAGTCCATGCTGTGGCAGATAGGACTCTGCTTGCCCCCCATCTCCATTCTCCTGTGCTCAGCCCAACCTCCCTTCGCCCCTTCTTCCATCCCCCAGCTCTGCTCAGAGCACTGAAATAATTTGCTACACCTCTTGGGCAAACTACCCGAGAGGTGTTGGGAGGTTATATTATCACGGTTTGTCAAATGGCAGAATACTGTGTATACTTCAGGTGTCCACAGTTTAAGAAAGATGCTCATTGGAGAGGATTCAAATAAGTTCTGACAGTGATTAAAAGATTGTATGATAAACTTTATAGAGAGAGACTCCAGGAGCTCAATGATTTATGTTATCAAAAAGAGGAGTAAAGGGTGAAATGGTCAGAGTTCAGAAGTAGCTTTGGGGGAGCAAATTTTTGATAATGGGCTCTTCAGTCTAGCAAACAAAGGCAGTACACGATCCAAGGCTGGAAGCTGAAACTAGATCAAATCAGACTAGAAATGAGGCAAACTTTAAACAGAAAGAGTACTTAGCTGCTGGAACAACTTAGCAAGAGATGCGTTGGATCCTTCATCACCGGTGATTTTTAAATCAAGATTGTATGGGTTTTTTTCCTAAAATTAATTTAATTTGAGAGAGTCTGAGTTTTTTTTCTGGCCTTATAATCTATTACTCTTTGCTTGTGCTTATCTGTAAGACCTGAGATCGGTGAGGTGTTAATTTTAATGATTTTGAAAGCCTCTTGTCTAGAGTTGGAGAGTCCTCAGAAAGAAGATGTCAGCTCTCAAAAAAGTTGTTCCCATTCTGGACTGGGAAAAGTTGAGTTTTGACCAGAATTTTAGCCCAGTTCCAAATGTCACGTCACTAATAATGTTTGTCTTACAGCTTTGATTTGTTGGAAAATCTGGGATTACTTTTCCTTGCTTTATTCTGTTTGCATACACCCAGGAATTGTTATTGGAATTATTACAGCCCTGCCCCTTTAAATTTCCAAAAGAGTTTTGTATGAGCACAGTGGTTTTCCAGTTTTCCCAGAGTATTTGGAACTTTTCAGGGAGGCAAGAAAATCATAAAATGACTACCCTCTTGTGGAAGGGGGCCAGAAGGCAGGGGACATGAACCTCAAATTCTGAATCTACATAGGAAGTTCTGTAGAGTTGCTATAATAGCAAGAGCCATAGGTTTTCCAACAAAAATATATTTTCCTTTTGGCATGTTGAGTGTGAACAGTATTGACAACATAGATCGCAGTCTCCAGTGCTAACCTCTCTGCTTGTTTCTCAGCTAAGTAATAAAAGCAAAAACCATCAAATGTTTTACCTTAAATAGTTGAGGGAAAGGCATCCCATTCGGCATGTAGCACTAAAGTTAGACTATCTTTACTTGACCAGGCAATAGAGAAATTGAACACATTCCTGTCAATTCCTATGCAAGACCTTTCCAACAAATTCCCTGCACTCCTGTATTTCTGAGTAAATAGCAGAAAAGGCATCCAGAATATGAAGTATAGTATGAGAGTCACTGGCCAGGTATTTTAAAGCCATGTTCCAGTCACATTACAACAACAGAATTATTATTTTGCTTTACTGCTAATTAAAACTGTGGCATTGTGTAGTAGTAAATTGTTGTGGTCATCAAAACTGTTTGTTCAGTTGCATAATTTGTGTGTTGTGGGGAAAAGCCAGAGATGTATTCTGCTTTTAGATTGGACCAAATTTGGAGTAATTCTCTTAACAAGTTCAACAGTTACAGCAATGGGAAAACAGTTTGAGATCAGAATCAGGCCAAGACTTGAGGAAGAAAAGAGGTTTGTTCATCAATGCTGAAAATATGAATCTATGAAAACAGAGGTGGAGGACGTGATTGTAGCAAGCATCACTTTATATCCTGGTTAAGTACTGAGTGGATCTTGTTTGTATTAAAACCAATTAGAAGCTGATTGATGGCTTTATGTGGATAGTAAAGATGGGTCGAAGTGGACTGTGAGACCCATAGGCTGGGGCAGAAATAACACATAAACCACTGTAAGTGGTTGGAAACCAGTTCAGATCTGTAACACAACAGAAGTTCAGTGCACCTAAACCACTTTCAAACTGGCCCAAAATGGTTTAAGATAAGCCTGGATGGATGTAGTATTAGACTTAACTAATTTAGGTTAAATCAGTTTATTGAACTTATGTCCCAGATCCCCTCCAGATTCAAGTTAACTCACAGTCCCCCAGAATCACAGGGTGCTTGCCCCCTCAACCCCTCAAAAACCTCCCCTTCCAGGGTGGGTGGGCTAGCCTTGGCCCAAGCTCTCTACTGCAGCCCCGCAGGGAGGCATACTCTAGCAAACCCCAGCTTCTGGCCTGAGACACTGCAGGCTTGTGGTTGCATTTCAGGAATCAAAAGTCAATGTCTGTTCACTTGCTTATTGGTTTAATCTACACATTTTAGATTAACCTGCTTTTTGATTGTCTGTACTTACTTACCTATATTCCCCCACCAGTTCTTTGGAGAAGTATAAGTCCTAAATTGAGCTCTGATCTGAATGTTGTATAGCAGGCCCCTCTCTAGTGGAAGTCAAGCAGTAGGAAACGAAAAGGGACGCTGAAACTATGTGAATGGAAACAAGCTGCATGAAAAGTGTCCCCATGGAGCCTTGCAAAATGAAACTGTTGAGATCTGCACACATACAATTAAAATGCATCCACAGTAACTAGCTCAGCTCACAGGTTATCTGTATGTTTCCATTTCCCTGTAGGCATTGAGTAGGTTTGACCCCTACAAGCTAACAGCCATAAATTTTGAAGCAGAGGAGTTTTGCATGCAGATTCAGATCTGAATTTTGCAGCTGACCAAAGCAAGCTCTGAAGGAGTCCAAAATCTCTGGATCTGGGTCTTCATTTTGCAGCACACCTGCCTCTTGTATTCAGGACCACACTTCCCTTTCCACCTCCTTCAGTGTGCATCCTGTTTATACATTTTACTTGGTATATATGTTCTACCTTGGTATATATGTTCCACCTTCACAGCCTTTTTTTCTGTTCAGAGATTGTGTGCGTAACCTGAAGGCCTATCCAACAGTGATTTTTCACTGCTAAAATTGGACAAAAGTGATATTTGGCAAAGATCAAACCTACTCTCATAACGGCAAAAAAGGAAATTCTGAATTAAGACCAATTCAATATTAAGTGACACTGTCCTCAACTCACCCCCATATTCCTGTGTATTGTTGCACATATGGCATTAGTACAATGTGTAAGATTCCCTGCAAAGCTAAGGAGAGATAGGTTGATTTAAGGACATGGTTTCAGGCCAGCTTTTTTGCCTTAACAACTTTAAAATCTCCTTTGTGTGTCAAAAAAGAGCTGTAAGTTAGTTCTTGAATAATACTTTAAATAGGCTGTTTTTAAAGACTTAAAGTGGCACAGCCCAAATTGTTGGGCCTTGTGGCTAAGGTATTTTTAGAAAAGATGCATTTAGTGCAAGTAAAAAATGCCAGGTACTTAGCCCTCTGAGAAACCTAAGTCATCTGTTTATCCGCAAGGTAATGGCAGGCTTGCTCTGCATGCTGTCTCCTGTTAATAGGACCAACTCTACCAAAAGTAGAATTAAGTGAAGACAACCAAAACTAAGTTGAAATTTTCTTGAAGAATTTGTTTTGAGAGGGTTCACACTTTTAATACATTTTCAGGCCAGAAGGAGCTATGGGTCATCGCGCCTGATCTCCGTGAATTCTTGTGGATTTTCTAGCAATCGGATTTCTTGGCAGGAATGTTTACCAAAACAATAAACTTTAAAGGAAGTATGGTATCATTGTTGAAGAATCACACACTAGAAATCGCAGGCATTGGCACAAAAATAAATCAGATTCTAAAGGCTGTGCTCACCCAACTGAAAGAAAACATCCAGCCATTTGACTCATGTCCAGTCAAAACAGCTTGAATTTCAAATCTTGAAGACTTGCAGCAAACTGTTCACAAATGAACTGTAGCCTGAGAAGTATTCACAGGAATTATTTGGCAAATACTTTTTACAAATGATTTCAAAAACTAAATTTGCAACAGCAGATGAAAGAGCAATAACGTTCGTCAAATCATTTCTTTCCTCCAATGGAGTCTTCCACTTCTAATCCAGTGAGACCATTATGAGAGGCTTTCAAGTCAGTCATACTATTAAGGAGGTCAGAGGTTTATTCCATTAAATGCCACCTGTTGAAACATTTTGGATGTAGGAGCTAACGAAAGGTGAAAAATGGACTTTAATTTGTTGAAAACTTCCCTTGAGAGCTCTGGCAGGGCTGCACCTACGCTAGTCATTTCTTTACTGCATTAGGCACTTACATCCTTGCTATCATGAAAATACTGCTGTTTATTTGCAGGTGCAATTGTTCACATGGGACTATATTTTTAAAGGCATTTAAGTGCCTAAAGAAGCAAACAGATACCAACTGGTTGCAAAAATATGTAGGTGCCGAACTCCATGGGAGTTCTTTTTAAATCCCCTTTATCCTATCTGCTTCCTTAGATACCAAAATATCTTTGGTCTGTGGTCCTAAGATTTAAATTCATTTGAAAATGGCAGAGCCAGGGGAATATCAGGAATAGCAAAAGAGCTTCTTAGCATGACCTAAATGGTATAGACATGTGGGGAGAATCCAGGTCCCCAGGCAGCTGTGATGGATAAAGGGAGGAATGCAAATACGAGAAAACACTGAAGTGCTCCCTTTGGACAAAGTTACAAGACCCAATGAAGGACACAGGCCTAATTAAATAGCAAACTTCCACTGATTTGAATTGGAACAGGATCAGGCCCCTAATAATTAAATAATTATTCACCTATAAAAATAACTTTGTATGGTGGAACAGTCAATCATGAGTTGAAAAATGGCAACTATTCAATAGGACAGAGCCAGGCTAGAGAACCATCTGTGCCAAAAAGTACACAATAACATTATGTTGTAATTTTCAGGGGAGTTTAAATAATTACAGGAGGTAAAATTTGGCCAGGTCTCTGGAGGTAACACCTCTTCTAAAATAGACAGACAACAGTTTGAGATTTTTCATATAATGAGAAACTAGATTTTAAATTTCTGTATAATGAGAAACTAGATTTTACTTGTCATCTAAATGCTTCTATTGATCAAAGTTTCATATCTGCAGAAAACGGTGTGGGTGGCCATCCATATGCACGTACTATGTGTCTGACTAACAGAAATATGTAGTAGATCTTGTTGGAAATATTTGGATGAAGCATTTATTTCATTGGAAAAACTTTTGTTGAAACTGAGAGTATTCACACAAAAGGCTCAGTTTTGAGATATATGCTTACAAAACTGTTTACAAAAGTTATCTGGTAACATGTTTCAAAATTACCAAAAGACCCTATTTTAGTATTTGAGACGTGAGAAATTCAAGCTGACTTGCTTGAAATTCATGTTAATTTCTGGTTTAAAAAAAAAAGAAAGAAAAAGAAAAAATAGAGAAGTCAAATCAAAAGAAATAAAAAAGAGAGATTTTAAAATTATCAAAACAGAATGTTCCACTTGGTCTGATCCTCCCACCCCCTTTATTTTCAGTCTGTGATTATTTTTAAGGTTTCAGCTTTCCACCTGATTTTGCTAGTGGGGACATTTTCAAGATCTCTGAAATTCTCATGGGATGGGAAAACCATCTCCCATGCAGCTAATAGATATAGTTATACTGTACTTTGTTATATTTATCTTCCTATCCTTCCATGTAGCATAAGCAGGAATATAAATCTATAAGTCAGAAGACAGGCTTATATAAATGGTTTGAGTGAATCTCTTTTCTGATCATTTTTTCCTTCCCTTTCTTGATGTCACTGTATGAAAAATTTCATGGCAACAACAGAATGCATGGTAATAATTCACAACATAATTGAAAGATTTCTAAAACTTGAACTGGAAGCATTCTTGTCAGAGTTTATTGGAAGTGTTTTGTATTTAAAAAAAGTTTATGAAACTTCTGTGACAAGAAGACAAATTATGAAACTCTGTGAACATGGAATTAAGTGGAATCTGAAAAGTGACAAACAGGGAAGAAGAGAGAGCATATAATTTCAGAACACAAAAAGGTAACTAAATTTGAAAAATTGCATTAGTATATCATTTTCAGTATATAAGCCATTAGAGAAAAAGTGTAAATTACACCCTGTAACAAAGTAAAAATGTTTTCAATGTTTAAAGGTAATTTTGTATTACTGCTACTATTACTTAAACTCTTAGCTCTTATAAATATCTAAAGACAGGACCCCTGGTGATATTACCTGTGTCTTAGGCAAAGAGCAACAATTTCAATTCCATTCAACTACATTTGTATTTTGCCAAGTGCTATCAAGCACTGAGTTGCATAATTTGCTATCTAAGTGAAATAGATATTTTTCGTACTGCACATTTATCACTCTCCTGTGGGCCTCGTTACTGACAATCAAATCATAAAAGATGTTCAAAATTGTCATGATGCACTTATTTTCTCATGATATTCGATACAAATAGTTTTTGCTACAAAAATGGCCTTTTTTTGCCATAACATTTTACTGTCTTTTTGAGTAATTCTTAAAGAGACAGGATACAGTTGGGTTTTTGGAAGATAATACTGAGGGATTTAAAATAGATTTTAAAAATGGATTTATATTACTGGTCTTTTTTTATATATATAAATATCAGTTGAGGCTCTCTTCTAAGAACATAGGGCTATCGAATAAAGATAAAAAGGAAACATATCAAGAGGAAAAATACTGGAGCTAGTTTACTTGTAAGAGTTGGATTCTTTAATTTCCCTTCTCTCTTTTTAAGTGAATAAAGGGTGGAGGAAAGTCTTAGAGACCGTTTCTTTTTAATCTACAGAACAAGTGGACACACAAGTAGTGCCAGTACAAGCATTTCCACACTGCCCCGCCGGTGTACCTTAAGTGTCATCTGCAGGGACCACCGTAAGGAGACAGTTTATTCTCCAGGCACCTTGCGTCCCTTTTCCTGTGACTAGCAAGCTTGCAATGAGAGTTTTTATTCACTTGGACCAGGAACTAGATGGAGAGCACTAAATTCATTTCATATTAAGCCAATGGACAGCCACCAATGATAAAAGCTTTAGGATATTACTAACCCAAGCTGGATATGGGTCAGCCATCAAAAGGAGAACAGATTCACTTCTCTCACTATAAAACAGCTAGCCCCCGTTAGTGCCCAGACAGCACAATATTCCCCAACTCAGGGATCAGATTAATTGCGAAACATAGGTGTGAATTATTTTGCTGTAACCAGCAACGGGCTCGATGGATCTCTTCTTCTGCGTGCCGTGTCCTTAGAAAAAGAGCTAAAGAAATCCGAATG
This sequence comes from Crocodylus siamensis, assembly GCF_052110815.1. NCBI lineage: Eukaryota > Metazoa > Chordata > Crocodylia > Crocodylidae > Crocodylus > Crocodylus siamensis. Next base: position 62,220,199 of record NC_143404.1, read on the forward strand.
GCAGGAAAACGCCTGCCTACTCTGATGTACATTTTCACTGCATCTTAAGCAAAAGACGTCTTGAGGTTTGTGCTTATCCAAATACTTATGCTTGCAAAAGCAAAGCCCATAAACATTTGTTTAATGTTGCCCTGACATACTGAGTATTTAAACTTTTCACTGCTGCTGCTTGTGAGGCACTTCAAAATGTACGTATTTTTCCAAGATTGTATTCCCTCCACATGCTGTATGATTTGATGTGCCAGTTAAAAACTGATAGTCTCAAAGGCTATCATGGAGAAAGGTGATACGTGGTAGAAATATGGCACCACTGACCTCATCCAAAGGAACAGCTGATGTTACAGTAAGAAGATGCTGGATATTTATTTGTAGGTGTAGGGGAGAAATATATTTGTTAGTGAAATGGAGCTTGCTGCAGAGTGCATAAAGGTGAATTATTTGTCAGAAGACTGAAGGAGGTTTATGCAATATAGTATTATTGAGCTGGGCTATTAGCAGAGTGAATTGCTATTGTGACATGCCTTTAAATTGTTTTTAGTGTCCACAAAGGTATCATTCTGGAGCAGGCATGGTTAGTAACAAAGTTATATATTTACTGGACAGCAGCAGATCTCAGAATAAAAATAGTATATCTGACCACAAAGAAAAATCAGGTGAAGCCGGGCGCTATGTTGGACTGTCTGACCTTCTGAAGTAACCAGGAGGGATTTTGACGCAACGTTCCTCATACCCGCTTATGCAGGACTGCCATACTACAGTTTGATCCACACACAGGGCTCCCATTGAAATAGATTATGGAGACGGAGAGACAGAGCTGCAAGGCGAGCTAGCTTTGCCTTGCTGAAGGCTGCCAGTTTGTTTATATGCACAGTGCCTTCCAACATTTACATATGGTAGAGAAGCTTCACCACCCTTGTCAGACCACCTTATGACTATAACTTAACAGTCTTGTCTGTGATTTTTCTCACTGGTATGGGGGAGGATTCTTACTTTCTCCCCATTTACAGAACAAACCTCTGTTCCAGCCAAGGGAGCACTGCATGGAGATCTTCCTACAGAACCATTGCCTTAGGTAGCCTGGCATCCATACGAGTCCCTGGCAGACCTTACATTTGTCACACATTGTATGCTAGTACAGGACAGTGCCGTAGCAAGGGGGGCGGGGTGAGCGGGGCGACCACCCTGGGTGTGAAGTGAAGGGGCACCAAGAGGTGCTGCCCAGCCAGGGCAAGATGCAGGACGGAGCCATAAGCGGCTCATCTGGGGGGGCACAGGTATGGGGGAAGGGCGGCTCCTGCCACTGCTTGCATTCCTGGGCAAGCATGGGGTGGGAGTGTGCCCCCTGGATCTGTGTGTGGGGCGAGGGCGGGCTGCCGCTGCGGGCTTTGCCCCGGGCGCCAAACTTCGTTGCTACAGCACTGGTATAGAATGACAAATCATAACAAGCTGGCCACATGCTAAAATTATTGAGGGATACTTCCACCCCCCAAAGAAGCTGTGACTGATCCACCATTGTTATCCAGGGATAAACTGGTTTAATGTCTGGCCTGGTACAATTTGCACAATTTTCATGTATAATGTGCAATAAAAGTAGGGTCTTCCAGGGGTTCATCTGAGCACTGCTCTCATTTGGGAACTTTTTTTCCTCCCTTAGCTCCTTTGCATGTTGCAAAGAAAGTTAACAGCCTACCCTCCTAGCCTGCCACTAAATCAGGTTACTCACAAAGTGTCTGGTGTAATGTAGGGTAACAAAACCAAGACAAAGCAAACCAAAGCCTAATCAATGGATGCACTAGGCCTGAAACCAATATTCCACTTCCTTTGCAAGATTTAAAGAATTTTATAATTCAATTGAATGTCCCTAATTTAATCATACTTCTGTGTTTTACCGGAAAAGGGGGAAGAAAATTGCTAAAATTAACATTTTAATTTGAATGTGCAGAAACACAGAAGGACCTTTAAGGCGAGATTTGTTTTTAAAAAAGGCAGAATGAAATATATGTATATATGTATATACAGTTATACATATTAGATTAAATGTTTTAGAACATAAATCAGTGAAAGAAAAGTAATAAATAATGCATGGTGAAAATGTGATAATGTTTATTAAGAAGCAACAGCCTTGTCATCTTCATTTTCTTCTTCAGTGATTCTCCCCTCAAAGGGTTCACTCATTTGGGACTCCCTGCAATTTAGCCTGAGGCCACTTTCTTTAATTCTTGGTTGCAAAAATACCTGCTTTGCAAAAATAAGTTAAAAGCAAAACAACTGTGCACACTGAAGGTCTCCCCATTAAGCCCCTTAAAGGCCATGTAGCGTTGCTGTGGAAATTTAGAGAAAGACATTGGATGGAGGGAAAGGCGGAAAGAGGGAACCCTGGGAAATGTAATCAGAGAAGAAGACTGAGAGTCAGGACTGCTGGGTTCTAATCCTAGGTCTTCCACTGATCAGTAGTATGACCTTGGACAAGTCGCATCATTTCTCGGTAGCTCTGTCTTTCCACCTGTAATATTAGCATTCTGAAGCCATAGTGATGAGCGTTGTGTATGTGGCCCTATTAGGTAGGTCAAATGGGCAAAATAATTCTTACGACATCACCCAGCTTTCTAAGGCTTAATTCATCAGTGCTGAAAATTCCTTTAAGACTCATGAGCCAGATTCTCCGCAGGTACAGAGAGGCACGTAACTAACCAATATGTGATGAGTGACTCCACATAGTGATCTGGCACCTGCTCGTGTAGACGTGCAAAATATTATTATTCACTACAGCATTATTTGTAACCAAGAACCCCTGCCTCTTCTCTCTTTTTTTAATCTTACCATCCCTAGTTAGAATAATGAGGATTTTCAAGCTACCAGTTACTTTAAGAACTTTAGTCTTGATAATTTGCAGTTGCTAAAACAATATGTTGACATTAGTGTCCTGTGACACATAAGCAATTTAATTAGAGTTGCCATTTAATCTGTTTCTGTTCATTCATTTGTACTTGGGTAGCACCAGAGGAGAAAATACCTACCTGTGTGTAGAATATGGTCAAAATCTGTGCATCCAGTTGTGCTAAGTGAATGCATAGAGACTGGCATGTGAACCTGTGTTGCTGAACGCAAACACTGGCCTTCATTTCAAAATGTCCCATAGTAGACCATGTTAATTTTTCACTTTATTTAGGGTATCTATTGGCAAATATTCTAAATGAATCATCCTTAGGCCCTGGAATCTTGTCCATTATCACAATTTTTATTGCTGCTACTTGGAAATGAAGTTGGAGTTTAGAGTCTGATTTGATACATAGGTGAAGTAGTACTGCAAATGGATATATAGATGTATGCCAACACAAACTAAGGCCACCATTGAAGCAATTTATAGAAGGCTAAAAAAACTGGAGTAGGGGGGGATTACATCTTACTTTAAGCATCCTTTACAGTGCCAGAGAGATATAAAGTGAAAAATATATATCATATGCATTTATACATTTATGTGTATAAATCAAGATCGAAATCTCTCTTCTCTCCATAGCTGAGATAACATTAATATTAAAGCTTACTTTTCTTCCTCAGTAGCTATATTAATGAAAACATCTTCAAAGGTCAGATTAATATATTGACATAGGCATATATGTACGCGTCCATGCACCTTCTCTGCTGACAGCTGGCATTTATATGTATGGAAATAGCTATTTACATATAAACTTACTCCTCTGCACAGGCAACTGTGTTAATTGCATATGCAAATAGAGCCAGCATCAAATTTGGGTGTGGTTTTTTTCTTAAGAATTTGATTGACCCTCTGTATAAAGTAGAGGGAAGGGTTAAAATTGTTTGAATGCAAAGAAAATAAAATAAATGTTAATTAACAAATGAGCAAAGAAACCAAACAGAGGCCAGCTGAGAAACAGCCTTCAAAATGAAGCTTTCCAGAACTTGGAGCGCATAATTTATACTGCATTATTTGGCTTCATTGTATCCAGTAAAATGAGTAGATCACTTTGGACCAGATTCTGTCATTTTTGCTCACCTTCTTATGAATGCATTTATGTTTCTGGGTTGCAGTTAATGCCCTATCCCTTCAGCCTGATCAGAAACAAGAGACTTGAAACCTCAGGAATCCTCACTTGAGTTTTTTAGCTCCTTTTTGCAAAGCTGGTAGTATCAGAGCAGAGGCCGCAAGCATGCAGACTTTTTGCATTCAGTTTGAACTGAGCTCCATCCCTAGGTCTTTTGATGTTCCCTTGCTGCAAACAATATCATGTATCTTGGAAACCCAGCTGAGGCAAAATCAGATGATCTGACATTTATCACTCTACCACTGTAACTATACATCTCAGCCTCCCAAGGCCAAAATGAGGGAGGCAGTAGAAGGCAAAACCCACAGTAACGAACTCAGGATGAAGTATTGCGCAGGATGCTTCAAATGATAGAAGATTAATTTTTCAGTATAGCCAAAATTGCTCTAACCTCAGTTTCATGAGTCAGCAATTCTGATAGCATTAATTTATAGTAATAAAAGCTGGTGATACCGGGTTCCTATTCAACCGGGCTAAATTTGGATATAAAACAAGAACTGCTTTTCATAATTGAAAGTATAGTCAAAGTGATAATAAACCCAGGTTTCTGTGTAAGTGCCAGAGGCCTGATCCTCATTTGCCCTAAAGCCCATTTAGACCAACATAGAAGTGTAAGGAAGCCATATATTTGCGGGGGAGGAGTTGCAGAGCGGGGGGAATTACATTTACACTTGCTCTTAGAATCCCTTTACATTTACATCCCTTTTATAGGCAGACCTATACAAGGTGGCCTAAGTATAATTGTGAATTGAGGTTGATCTCTTTTCTCTCCATGACAAAGTTCGTATTAAAGCTTCAGCCCTGCAAAAAGCCTTACCAGAAGCTGTTCCCATTTTGAAGTGATTGCTTGACATCTGTTAGAAGTTGGTGCTGGTGCAATAAATTCATTTGTTTTGTATAATTATTGATATCAAAAGTGTTGAATCCATGACTAAAAATCAAAGGATTAGATCTGTAATTTGCAGAAGAATCTGGAACAGGAAATCTCTCTTCCATTATGTGTATTGGCATCTGCAGCTGGGCCAGCAGATGGAAATGAGCTTAGGAGCTTCTAGGCATTATTCCTCATACAGTATTTGGTGAATAAAAAAGTTTTAACTAGGCCTTATTGGAATGGATCGCAGAAGCCACTCATGTTGCTTTTCAATACAGAGAGCTTCTCATACACATCCTGCATTCAACACCCAGCCCTTGAGTACAGAGTGCAGGTACCCAAAGACTACTGATCACTCTGTCCTTTAGTCCTTAGTCCTTGAAGTTCAGTCCTCTTAGGATGCATCCAGATGAGCGTGGCTGTGTGGTATGTGGCACTGCAGACATGTCTGCAATGCCGCATACTGCATGTTCAGTTGTTTGCAGAGGGGTTTTTTTGATCCCCGGATATCCAAGAGGCAAAAATAAACATGGAAAAAAAGAGCAGGGTGGTGCATGCAGTGCAGTGTGCGCCACACACTGCTGTTGGCCAGGCTCCTCACTGCAGGAGCACCACTGCTGCAGCCCCAGACAGTCCCCAGGGCCCCAGGTAAAGCTGCTGGGGCCAGGTCAGTCCTGCCTCAGCTAACTCTACCCCACTCGGGGTAACTTGCTATGCGCCCGAGCATGCATGGCACAGGTGTTCCTTGGGGCCAACTAGCAGTGGCACAAGGTACACCACCACTACTTGAACCAAACATCCACTCATGTCTAGATGTGACCTTATAGTTTATAATGTGATCCAGCCCCATGGACACATGTAAAGCTAAAGCACAAAAATTTTTTTTTAAAATAACACACCTTCTGGAAAAGGAAGCTCACTTGATTCACATGCTGTCACATGCCTGTGTAAATTTAGCTGGAGGATTTAAGGTTGTGTAAACTGGTGGAAACAGTAGGGGAAACAAGCTCTGTATACCATGCAACTACAGGCATGTACAATAAACACACACACAGGATAAGTCAGTCCATTGTAGCATTTGAAAATATTTATAAATATAATTTCATCTGGTTAAACATAACATCATTTTTTGATGTTGAGAGTGCCAAGTTTTCCCGTACTGCGGGGAAGGGGGGACAACTTTCCACCCACCCCCACAATGTTGGAGCCTCATGGATTTATAAGATAGAAGTTTCAGAAGAAACCATAATTCAGAAATTGGGGAGCTCACAGCCACCTCTGTGAAAGGTAGGCCTCCTGTTTAATTGAAGGGCTTGGATTGTCTGGCTCCCGGTGTTCCTTGCCTGGGACATGCTGACAAAATAATTAGGGAAGAGCAAATGGAGTTTGCCTAATTCTGAGCCTGTTCAAACAATGAGGGTTTGAAATTTAACCTTGGATTTTGAGTTCCTGGATTTATCTTTTTAGCTGTGTAATTACGCTGTAGTTATACATTCTGATACTCGCTATAACACAATATGTTTTAATTAATAAAGTGACCCTTTGATACTGTAACTCACAGTGAAGAATAGTTTAATCCATCAACAGTCCCATTGATTTACTAAGTGGTACTAAGTGTTTCTGATTTTAGCACATCCAAACATAGCCCATAAGAGTTACACTGAAGTTACAATATATATGAAAGTCAAGTCATTGGATATGGTCTGTATAACATACTCTTCATTTATTTCTATTTTATTTTTTAGTTGACTCTTGCAGGTTTTGCATATGTATAGTTTTATTGACTTTAGTAGATTACTGTTGATTTCTAATGGCAAGGAGAATCGTCCCCACCTCTTTTTAGCTAACACGGGCAGATGAAGGGAATAATGCCTAGAAACTTCTTTTAGCTTGTTGGGCTAAACGATATATATGCCCACTAAATGAAGAGGATGCTAAAATTACAGTTGATATAAACGTGAAACTGACAAGAAAGTCAATTTCATGGTTGATTTTAGTGGCAAAACCAATGGGAACAGTTTTGTCTGCACAGAATAGCCAGGCTTAAGACAGCCTAGGTAATACCTCTATTATTATGGTCCATAAGGATGACTAGCATTGTTTGCCCAGTATAAAGGACTGCCCATATCAGTGATGGGTGCGTAAGTAATGAGAACTGTGTTTGCCTGCAATAGTTTTTAAGCTGTTATTGGCTGATTTTTAAGATTTAATTTTTATGAGTTGATTTTCTATTTGAAGATCAACATCAGTATTTTTCAACCTTTCTTGACTCAAGGCACCCCTTGGAAAATGTCAGGTCTTAATTTTCACTTGATTTTTGACTGAAGAAAGATATTAGAACAGATTCTTCTGTTGCAAAGAATTCAGAAAGACCGCAACAGGTCAGCATGTTTTTAACTCTATGACTTTCTTCTTGAAATGTCTGTGTTGTCTTGTAAATTATGTTTGCACAGCTAACAGTGCATGGAGTGCCACAACACCCCTGAGAGGATCTAAAGGTATCTCGGTGTGTTGTAACACTCTGGTTGAGAATCACTACATATTAAATACAAATTACTGAAATTAAATTAGATTGATAAACTAGAGGTTTCATGGTTAAAGGTTACACTATTCCTTTAGGAAGAGGGTGGGGTTTTTTTAAACTGGGTAATACCATATTGATAAGCAATGTATCAATTTATTTTTAATGCATGCTTTAGTTACAGTCATTTGTATTATCTTGCAGAAGAAAAGCCTGGTAGAATGCAGGTCTGTTGGAAAAACTGATAATTGTGTTATACTTTCAGTGCCAGTGCATTGTGGGTTTAAAGAGATAATTTATTTATTTATGAAAGTAATAATTAATGCTACTGTTATCCTCCAAGTAATCTTCCGAGAAGAAGCAATATCCTCTGCAGACCAGAGGACCCTGTCCCATGCAAGGCCTTAACAAAGAGGTAATCTTAGACAGGGCACGATTCCAGCTCCTAGCATAGAATAGCCTGAACGCCTGCTCTCAGTCTGCTGCAATGACCCTTTCTGACTATTGCAGTACTGTAGTACACTGGACGTAAGAAAATCCTAGGCGTGCTCCTTCCTGCCCAGCTCACCTCAGAGTGCACCTGACAGATAACCTGCTCGGAGGCTCCTGTGAGATAGGTGTGGAGCCAGCTAGGGACCACCCATCTTGCTCAGAAATGTTGCTGAGTGGGAATTTTCCATCAGAAGAGCTTGTTCATCGAAAATGTAGCTTCACTGAAGCCAGTGCTTTTTACAGAAATGTACCGTTTCTGACAAATCTTTTATTAGGAAACGTTTCTCAGTTCTGGGATGGACTTAGGGGTTAAAATCAGAGTGGGAGACAAGAAATTAAAAATAATCAATAGCATAGTGGTTAGGGGTCTCACCTGGGGTGTAAAAGGGGCCAGGTTCAAGTCCCTGATTTAAATGAGATCAAGCAGGGACTTTTACTGGGTCTTCCCTGTTCCTGGTGGATGCTCTAACCACTGGGCTTGGGAGTCAGGCTCTGTCTTGCTCAATTTCTTCTGTAGAATCTATTCCACTTAGTATAAATGATTTAATATTCATTGAGTATGAGAGATTGATTCTTCAGCTATAGTGAATTAATTTCTTGTGTGTCGTAGGCCAAATATTTTAAAAGGGTAGCTTTGCACACAGATAAGCTCCAGGGTACAAACAGAAAGCTCAGGTTTTCTTGGCAGTTATGAACATTCCCACCTACATTAAGGGTTATGTATGTGCAATTTAAATAGACGTAAAACTGTCTGTTCTAGTCAGCAAAGGCAGTACAAACTTCGAGTAGTTAATGTATATAGAAGTCTTCAGGAAGTACATGTACCAGAACATATAACGGAAGTGTAATTGTAGACAATGCACTAAAACTGCAAAGTAGGCTTCTTGTATGATGCTCACCCATTTGGCAGCCCTTGTGCACCCCCACAGCCCAGGCCCAATGTCAAGGCAGTGCTCCCAACAAGCATGGGGTTCATGGCTGCCATTTATCCCAGTGGCTGTAGTATCACTTCTCTGTCTCCCCCTCTAGTTAATCTTCCTAGCTATTTGTAGACCTGCTCACCATTGTCTAAGCCGTGTTAACTGATTCACATCACACAGGTCAAATCATATTTCAATTTGAATTAAAGGTTACTAGACAACCATTGACCATCAGAGAGGTTTTCATGCATTTCTTCACTTTTGCAGTAGCGATGGCAGGGGGCATATGGTGATACACCTAGTGGTGGGCAGAAGCAATCATGAACCCTAGGTACTTGCCATATATACATGTTAATTAATACGATTTAAATTGCCTAGTTCCGACTGCCCTAGTCAGCATTAACTTTAATTCTCCTTCAATGAGGATTTGCTAATTTGGACTGGAGCCAATTTTAATTTGGACTACAGATGTCCATGTGTGGCTCGTGATAGCTGTAGTTCAGATTAAACCTAAAAAAAACATAATGTCTATAAATGGCCCCTTGCATTTCCAACCAAGTGGAGCTTAACCTGAAAAAAGAGGTGGTTTTAGTGAAAGCCTTAATGGGACAGGTGGGGAAAGGGATAACCAAGAGTTCCCCGGGGGAATGGGAAATTATTGCAGAAGGGTAGCAAGAGATAAGAATTATTACAAGAGAAAGAGGGACATAATACCAAGAAACTATTCAAGGGGAAGGGGCGACTGGTATTGTGAATGGGAAAGAAGAAAGCAAAAAAGTAAAAGGCAGCAGGAGCAAAATAAGAAGCAGGAACTGTTATGGGAATTGTGGGAACAGAATTTGGGTGTCTAAAGCTAGCGAAGGCACTGAATAGAATAGAATAGAATAGAGAATACTGGTCTAAGGAGGCTAATGCTCATTTTAGAAAATGAGCCCTTTTATCTTTCCTCCGGTTCTCACTAGCTCCCCAGAAACTTCTTCTCAGTACCGGCTCTTGCCTCGTCTCCAAAGCAGTGCAAGGAAGAAGGTGCTATCTTCAACATACCTGCTTCTCCTGGTCAGGGAAACGAGTCTTTTACCCCACACAGTGAGCATGGTTACACGTAGCCCAGTGGGCCCAAACCATGACGCTACAGCGACGTAGCATCTAAAAATAACTGTGCACTGCCAGGACTGTGCGGTACCAGCGGGTACCGTGCAGTCATTTAGTGCACTTGACTTTAATGACATTCATTAACAAATGAAATGACATGAAAATAAAATGACATTCAAGTCTAAAAGAGAAAAAGAAAAAAATCTGGCTTCAAGACTGAAATGACAAATGCGAAAGCAAGTACTAACTGACTGCACAGTACCGAATGTGCACTCAGGGGCACGTGGAGACGCGCCCAGTGTTTTCCAAGCTCATTACTTTCTATATGAAAATGAGTTTGCGTAAAGTATCATACACAGGGCAGCACGAAACAGGGCCGATAGACTTTTGTTAACTCATTCCAGCTCACAAGCCCTTGTAGTCCTACCTCGAAATTGTGAGATTCACAGAACCGCCGAACATCCCTGGATTTGCCGCTCCTTACTAGGTATGTGAACTCTAAGTGGGAGAAAACCGGTCCTCGTGTATCTGGTTCACCGGATAGGATCAGCTTGCAGCCTGCAGACCTAAAGCGCTGCAAGATGTACTCCCAGAAAACCTCTTACGGTAGGTTTTCAGTCGTGGCAGCCTGAGACCCAGTATTGCACGCTTCTCTTTCACTGCCGAATGAAAGGAGCCTGAGGGATCATTAGTATCCTTCCATCACTTCCTCATTAGTTCTTAGATAGTGTTTTAATGACAGCTTGAGAGGCTCAGCATCCTGCCCTCTTACTATTTATGATCCCCACAGTGCTAATGTGCACTTAATGAGAAATTCTTGTCTTGCTTGTAAATCCTGTAGCCGGCATTCAATTTATTGACAGATGTTTGCTTGGGCCTCTTTAAAATTACTTCATAAATCTTCCAGGATAAAAGGCCTCAAGTTTGGTTATTAAGACAGGCCCTTGTTGACAGTTTCATATTTAACTGTTTAGAACTCAACTGTCAGGGCTGTAATGGAGTGCGCGGCTGAGGGTTTGCATTCTTAGGGCTCATTTACCATGTTTTCTGCACCTATCAGGGTTTTTCTTTTTGAAGTGTGTTGACTGTCCCTTATAATCCCTTTAGTTAACTTCTCTGTGACCTCTTTGTGCACCGCACTTACTCATTTAGCATATCAGCGTGTCAGCTGTGATGAAGTGTTTATGCTGATATGAGCTGAGGGCTGAGCAAGCGCTACATGCCAGAATCCACTGGATGTAATGCTGATAGGAACTGAGGGCTGAGCTAGCACTTCATGCCAGAGCCTACTGGACATTTCGCAGAGATCCTGAATGTTACGTCTTTCCCCCCCCCCACCACCACCATTGGTTTTTTTTTTTGTAAGCTAAATCATAGTGATTTCCCGCCCTATTCTGTAAATCCGGGTGAGGTGTGGTAAGGGCAGTTGGGTCATCTAAAGAAATCATCTCGGGCCTTTGCCGGTTTACTTTTGCGGGGACTAGTCGCAGGTATTTTTTAAAGGAAAGCTGCTCCCCACTTGAAATCTCACCTTTTTGAACAAATGCTTGTGTCTTTCTTTCTTCTCTGTTTTTGATCATCTCCCTCGTTTTTAATGTTTTTAGCACCGCTGCAGGTATCAGTAGACTGCCTCTAATCAGAGATAAGAGTTTGATTTGAATCCTTTCTTCATTTGTGGAGTTATTATTCGTCCAAGTAGCTCTAAGTAACAGACTACTGGAGCAAGTAAATAGTTTTGGGGTTGGTCCAGACTTTTCCACTTCGCCCCTTGTTGTCCATGATCTCACAGTCCTTGGAGTAGTATATGATACCATAACAAAATATAGTACGGTATAGTACAATGCACAATATTAAGTAGTATACCAGCTCTTCTGTTCTAAAATGCACCAGCTTTTAGAGCATGTATCTACAGGGTTTGGAGCATTAACAAATGAAGAAGTTTTGTTTATGAGAACAAAATGAAATGATTAAAGATTTAGTAGTCTGTGAGAAGATTGGAATAACTCAAATAACCATTAAACCTGTGACATCAGCCAAATTGTAACAGTATTCACTCCACTTAAGTCCATCACAAAACATTCAGATCAGACATTGGAAGATAATGAGCATCTCAGCTAAAAATAAAGGTTTGTGGGGTTTTTTTTGCTTACTTGGTAGTGTCATGTCATATTACCTTGCTTGAGTCCTGCCACATCACATCATCTTATTGTTGTTGCACCCTATGCTGATATAACACAATGCTTTAGAAGCATGCAAAGTGGTTTTGATCAGATAGTTGCTATTGAATCCTTTTTGTTTTGCCATTAGATGTAGTGGATTTCATATGAGTAACTAGTAATTGGATTGGACAAATGCTTGACACTTCTAGAATTGTAGGTAACCAATTTCCTATGCATTTGGAAGTCCCAGAAGAAGGTTTTTAATTGAAATTAAAAGTCCAGTAAGGTCCTGAAATGAAACGTTTAGCAAACAGAAGATCAGAATTTCAGTTAACTATATAAATCCGGGCATTGCAGGAATTGCTCCTCTCACTGAGATGGACTGCATTTCACCTGAGGAACTCAATTAAGCATGAGTATACTCATTAGGGCCATGGTGATTGGGAAACGTGAAAGGAACATAACAGCCACTCTGTTTTTTCCTGTATAAAAGCCAAGAAAACTACTCAAATGGAAGGGAAATCTTAGGAAATTGTCCCTGTTCTCGCATCGCATGATTAAGGTGAGCCTAGCATCATATTCAAGTAAAGGCCACAGTGAAAGGGGACAGTGAAGCTTGGGCTTGGAATGATAGGGAAAAGAAACCTGTGTTTAATGGTATTTGTTGGCCACTTTGCTAATGTATCAGTGAAGACAGGAGTGGCCAGCACTGAGTGAGTGGTGAATACACCCAGCATGAGAGAATGGAAACTGTGAACAGAGCAGAAAGTAAGTCTGAGCCAGAAGCTTAAAACGTTGTGATTTCTGGGGATAGACAAGCCTCCAGAAATGTTGAGAAAGGAGGAGAGAAGGAGGGGCCTGTCAGCTGGGAGGGACAAGGAGGAGGAGAAGGAGTGCTGAGCTTGGCACTTCCTGTCTGTGTGCTCTACCTGCTCTGACAATGACTGGCACAAGGAGTACCTTAAACCCTTTTGCTGCTGCCACCATCATCTTCAGGCAAATAAAGCCCAGAGCTGCTGCCATCACATCCCACAGCAGCTGGAAGTTGCTACAAAGGGGCTGAATGAGGAGAAAACAAGGCTGAAGCAAATGGAAGCACCACATTCAGGTGATTTGTCACCTGTTTTGATTGATCGTGTTATGCACTGGTAGATGTGAAGGATGACAATAGGCTTATCTTAGCAAGAGTCTCCATCCCAGCATATTGCAAGGACCACACGAGGAACAAGTATATATTTTTTAATTCAGATATTAAAAAAGAATTCTATGTATTAATAATCTACTCCTTCTCCCAGCAGGATTAGATGGTATATCTCTATTGGAGTTGATAGAATAGCATTGCTCCTGATAGGGTATGTGCTTAGATATTACTTTATGTGCAGACTTGCCATGAGAAAGACCTTAGGAATGGACAGAGTGTTCCAACACACACAGGCAGAAATTGGGGTTTTGGTTGTAGCCGCGTTGATTTAAGGACGTAGGCAGGCAAAGTCCTTTGGGTAAATGCAATATCCTTTATTAGACCAACTGAGTAGTTGGAAAAAAGTTCTTAGCAAGCTTTCAGCACAGTCACCCTTTGCCAGGCATAGGGAGTCTCTGCTGTTCTGAGACTCCAAGGAATGAGAGAAGCTAAAAGTGTAGTAGATGTCAGTGAAAATGGAAATATGTAGAGATGAGCAAGACAAAGGGTAAGGGGAAAGGGAGGGGGGAAGAGAGCAGGGGGGGAGAAATGGTCAGAGGGAGACAACAGAGATAAAATATAAGGTGGAAAAGAGGTTGTTGAGAAGAAGGGAATAGTTGGAGATCAGGGAAGCAGGAATGAGAGAAGCTAAGAGTGTGACAGGATGTCAGTGAAAATATAAAAGGGTAGAAATTAGAGAAACAAAAGGTAAAGCAGAGGGGGCAGGGGGAAGAAAACGGGACAAAAAGGAAAAACACTACACTGGTAACAATACAAGGTCAAAAAGCGGCTATCAATAAAAAGGAAATGGAGGGGAATCAGAAAGAAAAAGGGCAGAGAAGTGGGGGAGGGGCAAAAGCAACGCAAGAGGTCACGTCAGGCAGGTACCAGGTGAATCAGATGTCAAGTAATGTGTCATAAATCCAATGTCTATATTGAGTCCATGATTTTAGTATCCAGTAGGTTAATGAAGTGAAGTTCATAGGCACATCTATGACAGGTGTTTTGTAAGTTCTCTTTGAGGATGAGAACTGAGAGATCGGAGAGGGAGTGATTGTCTTGTGAGAAGTGTGCTGCCATGGGTGGTTGGGTATTTTGGTTTTTAATAGATTTCTGGTGTGCAGTTGTTGTTTCGTTTCTCCTCCATATCATGCATCAGGGCATTTGGAAATGTATTACATTTCCGGAGGTGCAGGTGTAGGGTCAAGGCATGGTGATGGTTCTGTTGCAGGGTGTAGTTGTTGGGGGGGAGCAGAAATACGTTGGCAGGTTTTGTATTTCTTGCCCTGGCATGGTCTGGATCCATTGGGTGTGGTTTGGGTCAGAGTTAGAAACTTGTATTTCAGACTGGGCTTGCACTGGACAACCTCTACTTGTGATTCATTAGTTAAACCTTGTTAATGAGATCTACAGTCCTGTTAAAAATGATGATTTGACAAGTACAGTTCTGGCGCCTGTTCTGTTTCCCTTCCCCCGTTAGACTATTGTAATAGCTTGTTGTCTCATCTGTCAACACCTACAGTCCATTATTTAAATTTCAGCCTGTTCAATTTGTTTTCTTGTTTTTTGTTTTTCCTCCTTTCTCAAGGAGATTTTTCCAAGGAGGAAAGAACAATTAAGCACCTAACTCCCACTAAAATTCAATGGAATAGTGAACATAAATCCCCCATATGTGTTGAAAATCTCCTCTTTATGGTCCTCAATGGATTTCATTTTTTAAGATTCCCTGAAGACCTCATTCCACATGGCAACATCACCTGGTCAACCTGGTTTCTATATATTCTATCCATCTATTCGCAATCTCTAGCCAGTTTTTGGATTGACCTTAGCATGTCCTTTTTTTTCTTTATCACTGGTAAGTTTAAGGCTTTTCATGTAGGTTTTGCATAATCTTAATCAAAATTTAAAACATAATTGGCAAATTAATCTGTGATACAATTCCATCCACATTAGAGGATCTCTTTTTTCCCTCTGTATTTCTCCTCCTAATTGTTTCTCCATATCATGGCTTTGTGCAATGCCTTTGCCCTTGAAAATGGATCAAAGTCTTCCCTCCTGACGGGTATTTTAATTTTTCTGTTCTTATGGAGAGAAACAGCAACGGAAACCGGTTGCAAGTTATCCTTCTTGGTGAAACACTACATCTGTTTTGAACCGAGCAGTGACTATGGAAGCCAGAAAGTCAAATTCATCTGTGTTCTCAGGAAATGGAATGAGAAAAAAGACTTTGCCCCAGGTGCTCAAATTCAGCTTGAAGTCCAAGTTCCATTCTGGAGGAATGTTTGTTCTCCTGAACTTGCAATGTGCGGACAGCATAATGTAGCAAAATTTAAATATAAACAAAATGGTGAGGTACAGGAAGTTTTGGCTTCAGATCTGGCTTATAACTTTCTCAGAGTTTCATGTCATTCATAGCTGTGGTTTCAGTTTAGTCTCATCTTTGTTTAAAAGGGACAGCTACTAATGTTTGGGTGTATTTTTAGGTGAGAACACCTCCTGATCTACGTTTTTGCATATGCACGCTTGCACATGCCACGTATCAGTAATAGCCGCGCTGGATCTGAAGGTCTAGATCTAATGCTAGCATGTTATAAGCTATTTTGCCATTTAAAGGGTAAATTGTTAGCACATACATCCATACATCAGTGTTTGGACCTGTGTAACATAGATGCACATTTTTGTGTGCAAATGTATAAGCAAGGTATTGCTTTCTCCCCCATCTTACCTGCTGGATGTTTCATATGTTTGCTCCATTTGTCATGGCAGAGAGGTCAGAGGTATAAAAAGCATACTTTCAAACAGAAAAGGAGCTTGATTTTTATTCAGATTTTGCAATGGCTCATTGGTCTTCAACCAACCTTGAGATACACTCTTCCCTCATTTTCTTTGTTTGGAATAGCGAGTGTCCATTGACCAAGTCAGTTCTCTTCAGAACATCTTCGGCTTTAGTGGTTGCTATGATTTTTTTCTCTTGTACCTATAAAATTAATTGATTTATGCATCTGATGTTTCACTGCAATTATGAGGGTGTTTCAGAAACTAACTGCAAAATGGCTGCCCACACTGTATATCTTTGATAAAGTGGGGTACTACACAACAGTGGGAAAGATTGACTGTGTAGCGAAATAACGTGGTCCGGTAACTGATCACTGACCACAAAATGGTTTTATTTTGTAATTGCCATTACTTTCTGAAACCCCCTCTACAAGAGGCCATACTTTAACCTACCTGTCCAGGGCTCTGATGATGCCTGTGGCCTTTTCTTAAGATTAATTTATACTTATCCTTAAATTTATCCTTAATTTATACAAATGTGAAAATCAGCACCAGAAATTTTCTATTTTGCCTGTGTTGTTCTTGATGGCAAAAAGCTTCTCGTTAGTGCCTTGCATATATGTATGCCTGTAAGTCCTTCAGGTCCCGGGTTGTTAAGCACTGTTTCAGTCCATTATATGTGTTTTACCACTTTGGCATGCCATACAGCATGAGCTCATGACTGAGCTGCTAGTGTAACATAGACTGTGTTGGAAATTTCCTCCTGAATTCTCCTTAGGCTACTTCTGCAAATAATCAGCATCTAAAATGTTCAAGAAAATTCTTCAACTTTGCCTGCATATTTAGCCATATTTTACATCTCCTAGGACTTATGATGAGGTTTTCATGCACACGAGTGTACCCGTGAAACTCAATAAAAGTGCAGGCAAGGAAAGCATTATTGCCCAACTGCTTTTGAAAATGCATCCCCAAGGGATACATATTCAGTGCTGCATGTGCAGATTTAATCACATGACATTCATTAATCTTATCAGGAATCATATAGCTAAATCCCTGTACAGTGCTCTGAAAATGTACCCCCTAAATTTCCAGCAGACTGAGTAATCCATATCCGATGTTTTCTTTGGGCTTAATCCTGTAACACATGCTCCATGGAGCAATACCTACTCATGAGCACCAATTTTGTGCCTAAAGTAGCTGAATGGGTACATTTGCTTTACTTGCCAAAAGTTACTATTGCATTGTTTTTGTTTTACAGCAAAATCTAGAAAAGGGTTTGTAGCACAGTTGCATTGAAGGGGAGTATCCAGGAATGGCTATAAGGGCAAGGCTGCCTTTTAGATTGATAATTCCCAGTAGGGATTGTGCAGAATATTTGTTAGAAGGTCTTGCTGATAGATTAGAAATGATGGATAAAATCCTGAACTTCTTACAGATTCAAACCTCTAGTGGAAGTCACTGGGAACTCTGCCTGTGTGATGATGACCGCAAGATTTTCCCCTAGTGTCCAGTTAAGACTCTCTTTTCATCTACAGGAACTCAGTTACTTTCCTCCTCAAGGATAGTGATATGGCTTTAGACTTTGTCCATATTATTAATGCTTGCTAAAAAGAGGGAATTGGAGCAAAAAGCTCTTCTGAGCCAACACGGCTTACTAGAAGTCTGAGCTTGATGAGTGATCTCCTGAAAATATAGAAGAGGCTGCAGGATTCAGTCAGGTTTGGTTCCACCAGTAGGCCATATCACTACTAACAGTGGGGGACCTGGCTTCAGTGTCTTTATGAAAGGCTCTTGGGCTTAAGGGACATTAGATTTTATGGAAAGAAAGCATAAAACCAGGGCTTCAAAAGCTGTTACCATGGTCTCATTGGATAAGAATGATGCTGAAAATCAATTTGCCATTAAAAAAAACTAGACTTGGGAAGCTTTGGAGGATACCTATATTAAAATTAACTAAAAAACTAAAAAAAAAGTTCTGACTGGTACAAAACTGTTTCAAAATTAAACTTTTCCATTGCTCAGGAGTGCTCTACAGCCAGAATTTGGGTTTTGAGCCATCACTAAAAGAAATAGAAACAAAATTCATTATGGGTATATCCTACAGGCCTAGAAATATGACTACAGGTCATTTAGACATCCCTGAGATAGCTTGGGTACTAGTAGCAGCTTGGGCTTTGGGTACCAAGTCTTAATGTTGGGTCATAGGCAGGCTTGTGTGTACTGTCCTGCTCTAGTGAAATTTCTCCCAGTATTGGAGCTAAGTAGTTTCAAACCAGCTGAGCTATGTCTTGCAGTCACACCTCTGGATTGCAGCACAGATGTGCCTTGAGTGTTTAAATTACATAGCTGTTCAGAAAGGCACATTTTTTGCTCTTTCAACTTCATCTTCTTAATAACTACGAGTTCCTCTGCAGCGCTCTCCTTTTTTTCTCTAGGCAAGGCCTCTGGAACAGGCTCATGAGAATGTCCCGGTCAGCTCTTTTCAGTTAAAAAAAAAGAAAAAAAAAAAGAAAAAAAAAAAAACCCAACAAACTTGATTTCCTGTTCTGGTGAGCCATATATCACTGACGTTCCCATCTGTGCTGTTTGTCTGTGACAGAATGACAGGTGTCATTTATCATTGGAGCTTGCGGAAGCTGTGGGAAGAGGGATTGAAATTTTTTCTGGAAGCAGTCAGTGTCTACAGACTGCCAGATCATTAAAAAGGGGGCTTTCCAAAGAAAGCTGTGTGTAATGTGATTGCACTTACTGTCAATGACAGGCTGAGAGAAAGAAGAAACATAAAAAAAAAAAAGACAAAAAAAAAACGGGAAAGGAAAGAGAGAAAGAAAGAGATGAAGTTTCTGCCAGGGGCATTTAAAGCTGCAGTACTACATATGCAGGAATCTTTTTGGGTCTGTTTCAATATCTGCATGTTAAGTAAGCCCTTTAGAGATTTTCGCTCAGCTTGGAGTGCCAACGAGGAAACCAAAACAGGAAACTCCTTTAACAGCACTTATTCGCATCGCATATTATTTAGGGCACTGTAACAGAATTTGTACTTTGAGGGGCATGTGTTAAAGCACAATGACTTAAGAGTAGAGTACAAATGAACAGAGACAGGAAAACCTATTTGGTGTGCAGCTGAAGTTCATAATAAATCAGAGGCAGAACTAAGACTGAATTCAAGGCCCTTTTTCAAAAAGGAGACATTTA
The DNA here is from genome assembly GCF_052110815.1 of Crocodylus siamensis. Lineage (NCBI taxonomy): Eukaryota > Metazoa > Chordata > Crocodylia > Crocodylidae > Crocodylus > Crocodylus siamensis. The sequence goes on from NC_143404.1 coordinate 62,239,471, forward strand.
CAACGTCCTGTTTGCATAAAGACATTCAGAAAATGCACCATAATATCTTTATTGTCAGCACCTTCCCTGCAGGTTCAGTTTGAGGATTTGCACTGAACCTTTTTTTCTCCTCTTGTGGTACAAGATGCTCCTTACACATGCTTATTATGACAAATTGTCCTCCTACTTGAGGTATATCAAACCAAAAATAAGATTGCCTGTCCACTGCAAAAATAGTCTCCGTAGCTCTCATGATCTACAGATAAGCAGTGCTGACCTCAGACAGCAGCGGTTGGAGGATATCAAACAAAATTTTTTTACAAAAAATAGTTTCTGTTGTTTTAACTGCTAACATACCATGGCTTATTCACGTTTATCAGATAATAAGGTGACCTGCTTAGGTTAAGCTCAGTTATGTAAGCACGGTTACTGTGCTGACAGTCTAAATGGAAGGGGAGTAAGCATGGTTACTGTCCCTGTCACTTTAAGTATACTACTTTCTACAAGGGCTAAAGTTTGGCTCGAGATATGTCTTGTACGCGCTCGTTGAAGTCAGTTGGATTGCACAGCGTATAAGTCAGCACAGAAACCAGTCCCAGAATAATGCTAGTCAGACACATTAATCAAGCACTTTAGCCTGGAAAAACTCATGTGGGCAGTCCTTACTTGTGTGAGAAATCCTGCTGAAAGTAGGAAGCCTCAGGTCTAGGCCCAATGAGTTACCAAGTCAAGCCCTAGCAAATGGGCAAATCCAAGTGCATCGCTAGTAGTGGTGCTCACTGTGGAGAGGAACGCTGCCCTAAGTAATGGATGGTATGGAGCCTGCTCCCCATACTCATGCAGAGGGAGCCAGTGACACACACACTGCCCTTCTTTTCCCTGCTCTCTTTGATGATTATGGGAGTAATCAAATCTATGTACACTTAAAGCAGCTACTGTGATGACCATTAACCCTTCATGGGTCTGCAAAGCAAGGGAGAAAACTCTCTGCCCCCTTCTCTCCTGGCTGAACCTGCATGTGGAGGGCAGGAGATGCCGACTCTCCAGTAGCACAGAGGCCTCTGTTGGGAGGTCGGTTCAGTTCCCAGCTGTCCCACAGACTCTCTATGTCAGCTTGGGCAGGCCTACCAACTCTTTCATGTGAAAGTTTCCCATCTTTAAAATGATGATAACGGTACTCCATCTCCGTTTAGATTGCGGACAGCTTAAGGCTGGAACTTGCTCTGATCAGTGCATGCACGGCATCTCTTACAGCACACCCTGATCTTAGCACGACGCTGTTGGAAAAGAGTATTGTCAAATTCTTTCTCCTTTGGAGCCACTTGAAGTGATAACAATCAAATAGTTATTTAGGGTCAGACGCATATTTTCCCATTGTTCTGTATGAGTACTTTGGGTTGAAATTCAGTGGGAGTTTTGCATGAGATCAAAATGACAGTTGGATGTAGACCTCCTGCTGGAATATAGTTATAAATAGTCACATAATTCAGTTGGATGATACAATTGTTGAATATTATCTTATATGATTTTGTTTATAACCTCTTAACAACGTGACACATGCCAACACATCTTTGCCAGCACTACCATCACCAAAGTCTAAATCATTTTTTCCTCTAGTACTTGAAATTACATGGTATTTTTTTAGTCAGCACATTTTGCACTACGTTATGATAAATTATTTTTTGTCTGACATTTCCTTTTTGAAATGCTGGACCATAGCTAGATGTGTTTCACTATGTGAAGCAGATTGGGTCAAAAATGGTTTAAATGTCATATCCCTGGTGCAAAATAGATATTCCTGTTTCTAGCAGCTACATGAAGGTTGCAGAATATAAAATCAGGCCTCAAAGTCGCGTATACGGTTCTGTTGACATTTCTTTCTGTGGGGTGACAGAAGCTGTCCCTGTCATTCTCACCAGACTACACCTGTACTGCTGCAATAGCACTCGAGTTTGTCTTTGTTTGAAAGCTTACCTGGAAAACATTTCCTGTGGGTCCATTGGAAGATAAGGAAAACTGATGACATGTCATAGACACATACCTCTCAGGGGAAACAACAGGTAGCAATAGACATCAACTTCACATTCTAGATTCTCTGCTGTTCAGTTTGTTTCCTAGACTTCTAGTTCGTTTTCTTTTTTTAAAAAGTTAAATGATTGCTGGGGAGACTTTCTGCTGTTCACAAAGAGAAGTTTTTTGTATTAGGGAAGAGTTGCCCCAATGCTTATAATAGTGAGACTCGATTAAATAGCACACCCTATGTCTGGAGTCAAATACTCTTGCCCTTAGCCAGTTCTTTAACTAGCTTCAGGGATTGCTTTGAATGTGTAAGGAATAGGTAAAGGTCAGGGTATATATAGTAAAGGCCTGCTCTGGCTAATAGGAATTATACACATGCACAAAATGTGCAATTTTATCTTTGCTGCAGAATACCAGCATGAGAAGTTGGGACAGGGATGAAGGGTGCTGGCCCCAGGCTGAGGACAGTCCTTGGAGCTGCAGCCGCTATCCCTCTATTACCCATCCTTTCAGCGGTCATCCCACAGCCCGTCTGTGGCACAGCTCCTTGCTTACTGCTGCACTAATCTACATTATCCCCTCTGGGTCTAGTGGTCCAGGGTGCTCCTGACTAAGGGCAATTTCACTCTGGCTGAAAAATATCTCTGCAAATATAGTTAATCTCCCAGGAAAAACATGGAAAATTAATTTTTTTCCCCATGGTCAGACCCCCTTAAAAGTCTATCTGTGCTGCCCAAGGGATAGACTAAGATGTTTTCTTCTAGCGATTCCCTCCCTAGGGCAAGTGAGAATTGTGGCAGAGGCTGTCTACTGGCCAGAGCATCTGAGCATGTAATGAGATACTGTTTGTATAGGCCAAATCCAATGTCAGAGGTGTTTTTCTTCATCCTGATGCCTCCCAGTTCAGCTTGCAGAGTTGTGTTTCAAATCATAATTTAATCCTACATAACCTGCATTTTTTTCTTAACTGGCATGGAGGTTTATTAATCTTATATTCAGAATGGACTTTCTTTCTAATTGACATTTATTACCTACCAGTTGCCATTTATTAGAGAAGGCAACAGTTATCTTTCAACAACAGAATCCTTAAATAAAATGCATGCCCAGTATTGTCAGAAGAAACCTGAGCCTAATATTAATAAGACCTTAAAAAGGTTGGAATGCAATTCCACGAGGGAAATCTTCCATGTTCGGTTTGCACTCCATATTTTTTGTCCATGTAGTAATATGTGAAGGCAGTAGAAAATGACTGGCTTAGTTTTGGTAGTTTCTCAACTACCAAGGATTAGAAATTCTGTTATTTTTCTAATTTTTACTGGTTTGCCCATATTTATCAACAATTTTAGTAAAAAAAATATACAGGAACTATAACATCCTATTTCTTCCTCTGTTTTTAACCAAGCATGATCACTCCAATAGCATTTTCTGTCATTACTGAGGCAGTTTTTCAAAATCAGGAGGAATTCTCACAGCATCTTGTAATGCTGTAACATGCAATAGCATTTTTCTTTGGATTATTATTATTTTTTAATTTAATTTCTCTCTACTGAATGATCCCAGGTGTGTGTGTGTGTGGGGGGGGGGGGGGCAGGGAGGAAGAGGGAGGAAGAAGGAGGAGAAAGGGGATTCCAGCAATACAGTATGTAAGCTTTTCTCTAGAGATGAAATAAAGAGTTTGTGTGTGTATTTACATTTTTCCTTCTGCATTATATACCATATAGTTATATTTGGAATGGCTTTGTAGAAATGCTGAAGACAAGTTAATGAAAATAGGATGTTTGTACAATTTTGTAACCATTTTGTGTGTACATATATATATCTCTGGGAGCAGGGATCTTATATCCTGGATGTTTTTTCTAGACTAGCCAATTCATTCAGACTCATGGTTAGTTTAGCTTAGGACATTGGCAAATGTTCAAAGAATGGGGCACCAGCTGAATATGGCCACATACGATTAAGTATGAGCGAGGTTTCCAATTCTGTACTATAGTGAAAGAGTTTGAAAAGAAAATCTTTATTAAGCAACCCCTTGTCTTAAGAGATTGCCTGAAAGTATCCTCAAACAAATTGAGCACAGCTGTACTTCATTAAGGATCAAATCGGGGACCCCTGTGCTTGCACTGGTGAGCAGTTAAAGATGCAAGTCATCCCACTGAAATTCATGGAGCTCTTTCTTTGTGTGCCTGCTTGCCACTGATATTGAGGACTTCAATATTTGGCCTACAGCATCATCTCCTGAGGTTATCAATTTTTATCATTTCTTCAAGTGATCACGTAAACGAGATTCTACTCCTAGCCATTAAAAAACACCATGTTTTCATCTGAGCTATATTTTACTTATACTCACTTCTAAAATAAGGCATTATTGCAAAGCACAGACCTTTAAAATGCCTGAAGCAGAATCGATCTAAATGATGCGGTTTTCCGTAAGTGGCATAATTTAGATCGGTAGTGAACAGAGCACACATTTGCCCTTGCTGGGGGCACAAATCTTAAACCTGGTTCTGCCATTTTAAATCAAGCTGTGTGCTGAATTTCTGGTCTGTTATGTCTTTAGACTGGTTTTGTGTACCAGACTTCTGGTACAGGTATAGACCAGTTTTTGATCACATAGGTAAAAGTGTAATGTTTGTACCCAGTCTAAGTGTAAAGTCTAAACATTTTGATACAGAGAATCGGTGACTTGATTAAAAAATCTCTTTACCAAAATCTTTGTGGTGATCCAGACCATGTGAATTAATGTATCTTGTCCTGTTTTCCAGCCCTCAAAATCGATTGTCTCTTAGTGGATCTTTGCTTTGGGAGCAAGTTTTAGTTGTGCTTAAGGCACTCCACCAGCATCTAGTTCATTTCCCAGTGAACTTCAAAATGTTGGTTTCCATATAGTAGAGCCCCAGATTTGTATGTCTTGAATCTCAGAAGTGAGATATTTTTTAGGGGAGTCATTCAGCTCTGGAGTGTCACAAAGCCTGCTGGTATGCTATGCCTGTGTTTGTGCACTATTAAAAGACAAAAACATCTCTTTTAAACTTTTCTTTGCATAATTGACATGCAACAGTACAGTTTTTTATTTCAATATGGGTGATCAGATCCATTTTTTTGCTAAATATGTACACTAGACTCTTGCATTTAGGTATTCAAAGTTGACATTCAGGTGTCCAGAGTGCATTATGGCTAATCATGTCTATGCTGTGATCCATTTCCAAAAGCAAGGTAGAGAATACTAATGCTCTGTCCTGACTTATTTCTACCATTTCTCAGTCCATTTTAACTATGCAGTTCTCTGCTTGTTTGCTTGTAAGGCCGAGTTGTTTCAGGACTAATTTTCGATCTGTAAACACACTGCATTTAAGTTAATAAGCTAGCTAAGTCTGTGAGTCTCCTGCAAGCTTACTAAAAATGGGGAGACTGGGTAGGAAGCGTATTAGGCTAGGTTCAATTTACAGCAGGGAAGGGGATTGATTTAAAACATTAAAACATCCTTTTTCAGATTTGTTCTAACACACTGCTCCTTTATCCTTCATCCTTGCAAAATATGTTTAAAGGTAAAGGCATCATGGTAAATGTTGATATTTGGAAAATAAAATTCCACTTTATTAACCAGGATATACAATTGATCTAGTGACAATTTTGGTTGCTTTCCAGTATCCTAAAACTTTGGAATGTCTTACAGAGGCTGGAGTAGCTTACACAGCATCTGTCCTGCTGCAGTGTGCGTGCGTGCATTCTTTCTTGCTTACACAGACAGCCTCAGTGCCATGGCATTTGGTCCAACTGATGAAGACAAGCAATAAGCATGTAATAGTTTCATAATCCATCTAGATTCTTACACTGGAGATAATATTAGTAGTGTTTGATTATGTCAGTCTTTCCGTCATCACAGTATAAACAGTCTCACTGTTTCCCACATTTAAGTTTATTATATTTAACACTAGAGCCTGTTTTTAATAAAACTCACCTAACAGAAATGCAAGGATCAAGGAGCACACTACCAACAGGTCTTACAGCAGCTTCACCAACAGCATTCAGTCAGCCTGCATTGATCGGTAGGTGAGGACTTGCATATTCAAGGAGGGATCATGTAGATTTGTTAGAACATTTGATTGGGAATTAACAGAATGGAGCTCTGTTTCTAACCTGGTGTTGAACCGGTTTTATGACCTTGGGCCAGTAACCCAGCTTTATCTTGTCTTATTTCTCCATGGTTAAAATTAGAATAATGCTTAGCTTGCTTACCTTGGGGAAATGGATTAAAATATTTCAAATGCACTAGTGTTATTGTATTTGTCATAGTCTTCTGGTACTTTTCCAGGCTTTAAAGCAAATGGCTCTTAAATCTTTCTCTCTCCCTTTACATAGGCATGTATGCATGTGCAAATGCTGACAGACAGATATACATATACACACATACTTTTTTTCCACTAGTGTCCTCAACCAAAAATGCCCCACTCTTTTGCTGTTGTTCAGCATGCTGTAGGCCTGTTGGCTGGTGCTAACCCATCCCAGAGGTTATTTTTTATTTTTATTTTTTCAGTAAATGATCACTTTGAATATGGAACAATCAGGATTGTAGTTCCATAACAAGGTCATTCACTCCCAAAGACCATGTATTTGGAAATTGTTCAGGGAACTGAGTGTGGGTCTTATTGCAGGATATAACTCACCCCTACAAAAATTGAAGTCTGATCCTTGGTTGCAGTGCAGTTACTCTAGAGCCGCTTATTGCCATTTCTTGTACACAGTTTAAGTGTGGGTTTCTAGGTATTGCTTACAAACATGGATACTGTCCTAATTTGCATTATTGGTCCTTTATACAGCTGCTGAAAAGCATTTCTTCATGGTTTATGTGGGGGTTAAATGCTTTTCTTTACCCCCATTTTGCCCTTCAGCTCCTCTTTGGTGTACAGAGGACTGAAAATATTGTTCACAAGAGAATTTCACCCATGAACAGCAAAATTCTCAGAGATTCTCCAGAATGGAAGGTGCTATTTAAATGTAAATTATTATTTACAGTATCTTTTGCTTGATATAAGTTTTTTGGAAGTTTCATCTATACACTTGTTTGTAGTAGCAAATCCTTTTGTAGCTATAATTTATATGCAAAGATTTTTCCTGTCCCATCACACGCTTTCTAGTATGTTTTGATGAAGCCTGAAGAGTTCAAATTCAGCCCTAGCATTGTGGATTTTATTCATTTCATATTTTATTTGTATTAAGTTTTGTCATAGGTAAGGGGTTTGCTTTTATATTCTGGTAAGAGAGGATATAGAGTATGCGATTATGCAAGGCCTTTGTTATTTATATACCTTGCATCCTGTGAGTATGCTGTTCTGTGTGCGAATGAAATGCAGGATTCTATTTTAATTCTTGTGACTGCGTCTGATCATTAACAGCTACTATGCAGTAAAACATAACAAAATGCAGTTCAAAGAAGCATGCATATAAATAAATATATGTGAGCATGTAAAAGAATGAATGAGATAAGCTGGTTAACTTGTCTCCAGATTAAGGGAGGCATTTTCACTGCCACATTTGGTCCAAACAATACTTCCCTAATTTTTTTTCAGACATTGCCTTTAATAAAGTTTACAGCCTAGAGGGCAAGTATCTTTTTTTATAATTTTTCTTCTCACATTGCACATTGGAAAATAGCAGGAAAGGTTATAAAGTAGTGAACATTTTAAAGTTGTTTTGCCGTTTCTTTAGGACTTCTGGATTTCAGTCATTTTCAGTTTGTATCCTTGCGTTACCTTTGAACTTTTCTGTACCTTGCCCTTTCTCCCGTCTTCCCCTTTTCCAATATTTATTTCTTAAGACAGATTCTTCTTTCAATCCACTTTTTTTTAACTGTAAATTCTGCCACTACTTTCTGCAGCAGCCTCTCTCCTTTCATGTCTTGACACCAAACTAGCTGAAAGAACAGGCAGCGGTGTTCTCAGTCATCTCATTTGCATTTCTAATTCACCTGTCACTACAATATCTCGGCACCCTGGGCAAGATTAAAGATTATGCTGGTCTCATTTGAAAAGGACCTTGTGTCCTTCCCCATTTTAAAATGACTTCACAAGGCAGGGAGGTCAGTCCTGGTGAATTTACCAGAAGAAATGTTGAGCTGTCATGTGGTCTGTGCTGTTGATTCACCACTCAACAAACTAGCCACATTTTTACTAGAATTGGGTGAATCTCAAAGCATTTGATCTTTTGTTTGGCCCAGAGACGTTCCTAAGATTGCAGGCTGGCTGCCTCAAACATTGTTTTAGCAGTTTGCAGTCTTACTTCTACCTCTTTCTGTCTCTATGCCTCTTCTGGCATGAAGTAAACTTTGTACTAATCCCATCTTTCTTTTACTTTGTTGCAACTTTACTCACTCTTATGCCAACCACTCCCCTGGTTTTGGTGTTGCATTAAGCACTGTGCAAAGCTTCAGTAGCCAATTTGATTTGGAGGAGATTTGGCCCAATTTGGGGACCGAATCTCCAAATCTAAATTGAACTGGGAGACCAGTTAAAACATCTGAATCGGTTTGAAGCATCTGAATCAATTCAGAAAGAGATTCGAAAAGATTTGGATATTCAGCCATAAACTAAACAGGCAGCTGACACAGCTGCCTCCAGCTGGTAAGTCTGTTGGGGTTGGGGGAGTGGGGAGGCAAAGGGTATGGGGGAGAGAGGGGTTGGGGTTGGGGCTGGGACAAGCTGCCCCGCGAGGGCAGGGGGCTCAGGACTTGGGGAGGGATGCGGGATGTGGGCACAGCAGCGCTGAGAGTGGGGGCTATGCCCTGCTGCCACTTGCCCAGCCAGGGTGGGAGTGGGGCTGGATGTGGGGACAGCTTGCTCTGGGTGGAAGGAGGCAAGTGGCAGCAGGGCATAGCTCTCACTCCCAGCACTGCCGTGCCTGCCCCCCCTCATCCCTGGCATCAGCTGGCAAACAACGGCAGTACCCGAACCCCCACCCCACACCTCCCCATTCTAGCTGGCAAGTGATGGCAGTGCCCGCCCCCCTCATGCCCCCGTGCTGGCTGGTAAGCGGTGGCAGTGCAAAGTCCCCTCCCTCAGTGCTGATGTGGGGGTGGCAGCCCTGGGAGCGGGTCTCTGCCCTGCTGCCGCTTGCCCAGCTGGTGCAGGGGCGGGTGGGGGCGTGATGCAGGCATGGCTTGCTCTGGGCAGAAGGGCAACCCTAACAAATTTACCAGCTGGAGGCAGCTGTATCAGCTGCCTGTTTAGTCTATCCTGAATCTCCGAAGTGGCACCAAATCTTTTGGATCTGATTCAGCCAAATTGAATTGGGACTGTGATTTGAATCTCCGAATTGAATCATTGTCCCCCGAATCGGCCGAATACGAATCTGAAGTGAATACTTGCCGCTTTGCACAGGCCTATTAAGCACTATTATTGTGGAACAGTACTAATTCACTGTGCTTGAGGTGCTGTGGCTAAATACTTTAATCAAGCCTTGTGTTTTCCTGGATGAACAGGCTGAAGGTACTCTGGAATACATTGCTTCTTTTCCTCATATAAACTCATGCACATGCACCATCAGATGACTTCAATTATGCTTGAGTTTCAAAGATAGTAGCCAACCTAAGATAAATGACTAGGGGTCCTGACATCCCCAGATGGATTTGGTTATGTTTTTTCATGTGCATAGAGCAACTGTTTATTTTTCATTTTTAATTCAGTTACAGGGACAATAAAAAAGAACAAATTTAGAGTCTGAAAAAGAGAAAATACAGTGACTCATTGTAACATTTTGTGTCTGGCTTGAAACTGGGGTCCAAAAACAAGGGCCAGGTAGGCAAACATTTACAAATGTATAAATCAATGCCTTGGAATGTGGAAAACAGCAAAGCAGCATTTCCCACCCCACAGGTGGTGTAGGTAGGAGGTCTGTCTGAGGTCATGGAAGGCACCAAGGAGGTGTCAGGAGGGAGCAAGAATACTTATCCACACTTAGCTAAGTTAGACAAAGGTCGGTTTGAGTTTCAAACAATTTCTCAGGATTTTGAGTTGTTCTTATTCAGTGCAGCACAACTTGGTTTGTTAGTTCTTCCTTCCAAGACAACTGAGCTTTGTATACCTGCAACATGCCCTGGGTGGTTTCCTTATGTAAGATTTGCAATGTTGTTTCAGCATTCACCGCTTAAACCGATTGTTTAGAAAGGAAGAAGAGTCTGAGGGCTAGGCCACTAGTTTAGGATGTGAGAGAGCTGGGTTCAAGAGACTGCTGAGCCACAAACTTTGTGTGTAACCTAGGACAAATCACTGAACCTTTCTGTATTTCAGAACATGGACACACAAGTTACTGCAAGGCAATGAGGGCAGGGGTTTACTGTATTGTAATGGCTTGTATGCAGGCTCTTACCCTGCTGTAAGTAAAAACTAACCTATGGATGCTTCCTTTCAATGAGCAGTGAGTGGTAAACTGCCATGAGGTGTAGCATGCATTACCTGTACAGGTATTGAGGAGTATTATACGCTGTAAAGCCCCCTCCTCCTCCATGTTTAAGCTGCAGTACCCACTATTAGCAGGCTGGTAGTGATGTTCAGTTCCTTCAGGATGATGAGTTGGTCAGATACTATGGTAATTAGAAAGGACTGCAGATAGAAAGAAATGGTACAGGGAGACTTGCTGCTGTTCCAGTTACCTACCACAGAGTAATTCTAAACCACCACTTGGCAAAATAAAATAAAATGCTCATAGAAAAGGAATAAAAACATCTTCCCTAATAGAGTCTCTTGGGACCCAAATGTTTTTCAAATAAGATATCTGCTGCTGAAAAAAAAGGTAGGAGGTTTTTTTCCTCTTGCGGTTTAACTGCAATTTTTGCTCCACCAAAAGACAATGAACTTCAACATTTGTGAACAGCTAGTCATTTTTGACAGTGCAGGGCTTCTGCTGTATATAGTACAGTATTTATAATGTTTCTGCAAGTGTCTCTTTGATTACATTATTCCTTTGTCTGACCTATACTTTCAGATAAAAGTGTTTTGCTTAGAAACTACATAATAAATCACCTGTAGGAAATAGACAAGTTCTTTTTCTATCAGGGACTAAATGTGAAAAATGTTTTAAAAGGAACTAAGTGTAAATGATGGAGTTCTGTAACCAGTTTTGGCTTAGAAGGAACAAAGTAAAGGTAATGTACAGTAAGCATGTCTCGGGGTCACTGCAGGCATATGTCAAATGTCTGAATGGTACTTTATTTGGTGAAGGGATCAAAGAAAAGCTTTTTTATTATTAGTCTTTCTGTATGTTAAGATATGGAACCATTTCCTCCCTTTTTATCTTTAATATAACTATGCTAGTTTCAGTGATCTTAGAAATAAGATCACCAACTCCAGAATGGGATTAGGTTTCAGTAGTTAAAAAGTTACATCAATGCTAAGCATGATTTGACCCACCTTCCTTGTGTCAGCCTGCTGAAATGATTCTACAGCTCCATAAATCCTGTCTGCCTTTTCCTTTTTGTCTCCAAAATAAGTGCTATCTTGGGAGTGAAGGGGTCTTCTGGTGGGCAACCAATCACATGTTAGACGTGTCACGGTAAATCTCCAAGAGGTTTCAGAAAGAGGAGACAAAAACTTTTGACGCTTAGGAAGCTTGAATTAAATAAACAATGTCCACTGTGGAATGGGTAAAAAAAAAAAAAGTTAAGATGCGAATGCCCATTTTTCTTCTCTACCACCATTTCCTCTCCAATAAATAATGGGACGCCAGTGCAAGAATCAGGCTTGGAGTACTTGCAGAAAGACGTGCACATTTCCAAAAACATGTGTGTGCTAGTGATTTTTTTGGTTGTTTGTAATTCATCAGCCATGTTTCAAAACAGGGTCTATACTATACACACACTAGTTGCCTTTCCTGGAACAGTTATCATATATTAAATAAACGCTTGTGTTTTCTTCTTACTGTATATATTGGACTTGGGTACTCATTTTCTTAGCGATGAAAGTCTAAGATTCAAACCTTGTGGATTGAAAATGAGCAGATACATTTTATGTGAAGGACTTTTATGTGATTAAAGAAGGCAATTTATTCTGTAAAGGAGTAGTAGTGGGCTAAGTACCTTCAACATACAGTAAAGCCTCTGGACTTTAAGCCTCTCACAGGGTGCAGCCCAGAGATTGGCAACATCTCCCTGAGTCATAGTACTCAGAAATAAATGCTGTAACCATTACTAGGTACAGTCTTTGTGTCTCTGATATTATTTACCATTAATTTGACTCAGGAAAGGAGTGTCCCACAAGAATTTTTAGAAGTCACCATGACACAGTATATAGTTTCTACCTTGATCTTTTTTTAAAAAAGCTGATGACATTAATGAGGAACAGCAAATGAACAGGAAATCATCTAATGATGCAGCTGAGGTCAAACCCAAGGAACAAGCACAGTGGGTTAAAACACCAGCACAGTAATGAAAGTGTGAACAAATGAACCATCTAATAAATAATTAACAATTCATTTTCTTCTGTCTTTTATCTTTGCTTTTTCCCTCTGCTTTTCTACCCTGTGTTTCTGTTTTGCATTTTCCGTGTTTCTGCAATTAATTACAAAATGAAATCAAAGCACAAGGTTACAAAGTTCCATTGCTGAAATCCTGTTGGAATGAAAAGTTCTGGTTCTCCGATCCTATTAGTTTATGCTCATGTTGAGGGCTGGATGTGCATATTTTATCGAATGAGTGCATGATTTAGAAATGTCTGTTCCTCCTAGGCAAGCATTTCACAATAGAGACCTTCTCTTTCTGAGCAAAAGAGGCTTTGTTTTATAAATCTCCAATGCAATGTACATGCAGTTTTGTGTCATGTTATATTGTCATATGACAAGACATGAACCAATGTAAGCCATCGTAACACAGCACAATGCAATGTATGAGTTACACCTTGTCAGGTTTTTTTGGTTTAAGAAAAGGAGCTTTTTTTCCCACAGGTAGAAAGTGATGCTAGAAAGAAAATCCCCGTGTTACCTAGGAACTGACAGGTGCTTCTATTTTCTGACTATCCAAATTAAATTTAATCCGAACACATCTCTACACAGCAAACCTCTGGTTGCTTTACTTTCCATAGCTTACCAATTTTTAATGTTAGTGCTCTAGTAATGTGGTTAACAGTTTGCCTCGGGCATGCAGTTAAAAGCATGTTTTGCCCAACTGGGCAACTCATGAGTTCCTCAAAGGTTAAGGCTGCCTCGTTAGGAAAGCTTAGTGTCTGAAATCCATACCAGTAGTGAAGATTGAAACAGTGAGGGAGTCACCTGGCCTGATGGTTGAATTTTTACCAAAATGTTGTAGTTATTAAAGCCACCAGAACAAGCAGATATCCACGCAAAGTGGTTGCCAGTGAAAAACATGATGTTTGCGACTCTCCGGTGACTGCAGTAGCATTGTATAAGGACGTATTGTGTGATATGTACTATAGGGCTTTAGAACAATGGGTTTTTTATGGGCAGCTATGGTGCATGTAAGGGTTGTGTGTGTAATACCAAGTGGTAGGCGTATCTATTTTAATCGGGTTGGATTGGTTGTCTTGTGCCAGTTGACCAAAACTTCCATTATTCTAGACTTTAGACAACATTTGAAATGCTTATAATGCAAAATGGCAGCACTTGAATGCATCTACTTTCAGAAAACTCTCCATGTAGTAATATCACCTTTTTTCCCAGAAAAGGTATTATAAAACACATAATAACTGTTTCTTTTGAACAATAGCCATGTAAAATATTACCCTTAGGTTAAAAAGTTACCTCCAATTGTGATATTCAGCTTTTGGCATTATTTCACACTCTTGGTAATTTTTCTAACCCTTAAGAAATATTGTACTACTATTGCCTTCAAAACCAATCACTATTTATTATATTGTATATATAGGGCTGGCCAAGTACTGTAGCAAGAGCTAGTGAGAAAGATTACACAGAGGAATTTCAAGGTTTCCCAGTATTTTTGAAAGGTAAAACTTAGTGAACTTTGGGATCTTATACATGCATTTCCTATATCCTCACATTGTGGTTTAATTGACAGCCGTAGTGTACATGTATCTACACAAAACTATCAGGCCACATCCCCATAAATGGAGGTGTGCAGTTGCCATGGCAAAAAGCAACCGCACAAATTCATGCCGCTGTTTTTTGTCCTGGTGCGCATGACACTGCATGTGAGATTAGTGCAGGGAAAAATGCTCCAGGTGGGATACGGGAGGCTGGGTCCAGCACCTGGGCTGGCCTCAGCAGCCTTACCTGGGATCCTGGGGCTCCAGCAGCAGCAGTCCAGGCACTGCTGCCACCTACACTGCTCTGCTTTTTTTCCACCTGCTTTTAATTTTAAATATATTGGGGTTTCCCAGTATCTAAAGGTGGCTCCATACTGCAAATATGCAGTGGGGAGAACCAGATCATGTGCATGGGATGCGTTATGCGGTGCTTTTGAGGCACTGCAAAACATACATGCGTGCTCATGTGGACATGGCCTTATAGAGAGAAATTTGCCTCTGTTCAGTAGAGGATATATGCAAAGTCCTATATATTGTATAACCCCCGCTTAATTCCCAAGTTAAGGACTTAATTGGTGATAAAGTAATGCAGAGTATTTAGTATAGGTATTTTGCTCCAGGGTGAATTTCACCCATAATTAAAACATTTCCACAGAATACCTCCTTCTGTCTACTTAGAAATCCTGTTCCGCTATAGCTGCACTGTTCCACGTGTAGAACCAACTTGGGACTTCTGAAATGTTTCAATATTAGTAAAGTCCTCATGGCAGAGGTTAAGCTAAATAGGTTCCAGTCCACCCATGCACCATATTTATCAGAAAGCATGATAAAATAAAATAGGTATAAGGCCATATTCTATTCTTGGTTAGATGAGAGAAGCAATTGTTAAGGTTAAATACTAAATGATGAAAAGAAACACTAATTACAGGAAAAATCTATAATGTTCTGGCTCCTCTTTCCTAGGAAAACAAAACTTTTCTCTTTCTCGCCATGCTCAAATGAGCACCCTTTTATTCTATTTTATTCTATTCTAGTTCCTATACCTCGCTTATCACTGTAATATCTGAACACCATCCTGTAGTTCATTAAGCAGTAGGACTAATGGAGGGTGATTTACTTTTTACACCTTTCCCTCCTGAATTATTTGCATCCAAAACACAGAGGGGCAGAGCTTCAGCTGATGTCAATTATGGCAATTTGCACAAGCTGAGCACATGCCTTCAAAACTAGTGGAGGGTAAAAAGGTAACTAATAAATCTAAGAGGACAACTCAAGACTTAGTAGAACATATGGCAGCTATATAGTGCATTTGAAACTCCTCTCCGTCTTTGGAAGTTTTCTTGTTGGGCACCTCTCATTTCTTCTTTTTGTATTGTGATAAAAAGGAAGCCTGTGAAGAATGTGGGGCTGAGTAAACCAAACGACTCCAGTACTTATCAAAAAAGCAGTTGTGGAGCACCAAGGTAAACTGAAATACCAGTATCCTGATAAGGGGCGTGTTGGCCTGAGAGATGGCCACAGTAATGGAGAACAGAAGTGCAGCTGACTGGTAAATACCTATTTAACAAATACTTTCTTCTTGTTGTTTGGTTCATAGATTGCAAATCCGGTGTCCCTCAAACTCTCTCTTGACAAGTGGAATTTTAAAACAATGCAGAACAAAGCGAGATGTGCTCCTGGTATAATTATACCTACTGCAACTTAAATTTTAGGCACTCAGTTTCCTCTCTTACTTAAATGTATCTGTGTATTTTAATAGGAACATTCAGCTATGCTTTTATTAATGCAAAAACATTAAAGCACCAACCCTGAATTCTAAAGCCTTAAAGGGCTGTTTCAAACAGAACCTGTCATAAAATGTGCTCTCAAGCGTGTCCCCTTTAAGAGATTCAAGAATTAAATGTTCCCGTATGTGAA
Source organism: Crocodylus siamensis (assembly GCF_052110815.1). NCBI lineage: Eukaryota > Metazoa > Chordata > Crocodylia > Crocodylidae > Crocodylus > Crocodylus siamensis. The sequence goes on from NC_143404.1 coordinate 62,255,370, forward strand.
TTTTATTTTGTACAGCACATTTGCTTTATGGCTACAATTAAGTTAGATGTGCCGATAACAATGTCTGCTTTCCATTTTAAATCGCACATTTCAGACAGTGTGCATTGTTTTATTATCTAATCCACATGCTTTTAATTGCAATTATGGTCCCTTATGAGTCCCCTGGGAGGGCATGATTGCAATTAAAAATGTAATTTAAATGTTAATTAATTACATTCATTTTCTAAACTGGGAAAATTTCATTTATTATTTTCATGTGTTGTGCACTTATCCTAAATGCATTACCTTCTAAATGTTTTTTTTTCCAAATTAAGTGTTATGTTTATAAAACAGGGTGTTTAATACCCTTTAAAATTTTGTTAGAATGTTTATACAAATTATTACTTTAAATTAATTGATTCCAAGCTCTCTGCACAATCTGTGTGCGCCATGCAGAGCAGAAAAGAGTTATTTTTGATATTCTGCTGGATTTACATTACCACAAGCATCAAAAAGTAAATTGGAAATAGGTATATTTACAATATGAATGTTGATACAAATTGTTGTGCAGGAAAAAAAAAATCCAGCTTTAAAATATCTGTTTGTCATTACCTGACCAAATTCTACATTACTTAGATTGTATTCATGTACCCTTCATACTCCCATCACAATCGGGATGTTCTTTATCATGAAGAGGTTAAAATCTATCACATAAGGCATGGTAACAATAGTAGAAAGAGTAGGTTAAAAGCCATATGGCCAACTCAAAACATCTTGAGTCCCACATCAGGATTAAAAAAAAAACTACAGGTCAAACAAAAAACACTTCTTCTAGTTTTTGAACCTTAAACGTTCAAAAGGTGTGCTCAAATCATGCCTCCCATCTTTTGTCTGCAGCTATGAGGGTCGGCTACGTGAAAGTGGAGATTATCACATAACCCCGTACTTTTGGGAACTAATGATGAAATTGTTCAAAAATCTTCAAAATTGGGAAACAAAAATCCTAAGAGTCCATAACAACCTAACAGTAGTGAATTCACAGTCGCATAACTACCAAAAGTTATATCTGATTCCTATTAACACTAGTAGGTTTTTTGTTTTTCCATTTGTTTCATTGGCCAGTAATTCGGACGTATGAACACAACACAGTGGTTTTGAATTTTTTGAATGATCGCTGACTATCACTTAGTATCCAAACCTACCTTACACTGATTAGCTGACTTAGTATAGCTGTTGCAGCAGAAGTGCATCTGGAGGAGGGAACTGAAAGGCCTCATAGAATGGGGATTAATATGGAAGTAGGTACTAATGTACCTTTATTCTTTGAATTCAGCATAAAAATGAAGGATAACATCAAGATTCTATATATTCTTTTAAGAAAGATAGCCTCATTATAGGTTCATGGTCATTTAAAAACTAGGGCTGCATTTTGTGAACAAAACAAAGCAATTAATACAGGAAAATTCAGATTTAAACTCTTAGGATGATCTATTTAGCTTTTCCCAGTATGCTCGGGTGGGACTAAGGCCCTGTCTACAGAGAAAGGGGCACCTAGGGGATGCCGGTAGAAGATGTGATTTTAAACCAAAGGCTGTGAGCTCATCTTGATTCAGACCAGGACCAGGAATTGAACTGTCTATATAGCCATTTAATATTTCCTTGTTTGTCGCTAGTGTCTGTGTTTATCTTTGACAGCCATACCTGTTAGTTTTGTCTGTGGTACTGCCTGTTAATCACACAATGCAGTGTCTAGGTGATATTACTGGAAATATCTGCAGTTTGGCCTTTCTACTTGTCATGATAGTGTGTCAGTAGTAGCACATGACCTGATGACCTTCCATCTTTACTTTCCATTCTGGAGGTGGCCCTAATGAGACACTTCCTTTGCTTTCTTCCAGGAAAGCTGGTATTTTGGACAAAATATTGTAACTGTAACATTTTAGCACAGGGAGAACTACAAGGTATGTATCAAGTCATTGGCACCCAGGTTTAGCAAACCCTCTTAATTAGGGGTTGCTGGGGAGGATTGCTATTAAAAAATAAAATGAAAGAAATTGGGAGAATGATGAGCCAGTGCCCAGCTTACGTGGTCATAAGTCTTTCTGGCTACTTTAGATATTTACAATAGTTGACTATTATGAGGAAATGTTTCTTAGGAGTGGGAAAAGGCCTCATTACTTCACAGGTAGTAAAGGAGGTTGACTACAGTTTTCTTCTATGATTTATACTCTTACTTTATTTTTATGTCTCCCATTTGTTTCTATTAGAATCATATGTAGTTCTGAAGCAGCAAAAGTCTGTAACCCTTTTTTTTTTTGCGAGTAAGTAGCCTTTACTTACACAATTAAATCCTATTAAATTGAATGCCCCTATTCCCATCAATAACCTAGTTTGCTTAAGTCTCCATCCGAATCAGATCTGTGAGGTCTTATTATGACGTAAACATTTTAGAAGTTGTTTGATCGGCTCAGGATGCTGCAGTTCATTTTGTGATGAAGAGATCAAAACCATTACCTGGCTCCCGATAACCCTCAATGGTTATCTATTGAAAAAATCAGATTCTAAATAAATTACTATTGTACTTTTAAATCTGTGCATGACATGTCCTACTTACTGTGTGACCTAGATAATTTCCATAAATTAACCTCTCTTACCTTCCATTTCTTCTGCCATTCTGCTGCTACCTTTCTCTGAACTGCTCCATCATTATGTAACTCATCCACTGGATGGAGAAGACAGTGATACTGTGCTGAGTTTTAAAGTGACATTAAGAACCTACCTGCCTAAGCGTTCGTTTGCATCTTGTTCACTAGACTTGTCACAGAGATGGTGAGATAATATATTATGAGATGTGTACTGAATTAGCTGTCAATTTTAGTGAAGCTCTTCCTTATGTGTGTGAGGAGAAAGCTGTTGAATGATGCTCATTCTTCCCTCCCCCCCCTCCCCGCATAAGATATTTCATTTTAGTCACCCAACTCCAGCCAGCTTTCGCAAGGCTGCTGTCAGCCGTGACCCCGGCTCAGGAGTGGCAGGGCTGTAATAACTGTATGCTGCCTGATGTAATTTGTACTGGTTGTGGACTGCACTTCTGCTTAAGCATGGGGGGGGTGCTGTTCATGAAATATCAATCACCCTGTCACCACAACCATAACACAAGGAAAATGTGAAGTGCTCGGGATGAAGGCCTACCTTTCCCCCCCTCTTTCCCCTTCACCTCCTCTTCATTTTGGCTGCTGTGGCTGAAGGGGGTAGGTCCCCAAATGGGGTTGGCCTTTCGGCTAGGATAGGGGTGGGCAACATACAGCCCATGAGATCCTGCCCAGAGAGCCCAAGAGCTTTGCCTGTGCCCATATCAGCTCCAGTGGCCACACCAGGGCTAAGCCACAAGTAGCTACACCGGGGCTGGGCAACTTCAAGCTGCAACCTTGTTGCTGTTGCTCCCTCCTCCCAGCAATGGTGTGGGCGCAGCTTCCAGCTGGCGGGAGCTGCGCTGGACCTGGGAATCTGGAAGCTGTGTCCACACTGCTCCTGCTTGTCCCTTCCCTGCTTTTCCCTCGCTCCTGCCCTGCAGTTGCAGCACAGAAGCAGCAGCAGTGCAGAAGCAGCTTTCTACTGCCCAGCACAAGAGCTGCTCCCAACCAGCTGGAAGTTGCGCCTGTCCCTCTGCCCTGGAGAAAAGGGCTGGGAGAAGGCTCTGTGACACGGGCACAGCTTCCTGGTCTGAGTGTGGACACAGGAGAGTCCCCTACCAATGGTGCACCATGGAAGCCATGTTGCCTATATAGGACTGGAGCAGGGTTGTTCCGATCCATAGCCTGAAAAAGCTGCCAGCCGCTGAACTAGAAGTTTGGCTCACTGAGTAGTTGTGGTTAGCAGCACGCACAAAGGAAGTATGTCTCTCCTCAAAGCACCAAAGTACACTTGGCAATGCATCTCTGGCCCCTCTCCTGCCTGTGAAATGACACCTCTGCCAGCTGTAGAGGTAGCACTCCCACTACCCACACAACAGTACTTCCTTTAGGGCTCCCCTGCTTGGTAATTGCGGTTGCATGCTTTGGGAAACTTTTATTGTATTTGTAGCAGGATGAAAGAGCAAGGGCTTCATGAGCACATTGGTGTACCCAACATGCAGGATGGGTAGCAGTTCTGCTGGTCTATAGCTTGATTCAGGAAAATGTGAAAATAAAATTACGGTAATCCCAGCTCTAAAACCAAGTCCCTTGGCTCTTTAGCAAAGGCTGAAATTTTTACTGCCTTCTCATTAAAAATGGAAAGCAAGTAATAATAATGATGACAAGGTTCTTTGGGTAATTTCAACTGAAATAGTTGGAAAAATTCTTCTTTGCAAGCTTTCAGGCACAAACACTCTTCTTCAGGCTGAGGAAGTGTCTGCAGTTGTTGTGTGCTCTTCCTAGATCAGATAGAACAGAATAGAAGCTAGAGGCCTGAAGTCAGTATGCAAGAATGCCAGTCAGCAGAAATGCACATTGAAATAGTCAATGGGTGAGACAGAGGTGGGGGTGGGAAGGGGAATGTAAACTTGGTGATAGGCTGTAGCTGGTAAATAGTAGAGAGGTTACCTGGGGTATCAGATATTAAGTAGGTTATAATGTGCCATAAATTCAATATCTATACTTAGTAAGCCTGTTCAAACAGGAGGTATCAAATTCGGATTCAAATTCAGCCAGTTCAGGGGACAATGATTCGATTCAGTGATTTGAATCACTGTCCCCATTCGGTTCAGCTGAATCAGAAATTCGATGCTGATTTGGAGATTTGGATCAGCCGGGGAGAGGCAGGCATAGCTGGGTGGCTCCAGATTCTCCCACAGCTCCTTTGGCTGTGCCAGGCTCTCCCGGGTGGCAGGAGCTGTGGGAGAAGCCCTTATGGCTGCCCTGCCTGGCCCCATCCCCTACCCAGCCCCAGCCTCCCGGCACTTAAAAAAACCCCCAAAAGCTGTAGCAGTGGCAATCAGGGCCCTTGAGGGCTCATGGCAGAGCCCCCCTGCACAGCACAGGACAGTGAGGATCACCCTCACCTTTTCCTGGCACCCGCATGGCACCCGTGCCATGATGCGGGTGCAACCTGCCTTGGCAGGACACTGTGCACTGTCTGGAAGCTGGAGTGGCTCCACCTGTCACCCAGAGCCCAGCATCACTCAGCTCCAGCTCCCAGGCGCAGCACCCACACCATGGGGCACTGCCACACAGGTACCAGGCAAGGTGGGGCACGATCTCTGCTGCCCCCCACTACCCTGCAAGGCATGGTGGGGGGGGGAGGCTCTGCCACTGCTACAGCTGGTGAGTATGATGCTTTTGTTTTTTTTTTTTTTTAAAGTGCCGGGAAGCTTGGTCTGGGCGCAGGGAATAGGCCTGGACAGGGCAGCCATGGGGGCTTCTCCTGCAGCTCCCCACCGAGGCAGATGCAGGCACAGCTGAAGGAGCTGCGGGAGAACCTGCAGCCACCCGGCTGTGCCTGCCTCTTCCCAGCTGATCCAAATCTCCAAATTTCTTTGAATCTTTTCCAAATTGATTTGAAGGCTTCAGATTCAATTCAGGCCTTTTAATGGATCTCCTGATTTGATTCAGATTTGGAGATTCAGCGGCCAAATCAGGCCAAATTTCCAAATCGAATCGGCGACCAAAATTCGCACAGCCCTAATATTTAGTCCATGACTTTTTGTATCCCGTAGGTTGATGAAGTGAAGTTCATAGGTTCGTCTGCAAAAGGGGTTTTGTAAATTCCCTTTGAGGATTAGAACTAAGAGATTGGAGAGAGAGTCATCGCATGATAAATGTTTCCCCTCAGGCAACTGGGTATTCTTATCTTTGATAGAGTTTCAGTGTGCGTTCATTCTGGTAGACAGCTGTTATTTGGTTTCTCCTATATATTTTCCATCACAGCATTTAGTGCACTGGATGAGATGTATTACATCTCTGGAGGTGCAAGTATAAGAACCTGGAATGGTGATGGTTCTGTTGTGGGGTGTTGTTATTGTGGGAGTGGTGGAAATATGTTGATAGGTTTTACATTTCTTGTAGTGGCATGGTTTGGATCGATTTGGTGTGTTTTGGGCCGTAGGAAGTTTGCTTCTGGTGATGAGGTTGGTGAGGTTTGATGCTTGTTTAAAGGCTAGGATGAGTAGTTCTTGGAAGATCTCTTTAAGAACTGGGTCTTCTTCTAGTGTGGGTTGCAGTTGTTTGAGGATTTTCCATATAGGTTTCAAGGAGGGATGATACGTCACAACTAACGGTGTGCAATTCATGGGCATGTTCTTTCCGTACTGCAACAGTTCATGAGGTATCTGGGTGGCTCTTTCAAAAGTGCAATCCTTCTCTCTGGAGGAGTGTCCCTGTTGAGTGAAAGCCCTTTTAAAATTTGTGAGGTGATGATCACGGGTGTTCTTCTCAGTACAAATTCGGTGATATCAGAGGGCTTGGTTGTATGCTACAGCTTTCCTGGTGTGCTTAGGGTGATTGCTGGTTCTGCGCAGATGTGTAAGTTAGTCTGTGGGTTTTTTGTATCTGGTGGTTCATTTTTTACCATTCTGCATAGGGATCATATTGTCCAAAAAAGGAAATGTTGGTGCTGGAGGATTCAAAAGATAGTCTGATGGCAGGGTGTTGATTATTGAATTTCTGATGGAAATCAATCAGAGATTGAAGGCTTTCAGTTCAAATGACTAAAATGTCATTGATATATCTTAAGTATAGCAAGGGTTTGATGGTGGAGTCCTTGAGGAATTCTTCTTCCAAGTGGCTTATAAAAAGATAACCAGAAATGGTTCACCAATAATGTACATGGTTCATAACTATTTACATGCATTTTTGTTGGCTGTTCTCTGAAAGGAAAGAAAAATAAGTAGTTATCTTAGGAACTAACACACGATGTAGTTGTGAGGCATTTTCTATGCTATCTTTGGAAAGGAGCTCATGGATTCATTTTGTAGCTATATTTTGTGGAGTTTGGGAAAAGTGTGGGAGAGTTTATGTTCTCATTTGTGCAGTGTTTGCTTTAATAGGCTGACAGCTAAATTAAGTTTTTCAAGGGCAGTGCAGTGGGTAGAGGTAACAGGCCTCCTGGTCTTTGGTGAGAGCATGCTACGATCTGTGACTGATCACACTTTAGAGAAAGATGTTCCCCAGTTGATCTTTTTGTGAGCATTCACCTGCAATCAAGGTGAAGAAGGTTCTCAGCAGAAGCTTTACAATGAAATGCACGGAAGGAGTGGCTTTAGGAATAATACTGTATTTCTTATTCTAATAAAGTTCTAATGAGACAGTGGCCAGTAACGATGGCTTTCTTTCTTCATCATCCTGGTGCTCAGTATTTTCAAAACGAACTGACTTTTTGTATATGTAGATACTAGTGAAGCCAACAAGGCCAGATTCCTAAAAATTAGAAGTTTTGAAACTTTTTGTTTACTTAATCCATTTAAATTGACCAACAGACCAGTCTGTTATCCATTGAAATTGATACATTTGGTTCATAACTCCCAATGTGCCTAATCTCACAATCCAGCCAATGACATTCCATTGTGAAGTTATTCTGTAGGTAGCCAGCAAATACCATTGACAAAAAGAACAGAGTATGTTGGATGTATGCTCCAAAAACTGCTGCATTTTCACTTTGTTTCCCAGTGTTCCTATACCCAAAGGGGTGAACACAGGATACAAATATTATCCTTTCCTGGTTGTAATTCATCAAGAGGGGTTTGATATATTACTTCACTCGAGAATAATTTTAAGGAAAACTGATTGCAATTACCCTTGGTACTACTGCTACATTGTGCATTGTGTACTATTCACATCGTACAGTCCAAAAAAAAAAAAGAGAAAAGAAAACAAACTGAGCCATTGCTAACATGTGACAAATGCTAAGAGTTCAACCATTATGAGAAATACATGTATTGGGACACAGGATTTTCTTTAAACTCAGAAAAAGTAAAGATTTGATATGGTGTCTTTATGATGCTGTTCCAACCATTACAAATTACAGTAAAGAATTGCAACAACATCTTAATGCTGCACACAAAGCTACAGTATACCTCAGAACCTATATTAAAATAGAAAAACCTCACCCATTACAGCAGGCTGACTTCTCTAGGAAAACAGATCACTTCTCCTTTGAGAAACTGTCATTACTCACTGCAGAAGTAGTCTTAACAAAAGATATAAATCATAGAGGTAGGGGGGAGGTGAAGGAATTAATCGCTATATAGGTTGAATCTCTCAAAGGTTTTATTCTGGTATACAGTGAAAGTTATAAATACAAGAACATGCTGCTTATGTCCTAGTACAATTTTAGGAATCATTCAAAGCGTTTGGCTTTTGTTGGGATCAAGGGTACACATAGAGGCAATACAGGGCAAAGTTCAGCTCAATAAGGGAGAGGGAGCCATAATTTTTCTCCTTCCTTCTACAGGATATATAATTGAATAAATCATTTGATAGCTGACTTTAATAATACATGCATAACAGACTTACTTTATCAAACACCCTTGTACTAGTTGCTATTCTTAGTAGTATCCTTATTATTATCAATATCATTAATAGCAAGAATAATGATAAGAATAGTTTCGTCAGACATTTGGCAAAATGCTATTTTTTCCTCTTGACTCTTTACCAGCCACTGAGAGAGCTGGAATTCTGTGACAAGTGACTCACGGACTTTGAGTACCAGCATCATTTTTCAGCCTGACTCTGGAGAGTGGCATGTACTGTATCCTTTTCTTCCACAAAAAGCAACCCTTCCCCCAGCCTGGCATGATCAAGATCAACCAAGTCACTGTGCTCAACTGCTTCATCAATTTCAATTGCTATTGACAGTGCTGAAAATCAAATGTGGCTTCCTTGCGAGAGGATCTTACTTTAACGTTACCACTAGAGCGTGGCGCTAACAGCTCTGATATATAGTGTCCCCTTTTAGATAAATATGGATTAGAGAGCTGAGTAGTATGGTGTCCAAGTCAAAAAAAAATTCCACCCAGTGTGCTGAGTCCTCAACATTTTTAGGCTAAGGTATTATTCAGTTTGGGCGCATGTATCCAGCCATTCTAAAATCAATATTAAAATTGGCTTGCCATCATACCTTCTTCCTGCTCTATATACATTATCCAGACCACACTGCTAGTGAAAAATGAAGGCTGTGGCTTTGCTCACCAGTACAGAACATATGCAGTGGTAGAGTTCATCCTTCTGCATCTGAGGTTCATGAATGGTACCTTTCTATTGAGAAACACCCAGCGTCCAACATGACACAAGAAGAATACCCTACCAGCTACCTGTGTATATATACTTCTGTATTTGCTGAAGGGTGGCCTGATCGGCCTCATCTCTACCTTGACTGAAATCCTTCTCAAGTGATCAGCCCAAAGGAAAATATTCACTGGCATTCCTTGAAAGAGCAGACAGCCAAAGATTGGAAGAGTTTCTTATGACTAAAGACATAACTACATCTTTTCTACTTTGTTATTTTTCCTTCCATGTGCTAATAGTGATCCCAGGACATACTCCACATCCCATGCATATTAATCAAATAGCACTTGCCTTCCAAATCTTTAAAGGCCTTTATGAAGGAGAGTGATTATAACCCAAATTTTCCCCATTTTACAGGAGAAGCAGTGCTGTGAAATGTCTCGCCCAGTATCAGACAGTGCTTGCCAAAAGTAGGTCTAGCAGCTCTTGATTCTGTGCTTTAATCCCTGCGTTCCGCAGTCTCAGAATCCCATCCCTTCTCCCTTTTTTTTAATTGTCTTAACATCTTAAGACATCATGTGCTTGCTCTAAGTTGCATCCTGGTAGCTGAATAATGCACGTCACATTTCAGGATATTCTTCAAAAGCCCTTATTTAAGAGGAACCGATCTCCAGCTGTTTAGTTGCCTTTGTCACTTTATTCATTCTCTCTTTTCTTTGAGTCATTTTTCTCCTCTGAAGTTTCCAAAACATTCACAAGCAAAGAAATATTGACTTTGCCCAATGTCCCCTTTTTAAAGACAGCTGGCAATTTTGTACAAAAGCAGTGGCTAGTGAAACAGGCAGTGAGAGTTAGCCAGCAAGACCTTTTTTTTTCGATTGCATTAGGGCTCCCAGCACATGATGTGCCATGCGGTGAATTTGCCTTTGTGCAGATTCTGCACTGGAGAAAGGAGGGATGTTTTGGTTGTTAAGGCACTTGCGGTGGATTCAAGCAGTTGAGGCACAGGGACTGGAATGGATTCAGTTCCTGACTTTACCACAGACTTCTTTTCACTCCTTGAACAATTGACTATTTTCCCTGTGCCCCCCTTCCTCTGATACTAATACTTCCTTTCTGACAGGTTTCTCCACTCTCCAAACCTTCTGTTTTTCTATGGGCTTTCTTGATTAAATGACAAAAAGAACAAGTCAGTTTATGTAGGTTATAGCACGTCGCTGTTACCTAGCTGAACTCTGGAACTAGCCACAGCTGTGATGCCTACATGCATATTCTGTTACCCTCGGGTTTTGCCACCTCTTAACACCATGCCTGACAATATAGTTTAGAGAAAAGCATTGTTCTGCACCTGGTACTCCACACTTTTACCCTGGCTGAAATTCTTCTAACTTTATTCTCCATATTTGGATACTATCCACTGTGTTCGAAAGCAGCCATAATGGTTGGAATGGCAGCTTGCCACATCCCACGATCGCCGCCACTCCGCTTGCAGTGCTCACAGACCTCAGGGGCTGCTCCAGCTGTGATCCCAGAGGCTGCCTATATTGCCATACAAGAAGCTGATTTATGGAGCACAGAGGCCTTTATTTCAGTCATGACTTTGCTGATCCCGGACCCATCAGCAAGCTCAATGCGTAACCCCACTGCCCGTTTCCCCATGTACCATCATTTCGGTAACACTGCAAAGGAAGCAGAAGAGTGGCTGCTCCTGTAGTTAGCAGCGTGAGATGGCACTTCAGTGTTGTTACTTGGTTATCTCTGCAAAACTGCTGCTAAGTCTGTGGCCAAGCATTTTAACCTGGGTAGAAGTGCCGCAGGCCTTTTTCTTACATTTAACTATTTTCTTCCCTGCTAATCTGGAGATGATTTTTCTGTGTGACTAAACAGCCACCGTCCTCTCATGACTCAGGCTCTTTTTTGGCCAGAAGACATGGAAGAAGACATGTGGATTTGTGCTTCATATCACAAGCATTGGCTCAGGAGACTTGGGTTCTGTTGCCAGCTGTGTCAACGTCCTGCGTGACCTTCCCCAAGTCATTTAACTTGGCCAGGTCTCAGTTTCCCCAGCTGTAAAAGGACATTAACATTTGCAAAGCACTTTGGATTATTATTAGTTCTTTGTGCAGTTCCTGCAGTGTGGTAAATGCTTTAAGATCCTATAAAAGCACAAAGTATTATTATTAAATTCAGGAGGAGGAAGCAGCTGCCACTTAAGGTGCTTCCTCCATCAATCCTGTAGGGAGAGGTCCTTATCTTTACAACCTAAACATAGAACTTTTATTCCGCTCTTGTTGCGGGTTAATGGGTGTGTTTTAAAATAAACCTTTTCTGACACACACCGGACGGCTGCCCCATCAAAGCAAACGCATCTGATTACACCTTTAATTCTCTGTGCACATCCTGGTTCCAGCAGAAAGCAGTCCTGCCTTGCACATAGCTAAATGATTTCTAAGCCACAGTGGAAACCCTCCACAAAGTCACTTGCACTGGCCCTTTTCTCTTACCCTCCAATAAACAGTAGACACAGGGCAACAATAATGGTTTGACAATAGATGCATATCCTGGGGTTTTGCCACTCTTGCGAAAAAAAATGTCATGGACAAATGAATGTTGACAGTGGCCATACCAAACAATTCAAGGAAAAATTGCAGTTTTATATGTATTCCTGCTCCCTTTGTCAATACTTTAAAGATGGTTCTTATTTCAGAGCAGGTATTGATCGCATATAGGTTAGGCCCCTGGTTCCATTTGTCATTTCTGATATTATAGCGTGTTATCGTTTAAAGCTATAATGGGAGAGGTGGCTGAGCTTAAAGCAAACTGGTTGTCTGAAGCTTTGATAAATGGCTAGATGGTCTTTGTTTCTGCAGCAGTGAGCAGTTGGCTGCTATTTGCTTTACCTTTTATCCAAGAATAACTGTGTGATGGGTTCTGGAAGTGAACAGTATCATTTTGTCAGATGTGGTTCAGAACTAGCCGGGTGGTCCTAGCAAAGCAGCTGAGGGATTTTTAACACCCGACAGGATGTTAGCAAAGGCCCTGTATAAATCTGAAACAATTCTGGCTCCACATGGCTGCTTTTGGTTGAAAAGTTCTCGAAGCTGTTTTTAAGGTGAGAGGACAGGAAAGGCTGAGTGGGAAAAAAATTGTGCTTTTGAAAGCAATTTTATTCATATGGAAGGATCTTAAGAGGCAGATTGGTAGAGAATAGACTCTTCCGAGGAAAACGTGAGCTTGGAAGAATGGTGCGGATATGAACAGGGGGCCTGATTTTCTGCCATGCTCAACACTCACAGCTCCTTTTGATTCCAGTTGGATAATCAGGCCAGTACAGTGCTGCTGCTACTAAAGCTACTGTATTGTTAGAGACACGGAAGTAGATGCCGTGGCAATCTCCAGCACTAGAAGCTACCATTTCTGAAGGTACTGGTGCTGCTGTTTGGCACATCACATCAGTTAGCCAAGTTCAAAATTCAAGGTAGTTGTGCATCAGGGTTCCCTTTTATTTAACCACCCAAATCCTGGAAATGCAAGCTGGCTCTTTCCCACGGATCGGGCAAATTGTGTTGCTCTTGGCTTTGTAACACCTTCCTAGTCAAGTGTTGGCTTTGAAGAATTAAAATAACAGCTGGGGGCAGAGAGGGTTCAAAGCTAAGCTCTGCTTGACTTCTCTCTGAACTTTCAGACAGGTTCAGAGAGTCTGAATTTGGCCCTTCTCCAGTTAAGGCATGTTTCTTTAAGCAAAGGCCTGTCCCAAGCCTGAGTGATGCATTGGGCTAGTATATTTAAGCCAGAATCGTTTCTACAGTCAGTGGCATACAGGGCAGTATTGTGGCTACTGTTGCACCTGAACTGCCTTTGACTTCCCAACCCAAACCATTTACAGCTGGCTTGACTGGAAGGAAGGGGTTCAGCCTTCAGTTTGAATGTGGAGCAGAGCTTCAACTCAAATATCTGGATCTGTGGCAAGACACAGGAGCACTGCCACTGTGCCTTGGTAATGTGGTAGACAATGAAGTAGAGGTCAGGATACTCTCTACTTGTTTCTGAATAGCATCAGTATGGGGCAAAAATGAACCTTGGTTTACCCCAGATGTTAAATTGACAGGACAAGTCACAGCACATTGAAGCTGCCAATTTCTTCTCAGCCTTTCAACAACTAAGCTATTCGCACATCAGTGCTGCTAACAGCATGGGAGCAGAGAAGGTCTTGCTTTTGTGCTCGTAGGGGTAAGAAAGAGCATGGCCGCTTTGCATGCCATGCAAAGAGAAACAAACCAGTGTCAAAAATCTGTTTCCAAACTCTTAGTCATACAAATAACTCTTAGTCCTTGTGGTCCCGGCAAGTGCTTGTTTTACTTTTGAGTTATCAGATAGCGCCCGATTTCTGGTAGACCATATATACTTTACTTTAAGGAATACTTGCATAAGGAAGCATTACTCACATAAGTGGGATTTATTGCACTGGTCCCCTAGTTAGCAGGGGCACCTCTACCCTGCTTTCTCCATCAAAGGAACCAGTTACAGACAGGAATCACCTGGACTGTAGTAGAGAACAAAATTCTCATCCCCATCATAATTCAAATCAAATCCAAGTTTCTGAGGCTGTTTGAGAATGTTCATTCAACTTTTTATACCTCTTTTTGATCATGTCTCCCTGATGCTCCCAACGTTGCCTTCAGTTGTACCTAGCAACATATAACAAGAGGCGCATTCTGGCAGATCAAACCCATCAGAAATAGTCCATGCTGGTAAATTTAGAAGCAATGTTCTCAAGAGATGACTTAGCAACTCCATTTCCAGACCAGCTTGAGGGGCAGATAATTTTAGCAGAGAATTCAAACTTGTAAATCATTCCTCTGAACTCCATCCATCATTCATTAATACATTACAGTGCATTATATTGTTTGGATTGATGTCGCATACCAAGTTCATGTGGAGCTATTGCTCTGCAGGCACAGGAGATTGTACTGTTGTTTCAAGCTTTCTACATGCAAGAGGCTGCTCAGAACATGCAATTCAAGATGATTTACATAACAGGCTTCTCATAACTTGGATCCCAGGCTAAAATATCAGTGAAGTTCATTTAAGCTCCTTGCAAGTTGCCATCATAGCCACATGGTTGATCCATTATGTTGTGATCTGCAGCCACACGAGTTGGCCAGCATGTTATAGGGTAACAACACATGCTTAGCAGATACACCAAGCAGACCACATTTGACCATGCTGACCTTTGCAATGAGGCCTTGAACTGAGCTTCTTCCTGGTTTATATGTGTATTAAAGGTCACTTTGCACTTTTTCAAGTACAGAAGCTTCCCACTGTAGCCTTGGCTAGGATGTCCCTTGTCATTATAGTCCTGTTATATGAGCCTTGGGCCCCAGAAACAGCTACATTTCAATGTTGCTTTATCCTTCAGAGTGAAGGGTTCTGTATAAAGGTGAAATATTATTCTATTATATACAGTCCCTGGCAGGTCTACCACTGAGGGCAATGGGAGGCAAATAACTATAGGACGACAGCAGCATGTGGCCATAAAGTTGCAGTATTCAAAAATGTAAGAAAAGCAGGTTGTCAGATTTCAATAAACCAGTGGAAATGAATAGACACACATCTCAGAGCTGGTTGCTTCCTATTGGGATGGAATTTGAATAATAATATCACACTTGAACCATCACATGACTCGAGTAATGACTAGCACAGGCAGAGATCAGGTATAGGGAAGTTTAGCATCAGAACCACTGCAGGTCTTACTAATGATACAAGGCAATATTGTGGCTTGCATGCATGTAGAATAAAACAGAGGAGGAGGAGGAAGCTGGAATCAGTGCTCTGAGATGCAGTTTTCAAAAAGGAATCTTGCCTTTCTAAACTGTCTAGACCTTTAAAAATAAAAGATGTGCAGTATTTACAATGCTCTTCAGTATTCATGAGGCTTGCTGCTTGTTGTAAGGCAAGATGAAAACAATACTCAGTAGATTTTCATAAGTGACACGCAACTGTAAGATTGATAGATGATGTGGGTTTAATGTATGTGGAATTCAGCGCAAACATAAAAGCTGTGATGTACCCAAACACTAGGTTTATTAAATCTCTGTTCTCTTAAATGATCATCCAAAGCTTTTCACCACTTTCTTCTACCAGAAAAGAAAGGAAGGAAGGAAGAGAGGAGAGGGTGATGGGAAAATCCAAAAAAAAGTCCTTAGTTTTGGTGGAGAATTACAGTATCGGAACTGAAAGAGACAAATATTTAGACACTTTCTCTGCATAGAGATTAATGGGGGAGTCAGAAATACATGGAATCCACTTAAATTGATGTGATTTAGTTATGAGTGGTTAAACATAAGTATTCGCTGTCAAATGCCAAAACCTATTGTGTTAACCCTTTCTTTCCCCAGTCTGCTCCCCCTGAATTACTTGAAGTTTGTGTTAAAATGCAGTACGCTGGACAGAGAGAACCCAGGGATCCTCTCCCACGTTTCAGTGTCAGGCAGGAGCAAGGCACACTTCTGATCTCTGATTCAGAACTAGGAGAGGTCTCGACTAACAGCTTGCCAGACCCCGTGACAACTCCCCGCTCCCTCTGTCCTGCTGAAATCAGCACCAGGAGCTGAATTGCAAGAGCAAGGGCACACTAGTCTTTTGAAACATCAGCAAAAAAAGCATTGGGGTGCAAGTTGCTCAGCCTGCCCTGATCCAAGCTGGTCCTCCTCCAAGGCAGGCTTTTGGGATGTTCCACACAGCTGCTCTGATTCTGCTCTCTTTCTGGCCCATCCCATCTTCAGTTGCCATTGGCATCCTTTTCTCTGCGAGAGATGGTGGATATTGCAGCCTACGACGTAGATGATTTGCAGTGTCTCATGTGCCTGAATAGTCCAGTTGGAGAGGTAATGGTTGCAAGTGTGTGTGTGTCATGGTTGGATGGTTTGGGAGCTGCTTGCTAGGGATATGTGAAATGGGCCGTATTCATTTTGGATTCGGTTTCAGCCCAACCTGGGGACAGTGATTTGATTCGTTGATTCAGATCACTGTCCCCGATTTGATCTGGCTGAATCCGATTCTGAAGATTCGATGCTGATTCAGAGAATCAACGATTTGGCCACAGACACAGCTTTAAATGTTTTTTCCACATGCCTCGAGGTACCAGGTGTGGCTCATGAATGCTGCGATGCTGGGGTGGATGGAGTATCCCATAGCCCTACTACTTGCTTGCTGCAGACACTCTTCTCTTCAAGCTGGTGGAGCCAATTTCTATCATGGACTTTAATACCCTGGTGGGACGGTGATGCTGCTTGTTCCAGTCACTTGCATCTTCAGTGTACAGGTTGAGAGAGGATTTGGCCTTTAATCTGACCTCCATAAAGTGGACTATTTTCTCCACCATTTTGTTACCTTTACTTGAGCTCTGCCTCATGAATCAGAGTGGATCCATGCATCTTCTTGAATCCTTTTCCAATTCCTGACTAGCTTGCTTTATGAGGTTTCCAAGCATGCACTGTCCACAACAGTAATGGGAGCAAAGAGTAATACTTTCTCCAGCGGGGCCTACCTGTATTTACAGTGTCTTTTAACCAAAGCGTACTTGCCTCTTAGTGGAAGCTTTCACTTTGTTTCAGGGTCATTTCCTGTGACAGCTGAATGTCTGTCTTCTTTATCACCTCAAGATTTAGGGAATTGCTATAATTACTATAGTTGTACTCCCTAACCTAGCCTCCTGTGTTGGAAATCAGACCATTTTAGCTTACCTTGAAGGAAACTGGGATCATTACCTCCTGATACTGCTTCTGCACCAGGCCAGATATTTTTTTAAGTATTGTTGCCATTATATTTATTCTTAAATAAGAAGTACTGACTTTGGACTCAGCCAGGTTAATAGCATGTTCTATGACGTGTTGGGTTTTTATCTTTACAATACATAAAAGGGACACAAGATAAAGTCAAAAGAAACTGTTTCAGAATCTTACAAAAACTGATCTTATATTTTACTTTTTAGTTTTTTAACATTTTATTGTCAAAATATCTGCTTCTCAGCTAAATAGCTCAAGTCCCAGGCTTGCAAAGATTTACCTGTTGTGGCTTTAATGGGGCCACTGGTACTGTGCAAAGTTAAACAGGTATATAAATCTCTGAGGGTTGCAGCATTAGCCTATGTTCTGTTGGGTACCAGGTGGTGCAAGTTAACACATCAATTACCTATTGATAAAATAATTAGAACTGATGGAAAATATTCCACTGAAACTATTTGTCAAGAAAAGAGGATTTTTTTATGAAAACCACCTGCTCTTTAAATCTCAACTTTTTTCTTTCAGAAAAGAAATACTTCCCCAACCAAAAAATGTTCATCTTTGTATTTAGAAATGCATCACAATTCCTTGTAAGAGCTGTGCTTTGGTTCTTCCTCCCCCATTCTCCTCTATGCAGCATGTTCTTCAGCCAGATTATATAGCTACCATGACATGGCTCCACAAGAAGGGAGACTCTTGATGCCAAGTACTATATTCTGGAAGGAATAATCATACCAGCCAACTCAAAATGGAGAACAACCAGCTTGGCTGAGTACTGAAGAAATAGACTCAGGGACTATAATGAATTGCAAGCTAAATATGGGTCAGTAGCTTAATATTGTTGCAAAAAAGGCTAATGGCATACTCTGATATATTAACACAGATGTATTAAACACAGCCCTTTTTTTCTCTAATTGGTAATGGTGCTATTGGGATCTGATCCCAAAATGGCACATCCTGCCATGCATGACTTTGGGATGGGATCCCACAGTGCTATTAAATGAACATGTGCTGGGTTCACAAGGTGCAAGTTTGGGACCGAAATTTTATGGCTTACAGACAAATGTTCTGTTTCTTATTCTCACCAGTCAAAACCCCTAAAATTTGCATGGAATAGTCAGATTCCTCACTTTCTGCAAAATTATCTTCATTATAAAATTATTTTTTCTGAATAGTTCACTTATAAATACTAGGATAATATGCATGACTGGCATCATGCATGAAGAATTCAACTTTAAAACTGGGGGAAAGTTGATAAATATTTATTTGAAATTTTAAACAAATCTACTTTGATAGTGCTTACACCCCTTTGGCTTTTTATAAATATTTTAGGAAATAATTTGCTGACAGGAATGTTTGTTAAATTAACAAACTGTCAGCAGTTACTAATGGAAAGCAAATAACAAAACTGTGGTTCTTTACAATTTCACTGGAAATCTGCATTTGAGGTATACACTCAAACAATCAGGGAAGAGACGCTTAACATGCATTCTGTCATCTGATCCAAATGTCTGTGATTTTGACTTAGAAACATTTTCCAACTGCACATGAACAAGTGAGAATTACTTGCAGGAATTATTTGGCAAATATTTTTAAATAATGCATGTGCTGAAAAAAATTGCAAACTGTCAGTGGACAGTTGCAGAATAAAAAAAGAAGTTACATTTTCCAGTTACGTATGATTTCATCCCATTTTCTTTTGCCAATTTAAGAATGAATTAATTGGATTTATTGAGGAATACTCAGTGCTGGATTATGTGATTCTTCCTTCTACCAGGGTGCAGAAAAAGTGAAAAGGATCAGAGAAAGGACAGAGTTACAACCTGGTAGAGGGAGGCTGGTCAGACGAGCAGAGGGAGAATAGGGAGAGAGAAAATGTAAATAGAGACAATATTTCAGTCTACATGAAACGTAGTTGTGCCACCGTGACTTTTAAAGAAGTGCTTTTTCTCTCTGTTAGAGTAGAGGTTTTCCCACAGCTAGAAAAGAATATTTGATTTTCTTCTTCTTTCTTTCTTTTAATTGAAATCAACGTTGGTTACCACCCCCGACCCCCATTATGGATGTTTAAGCCATACAGATAAAATAGTTAGAAAACTCAAAGTAAATTAACAAATTAAAAAATATTTAATGATTTTACAAAACCTCAGGGGTCTGTCCAAATTTCAATTAACAAGATGCATGAACTTTTCAAATAAGTGGTTTTGTTTTAAAGAGTTCAGATCTATGGGACCTGAAGTATTAAGATGTACCGAGTACCCAGACTTCTCCTTCTTTGTCTCTACTCATATTTCCTTTCTGTCATTATTCTGTTCATGCTTGGCTGTTAATATTTGTGGCTGGACATTTTTTCTTCAACCAGAGCCAATTTTTCAACAGGCCTCAGTAACTGCACTCTGTTAACAAGTTTATCATATTTAAAGGAGTTTACCCACGTGCAAAATGGCATTTAGGGTAATTGTGTACCATGTATCTTGTTTACTTAGGAAGTTGCCCCTTTTATACATGCAGTCACAGAATTTACTAATGAAAAATGGATGCCCTCCAAAACAATTTCAGATTTATTTTTTGGGGACTCTGCCAACTTTCTTCATGTAGAGTTGGAATCCGTAGAGATGGTACCCTTTGTTCTGCCAAATAGGCCTCAAAATATTCTTTATGTCCTCTACTACATCCTTGGACATTCAAATGACATGATCCACGGAATAGGATGCTGTACGTGGGGTTATGGACACAAAAATAAATTACTATGAGTTAAGCTAGGGTACAAACTCACAGGAGCACAATTACACTGTCGTTAACTGCCCATATGCATTCTCTTATCCTATGGCAAATGGAAGGCAACTTATCTTTCAGTAGAAGTGAGGTAAGCTACCTTGCATTTACCACGGGAGTGTGTGCACTAATAACTGTGAAATAACTGAGCACTTGTAACCTGTACCCTGTTGAATTCATGGTAACTTTTTAGCTAAGTAGAGACAGTCAAAAAGCCTGAGGCTGAATTGATTCAGTCTTTACAGGTTAGTCTGAGCTGTGTAGATTGAACCAATAAGCAAGTGAACAGACATTCACTTTTGATTCTGGAAATGCAGCCACATGCCTGCAGTGGCCCAGGCCAGAAGCCGAGGGGTGGGAGGGGGTGCTAGAGCACACCTCCCTGCTGGGCTGGAGCAGACAGCTTGGGCCAAGGCTTGCCTGCCTACCCTGTGAGGGGGAAGGTGGGGGGGTTGTGCGGTAGTGCAAAGCATCCTGGGATGTTGGAGACTGAGTTAACCTGAACTGGGGCAAGGGGAGGGGAGATCTGGAACAGAAGTTCAACAAACCAATTTAACCTAAATCAGTTAAGTCTGATACTACGTTCATGCATGTTTGTCCCAAACTGGTTTTGGCCATTTTGAGAATGGTTTGTGAACACTGAACTTCTGTTGTCTTACAGATTTGAACCAGTTTCCAATCACCAGTACTGGTTTATGTGTCATTTCTGTCCCTAGCCCAGTAAAATGTATCTGCTTATGAAGTGTGTTGAGATGCAGAACTAGAGTATATAATTTTGGGATACATAATAATAGTAGATAACAGTAGGCCTTCATTTGTGCTTACAAATACTCACATTGCTGATTTACTAATGAAGTCATAGGGTAGAGTTTTAAAGGATCTGATTCACATCCCTTCTCTTCCATACACTTAGGCACATGGGACCAGGAAGGATCAACTAGCTTTTCAAGTCCAGCCCCTGCTATTGCAGGCACCTATGCTATTTAATCCCTTCCATTCAGCTTCCTGCAGAACTGTGGGAAAAGACTATATCTGTCTATGCCTCAATTCCTCCTCTTCAAAGTAGAGATAATAATACTTCCTTTGTCTGCCCTGTCTGCCTCACTGTGAATTGCTCTATGACTAGAGCAAGGTGAGGCTCTGGTCTTGACTGGCCTCTAGATGTGACATGATATGAATTATGAACACACAGAAAAGGGAGTTTGGGTTCTAAAGAATGAGCCATTTTCAGACGTGTGTTTATCTGTTTTACCTTTTCATCCCGGCTGCATGGAAAGTGCATGTCTGAGTGCTTTTGCCAGGGATGTTACATACAGTGGATGAGGCTTGAACTTTTATTTGTAATCTTCGTGAGCACTCCATAGCAGTGCGATCCATACACTGAGGTGACTACTTTGAGTTCGCTTTTTTTAATTAAGGTTCTGTATTGTAACTAGTCAATGTACATTATTGGGAGAATGAATGTCAATGCCAGTGCTTTTTCTTTCTCTCCTTTATCTTTGTCAATGATTCAAAGACATGATTTATGGTTAGTCTCCGTCTTTCAGGATCATCCATCAAGCGCTGGTTTCACTACAGGGCTCGAAGTTGTAAATCATGCAGAAAGGCTGTCACTCATCTCGTTTAACCCTTTAGCACAGAGATGGGGCGGGGGATACACTTGCTAGAAAGAAAACATGAAACGGCATTAAAACAGCCCATAAAATTGATGAAGTTCAGCGAATCTATACAATTAAGTGCGCCGTGTAATACAGTAATTATTACGAGGTGCTGTGAAGGACTGGGCATGACTCCACCCTCCATATTCATTGTGAGAATCTGGAGAAGTGCAGGGCTCCATAAAATATGTCACTTTTTGTTTTGTCTTCAGGTTTTTAATGTCCATTATAGATGTGAAGAACCGAGTTTCACTTTAGAATCAATCACAGGCTAGTTCTGATTGTGACCTTGCCGTGACTATAGAATGAGTGCAAAAGCCCATTAGCAGCTGCTATTTTAGGCTTTGTAAATTAACAGTTCTTTTTTCTCCTCTCTTTCTCTCCTCCTCCTCTCTCTCTCTTGCTCCCTTTTAATGGACAGGAAGACAGCAAAAAATGAAATGTGTAAGTGGCATGGGAGCTTCCATACTTAGCCTTGTCTCCCAGGCAGGAGGGCCAGTGACAGCTTTGGCCAATTGGCTGATTGCCTGTTCATATTGCATGTTTCCCTGCTAGCCTGGGTCAGAATTCCCAGCTTAGATTAAAATCCTACTTTTTAAGGCAATGCCTGTACCTGCTGTGAGAGTTAAATAACAGGGGGGGGAGAGCTTATTATATTTATAATTTTTTTAAGCATCAGAAATTGATAATGGAGGATTATTAATGGGGGTGGGTGGGGGGGGGGGATCTATGTTTGTGGTCTATTTATTTCGATTCCTGAGTGACTTGACGACAATTTTATCCCTGCATTATGTATAGCTCTGTTTTGCCTAGGCAAGCTGATACAAACAACAAATATACTTGAGAAAAAGATATATCAGTAAATAAACTGAAAGGTTGTAAAATATGAATGTTTATCATCCAGACAGTGCTGCTTCTCTCCTTTCTTTTTTTTTTTTTTCCCCATGAACTCTACTTGAGATGGTATTTAGGAGCTTGGGACTTCTTCTGTTCCAGCAATCTCTCTGCAGCTTGTCAGAGAAACAAACGACACCAGAGGGAACCTTGTCTTACAGTATATTCCTTTGCATGAACCTTTGCTTTCTTAAGGTACTCATAATATAAATTTATATCGTGATTCATTCAGAGACAAGAGCTCTCCCCTCTCCCCTTAAATGCCCCTCCTTCCCTAAGCTGCACTCCCTCCCCTCCTCCTCTCAGTATTTAGCATCTAGTCACCTGACGCCAGGTGAATGAGAAATGCAGAGCCCACAGATTAATGTGTTCGTTCAAAATGATTTATTCTATTTTATTGTGCTGAGTGCAGATAGGATGCCCTGCTGGCTGGGCATAACAATCAGCCAATATTGCCTGTTCTGCCTGCTCACCCTTTGTATAAAGAGCTAATTCCTACTATAAAGGATCACACCTGCCACCTTGCTGCAAATCTGGTCAATAAAAAGAACTTTTGGGGGAGAAGAAAGCCTTTTTGTTTACATTATAAAGTCCCTATTCTGCAAATGGAAATTAATTTTGGAGGATCAAGGAATATTCACGTCCCAGGATTAAGAGCAGACATCAAGAGCAACTTTAATTGTCCTTGTTTGAGAGAAATTCTCTTTTCTAAATATTGTCCGTCGCAAGTATCGTTATAAATTAGTGCTTGTTTTATTCTGGCCTAAAGTCCTCAGCCCGCAGGGACCCAGAATCTCTGCTGTTAACGTATACTGTAAATGAATTACAGTCTGCCATCTCTCCAAGCTCTTAATTAAGACCATTCTTCTGATATAAAGCTGTGGTGTCTAATTACAGTAAGCTGTCATAAAGTCTCTGTCTAAAAAAACCTGTGTCAGATAAGAGCTGGACAGACGAGAAGGGCTTATTTAATTACAAAAGTCCTGCGTGGATCTAGGGCCAATCTCACTTTCAATGCTTCTCGCAACATCCCATTTTACAGAATAAATTCTACATCCAGTTTCTTACCAAACAGAATTGTTAGTAGGTCCATGTACAATATGTTGGTTTGTTTGGGCAAGTTTTGTTCCATTTTTATATTAATAGGTTGGCACATGTTGTGCAGCATTCTGAGCTTTAGATTTGAATGAATCGCAAATCTAAAGGCGAAACTCAGGCAAAACTGTCTCACCTGCTTTAGCATGAAACCCATGTGGAAAGCATGTACTGCAAGATCATCAATCAACCTGTAGCACAGTCAGCAATCCATCCCATGACTAGTGACTTTAGGCCAGGAGTTAGAGAGACCAGGTGTGATGACATTAGGCAGTGCTGTCTCAAAACTAACGATCGCCCTGGCAAAACAGTCTTTCTCTGTCTTGTCGCTTCCAAAACATTCATCTGCAGTACAACAAAGTCCTAGCTCTTCTCTGCTGAGACCCAGTACAGCCTGTGTTTGCTCAGACTCGGCCTTAGGTGTGCTAGAAAAGTGTGCAACTCAGCAAAGCTTTTGATAGACATCATTTAAGCCTTGAGCGTCCTACCGAATACCGAAAGTGCCCTGGGTTTTTGTTTTGTTCCACGCTTTTCACGTAGCTGTATCTGCTGGAAGTCCCTTTGCTGGGATTTGCATATGGTAAAAGCGGAATAAGAAAATGAAATATTATGATGAATGCTGACGGGTATATTTGCTACAATTGATTAAACACTTTTGCCATCCGCACCATCTTCCTTCACCCGCTTTGTGTCTTGCCGGAAAGAGAGGTGTGAGTGACTTTTGTCATTGACATTAAACAGTTGTATATACTTCTAGCTGCAAAGTGCTATCCCCAGAGTTTGTTCACTCGATCTGTATTTCCAATCAGTGCAGAAGGTTTACTAAAGCAGTTCATTACTGATTTATTTATGATGTATTTAGATAGCAAATATGGTTCTGTCAGCAGTTGCTGGCTAAACAGTGTTGACAGACATTAATAGCATATGGTATAGGAATGGAATTATGATCTTTAAGAGTTTTCTGATTCTCACTATACACATGCAGTTTTTCTTTTTCTTAGGTACCGAGACAGGGAACTTCCAAACAAGGAAACTGTTTTCTTTTTCTTCTTTTTGTAGCCTTTGGGGTTTGTTGGTGGTGACATTAAAATCTTCTGTGCCTGTTTAGCTGTTCAATTTAATGGAAGACAAATTCTCCCAAAGGTTTAATTTACTCTCGCAAACTGAAATCACTGCATTCTCACCATGGGAAATGGCCTTAATTTTCCCAGCCTTCAGTATACATCAAGCATATAATTCATTTCTCCCCCCTCAATACTTTCCTCATTAGAAAACAAAGTTTTTGATATTTAAATGTTACATAGTTTAAGTTAAGAAACAGAGTCTCTCAGACCTGCAAAGTGCATTTGCAGGCATGATTGCCTCTCTCTGACAACGACAGATTTATGCAGGGTGGAACAGAAAAACACTTGAATATTTGACCTTTAATTGGCTGTTTCCATTTTTATCCAACATCAAGGAACAAAAGTAAAAAGTGCGATTGTTCACAGAGGAAGGCAAGACAGGTGGTTTCACAAAGGTGAAAATGTCTTTGGTCAGCTGGCACAACTGCATAGAGTTGTGGCTGTTTTTAGCCGCTTAGGCTACATTTTCTCGGAGAAAAAATTGGGACAGTTGAGAGAAAGGAAAATGCCCTGTAAGGGGCTGTCTCCCAATCACATGGGAACAAGCAGGTTGGCGACTAACATGGGAACTCATCAGGTAGTCTTTTTTAGATTAATGATTAGGGAAGTGGAGAAGTTTGACTGTTCTGTCTATAGTCTGAAGTGATGAATTGCATTCGGTGCTTATTGCAGTGCAGTAAATCCACAGGCACTCCTTGCTGCAGTTACTCCAGATTTACGCAACTGCACAACTAGGCTTCAAATTTTGGTCCTGTGATCCACCAATAAATGTCAAAGGTGTAATGTAGAGGGTGAGACACAAAGGAGGAAAAAAATGCCTTCTGAGTATATGCTAGTGGCTCACAGAATGGGGCTGATAAATTTTAATTCTCTCTTTCCAAAGACAGAGGGTGGGGTTTTTTTAACTAATATATCCGTGTCTGTTCACAAGAAATGAACTGATGAGCTAGTTTTAACACCAGGATAAAGGATACCCCGTGGACACAGCCAAGAAACACCTCCCCCCAAAATAGTGAGCCTACCTTTTCCCCCTGGTAATTCTATCTACCTTGGAGAAATTGCACCAGTGATGAACTTGGGTCCAGGTGAATGAAAATGTTGGGCCAATTATCACAAGAAAGCTTAAGGTTCTGACAAAAATAAAATTAGGTTAATAATTCGTAGGTCAGGGCTAGCTCATGGTCGATGCTTCCTATGTTCCATGACCTTTGGAGACTTGCATATCCTCCTGACTTGTTCAGTAGACCTGATCCCATACTTCACCAACAGTCATTAAATATATATATCTCTGCAGCCTACAGGTTTGGTGACTTTTTCCTGGTACAATGTCTCCATTGCTAAGTGGCTACTTTAGGGGCCACAGACATTTGAATGCTAGACAGCAAGACCACGTTACCAAGCCATCCATCTCCTCTAAACAGAATTAATTTTGAGAAGATGAAAAAGAAAAGGTTTTCCCATGTCTTTATAAATGTATTGAAGTGGTTTGTTTTGTTGTGCATCAGAGTCCTCTCTTTAAAATGTAGTTAGTTTTAAGCAACTCAGTTCACAATAATAGCAAGTACGACACCTGCCCTTGAGTCTTCCTCATACTTAAAATATTTTCCTGGCTCCTGTTTTTGTTCAAAGGACTCACACAAGTAACAGGAGAAACTTGATCATGCTGAAGAAACAATGAAATGGATAATGCACAAAGTGTTGTTGAATGCACAATACAACCAAATAAAGAAAAAAGTCCCCCCCCCATGTCTTGTATATACAGAAAACAAATTCCACACCTACACAAGGAAGAAGAGGTACTTTTAAATGTTTATTTGGTTAATCCAAGTTAAATAATGCAAATTAAAATCCTAATGCAGACAAGTATACTGCTGCATTAACACCTGCTTAGATGGTCAAAGTAAACCTTATACGGTCACCAGCGACTATTACAGTTTGACTGGCCTACACTTAGATTTTTATACATGTTGATTAGTTTATGCAAAACCCTTTTTTTTGCTGGTGTAAACATGGCTTTAGATATTTCTTCTAATGGTGAGTGAAAGAAAACAAAACAAAAAAATCAACAGTGAGTTTTTAAAAAGGAAGCACTTTTCAGGTTGCAATCCAGTTGGTGTATCAGAAGTGTCTGGACTGTCTATCATGGGTTCTGGTCTGTAATACATATTTTTTTAAATGTTATAGGTTCCAAATCAGTTTTACTCAAGAAGATCTTGAAGGATTTTCTCCACTTAAACTGTAGGACAGTTTGCATGTCAACTGCCTCGTGCATTTTCCGGTGTTTTGAGTTTGTTATGGTGTAGTTCTCACAGGAATCATGCCAGCCAGTTCTAAAAACAGAATACCTTGCCAAAGATAAGGAACAGCAATTTCTCTTGAATAAATAATTTGATTATTAATGGGGAAGTAGGGTTTTTCTGCATTCCTAAGGTTTACTGATGTGAAGTTCAAACTCACCCACACTGGCTGCATCTACAAATGTAGTCAACTGCAAAGTAGGCTAATTAGCCATTGAGTAAAGCATCACCTTCTACACGTGCACCAATATAAGTCCACGATAAACTAATTAACACCACTAAGATAGTATTATCAGCAACAGTACTATCTTATGGCAGGGTAATTAACTGCGACTAAATGCGTGTGTAGGTAATGTCTGTGGGTATGTATTGTACCCAGTGAGCCCTTCCATCACAGGGCCAGACTCCTGCCTGCACCTAGGCAGATGGTGCTGCACTTTTAGCACCCTCATGTCCCAGTCAACCCCTCCACTCCCTGATGCTACCACCTGGAGCCTGAGCCTGGCTCTTGGCTCTGGTGTAAACTGCTCAAATCGCCACTGTTCCAGGCACACGTGAAGATGCTGTGCTTGGGACTAGTATACTTCAGCTCAAACTGCTCCGAACTGTATTGCTTCAGATTAGTTGCATGAGTAGATGCGCCCACTGTTTTACATTCTGCTATTCAAGAGGTAGTAGAGTTGCTATGCAATCTGAGTTACCTTTTCAGCATAAAATTCAGATTGCATTATGCACTGTTTGTCAATTTTTACTAACCTTTCTACTGCACATTTCCCATCTTTTTGTTCTATGTTATTTCCATATCAAATTCTTCATTGGTTGTGAATGCTCTGCCCTTGATTCTCATTTATACAGGGCTCCTCTGCCCAGTATAGCAGTATAAGCTGGCCTAGAAGGAAACGTCAACATAATGAACAAAATCTGGATGATTGTCTCATTCTCCAAAATGTTGTTTTCCATTAGAACATGAAATCCAGCATGTTTTATCCAGTCTTCTTCTTTGCATATCCTGAAATTAGTGTTTTCCTGGCTCATTCCGACAAGAATTTCTAGGCAAACAATTATGCGTGGACTCAGGTAATTTTGACAGCAGATTGAAGCTGTTCAGGTTTAAGGAAACCCTCTTGATTGCTTTCCTATCCACAGCTTGCTTCCTTTGATTTATTTTCTGTTGTTTGTAGTTTCACTGATCACTTTCTTATTACTTTTACACTTCCATCAATTTCAGTTTGTGCTTCTTTTCGAGTGATTTCTTATACCGCCCCGCCACCTGCTTCTACCTGATGAATTGTCTGTTCAAACTGCTGATCTTGACCTGGCATGGTCTTTTCCATGGGATATAAATGATGCCACACAGACATATAATGATGCCTTAATAAACATCCCAGGTATGGTTGCTTCACTTCTAAAGTGCAGTGCTAGAAATGCAGTCGCAATTACATGCTCTTGAATGGAGGGCAATGAAATGGAAGGGACAGAAAAAGCTGTGGAAGTTCTGCCTACCATGTATATTTAATGATTGAAAACTGATAGGGTTTTTTTTCCCCCAAGCTCTAGCTTCTACTCTAGAATATTATTAATACTTTTTTTTTAACGTCACGAAGAGCAGCAAAGGGAATCTTAGATTTTTTTTCTTCTTTTTTAAGCTATCATGGCTTTTTTTATACATATTTTGGTTTCTCCCCAACAAAAGCTAGATTAGTCTTCCATTATTTGGATCTTGTCTCTGCCACTTTTCTCTCCCATATCTGAGGCCTTGGTGTGCTCTTGAATGTTTCAAAATTAGCATTGGTAGAAGGGGATGCAGAGTTGAGCTTATAAAGTTTATAAAATTCTGTTACCTGGGTGTGTTGTAAATACAGGTATTCTGACCTTTCAGCCAGGATTTTAATGTCTGCATTTTTGACCCACTGGGCTATTTTACGGATTCCTGCAGGCCTTAACTCCCATTATTAAGACTGTAATGTGTAGTCTCCTTGCACTCGGACAGGCTCCGTCATCCTAAGCCCAGAGGTGGTTACAGGATGACACCTGTTCTAAAGAAGTTGTTTCTGTCATTAAATGACCTTTCTGATTATTGGATTTTTTTTCATAACTCATATTTATTATTTCTTGCTGAGATTCAGGAAAAAACTGAGCCCATGCAGCTGCGGGCGCCTGTGTTTCTTGTGGGGGGAGAGGGTTTCATGCCATGCCATGATAAATTTCAGTTATCACTTTCAGGCAGGACAGGAACACAATCCTGAGAGCGCAGTGATTAGAATCTGTAGCAGCTCTTGTGTTGACCCTTGCTCTAAGTGCTTTTTTTGTGCAGTTGAGACATCAGGGAAAAGGACGTTACTTAATATTTTTATTTCAATAATTGCTTATATTTTCCCTCTGAAATATCCATTATTTTTAATTCTTTTAGGTGGCAGGTAACAACAGCATCTATTTCCTCTACCAGCAGGGTGCTCTTTCCAGTTGGCATGGATTGATTTGTTTTGCCTGTGCTTCTTACAGAGTTGAATCAACAGTACTAATCTTACTACTGCTAATTATTAGTATTAGTATTATTAATAGGCTCCATGCAACCCTTCATGTATACAGATGAAAACAGCACAAATCAAGGCAATATGCTAAGGTATGTGACAGAGGAGAAATGTACCCAGGGTGTACTGAGGTTGTAAGCTCACTGGGGCTGGTATCATCCTTTCTTTCTGAGGTTGTAAAGGGTCTAGCACTGTAGGATCCTGGTCCAGGATTAGGGCTCTTGAGTCCTACAGTAGTGTAATAAACAGTAGTAATAATAACAGGATTCTTATAAAGGGACAGTAATGAATTATACTATCCAAACCACCAGGGTATGTTGGTTGCAAGTTAATGCTGCACCAAGTCAGCCTCAACAAACTCGTTCACTGCCATGGCCCTTTCTCCATCAAGTTGGAGAGAGTGCGAATAAGGGAGCTGAAGGCACCATGATTCCCTTGAGTCATGCTTCCAGAGATTCCCACTGGTTTGTGGCAGCCCAGGCTCTCCTTGAGCATTATAGACACTCTTTCAAATCCATGGGTTTGGGAATGCAAAATGCCTGGTTCTTCCATGGGGGACAGACCCCAACCACAAAGAAAGAATAATGAGGCATTTCCAAATGGGAAGTTTTCCATCCACGCTCTTGCCCTTGACTGCTGTGTTTTCCCCTGTGTTTCTGTATTTGTCCCTAAAGGTGTGTTTTCCTCTGTTGAATTTATAATACTTTAAATTAGAATACTCTTTGGCCTTTAATTATTTTGATAAGCAGAGTTTTAAGGCAGGCTGGATCACACAGCCGTTGAAATCTGAAGCTTTGACGTTGCTTTCAGTGGAAGTGGGTTTACTTCTGGTCACTCCTACAGAGGTGATGCCATTGGTCTCCAGACACAGTGTAGACCTTATAATTTGGACCTGCATGAGCTTCTCAGTGCATCTGATCCTGCAAGGGGTTGAGCTCCTCGAGCGCTAACTGACTCCAACAGGAATTAAAGTGCGGGATCAGATCTTGGTCTATGAAAGAGAATTCCAGCTGGGAAGTTAACTCTGTGTAAGTGTGCATGCACATGCGTGCCCGAGTGCACACATGCAATATAAAATCTGTAGGGTCTATGTGCAATCACAAATATGGAGAGAAAGAAAGGACAGCAGAGTAAAACTAATGTATAAAAGGATACAGTTTATTAAGTGTTATAGTTGTGGCTCATAACACACTAGCCCCGAGAGGGAAAAAGCCGTCACTGGGATGAAACTTCACACGGGCTTGTATGAATTCTGCTCTTGTCTATAATATGGATTGAATTCTGACTATTGTATGTGACTCAGGGAATGACATTGTGCATGTATATGCTGTATGTTTGAGGGAGATGTTTTGACCTTTCTCATCTCTGGCCAGTGTTGCAAAGATGGAGTGATGTAGAACAGAGATTTTGTGACAGAGTAATAATAAGAAAGAATCTGACTGCCAGTTGCTCATTACTGGGTCTCTTCTAAATGCCAGCACCTCCTATGTTTGCCTTCAAACAACACTGAGTACCTAAATCACCATAGTAAACAGAGATAGAAAGAGACAGAAAGGTTAAAAGTGTACTCATAATCTCTTGCTTTTCCTCCTAAACATGTTTGATAGCAATATTGTTTCTTAAAAACAATATGACCTCATTTGTAAAGCAATATTCATGCTAAACTAGTCAGCTGTTAAATACACTCGGCACTGTGCATTATGATGAAGCTAAACCAGAATTTCAATTATTTTCTGGACACATTTAAAATTATAATACTTTACTGGGTTAGTGTTATAGTTCATCCAAATTACTCACAAAGTATCATATCAATCTCTTGCGACTGCTTATTGCTTACATATCTGAGAAGTTAGTTGAAGGCAGATACTGGCCGGGGTAATGACCTTCATGCCGGCTTAGTGCTTTGATGGTTATATGGCTATAAGTGCAGGGATGTCTAATGGTCAAAAGTCAGCATTTGCTGGCCATAATATTTATTACAAAAGAAATAGACTATTCATTTGGACCAGCATTTTCAACAGTATGTTCCTGAAAGGCAAATGAGGAGGGAGATAAAACATTTGATGTTCTGTACATTTTTCACAATTATCCCATTCGCACTTAAAACTTGGCATGACTTTACAAGTGAAGCCACGGACCTTTTCTATATCATTTGTATATTGGGTTGATTAAAAAAAGAAGACAAAAGGGACTGTAATTTGCTAGATCCTGCACACTCTGCTTTTACACCTTATCTAAAGAGATGTTAAAAGACAAACAGTGTTGCCGAATCAATGCATTTGATGATGGTTAATCAGCATAGAGCTGTGAATATTTCTGGCGATCTGTTGTTGAAGGCACATCTCACTGGGGTTGCAACTTAGCTGTATATTTGGACAAATATTATACTATTAACGCACTTTTAAAAGTATGGTAATGTTTTTAAAAATGTAGAAATAAGGCAATATCAAGGTCTAATGTTCAGTTTCTAGTGAGGAGCTGAAGTTTTATACCAGTCTTTTCAGGTACACAAAAACCTTACGCCTTAATGGATACTTACAACCTCTCCCTCTACCACCACCAAATCATAAGGAGGAGCCCTCATGTAGTAGTTCAGATTTTCAGAACACTGTACAGACAGTATATATGCCTTAGGATCTCCTGAAAGTGTGCACCGTCAGCAGCTTTCACCCATTTAATAGGTGAGGAAACTGAGACATAAAAGGAAACTGAAAAACTGTCCATTGAAGTTATTGGAAAGGCGCACGTAGAGTTCAGTAAGCATTGAACTGACCACCAGGGAATTGCCCAAGGCCATATAACAATCAGTAGCATAGCCAGAATTATAATGTAGGAGATCCTGTGCCTTGGCCAGATGTTCATCTAACCATGGTTCCTTCACATTAGAGTCATCTCATTTAGCTGTGTCCCTGTCTCTGAAGCCAGGATACTGCAATTTAATTTCTAACTGTCAATATGATAGTAATCAAACATATCTGTTCAATAATCCCTATATTAAGGCAGGAAGTCGACTATTTGCTGTCCCAAATGGGAAAAAAATGTTTAAATGCTTTCTTCAATTGGCACTTAAATTATTTTTCATTTCGTTGGCTTCCCCATTATTTTTAGTCAGGTTGGTCTCCTTTGAACTGGAGAGGTCAAGAAGTAGCTAGGCTTACTTTAAACAATAATAATAATGGTTGTCTGTTATATAGTGGCCTACATGTTCAAAACTCTGTACATGCATTAATTAGTGATAGAAACAGGAATTCTCCATAGCATGGGACCATCTCTAACCATTTAAACCAACTGTGTAAAGGGACAATATTTATTATTTTTCCATGTTGAATACAATAGTACAAAGGGATATGATTGTACGGATCTAACTTTGGAGTATACATTGTGCTTTCATATGCAAAATTCTTGACTCTGATCAAGAGTCTTGCAGAGAAAATGCTGATCTTATAGTGGATTATTGGATATAATTTCACAGGCTTCAAGCTTCCCCCATGCATATTCTAAAAGAGGGTCTGAGTGATTCAAAGTGAGCTACACCAGACAATCAATCCACAATTCCCAATATGAGGAGAAACCACATATGTAGGAAAAATGATTCAAAGTAGTCTTTGTCTTTTAAAGATCAAAATGCACAAGTGTCCATAAACATTATTTTCAGCCTCTCTCTATTTATAATTGTATTTAATATAAATGTATTTCATTACTGGAATGCAGTCTTCATGGCCATACAATAGCAAACAAATTCTTCAGAAGCATCTTTAATTATTCATTTGGCTGTACTATATTTTATACTACTTTTCATAAATGTTAATCTTTATTATTGCCTTACCAGGAAAAAAAAAAAAAGAAAAAAAGAAATACCTGTTATTAAATGACCTATCAGGCTGACATGGATAAATGTTGGTAGCTATTTAATTGTTTCCCATCTGCAGTTTTATACAGTTTCTATCAAACTGAAGGGTAATTTTTTTAGTAGCTGCTTATTTTAAATGTACAAAACCCTTGTGTGTAATTCCATTAGCTGCCCTACAGCATTGCAATCTACAGTTTCCCTGAGGCTGTTGTGAAATATTGATGAAATCCTTGCTTTTGTGGCTTCCTCTGATACACTAAACATTTGTCTGATGTTAGTTGAACTTGAATGGATCTGTTCAGAGTTATATCAGTAGTGACTTCAAAGGCTGTAAGGCTGTTACAGTTTTTTTTAACAAACTGAAGTTTCAAAGCCTTACCATGTGGTACTTTAAAAAAACAAAGTTCATATCAAATGAACCAAAGTGCTAGCAATACACTGGTAAGACTCATTACAATTTCAATGTATATAGATATGCGTTTTTGCGATTCTGATTGGTAGCTCATTTCACTTAAACATATTTAGATGAGTATTCAGGAGGGAGGGGAAACAACAATGCAAAAAAGAGCAATTGATTTGGAAATCTGATTAACAATATGAACTTCACAAAGCCATTGTGCTGTTTCTTATAACCATGATAGGACAGGAGAAGAAGGGGGGCATTAAAAAAGGCAAACAGAACTGAAATGTTTCACCTTTTATACTTCCTGGAAGAAATTAATTTACATTGGTGTATTGATGTGTCTAAGATAGCTGGACCTCTGACTCAAATTTACTGCCAGCACATATTTTCAGTCAAACGAAGCCTCATTTTTCAAAATATCTGTCACCTTTTTAACTGCTTATTTTTTGCATACAACTTATTCCGATGTTTATATGTTCTACTTCATCAAGCTAATATTTAAATGGCCTGGTTTTCAACTGGCAATAGGATTAGGCCCAAAAAAGATAACTAGATATCCGATTTCTCATATTTTCACTTGCAAGTGATTGTAAAGGCAAAAACATGTACGTTCAAACTTACATGCTTACTTAGACTTTGCTAAGAGCCCCACACATCGAGGAAAATACTGGCTTAAGCATGTCCAGTGTCAGCTGGTTAAAATAACAGAAGCAAAATGATGAATTTCAGGACTTTGTAGGGAACAACAGACATGAGCCTTTTAACCTAAGGTAAATTTTTGTATTAACATTGTAAGCTTTCAGGTATGGCATCTGGGGTGTTGACCCTAAGCACAGTTGCATACATTTGTGAAACAAAAACGGTATCTAGAAATGCAGTACATCAGACTGGCTGAACCTGGAGCAGGGTTGGTGTGATTTAAATTGTTTTGGATCTTACATTGTGATGGCTGACTATGTAGACAAGGCTGACCTAGGCCTTAGAGAAAGCAAGTCAGCTGGAAGATCCATTATGGCTCCTTCCCCATTCTGGTTTTTGGAATCTTAGTTTTAGTGGAAAGCCCGTCTCTCTTCTTCTTCTTTTCAGATGTACTTTTATTATTGGTTCCTGTTTTATTGCTGGTTTTGCTTAGGGTTTACAAACCCAGTTTATGGAAAATATGTTCTTATCTTAACCTGTGTGATTTTGACACTGGACACACGACATAGTTCAGCAGAATTTGGAAAGGGCATGATCCAGTTCTGTGCTGTTGAAGGTCTCCCCCCCAAGTCAATTGGCACATTGCTTTTCTCAATCATAGAGAATCAGACTGTTATAATGAACTTTATAATGAAACTGTATTTACAGAATAGCAGGATGAAAGTCCAAAATTGGCTTATTTCATCACCATATGTAAATAATAGTTATGGCCTGTGAAGTTGGCTTCCTGTGCTAAAACACAGTTACGGCAAATGCCACTCCATGCTGGCACATGGCCACACTGCC
Source organism: Crocodylus siamensis (assembly GCF_052110815.1). Classification (NCBI taxonomy): domain Eukaryota; kingdom Metazoa; phylum Chordata; order Crocodylia; family Crocodylidae; genus Crocodylus; species Crocodylus siamensis. Next base: position 62,290,445 of record NC_143404.1, read on the forward strand.
ACTGATTTTCCATACAGGCGTTAGGACATTATATGAACTACCTCTTCCATGGACCCCACACCTCTCTTACTGAGATGGGCATTCAGAGGTGACTGTAGCTGAGTTTTTATTGTTTTTATTCTATTGCTTTTATTCTACACAGTAATGTAGCTCTTGAATTGAACACTCTAATATAACCATAATGTAGTAAATGAAAGAGGCTGAGAACAAGCTCTTCCCTCAACTCATGCTGATGTAATAGGTTTAAGGGACATCTTTAAAGCTGTTTCCATAAGCAGACAGCTAATGGTGAGAATATCTCCCCTTTCGAGCTGCTGTGAGATTGAAGGGCAGTTGAGGGTCAGCAATTTAACTCGGTCTCCAGTGGACAATTATGAGAAGACCAGAAGATGTTATTTACATGCTTCTACTGGTTTTTAGCCACAATGTGACCTGCTGTAGTTTCCTGGACAAGTTGGGAGTTCAGAATAGTAGAAAACTACATGTGAGATAAAAATACAATTTTACATGTGCTAGGAACTGTGGAAATTCATTGGATGAAATGATATTATGCAAAAAAAATGTTGGCTGACAGTTAGAGAAGATATCTTACTGGTGACCATAAAGTCTGTTAGACTGGGAAACAGCATCACAAGAGAAGTAATAGAAATCCCATTGCTGGCCAATTTAATACTGATTGGGAAGCACCTATACATAATGTTGATGAATATAATATTGCTAACAATTTCTACATGTCTGACATGTCTAATGACTCCATGGCACACAGCCAGTTTATTGTATTCAGGATTTTCTCAAGATCTTGAGGACATACAAGATCTATTCACAGGATTGTAAAACAAAAATCCATAGGACCATAGGAGTGCACTTTCAAAGAAGTTGGTCTAGAGAGCCTTGGTGGTGTTCTCTGTTTTATTCCTATGGTTTTAAGATAGACAAAGGTTTGCCATGCTCTTCTGAAAGGGTCCTGCATAACTTAATAGAGAATGATAACTCAGTTCTAGATCCTAAGCATCCTACCATTTAATGGAAAGTGATAGACACTGCATAGACTTCTATACTATAAGCTGAAAACAACCCCATAGGCTGTATTACTCATTCCCATATTGCAAAGGCAGTTGGTTTGGAGCATTATTTCTATAAAGCATGATTAAATTTCTATAGTGTCCCATTAGCTTCAGTTTTGCGAAATTCCAAAATACCTTCACCATAGGATCTATCTAGTAGAGTAGAGATGGATTTTTCTGCGAGTGCCAATTTATCTTTTCAGGTGCTTTTCAAACTGGGATGAATCTACAGCCATGAACTTAGACAAAGAGCCACGTTATGATTTGTCTTTGGATAGCTAATGTAGTTAGACAGTTTCGAGAAAAAGGAATGAGAAGTGGTCATTATCCATTATCTGCATGAAATATTTCAGAGAAAGAAACAGCTTTTGCCAAAACCGAAAAGATGTTTGAGTTCAAGCCAGACAAGAAGGAAACAAGATCACCTTATAGCACTGTAAGATTCCTGTACTAATGATGTTATTTCAAGTAAAATTGGAATATATATATGAAAAAGTACAGATGGTGTATGGGTTTTACGTGGATTAGCAGTGTTGTTCTGGACAATGATTCACTGTCCCTATTCTTGGCAGAAAATAAATTTTCCAGTCTTGGAAAGAAACATATATCTATATCTATATCTATATATATATATAAAGAAATGTTTCTGTATGTGGAAAAAAGCAAAATTGACCAAAAATAGAATCTCCTGCTAGAAAATTAATGGTAAAAGTGCATATTAAAAAAAAAATGTATTCACGCACTCCTGTCCAAGTTCACAGTTGATGTATAATCTGGTCTAGGCTGCGTGTTATTGGGTTGGTGTGAGGGACTTAAACAGAGTATGTTTGACACAAAAAAGACCAAATTTTTAAGATAAATCAAAATGGGGCTTGAAGGCCACAACACGGCTTGTGAATTTTTACTGTAGATTGGCCCATTTATTTAATTGTTTTGTTTCCATTTTTAACTATTTTAGGGAAATTTTAGTTAAAAAAAAAGGTACTGTTTTCTAAATACCTCCCCCTCCCCCTATAACCCCATGATACTTTGGTTCCTCTGCGGGCAACTGCATTAAGCTCAAAGGGGATAAAGCATTGCAAACAACAGTTTAGAAACGTCTCACGCTGACCTACTGTTATTTTTATTTGGCCATAACAGTGTTGTGATTGTGAGATTCAATATTTCAGGCTTTATTTAAGCTAAAAGGAAGTGCTGTATTTTCTTCTAGGCGGCCCTGAATTGCCCATATCCAAGACTAGAAAGTTCCTGTTTTGTGCTTAGCTGGCAAGATAGCAGACGTAAAGCCAACCACTTCTTCAGAATGGCCAACTGCCTATATTATACTTTTGATTAGACAGTTTTAATTTTCTTGGAAAAATTCTGAGTTGGAGAAAAGAAGGAAGCGTTTATCTGCTATTATTCCATTTATTTGTTTGTGTTCATGGGAACTGTTTGAATTGCTCAGAGGTAGGGAATGTTAGAGTAAGTCCAGGAGAAAAAATAGCGGGTAAAGTGCCAGTGAGTTTGCTTATTATGCATTTTAAATACAACCTATTAACTGTATCTGCAGTGTAATACATGGATACTACCATTCTCTATTTAGATGCGTGTGTGTGTGTGTGTGTGTATGTGTGTGTAGGTATAGCCAGGGTTAAAGCCCATGTAAACGAACAGTGTGCAGAACCAAAATCTCCTTCTAAAATACTCAGATTGTTCCGTCTATTAAATAAGTATTTAAATTAATTCATCCACTTCGTAGGCATTTATACAATGCTTTACAAATGGTGAAACCATACCAAACAGATCTTAGATGGGAGGGTACATGCATTTATTATACTAGCAGCCTGCTTGCATTCAAAAGGCCTTGCCTTCCTCCTCAGAACGCCCAGAACAAATGAAGGCAGACAAGGTTCTTTGGGCAGATGGTGATATATTTTATTAGACCAACTAAATAGTTGGACAAATTGTTTTATGCAAACTTTTGGGCACAAACACCCTTTTTCAGGCACAGGAAGAATCTGTTGGTGTTTTATGTTCTCCATGGTGGAAAGAAGCAATGAAATCATGGTAGAATAGGAGCAAATAAAATCATTTCAAGTGAATGGTTTAAAATGCATGATATTAAAAGATGTGTTTAAAGCTACCTGGACTTCTTAACCATTATTAAAACAGCCTTGAGTGATGCTTTTGTGAATTTTTGATGGTGCTTCCTGATAAGTTACCTTATCGCTTGCATTAGAGCGTGTCTGTATGTTATGCAGACACAAAAAAAGGGAAAATAAAGAAAGAGGACTTCTTGGCATGAGTTACTCTTCTGTAAATTTTATAGTAAACATGTCAATGTCTAATTAAGCATAACATTTTATCTGTATTGTGGGGTATGTGCAGCTGTCTGGCACTTTTGCTCCTTCTAGTAAATCCATTTAGAAGGACAGATTATTGTGAGGACAAGACTCCAGTACTTAGCTTCCAAAGAAAAAATGCCCTTTCTCATGAAAAATGGGGTTAATGTTATTCCACTAGTTGATACAGAAACAGAGAATCAAATCAACACCGACCCACAGCTGTGAAATCTGTTTATTGTGCATGCTTTTCTTATGATTCCTTTAGTTGATTCCCTCTTTATTTTTGTTTTGCTCATTGTAATATGCTTGGCACTGTGATGCATGTTGGCAGGAGTCCAGTGTTGCTACCTACACTATACAGTATCTCTAACACCACAAGAACAATGTCAGTCCTGCTCATCAGTTCATGCTGTTTGTTTAACAAGATTACTATTCATGATGTGTCATAGCTCTCGCCCCCGTACACACACACACATGAGCTCATAAGGGAAGGCAAGGAAAACATCATCTAGTTGTTAGAGAACCAAGCGAGGAGTTGGAACACCTGAGTGCTATTCCCAGTTCTGCCTGTAATTGCTGCCTTTCCCTGCACACGTCCTTTAAGCTGTCTGTACCTCAGTTTGCCCACCTGAGGGTGTCTTGAGATCCTTTCCAGGATGCTACATGATGTTGCACTGTTAGGTGTGCAAACTTGATTCATATAGTAAATCCAGAGATTTCAGGTAGGAAACCATTCTGACCTGGCGAGGTCTTTCTGAGTTCTTTGCTGCAGAAGAAATGGCTCTCTTATCTTTCTGTAGTAAAAAAGGCAAGTGAAAACTAAAAGTCAGCATTTTCCAAGGGGTGCCTTGAGTCGGTTAAGAGATGCAGCAAAGTCTATTGAGGGGTGCCTTGAGTCTAAAAAGGTTGAGCGCCACTGCTACAGGGATATTGAGAGGCTTAATTATTTGGTGTTTGACAAGCGCTTTGAAATTCTTGGTTGAAAGAATCTATTGAATTACACAGTATTATTATCATTATGATATGTATTATTGTTATTTCATCACATTATACATGGCACGTAGTCATTCATTCATAGTCATTGCTGTTATCTTTACCTCTGATTGAGAAGCTTGCTAGTATCATCCCCGTGGAACAATCAGCCAGAGAAGGCTGTAAGAATGATGTAATCGGTATTCTTCCTAGAGCCGAGCGAACAACTTGCAAAAAAAGAAATGTATCCAGTGAATTTAATCTCTTTTGTTTATTATTCACAAGATCTCTACAAGTAGATCTACTCATTTTTTTTTGTTGTTCTAAACTCCTTCTTCTTTTCCTTGACTAGCAAACATTTCGCCTGAAGTTCCTTATGTGATTCTCAACTCTGCTCTGTTTGCTTTAGCTATGATTAGCTGAAAATTTGAAATGAATTTCTGAAAATTATTTCACAGAAAGTTCTTCCCCCGCCCCATATTTTCATCACCGCTGTTAATATTTCAAATGGAAGGATCCCCTTGACTCAGGAATCATTTACCCAGTAATGCTAAATTCAGGTGTGCAGGAATCATAAAGAGGCCCCAGTAGCCACAAGATTGGTTTAAACATTTAGAGATTTTTAACAAATAACTTAAATATGGATTTTTTTTATTTTTTTTCTTCTGGTTTTTGAACTTGAGGGCTCACATTTCCAAGTATTTCTCCACAATCATGAGGCCCTGATCACTTTGTTACAAAATTATTTCCTAATTTTTGCATATTTATTCCAGGAGCTGACAGTTCAGGAAAAAATATTGAATAACATGAATCTTTTAATGAAATCATGAGGGTTAGAAACACTAGTTGTGCTCCGTGACTAACCAGCCAAACAATTCTTGTAAGAAGATGAATTTAAAGTTTGGGTACCATGCATGCTTGTGTCAACTAAATTTCTACTTATGGAGTACATCTATATGTGCCTGTTAAGGCTCAGTGCTAGCTCTGGAGTTTATTGCTGCTAGGCATGCATCTGTATATGTTCCCGGGATCTCAGCACATTGCGCTGGGGCAGAGCAGCCCCACTGAAGCACCCTTGTGCCCCAGCCATCCCTTCCAGGGTCTATATGTGCACTGCTACGGAGTTATTTTACTCCACAGCAGGTTAGCACTTGGAAATACAAATATTTTCAAGTACTATCCCGGTGTGGAGTAAATTAGTTTACTCTAGCCTAATAGGGGTTCACATGTAGATGTTGAGCACCTAATCAGTCAACTGCACAGTAAACCTCTCATGTAGACAGGCCCATGGCGTACAAGGAAGAGGCCTGAGCATGGCCTGAAGCAGGGTTGTGAGAGAGTATTTGTGGTACTTGTCCAGCTCTAGTCATCCCCATTCAAGTATGAGGGTGAAATCTTGGCTGTATTGAACAAATGGGAATTTAGCAATAGACAGTAATGAGGCCAGGATTTCAGTCTACGAATCCATTTTACTTCTCCCTCTTGACAATTTTTACCAGGTTCCATTTGCTTCAGTGGCATTACCCCTGATTTAGTGACACACACACACACACACACACACACAAGATAATAACTGAATTCCTTAATTAATTTATAATTTACAGCTCCACTAGTATCAAGTTCATCTTATTAATTACAATAGTACATTTGTCAAAGGAGATCAGACTGGACTTGCTTGACTTTTTTGGTCTTGCTGTCATCTATGGGAACACCCTTCCATGGGTGCTCAGACTCTTGCCCTAGAATATTTGTTTTATCAAAGCATAATTTTCTTTATCCAGAATGTCCCATTTATACACAAGGGGGCTTAGGTTAAATGTATTAATATTTCCAGTGTAGCATGTTGGCATAAAGATATTTGTGTACATTCTGTGTACAATTTAGGCGATCAGGTAGTAAAAGATTACTGTACCTTGATGATTCAATGAACCAGGAAGATTACAGTAATTATTTTTCTTCTATTCCTGGCCTATGCCTTTTTCTCAGGCCAATAACAATTTGATATAGATTTGAAGCTTTTACTGTGAACTTAAAATTCTCACATATGATTTTTCCAGCTGTCCCATTACAGGATAGTTAGAATTATATTCCTATGACAAGAAAATTATTAACTCAGAATCACTGGCAGTTACAAGGAATTATGATCATCTGCCAATAAAAAGCAGCAAGCTCTACAAAAAGACATCATTTGGCTTTTTCACTCCCGGTACTAACAGACAATAAAGTTGTAGATGAAAATGAAGTCTGGTAGGGAAAGTACATAGTGAAACTAGAGAAATCAAATTGCAGTATTCTCCTGTAATGTGTTTTTTCATATATTGATGTTACATTTCAGGTTATGTCCAAGAGGAAGATTTAAAGGAGGACGAAGAAATAAAGGAGGAAGAAGAGGATGGTGATGACAGTAATTCAACAGCCCAACTTCAGGGCAGCAATGATACTGGTACAGATGAAGAACATGAAGTGGGTCCCGAGCAGAAAGGAAGTTTTAGCTACCAGAATTCTCCTGTAAGTCATATATCCAATCAGGATGCAGAAAATGAATCACTATTAAGTGATGCTAGTGACCAGGTGGCAGATATTAAAAGCATTTGCTTGAGAGAGGCTCATAATCCAAAAACCAACGCCCACCCTAAACCTCAGAATGAAGCACATAATTGCATGGATAAGATGACAGCGGTCTATGCCAACATACTGTCAGACTCTTATTGGACAGGCTTAGGGCTGGGTTTCAAGTTGTCTAACTCTGAGAAGAGGGGTTGCGACAACAGAAATGGAAGTAACAAAGCCGACTTTGATTGGCACCAAGATGCATTGTCAAAAAGCTTGCAACAGAATTTACCTTCCAGACCTGTCACCAAACCAAACTTGTTCAGTTCAGTCCAGCTCTACAGACAAAGCAGCAAAATGTGTGGAACTGTATTCACAGGTGCTAGCAGGTTTCGGTGCAGGCAATGCAGTGCTGCCTATGACACCTTGGTAGAGCTAACGGTCCATATGAATGAAACTGGTCATTACCAAGATGACAACCATAAAAAGGACAAGCACAGACCGACCAGCTACTCAAAGCCCCGGAAAAGGGCCTTTCAGGATATGGACAAGGAAGATGCACAAAAAGTCCTAAAATGTATGTTCTGCGGTGACTCTTTTGATTCCCTTCAAGACCTGAGTGTTCACATGATAAAAACAAAACACTACCAAAAAGTGCCTTTGAAGGAGCCAGTACCCACCATTTCTTCAAAAATGGTCACTCCAGCAAAGAAGCGTGTGTTTGATGTTAATCGGCCTTGTTCCCCAGATTCCACGACGGGATCTTTCTCAGATACGTTTTCTCCTCAAAAGAATGCAAATCTGCAGTTGTCGTCTAACAACCGCTACGGTTACCAAAATGGTGCCAGCTACACGTGGCAGTTTGAGGCCTGTAAATCTCAGATTTTGAAGTGCATGGAATGTGGGAGTTCACACGACACCTTGCAGCAGCTCACCACTCACATGATGGTCACTGGCCATTTCTTGAAAGTCACAAGTTCGGCTTCAAAGAAAGGAAAGCAACTAGTTCTAGATCCTTTGGCTGTGGAGAAAATGCAGTCTCTGTCTGAGGTGCCAACCAACGACACTCAGGTTTCGAAACCGTCCAGTAATGCGTCTTCAGATTGCATAGCACCTGTACCCGAGCTAAAGAAAGAGAGTAAAAAAGACAAACTTGATGATGTAAACAAAGATGAGAAAGTGGTAAAAACGGAAGAATATGAAGATGTCCTTCAGAAACCATTAGACCCTACCATGAAATACCAGTATCTAAGGGAAGAAGATTTAGAAGATGGTTCAAAAGGTGGTGGGGATATTTTAAAGTCCTTGGAAAACACAGTCACGACAGCCATCAACAAAGCTCAAAATGGAGCTCCCAGCTGGAGTGCATATCCTAGTATTCATGCAGCCTATCAGCTGTCAGAGGGAGCTAAACCGTCTTTACCAGTGGGTTCCCAGGTCCTGCAGATCAGGCCAACGATGACCAATAAATTGAGGCCCATTGCTCCAAAGTGGAAAGTTATGCCTCTGGTTCCTCTTTCAGCAAATATGTCCCAGTGCACTCAAGTGAAGAAGGAAATGGATGACAAAGAAGAAGTACAAAAGGACTATGCTAAAGAGGGCATCCAGCCTGACCCTGCCATGCTCTGTCAGAGTGAAGGAGAAAATCCCCCCAAATCTGAGGCCTCTGTAGAGCCAAAAAAGACAGAGCCATGCCCCTTGAAAGAGGAGGACAAAACAAAAGAAGACACTGAGAAGGAAAAGGCAAAACCCAAAGAGTCAACTGTGTCTACCCTTAGCAATGGCTGTGCTGCCACAAACCACTCTTCTGAACTGCCTTGTATCAACCCACTGAGTGCCCTGCAGTCTGTACTGAATAATCACTTGGGCAAAGCCACTGAGCCTTTACGGGCCCAATCCAATTCCAGCCCCAGCTCGAGCACAATTTCTATGTTTCACAAACCTAATTTAAATATGATGGAGAAACCTGTTTTGTCGCCTGCCCCAACCCCACCAAAGCCTGCGAATGTATCCAGGCATTATTTGTTTGAAAGCAACGATCAGCCTATAGATCTGACAAAATCCAAAAGCAAGAAAGCCGAGTCAGCACAAGCACAATCTTGTACTTCCCCACCTCAGAAACATGCTTTGTCTGACATTGCAGACATGGTCAAAGTTCTTCCCAAAGCTACAACACCAAAACCTGCTGCGTCATCTAGGATCCCGTCGATGAAATTGGAAATGGACGTCCGACGTTTTGAGGATGTCTCCGCAGAAGTTTCCACTCTACATAAACGCAAGGGCAGGCAGTCCAACTGGAACCCTCAGCATCTCCTGATTTTACAAGCTCAGTTTGCTTCCAGCCTCTTCCAGACGTCTGAAGGTAAATATTTATTATCTGATCTCGGTCCTCAAGAACGCATGCAGATTTCTAAGTTTACTGGACTGTCAATGACCACCATCAGCCATTGGCTGGCAAATGTCAAGTACCAGCTGCGGAAAACTGGAGGAACAAAGTTTTTGAAAAACATGGACAAAGGGCACCCGATCTTTTATTGCAGTGACTGTGCATCTCAGTTTAGAACGCCATCGACTTACATTAGTCACTTAGAATCTCATCTAGGTTTCCAAATGAAAGACATGAACAGGCTGGCTGTGGAACAGCAAACCAAGGTAGAGCAAGAAATCTCTAGAGTTTCAGTTCAAAGATCGCCTGAAACAATAGCTGGAGAAGAGGACACAGACTGTAAGTTCAAATGTAAGTTGTGCTGTCGGACATTTGCGAGCAAACATGCAGTAAAACTTCATCTAAGCAAAACACACAGCAAGTCACCAGAACACCACTCACAATTTGTAGCAGAAGTGGATGAAGAATAACTCTTAAGGTATGCATGCTCCAACTCCATAGTGAGTTTAAATTTCATGACTGTAAGGAGATCTCTTGAAGCACTTGTGCTTTCTTAAACGTAGAAAACCGTGAAATGTAAAATATACTGATGCATTAGTCAGTTTAGATGTGCAGGTCCATTTTTACACTGCTCTGAAGAACAAAGCTTGCTAAATGCATTACTACATTGGCTTGTATTGAAAAGTTGCTTTTTTTTGTAATGTTTTCAACCTAATTGTTTCCCCACTTTTCCACAACTCTATTTTCCTGTTTCTAAGAATTATTTTTTGTCTGCATACTATTCAGTTTAGCATGAACAGAGCAAATAAATGGCTACTCTTCTGCTTTCACAGCCATGTTTCCACTGTGTTTTTAATCCCTTCTCCTTCATAGTTCCAAGGACTGACTGACTTTTCTTCTTTCCATTGCTAATAAACCATCACACTTACTTTGGGAAGGGAGAGAAAGATAATGTAACTTTGATTATGAGAATCTCAATAATCCCAAATGCCTAGTTGCTTAAAACTAGGCTTTGGTCCATTTATTCTGTTAAGAACACTGAAATTCTTTTGATGATCTAAAACGTGGGTTTTGCTCTCCTTTGGGTAAGCAGTGTTGTTTTGCATTGTATCTTATAATAGCTTCCCTCACCGGTGATACTAGTAGACTTTCTTCTGAGTTATTCTGAGTAACCGTTTCACTCCTTCATCCCCATCCATTTGTTCTTTATTCTTGAAAGCTCCAGGCCATGTTGTCAGCGTGATCCTAGTGCTCAGTTCAGTATCACCGTGCCATGCCCCATGTTCTCTAGTGAAAGTTTTGGGTGTAGATCAATGGCAAATATGGGGCTTTTAGATTCTTCATTGAGAGAATCAATAGCTTTTATCACAAGCTGAACCTTTGACAAAAAGACAGATTTCAGGATGCTTTTTGTACTAATGTAGCTATTTTCTTTGCTGAAGGAGATGCATAGCTTGGAGTACAGTCACATCCAATGTTTATGATGTCTAATATACTGTTTAGCTGATACATAATTTATAGCATTTTTAATATTACTTAACTCCCAAACCTGACATTTCTTGATTTAAATTAATAAGAAACACATCAATTGGAAGTCCAAATAGATGTTTCCAGTTCTGAAGTATTTGTAACCAGCAGGGCTGTGTGAATAATTCTCAACAAATAATGTCTTTGGAAAATTCAGCCTCCTTCTCCGCTTGCACACTATCCACAGGCAAATTAAAATTTCCTCCAATGCATTCTTTATTTGAATATCTTTTGGACTTTTTTACAGTATGGATTGATCATGCATATTCAACAGGAAAGCTATTATGTGATTTGCCATGTGGGCCATGTGATACTACTGCTGTTCTCTGACAAGACGAGGGTATGAACACTCTGGGATGAATTCACTTTTGTGTACAGTTTTCAAATTTGTTGGCTGCAAAGAGTCACCCAGCTTTTAAAATTTGCTTTCATCCCTATGCTCTTGGAGCTGGCACAAGCCCTCTTTATGGCTTAAGTCCTGTTACTTTGGAGTCATTAAAAAAATTATCAAAAAGGGATAATTTGGGGAGAAGTAGTATATAATTCAAATATAATAGTTCTTAAGTTTTGCATAGAGCATGTGCAGGCGTTCTGCATCATGGAAAAATGTATGTTTTCTAAACATCATCTTTAGATGTGAACGAAAAAGCGAGTTTCAGAATAAAAAAAAATGAAAGCTGCCAATATTCCTTGGTTGGAATCATCATTCACCTAACTTTAGTGCCCAATTAAAAAAAAAAAAGAATAAATGTCCTTTGTTTCCTTGATTATAACTGATATTTTTCCACCTTGCCATTTCCTAATGATTCAAAATCCAAAAAATGCCAAAATATCAAAATAAAGAGAGACTTTGGGGGGGGGAGGGAGGGGGAGAAAAAAGGAACCAGCCTTTTTTCACCACCAGAAAGCATTCATTAAAGTACTGACATTTGCATTTTTATACTAGCGATCCAGTGGGCAAACCAATAATTTGGATCCCATCAAACAAAAGCTATTTGCTCAATATATGACTTTAAAAATTATTTTGGCATCTTCATGACTTAATACTTGGTGCATATTCACTGATTTGTGTCTAACGTCCCTTTGTAAGGGTGGTGTTATTAAAACAACTCAAATACACAACCATATATACACATTACTGCTCTAAAGAAATCTGGAGACACAACCGTATATACCCATTATTATTCTAATGAAATTTGGGGACTGGAATACACCAAAAGAAGTCTTTTAGAAATGCTCAGAAAAATGTGGGTTCTGAGTGGCAGTAAACCCAAAGGAATATATTTGCCAGCTTTACTAACTTGAGGTAAGCCTATATGAAGAACACACTGCTTTATTAGTTTTTGGGTACCTAGAAATGGTCATCCCTTTAATACTCGCACATATCTAATATATATCAGCATGCAGACTGTATCCTACCTTTGAAAGAATATATTTAAAGTGTGATGACAGAGTGATAGCACTGTTACCTGGAACTATAATTTTAGTTGGTATGCATGATAGCACAAATTGTGTGAAATTATGGGGTATTTTGGATAGCACTGTAAAGATTTTATTACCATTTTTGAGCTCTTAGCTTGCCTAAGTTCTGACTATGCTAAAAATGTTGAGCCAGAAGTTTATTCATATGGGTTGTTTCCTGATCTCTGCAAGAAGACCAGGACAAATAACAAGGATTTTTAAAGCTTCCTTATCTTAAAAACAGCATGGTAAGGATTCAATATATATTCTAATTTTAGCATACAGTACTTCTTAAGGACTGTGCCAGCAGAAACTCATGTATTTAATATGTATGGTAATTGAAAAGTGTGAAGTATTTAGAGAAAATAAATATAAAGCATACTTAGACATTTAAAATGCATAAATGTTTCTGCATTAATTGTACAAAATGTTGCATCAAAGCAGAAATAAACAAAATATAAGCGCTAATAAAAAATGCAGCAAAAAGAGTGGGAAAAATTTATCCAGACTATGGCAGTGATTAAAATATTTCCCGTATTGAAAATGAAAGTTACTGTTGAAATCCATGTTTGAAAAATAAGGTATATAGTATTAAAAATATAAATTCATGAAGGGGCAGGCGGAAATGCGAAAAGGTGGGCGTGGTGTTTTTTAAAGACTTCAGTGGGGCTGTTTATCAGTGATTTGGAATAAATTCCTGGTAAATGTAAATGTGTGTATATATCTGCTTTATAGTCATCTCTGCTTTTGGTTTTCTTGAATTTTTCAAACCAAAATGTGTATAGTAGTATAATGTAATGTTATTTTCAATTTCTAAGTATCTGATGGCATTTCATTTTACCAGCTGCAAATTTTCTGTTGTTTTTGCTATTCTTCAAATGAAAGCCCATAAACATTATGGAGCGTTGCTTTAATTAGCTCAAAAATTCTGCTTGGTCTTATACCTTTAAAAACATTTGTTCATTTCTGCAGCTGAATTAGAAATACGTTTTCCTCTGGGAGGAGGATGTATATATAATGACGTACCTTGCCTTTAAATTCAGGTGATGACAGTGACTGTAAACTGGTGTATACTGAACTTCAGTATTAGATGCTCTATATAATATTATTTAAAACTTTTTTTTTAATGAGTCTTTATAAATTTAAATTTACCAGGCTGGTGGGGAAGATTTCTTTTTCAAAAGCCCCTGGTAAGTAAACAAGCAGCTACCTGGAATGAACTAATTTGAAAGTAAGGCTGCTGCAAAACAAAAAATGAGTCATAATGATAAACAGTTTTTCTCTCTGTTTCCTCCTTTGTCTTTTTTTAACCATCAAGTTTAAAGCATCTACAGAGGTTTTTTTCTACTTTATAGGAGACAACTGACATTCCATGGTAAATGGAAGAAAGAGCAGAGCAGAACTGAAAATCCTCTAATGCACTGACACTAACTTGCCCTCTATTGTTGAAAATGAGCAGGCAATCATGATTGTTCATCAAATGGCTCCTAATGCAGTTAAAGCATTCAGCTATAATTTCTCCTTGCATTTATAATTACTGTCATAGACTGCACACCTCAGTGAGCAGATTAAAGCTATAAACTATTTAGCCGTAGCTTTAAGATGAGGAACTTGATTTGTCTGGCAGCAGTTATTTGTTAGAGAGCTTGACACTTCACATAAAAATGACTCAACTTGATGAAGAACAATGCAGTTTAAGCAATGCAGTGATTTTAAATCAGTCATTATACCACGCCCTGTAAGAATTGCAAAGCAATTTGTTAAATGATATATAGGACACATAGATAACTGTATGTGTTAAGTATACCAAAATAGAAGATTCTTTTCCCCCTCCTTCTTTTTTGTGCATTTTATTTTCTCATCTCTCCTCTGAAACAACAGGAGTTGCGTTGAATGTCATGTTCGGCTATTAGCCAATGTCAGCGTTACATGGGACTAAGACGGTTGCTTGAGTCAGGTGCCCAGGTTTGGGAATTAGAGAATTCAGCCCACTCTTCATCCTGCTCACCCCCATAACGACAAGCGCAAACAATTAATAAACTCAAGAGAATAGGGTGTCTTAGAGCATGGCTGCCTTTGTCATACCATCGGTTTGTAAGCAGAATTCACCATCAAAATCGGTGGATGGAGACACAGCACTAGACATTAGTGGAGAAGGCTCATTGCAAACGAAGGACCTGATCTGCACTCATTGTTCAGCAAGTCAGCAATATTCAGACAAAATGCTGGGAAATTCATCTGCGAATAGCCAAGAGCCAGGTGGTTAGGGCAGTCACCTAGGCTGTGGGAGAAAGGCAGAGCAGAAGCTTGAATCGCCCACATCCTCCCATACATGCCCTAACCCCTAGGCGACTAGCTGTTCAGGGATGGGAGGACCTCGCTCTCACTCTCTCTGCTTTTCTTGCGTTCCACGTGAATGCTCTAACCCTGGGACTATTCGCTGTTCCGAGGTGGATTGGTACCTCTCTTCTTGCAAAAAGAAACCTTGAGAAGGCCAAAGCAGCAGAACAGGGGACATTTTACATCTTGAAAATGTCTGTGGAAAGGGAAAAGATTTCTACGTCACCCTGCTCCTGATTGTTTTTAAACCAACAAGAGCTGTTTTAGTGACTTGGATGGGAGCAGGATTGGATCTGGTGTTTTTTTAAGGTACCTTAATGCTGGTTTATTTGACTTTTACAAGCAAGGGTTATATTGCTAATAAGATGAATTATTGTTATTTAACACTAACATCACCTAGGGACCAGGGAGGTCAGCTTGCCTTGTCCTAGACACCATATGTAACATGTAGGAAGTGACACTCCATGCCCCCCAAAATTATCCCCAAAATGAAACATTTTACATTCAGCAAAGAGTCAATAGCTAAATACTCCAGCCAGACCTTAAGGACTTTAATTGGACCTACTTTCTCAAGCATTCATTTCCAAAGGGCTATCAGTGTCCTGCTTTTTGCTTGCCATGTCCATTTTTATTAAATGTTTCAGACTTCATGATCTATAGCAGAACATTTTTATCTAATGCAATTTCATAGGAAGAATCCCTGAATTTTACTTGTATACTTACCACCTCACCAATCAAATAGCAAATAGCAGGAACAAAGGGAAAGGATAGGAGTAGCCACCCGCCCTCTAAAGTGTCTTTCAAGAAAAATAATTTAATTTATGAAGGTGAATGCTCTGTACAAACATGATGGAACACAGATGGAAGATGAAAAAAATATATACACATGGTTTAATGACTAAAACAGGGGAGCGGTTATCATTACTTATTGCCATAATGTACATTTGGGGCCTTATTCTGTCTTACTGCAATGCATCTACGCAGTGTTGTCCACTGGCTTTCTTAGAGCTCTGCACAAGTATCTGTGCTAGCTGATCCTTGGTGCTGCCTCTGTACCACAATGGAGTTGCATATGATTGATACCAGTATAGCAGAGATCTGAATCAAGCCCTTTGTGTCCACATTTTTTTCATCACGTAGCAGCAGTAGAACAAGCAATGCACAGAACACAGCCGCTTGTACAGATAGACGGGTTTATAAATGTGACAGTGTCTGTTTTAAGAGCATCGTATAAAGGAAACAGCAGTGAATCAGGACTTGCAGACTGTGAGCAAGGGCCAGATTTTTGCCATTCAGATACAGAACTGAACAGGATGATGCAAAGCTGCTAATCTTTGAGGAAGCCCTGGGATAAGTTAGCACCTCATCCATCATAAGTTAGCATCTGTCTAGCTGCTTTGCATGGGTTTTGTGTCTTGGGAGTACTAGCAGGGGCCACTGTCGTGTCTACCTTTGGCAAGTGGGTGTAAAGGAGAAGGCAAGGCTCCTTTCTTTGCCACCTTGTGCCAGAACAGGCAGTGCAATTTCTACTTGCCAAAGCAAATCAGTATGGCCTTCTTGATTGAAATTTTTTCTGACAAAAATTGTATTTTCCCACAGATAATTGGATTTTTCAACAAAAGGTGTCTTCTTTCCGTGAACACTTCTGATTTTTTTTCTGTTGAAAAATGAAATACTGGAAAATGACAGGAATGTTGATAAGGTGTGCCCTGGGAGTCATATCTCACTCAGCTCGCATCCCCATTCTCTCCTGTGGGCTGGGCATCCCAGCCAGACTTCACTGCTCTAGATGCGCTGCAGCCATCCCAATCCCACGATGTATTACGTCCTCGCAGCATCGAAGAAGAGGTGGGCTGACCAGGTACCTCAACCCAGAGAGGAGAATGGGGCAGTAAGGCACAAGCTCCCGTTTCTATAGGACACTGTGGCAACATTTCACTGAAACAGGTCTGGTTTTGACCCAAATACTTTGGGGGGGGGAGCGTTATTTTTGATGAAGAGCTAGGATTTTTCAATGAAGACTTTTTTTTCTGATATCCAGTTCAAGACATACAGCGCCCCAGACCTGGACCACCTCTATGGGATCTGAGTACCACGGGGGCGGGCAGGCAGAAAGAAGACAAGAGAAGCAAGGGCAGGTCTGACCCACACCGGGGGCAGGGATGAAGGTTAGGAGCTCCCCGAAGCAGGGCAAAGGAGCAGGTGTCGAAAAATTAACTTCCCTGTGGTAATTTGCACATTTCCTCTAAAAATGATATGCAGCACTAGCATTCACAGGGGTGAATATATACAGTGTGGGGGGAGGGGGAGGGAAGGAAGTAGGGGGGATTGTCATGTTCTAATGAATACGCTGAATATATCGAGATATATATTTTTTCATTTCAGAAAAGGTTCCATTAAGAGGGAGACAGCCCTAACATGTGCTTTGGCCCCTCATCAGATTTATGAGTATTTGCTCTGCTCTTTAATAGGAAACTCTGCAGCAACTGCCACCTTGCCTGCTCTCCCTGAGATACACAGTGGCTTCTCGGGGAAATGCACTTCATTATTAATGTGAATTTGTACATTTTTATGACACTGCTTGGGGGAAGGGGCAGGCAAAGATTTCTCAGTGATATATGCTCATTTCTAACCATTTATTGTCCTAGACAATCAAAGAACAATGATAAACCTTGTTAAAGAAAGTGGAGGGTGCAGCACTGACATTTTCAAATGCAGAAGGAAGGGAGAGTTGTAGGTGGTTGAAATGTATTTTACTGGGCCGTTCTCTTTCACACCTTCTACGCCATTTGGATAAGATCAGACAACAGAGCAATCAATAAGTGCCAACTTATACATATTACGTCCTTCTACCCATTCATTTCTCCTCTGGTCAAGAAACCAGATGTGTCGTTTCCCTTGCCTTATAGGCTAGGGAAAGAAATGACACCTAAACCAGTATAAATGATCAAGAACCAATTTCAACTTGTAACAGAACCAAAGTTCAGTTCACAATGACCAGTTTCAAAATGGCCAAAACCAGTTTAAGATGAACCTGGATGGTTGTAGTATAACTCTTAACTGATTTAGGTTAAACCAGTGTATTGAACTTCTGTCCTAGATCCCCTCCTGATTCGAGTTACCTTGTGGCCCCCCAGTATCCCAGGATGCTTTGCAGCCCTCCCACAACCCTCCTTCACAGGGCATCCTGCTGAAACGTGGCTCCCATTCCACTGCTCCAGCCCAGCATTTAGCTGGCCTCTCCCCTGGCTGTCAGAGCTGACCCAGCAGTCTTTGAGTCTCTGCCTCTGCGCCCCAGCCTGTGTCCTCCCTGCACCTGTCAGCCCTGCGGGGAGGTGTGGGGGGACAGAGCCCCCTGCCCCAGCCCTGGCTGCTGAGGGAGCTGAGGGGAGTCCCCTGTCTCCATCTCCCATGTGGCTTGGCAGCTGGGCTCTGCGTTCGCCACAGGTGGGTGGGGGGAAGCAGGCCAGGCTGGCAGAAGCCCTCCCCAAAGGTGCAGTGCTCCCCTTTCCCCCCACCCCCACCCCCAGCTATACAGACAGGCATCCAGCCTGGGGGAATGCCCCACCATCCCACCTGCGGCAGTGGCAGAGCCAAACCAATGGCTCACCACTCCCCGGGCCGGGCCAGCCACAGGCTGGGGGACCTTGGGCCATGCTGGGGGAAACCCTGTACAGGGCTCCTCTCCACGTCCTCACACCTGGCCGCACGGGTGTGGGACCAGCCTGAGGGAATCCTTCTCCCTCCCTCGTGTGGCAGTGGTAGAGTCAAGCTGGGGGAAGAGGGGATTCCCCTTGGCTCCTTAGGGCAGGGTGGCCCTGAGCTGGGGGATTCTGGGCCTGGGTTGGGGGAAGCCCCCCTCCCATCCCCCATGGGCACTGGTACCAAGACAAGGGGCTTCTCTCCCCAGAAAGGGGACAACAGGGAGTTGGGGGCATGTTCTGGGCAGCCAATCAGGGATGGCCCCCATTTGGCTGGGCTGGGCTCAGCAATGTCTGGGAGGCTAAGAGCCATGCTCAAGTGCCCCCACCTTCTGGCCTCTGCCTGCCTTTCCCAAGTGAAAAGTGGAGGTGAGTTCAGATCTTTATCGGTTTAATTTATGCAACTGAGAGAAAAACATGAAGATTGGATCGATTCTGCCTTGTGCTTTTTGACTGTCTGTACTTAGCCATGGAGACAAGTTGTAAAAGGGGGTGGCCTGAGGAGGAAGAAGGACTAAGGGAGAAATAGATCCTATTCCTTTGGTAGTGCTTCGTGCCTTACTTGCATTAGCGTATGCTGCTGTTTTGGCCTCTGCACAGGTGGTTGTAATGGTGGGTTGAGTCCTTCGTACATCCTTTTGTCCACTTGAATGTTTTGAACAAGTAACACAGTTAACTTTCAAAGCAACTCCAGCATGTCAGAAGAGGTGTGAAGACTATGAGCCTGCCCTGTAGTCTTCATTTTCCTTCCATCATACCTACACTTTTGAAAGGGCCACACAGCATTTATGCACCTTCATGAATTCCCCAGAAGCATTTTTACTTGCGTGAGGTACCCAGGCTCCCAATACTCCTGTGGGGATGTTGGCGCTGTTGCCAGTATAGGGCTGGGTGGCAATGCACAGTTAAGGCCATAGCCTGCGGCTAAAAGTGAGTAATTCTCATGCTTTGCATTCATATTTTACTCCCCGATACTAAGTATTCTTGTAATGGGACACATGCCCAGCAGTTGTGCACTGATATGTCTTTCTGTGACTTCTCTGTTCTTAGTACTTCCTGCTCCTCAGATAAGAACAGGATCGTACTGTGCCCATTTCATACTAGCTACCTCTTTATTTCCCAGTCACAGGGAAATATGAAGTCTGAACTGCTGGTTAGGCAGCCCTGAAGGGTGCCTCCTATTCTGTGTTGGTAAAACAATGGAAGGGAAAAGCAGCCTTTAGTGTCCTTGACATTGGGTCTCTCTCTGTCTTCCATATTATTCCCTGTACTAAGGTAAGTATAGGTGTACCAAACCCTACACCCCAGGAACTGGTACTGGGAGCCAACAAGAGACATTTCAACTTTTATGTAGGGGATGGTGAGGATTATGGTCACAAGCCACCAGGCTAGGGAGAAAGGGACAGGGGAAAGGGACAGTAACATTAAGATGCATACACTTAGGATCCAGGTAACAGGTAATAAACAGTGACACTGTGTTGAAATCACCTATGAACAGGTAACATGTAGGGAACACTAAAACCATGGTATGTACTTGGGAAATTTAAAACTGTCCCACCTCTGTGGAGGGACTCCCAACCAGCATCAAACCAGGTTCTGCCATTTTCAAATCAGTCCATGCATGCCAAACTTGTTATAGGTATAGACTGGTTTCCAATCACTTATACTGGTAAAAGTGTACCTGGCCAAAAAAGGCAAAAGTCACTCTGCCCTAGTTCATGAATGCTCACAAAGTTATCACATGTTTGCATCGGGGTTCATACCAGTTACTTGAAATGGCTGAGTCACGTAGATGCTGTGATATTATCCTAATAGATATGTTTGCTTAGAAGTAGGCTGCCTTACTGTGTCCAGTATCTGCAATCTTTATATATGCTTGTAAACTAAGCCCCAGACAGCAAGTTATACCAACTCTTTCAGTACAGCATTGTCTTTATTTGTGAGGACAATCCAAGAAACTGGTCCTGGTCTGAAAATCTGGTGTCTTGAACCCTGGTGGCTACCAGCTTTCTCTCTATGGGCTCACTGGATTTATCTGGGTACTGGATTAAGCCCTAAGATGACAGGAGTAGAGTCCTATTGCCTGTTTCACCACTACTTTGCACACTATATTATTTTTTTCCTGTGCAAAGTGGATGTAAAACTGCTATTGTAGTATGGTGCTATTTTGTGCCTACTTTAAACTCACTTATCTTAAAGTGCACATTGCATGCATTGTGGTGCAAGCTGCTGGTGACTCGAGACCCATCTCTTCCATGTCTAGACCACCAGAAGTGAGTGAACTGGAATTCACTTCCACAACTGGTCAGCTATATTTGCTGTCCTCTCATGCCTTGTATGCCTTTCTCTCAGAGTACTGTGAGGTAGAGGACTGGAAGGGGAGCTGTTTAGCCTATTTAATAAGCTGGGAGTGGTTTTATCAATCCAAGAGACTCATTATTTTTAATGTTCCCAATGTGATGGCCTTATTTTATAAATCAAAAATAAGCTCTCAACATTTTCCAAGGGGATTAAGGAGAAAGTTTCTCCATCCATATTTCAAGTATGAAAAATACCAGCAAGATTAATAAGTGTAGCCAAAGGAACAACCTGTAATTTGTTTTCCTTGTACCATATGTTTTCTGTATCCCGCACCTCCCACATATAAACTGTATGGAATAATGTGAGGCGTACACATTACTCAGGATTATTAAATCATGCCCTTTGTATATGGGAGGACTTAACTTAGATAGAGTCGAACCACTGGGTTTTTTGCTTATTCTGGATTCATAAAGTGGCAAATTAAAGATCCCACTGTGCTAGGCTTCATGTTACTAGGTTTTAATTTAATTTATCTCTCTGATTCTCTCCGTCCCCCCTCTCTTTGAGTTCCATCAGTAGGTGGTCCAGACATCAACCAGAAGATTTACTGACAGGACTAAATGTATGAACACATTGTTTTTGCAATATGATTTAATGACCTTTTTGGCATTCCCAGGGCTGTTGAAATCTCCCATAATTATTCCCTTTGGCGGCAGAGGCTCCTGTTGATCAGGTGAAAGCTGATGCAAATGTCAAATGTCAATAAATTTGCAATCCATAAATGTAACTACTTGGTGCCAGAGTGAGACAGGGTTAACCAGAGTGCAGCAACAGACACCTAAGTCAGAGGCAAGATCAGATTGTTGTGAACAAAAAAAATGAAAATAGAAGAAATGTCAAATCCAAATATGTTACGCACAGCCTTCACCCACTACTTCCATTCCTGGCTCTCTTCTTCCTGCATGGTTTTCTGCATCATAGTTCAGCACTTAGGAACCCTAATAACCTCCGAGCTATGGAAGGGCTAATACATATTACAAAGATCTAATGGAAAAGGCATGCTGGCAAAAGCGCTATCATGAATATATAGCTTTTGCTGATGAAAAGACTTAATTTGCTGCTATTGTTTAACCTCCTCCCCAAACTGTGTACACTATGCCGACAAAGGGACTCTCTTGCTGATAGAGGTTGTGTCAACGTAAGTTGAATTTGCCACCATAGCTATGTCAGTCACCCATGTGATTTCTTCACGATGATAACACATAGCTATGCTGGCAAAACTTTGGACCGTAGAACTGGTTCAGGCCTAGCGAATTGGTGTCTGCCTGGCACACCATAGGAAGAATGATCTATGGATAAAATATGGGAAGTCCATCATTGTTTCACCCTGTGAACAACATTTGTCTGTGCCTTCTTTCCATATAAAATGGATACTTACCTAGTCACTGGCACTGTGAGGCTTCAAGGCCTGTTTTTTCAAACACATGAGCTGAACCACAAAATCCACCAGATTACTTATATTGAAGAAGGTGTTACAGAAATTACTTATTTCATTTGTAACATGCTTTGGAATGGAAGGCCGAATAGAGTTGTGAAGCATTACTACCATTATTTTATATTGTTATAAAAAAGACATGAGGACCAATAGCATAATTTCCCTGGAGACTTTCCTTAAGACCTTCCACTTCGACCTTTGGGTCTGAAAAGCCCCACATTGTTTGACACTGAAAAAAGCAAATGTGTGAACACTGTGCCCTGTTCATTTGCACTTTGAACATGCTCAGACTGAGCACAGTTGAACTGGAAAAGACTGTAGCAGCTAAAGTACTGGGAAAACACAGCAGAGGCATTTACTTAATAACTCAAGTAATTCCTTTAGCCCACCTTGTAGAGATTTAACCTTTGAATGAGAGAGTCCCTAGTTCAAGATCCAGAGTCTCCTCTGTCCTTGTGTTAATTTTTAAATTATATATCATTGTTGAGAAGCCCTTGTGTTGAGCATTACAGGCTATTTTTCATGTCTAAAATGGGGAATTATAACTGAACATTAGCTATCACCTATAAATCACACCGAACAAAGTGGCATCTGCAGCTACTCAGTAACAGAGAGGAAGAAATGTAGCCTTTGTAAGATAGGGGAGAGGGGAGCCACCATCGTAGCAGAGATAACTGTGATTAGAAAAGGCTGTAAACTCATTCAGGCTGTGATGCTTTGGATGTTGAGCTTTCTGGAGGCTGCTGGATAGGGACCGACCACGTAGCTTTCCAAGTATTTTGCTCACAGACCAAGAAATGCAGCATCTCTGTACAATCCTGCCCCAGACTGTGGCAGGGGCTGCTGACAATGCTACATTATCTTAAATAATAACAAACTAAACCTAATCTTCCTGCTGAGCTTGGCTTCTTTCTTGGATTCCTCTCTGCAGGACTCCTCTATCCCAGTCCTTAATTCCTCTGTCTTGAGAGAGGTTCCAGCATTTCTTGTATCCTCAGTGGAGTTAATGAAAGCCACCTGCCCCCCTGTGTCAGCACAAATTCTCCTATAATTTCATGCAGGATTTTAGCACCTGAACACAGGGTGACTCAACAGGGCCTGTGGAGTGTGCCGCCAGGTGGATTGGGACTCGGCTTGGCACAAAGGGGACAGAGAAAGGCACAAGCCACCTGAAAGCTCTGTACCAACACGAAGATCACTTCCAAATAATATAGCACCTTTACTTGAATAAGATTATAGTCATAATGGCTTGTGGTATTTTGCTTAGACTGTATCTGCTTCTTTCCCAGACTTGAGGAAGGGCCTTCTATGCCCAAATATTTCCTAACATATTCCAACTATATTGTTAGGCTAATAAAAGATAGCATCAAAAAACCTTTTGCTGCTTGCATATTTTCTGGATCATCACAGCTCCAATGCCCCAACCCTACATGGGGCAAAGGGTCCATAGCAGGTCTTGGAGTTCTTGGGAGATACTAAATATGATCAAAGGTGTCAATTCTATATAAAACTAGTAGCCCCACAAAATTAGGCAAAAGAAGTCAGGATAACAACAATCTCTTCCTGTGTACTTGAATAGCACCTATCATATTGGACCCTGAAGCTGCCTAGGGAATCTAGACACCCGTACAATATAAACAATACATAGTAGTAAGAAGTCCTACAGGCACCATATTTCAGCATGAGTTCCTGGAGGTCTCCTACTATGTTCTGTGCTGTCCATCTGTTCACAGACTCCTGAAACCAGAGATCATACAGCCTTCTGTTGTTCTTGTATTATGCCAATCATGCTGGCAGTGCTTAAGATAGTTGTATCTGCCACTAGTTAGGACAGTTTTACCCTTAGATATAAGCTTCTTAAGGACCATGGGCTTCCTTGACGAAGATTTATTTACATGAAGCATTTTTAGATAAGACAGCACAGTGAGAACATTTTTCATAGGTAAAGAAAGCATCCTAGCGGGAGGTGGCGTATCTATTAGTTCATACAAGCGACAGGGTATCAGGATTGCTGGGTTCTGTTCCCGATTCTGCTGCTGACTCACCGAGTGACACCGGGTAATTTCCTTCATTGCTGTATTCCTTGGTTTCCCTTTCTAATGGATGCATCTATGCTGTAATTCATGCAGATACTAAGAGTGTCTGTGTAACAAAGTGTCTTGAAAGCCTCAGACACGGTGAGGTGTTCAAATACAGCATTTTACTATTGATAGTTTACTTCTGCGGAGTGTGTCACTACTAGAGACACGGACATTTCTCTGTTCACTTCTTTGTTCCCCACAGCTTCCCAGCAATCTCTGGCCACACTTAAGTGGGCTGTTGCTGCACAAGGAAGCATTTGAGCACCTGTTGAAGTCCACTGACATGCTTAAGGACGATATTTTTGTTCTCTGTTTGCGCAGTGCCTAGCACAGTGGGGTTCTGGGCCATAATTAAGGTTCCTAGTCATCAATAGTGGCAGCCTTTTATAATAGTTATTATAATTATCATAGGTGCTGATTAGAAACTAACTTAAGAACATTCTTAAGTGCTTTGCTGAATTGAGGCCTGCATGCTATATGTTTATTAAGCCGTTCAGCAATAACTTAGGCAGCTGAGAATTGTTGAAGGCCCGGTTTGTCTAATTGTGTGTCTAAATCATTGTTGCACCATGTTTCAAAGTACTAACATTACAAGCTACTTGCAGTGACTTAGGTTATATGGTCAGAGTCCTGTAGATGGTCAGTGTGTATCGTAAAATTGAAAATTACAGCTTACACCATAAAGCTACTGCCTCAAATTTATTATATATTGCTGCACAACAAGCAAATTAAAACTAGACGCAGTATATGCCCAGACTTTAATGTGAACGGAGGATGAAATATTTTCTTCCCAGTTCATTGGTACAAGTTCCCTTCAGAGCAGAATTAAATCACCAAAGTAGAGAAAGGCATGGTCCAATCCTACCGGGTGCTGAGCTCCACCAGTGCCGCCTGACTTCACTGGGAATCAGGGAACACGGCACCCTGTAGGATCAAGCCACATGGTTTCTGATCTCACCCTTCTGTACGGCACATCCTACATACAAGAACTGAGCTCTCAGCAAAATCCTTTTTATTATTCTTCATAAAGAAGACTGTGAAAGGCGAAATAGGGGAAAGAGAGCAGGGGCTCTTATTTGCATTGATGTAAATCAGGAGTACCTGCTCTGGAAGTCATCTCAATTACACCATCTCCACTCGGACATTAGACAAGAATCAAGCCCTATCCCTGGAAGAAAGGAGTGAAATATCTTACAACGGTATGTCCAGGAGCCTGCTAAGCTTCTTGTAGAGTTGCTGTCAGTATGCCCAGGGCAGAAACATATTTTTTTTTTCTTACTGTTGTACATAAGGGCTCTGCTGCAGCAGACAACATGAAATGTGTTAGTTCAGTTTGTTCAAAATGGAGTGTGTTTGTTAAGTGTTGCCTCTTTGATGTTGCACTGCCATCTCCATCTTTGTCATCATTGCCCATCTTTTTCAATCTAATGAACTCAAACCATCAGTGCAACTTAAGTTCGGCTGTCTGTTCTTGCATAGTTAATATTAAAAATGTACTAACAGTGTGGCTGCGAAATCAAATTATGCACATAAATATGCTGGCATAGCAGAGGAGGCGGCAGAAGCTGAAGTTAGCAACATTGATGCCAGTTCACATTTGCAAATCAACCGTCAATCTGTCATTAAACATGTTATCAAATGATGATAAGTGTATGCTTCTTGCTTGCATTGGCGCGCTTATTCCCGATGTTGATGTGCATTAATGGGATAATGTGCATTAACATAGTCTTGCTTGGATGAACACAAAACATTTTTTATCCGTCTCAGTTTGTTTCCCCCTGTGGCCCCCAAGTAAGTGTTTTGTGTTATGAAATTGCCAAAAAATGGGAAAACACATTACTTTTAATTAGCAAAAATCTTCAGTCATTTATTTTTTTTAATTTTTATCCAGACTAACTCCTGTGTTGGCAATTGAAGAAAAAAATAGAAAAGCACTCCACTGTCTTCTTTAAGTAAAACGATTAATGTCAGAAACTCAGAGACTGACAATTATGTGCTGTCTTAATGCACTGGCCTTTCATCTGCAGTCCTTGCTTTTGACAGGAGTGATGGTTTCAGTTCAGTGATATGAAAGGCAGGAAAGGAAATGATCTCAGGCATTGCCAGCCCATTGTGTGGGGCTGCACTCAGACACAGCAAACAGTCCTTGAGCTGGCTTCATTTACCAGGTTTACATATCGAGTAGGCAAATACTGGATGTAGAGATATAAAAAAGTGTTGCTGTTCTGGGAGGGGACTGAATTTCTGAAGGAGCTTCTTATTTGATTGTCTAACTGTATTGAACAGCACTGTGTATTCACACTGCCATTCATGCTGCGTGCTCCCAATAATCATTCAGAGGAAAAAAAATTCCCTCATTGGAGAGGACAAAAAGTAGCTGAAAGCACAAAAAAAAAAGCTTGCTAGTAATCCATTGTAAACCACTGATTTGCATACCTCATACCTTATGTCTCAGTAGCACTGGCCTAATAGTGACGGTTCCAGTAGCAGACATCTACAATTTGTCACCTGGTCACTGGTTGCTACTGAGGGAGCAAGTGCCTTAGGAGCCATTTGATTAATAATTAATAAACCCACCTGCTCTTATTTGGCAACTAATTATCAACTGGAGCTAGGGAAAACCAGTAAAAAATCTTACTGGAAGTCCCACCATGTATATGGTCCTGTTCTAGGAAGTGCTAAGTGCTCTCAAATCTGATTGCACTTGGCTGAATGCAACAGGAATTGTCCACATGCACATCCGTTGTTGAATGGACCCCTAAGAATGAAACCTGTTGATATGATTCCTATTAGAGTTGATAGGATTTCCACAGTTGGCTTAAATTTCTAGAAACATAGAAAATAAGGGTTGGAAGGGACCTCAGGAGGTCACATCTAGTCCAGCCCCCTGTTCAAAGCAGAACCATCCCCAACTAAATCATACTAGTCAAAGCTTTGAATAGCCAGGCCTTAAAAACCTCCAAGGATGGAGAGTCCACAACCTCTCTGGGTAACTTGTTCCAATTCTTTACTACCCTCCTTGTGAGGCAGATTTTCCTAATATCCAGCTTAAACTTTCTTTGCTGAAACTTGAGCCCATTGCTCCTTGTTCTGTCATCTGCCCCCACTGAGAACAGTTCAGCTCCATCCTCTTTGAAACCCCCCTGAAGGTTTATAGTAAATCCCCAATCTTCTCTTCTCCAGACTTAATGAGTCCAGTCCCCTCTGCCTCACCTCATAAACAGGGAAACCAGAGAAAAACACTGTAAAACATGGATTTTCTCTTTTTAAGGAGAAAAAAATGCAGATTTTCTTCTTTAAAGGAGAAAAAACACAGGAAGTGGTGGGTTTCCCCTTGCAAGTTGGCAGAGCTCCAGCCTGCAAGGTGCTGGGGGGAGTGGGAGGAGGGTGATCAGGCAGCGGGCACCATGTGGCAGTCAGGTGCGTGAGAGCAGCTCCCTGCAGGGAAGTCAGGGAGGGGACTGAGGTTCCCATAGGGAGGGAGGGAATTGGGTGGGGCTGGGGCCACTGCCTAGCCAGGCTGGTATATAGGACCTAGGGCTTCGGGCCTGGGCAGAAATGCGTGGCTGCAGAGCTCAGGTGAAAAACAGGATGGAGTTGCGGGTGGTTTGCTTTCGGGGTGGCTGGAGATCTGGTTCCTTGCTGCTGCATGCCTTCCCGGAGTGGGCATACAGGGTACATCCTTCCAGATCTGTGCACAGGGTGGGGGTGGTTGCAGGCTGGGACTCCCCACCAACACCCCAGCAGGTGGGACCTGGCACAGCAGGACAGAACGGGACATGGTAGGGTGGGGCAGGGAGGCTTGGTGCCACTGCCAGGAGCTCTGTGCCATCACAATGAGGAACCCCAACCCTCCTGGCAGCAGCAGGTGTGGCGGCATGGAGTTGTGTCCTCCGCTGCTGCCGGGCAGGCAAGGGGTGCCTCTCCATGGTGGTGTGGGGCTCCCAGACGTGACACTGAGCCCCCCCACCCCACCTCGCCCTGCTGTGACAGCCCTGCCCACTGCACTGCTCACTGGGCTGCCTGAAGCTTTCCCCCCATGGCTCTGTTCCAGCTGTGCTGCCCCCATGGCTCCGCACTTCACTGGCTGCAGCAACTGCTGCCTCCCACAGGCAGCAGCTGGGGCTTGGGTGCTGCTGGGGGGCAGGGGGCTGTGGACCTGGGTCCCTGGCCACATAACGCTGGCAGCTGGGAGCACCTTTTGGCAGGGCTGGGGAAGGTGGGGAGCTGTGAGTAGGGAATGAGTAGCACTGGCAGTGTTGGGGGGATATGGGTCAGGGATGAGGGGCACTGACCAGGCCCAGGGGGCTGTAGGTTTGGAGTGAGGGGTACCAGAAGGGCTATAGGCCTGTGGCTTGGGAGGGAGGGGCAATAGCATGGGCAGGGTACCAGCATATCAAGGCTGTTTAGAACCACAAAGCAGTGGTGAGGGGAGGAGGGGCAGTCACAGATGGACCCACATCCTGGTGAACTGAGGGGGCAGAGGGAGGCCTGATTTTCCATAATAAAAACTTGAAAATCAAATGCCAAAATATGTAGGTATTTAGAATTTATTTTATTATAATGATTGAGATACTGGTAGGCTTCCAAATTGCTTAAAAAGTGTAAATATACCAATAAAACATTGTGTTCAACTGATACCTTTATATAAAGTGCTGTTTCATTTTAATCTTGGAAAAACACAAGTATTAGTTTTTTTTAATCAGAGCATTTGCAATTTTTAGCTGAGAACTTGTGATTTTTAAGCAGAGAAAGCCAAGATCCTTGCTCATAAGTCCTGTGCCCTAGCCCCATAATCATTTTTGTTACCCTCTGCTGGATTCTCTCTAATTTGCCCATGTCCTTTCTGTAGTGGGGGGCCCAAACTGGACCCAGTACTCCAGATATGGCCTCTCCAGTGCAAAATAGAAGGGGAAAATCACTCCACTTGATCTGCTGGCAACGCTCCAACTAATGCAACCCACAATGCCAGGGGTGGCCAGAGGTGCCACATCTGATCCTCCACCAAAGTTGGAGAGACAGTGGGGTGGGGTGGGTGCTGAGTAAACCACTCCAGCTTTCCCCATGCTGGCTTTCCTGCCCTGGCAGCCCAGCGCCTGAGCTGGCAGTCCTGGAACAGTGGGAGGTGTCGAGCTGCACTGTCTCCCGGAGCTGCTTTGGGTGGGGAGAAGTGGGTGGAGCTTTGGGGCACTGTCCCCTGAAGCCACAAATACCATTCTGGTGAGCTGCATATGGCTGGTGAGCTGTGGTTTGGCCACCTCTACACTATGCCATCAGCCTTCTTTGCAAAGAGTACACACTGTTTGTTCATATCTAGCTTATTGTCCACTGTAACCCCCAGGTCCTTTTGTACAGAGCTGCTGCTTAGCCAGTCAGTCACCAGCCTGTAGCAGTACATGGAACTGTCCTGTCCTAATTGTAGAACTTTGCATATGTCCTTATTGAACATGAGATTTCTTTTTGTCCAGTCCTCCAATTTGTGAAGGTCTCTCTGAGTCCTATCCCTACCCTAGCATATCTACTACACCCCTCAGCTCGGTGTCATCTTCAGATTTGCTGAGGTGTACTTTATGCCATCTACCAAGTCATTGGTTCTTTGGCTGAATCTGATATCTTTTATTAGACCAACTTGGTAAAGTCAAGGTATATCACCTCCACTACTCTTCCTGTATCCACAGAGTCGGTCATGTCATCATAGAAGGCAATCAGGTCGGTCATGCATGACTTGGTGACATGTCCTTACTGACTGTTCCTAATCACCTTCTTCTTTTCCATGGGCTTAGAAATGAATTCCTTGAGGATCTGCTCCATGATTTTTCCAGGGACTGAGGTGAAGCTGACTAGTCTGTAGTTCTTAGGATCCTGCTTCTTTCTTTTCTTAAAGCATGGCACTCTATTTGACTTTTTCCAGTCATCTGGTACCTCTGCCAACTACCACAAGTTTTCAGAGATGATGGCCAGCAGTTCTGTAATCACATCAGCACCCTCAGGTGCATTGCATCTGGCTTCGTGGACTTGTACAGGCTCACCTTTTCTAATAGTCCTTAACCTGTTCTTTCACCACTGTTGACTGCTTGCTTTATCCCCAAACTGTGCTGCCAGGTGCAGTAGTCTGGGAGCTGACCTTGCCTGTGAAGACTGAGGTGAAAAAGGCATTGAGTACTTCATCCTTTTCTGCATCCTCTGTCACTAGGTTGTCTCCTCCATTCAGTAAGGGACCCACACTTCCCTGATATTCCTTTTGTTGCTGAAATACTTGTAGAAAGCTTTCATGTTACTCTTCATATCCCTTGCTAGCTGCAACTCTAGGTGCACTTTGGCCTTTCTGATTTCATCGTTGCATGCCTGAGCAATACTCTTATGCTCCTCCCTAGTTGTTTGTCCAATCTTCCACTTTTTGTAAGCTTCCTTTTTTGTATTTTAGCTCACTGAAGAGCTCCTTGCTAATCCAAGCTGGTCTTCTGCTATACTTGCTAGTTTTTCTGCATATCGGAATGGTTCATTTCTGCACCTTCAGTAGGGTTTCTTTAAAATACAACAAGCTCTCCTGAATGCCTGTCTCCCTCCGACTAGCATCCCAGGGGACCCTGCTCATCAGTTCCCTGACTAAGTAAAAGTCTACTTTTCTGAAATCCAGGGGTGTCTATACATGTGCTTCAAGGTGGAGGGGAGGCACTTTAATTAGAGAGCTGCTCTAATTAAAGCACCTGCAGCATCATGTGTATTCAGCGTCTGATGCTTCAAAATGGCAGTGGGGATGCTTAACTAAACCTCATTTGATAAAGTGCCGCTGCCGCCATTTTGAAATGTGGGAACACCGAATACTCGTGACGCAGAGGCTGCTGGAGCACGCTAATCAGCACACTTCAGGAGGCTCATGGTAGACTCAATTGATCTAATTAGCACGCATTGGAGCAGAGCTCCATCACAGGTATAGAAGCCCCTGGGTCCTTACTCTGCCGCTTTCCTTCCTTTGGGGCAGGCTAAGTCCCTAAGAATTTCTTTCATTTATGAGATCTTGCCTCTAAGGATCATAGAATCATTAGAAAATACTTTAAAAAACAGCCCTGTGGAACTGCTTAAAAATCCATTTCTGGATATACATAATCAGGCATAATAATGATTCCTTAACAGGTCTATGCAGTAGGTCAGCAGCCAGGGCATGAATGGAAACCACCGATGAAATCCTGGCCCATTCCAAGTAAACAGGAGTTTTTCCATGAACTTCCCTAGAATAAGAATTTCCTTGTTGGAGTTCTTATGTCAGGACAAGTACACACTCCCTTTTGCAAAGTTATAAATTTCTTCAACCTATGAAAAAAAATCCGCAAAATGTTTTCATTACAAAGCTAGGGATGAAAACAAAGACACGAGCAATAATTATTTAGGGTCTGAGCCATTGGAGTTGATGGGGACTTTTTCACTGACTTCAATGGATTTAAAATCAATCCCTTCAAATGTTTTCTTTTTAGGGTATGAATTAGAAAATGGGACATTTCTTGTATTTTTATAAAGAGGATATATGTCTTTAAGTGCTTTAAGACTAGGAGAATTTTTGTCACATAATGAAAGCTAATAACTGACTTACATTTGGTGTTATTAAGTGGTCATGAAATTATTTGACACAAGTAGACCAAAGCAAAGAATTCATTCTGGCTTGGCGCTGTAATCAAGTCAGAAAATCTCTGCTTTTGTGGGGGGGGGGGATCATTATCAAAGAAGTTTACTGCCAGGTGTTACTGCTTATAGGTAGCTCCTAATTTCACTGAGAAGAGGAACTTAACTCAGATGGGATGAATCTTAAGTTTTGATCCTGTAAGGCACAAGTACCTTGGGAGCTGAGCCATGGCTATAGATAAGGAAGTGGGTGGCAAGGAGGTGTGTCGCACAGTTTGAGGATAAGAGACCCTGGGGAAAGCAGAAGAATGTGTATACAGAGAGCAAGAGGTCAGGATGAAAATAAGGTGCAAACAACCAAGGGGCATTGAAAGGGGTTGGGACACTCATGAAGACTTGGTGCAAGGAACTGTGTGATTAGTATAAATTGGATAGACAGTGTGGTAAGGAATTGACTGGATTAGTTAGCTGTTTGTTTCCAGACTTTGAAAAGTGGAAGGAGGTGTGATTTTAGTAGACAACACCTATACTTTTAATCTTGCCCTTCTGGCATGCCTCACTCTAAGCTCCTTTCTTTCCTTCTCTCTCATGTTCTTTCTTCTCTCTTATACTTTATCCTCTCTCTTATACTCAGTAGCTGATTTTCCATTGCTTTGAACCTTGCAATTGCCCTACAACACAGGCAAGGCAATGGAGAATCAAACTGTTTATGGCTAAACACAGGCCTGCAACTTGAGCAAGCCGTGAACTTAGGAAAGCCTGGATCTAGTTTCCTATCCTTTTGATGTGAACTGTTCTCTGCTTAGAATGGATATATAAATGTACGAACTGGTTAATTTTCAGTAAGGGGGTTGAAGCTGCTCTCTTATTGCTAAGTAATAGTATTGTAAAGGGAATGTTCAGTCAGAGATTAGCAACAACAGGGTTATTCTCTTTACCTGCTTATCCCTTCCTTTGTAAAGTTATTCTTGTTCCCATGTCTCGATCTGTCTGAGGCCTAATTCTGGAGTGTTTTGAATCTTTGAAAATGGCAAGTAATTAGTCAATATGTTTTCACCATATGTATCAAACTCAGTAAAGAGGCAACCATTGGCCTTTGTCATGGCACAGTAAGCGTTTTCTCAGCACTTCAAGTTATGCTGTATGTGGTGGTGAACGCCAAAGAATTTAATGAGAAATTGTATAACATATCATTTGATATAATAATTCACAGTTCACTGCAGTTCACAAATTTGGGGCAAGTCTCTGTTTGGCTTTCCAGCATCCATGCTGTTCATGCTATGGATTCTCCAGGCTGTGTCAGACAAGTAGAGCTTGGTTCCACACTTCCCGGCTCTTTTTGTACATATATGCCCCCATACAAAGCACTTGTAAAAAGCTACTGAATCAAAAGAGTCCTATTTTACAACTCCTTGAAGTGAATGCCTACATAAACACAGTGGAGATTCATACTCACTCTTTCATTCCAATACTTATTTTCCCTCCTTACTCTGCTATTGAGCCAATTCTTTGCTGATGAAGCATTTAGCTTTAATTGTGTCATTACAGACTGAAGTTGGCAAACTGGTTTGTGAACAAAGGGGAAGATTCTCAGCTCAATTCTGCTGACTAAAGCCTAGTATAATTTCAGTGGAAGTGAATGGAGTTGCTCTATTTTCATACTAGAATCAGAGATGAAAGTATGGGTTTTCTGTCTTACTCTGAACACCTTCCTAACTCACCACCTTCAGCTATCCATTGCATAATGGGCCTGAGGCATTTCCAGTTGACCTTATATATGGAATTAGTACACCCTTCCTTGCATTGTCAGCATGGGACAACATATGACATCTAGGATCTGTCAAAGGTGCTCTTAATTTAGCATCTGTTCAAGAGATTCAGTATTCTTAAAGTGCCTTCATCTGAAAACTTCTAACATCAGGAATTGTGTTAACAAGCTCGGTTAGGGCATTTATACACATGCTCTGGGGGGGCACTTTAATTAGAGTGGTTCTGAGAGGCACTCTAATTAAAGCACCTGGAGTATCACATGTATCATCGTCTGGCCCTCCACTGCAAAATGGCAGCAGGGGTGCTTTAACTACAACCCAGTGAACAAGCTTTAGTGCCCCCGCTACCATTTTTCAGCACAAGGATGCTGACACACTTGACTCTGGAGTCTGCTGGAGTAATTTCCATGCTCCAGGAAACTCAATTAATCAAGTCTCCTCTGACGCTCTGTAATTACATTACATCAGAGCAGCCTCACTGCACGTGTACAGTAGACCCCAGATTTACATGATTCCGACTTATGTGTGCCTCACATTTACATGATTTTTATTAGGGTCCAGACTGGAAAATGCCCCTCGAGATGCGCATCGTTCGTGTACATATGCGGATGCTTGCGAGATTCGCATATATACACGAACGCCTCACGAGATTTGCAGGTGGAATCAAGCAGAGCTGTGGCGCCATTGTGCCACAATTGTGGTAGTGGCATCTCAAGATGCATAGGTGAGATGCTAGACGCGCCTCCTAAAGGTGATTCCACCGAGAAAAGGGGGGAAAAAAGCTATGACTAAGGTATACCTGGGGTATGCAACCCCATACTGTTCTATTATTTCCTATAGGGAAAGTCATCCTGATTTACACAAATTCGACTAACATGAAATTCCCCTGGAATGCAATACTTGCATAAATCGGGGGTCTACTGTATAGGCACATTCTTTTGTAGGGAGGTTTTAAATCCTTTTATGCATACTTAATATCTAGCAGCCTAAAGATGAAGCTAGGCACCTACTGGGATTTTCAAAAGAATCAGTGGCAGTAGGAGGCTACCACATACTTGAATATCCAGTTTGACACCTATCTGGATCTTTAGGTGCATAGTACATTTTAAAATCTATCCATTGATGCACAACGTAATCTTTGGCATCCATAACTAGATTTTTTTCACCCCATATTTGTAAATAAAAGGTCTGGCTCAAATTTAGTTCACTTTGAATTTAGCTTAGTAGTATTCCTTTTTGTTGTTTATTTTTATAATACATAATAAATAATCATAATTAAGCATGATATATTGTGCCCACATTGGACAACCAGAGACCTCACTTAGCTATGACTTAGGTAGCATTTGTAAGAAAAGCAGAATTCTTTGAATAAGGTCTGCAGGGTACAGGATCATTAAAATCTTTCTTCTTTTCCCTGTCAGTTAATAATCTTGTTTATGTTATTACATTTAATGAATAAAAATATCAATCTGTACATCAAATGAAGTTTTGTTTACACTATTTAATTGTAGTCTTATCTTCTCTTGAAGTATATTATATGTTTTAATTTTATAATTATCCATTTTATTCATGTGTAACACTTTGCAGAATTACTGTTCACTTGCTATGAGATACACAGAAGGCAAAAGAATGAAAGAGAGGCCCCAGCTGAGAAATTTAGATCTGGAATGGAGTAGTCCAGCTCCACATTTTCCTAAATTTCTGGGTGTTCAAATCCAAGGTTTTTGTTTGGGCTATTATAATTAAAAACTTTAGGAGCATTAGTGTAACACCTCCGAATACTTAAGCCCCAAAGAAAGGCAGGGTTTAAGATGTAACCCTGTCTCCAGTGCTTTCATCTTAGTTAGCTCTAAGTGACTCCTTGCTCAAAACAATGACTTTACATAGTTTTCCATTAGGCATGCTGGCTTTTGCACATCCCAGTCTGTGGCACCTAACTCTCTATGTGCTTATTGCTTAGGGTACCAAAGTACCAGCAAGGTTTTAGAATCTCCCAACACTGTGACACCTAGTAGGGCCATGTGTAGACAAAACAAGGTGCATGTGTGCACGACACTTTAAGATGCCTGGCTGCCTGAGCTGTATGGGGGCCCAGTGCTTCCCTCTGTGACTGCAATGCCCCCTGGGACCGCCCGAGCCAGGTGCCTGCAGGCAGGTGCTGCATGGGGGGGTGCCCACCGCTGCTGTGGGGGGAAGCACCAGCCCCCCCCCGCAGCCCAGGGACCGCTCTGCCCACCAGCAGCTTGCCCTCCTCTGCCCACCACCGGCGAGGCAGGTAAGTAAGTCCTATTTTGAATCTAGCCCTTAATGCTGAAAGTCTAGGATTCTATCAGATCTCATAAACTCACATGGGGATAATTACAAGGCAGTGCCCAGCTTGGCAACCAGAATTCGTTTGCCCCTCGGAGAATGAGAATAAGCAACTCCATTAGATGTGATCAGTTATCAAGCACTCATTCTCAGCCAAAGGATAGAGTGCTTCAGCTCAACGATAGAGTATCAAATTGGACACAGTGCACTCAGTCAGCAGGTTGCCTTTAGAGTCAAAGTCCTTTTTTTGGACTCAAAAATAGAGAGACAAGAAAGAACGGAAAGTGAAAAATCAATAACTGTTTGTATTAAAGTAATGTCTAACATAGACTTCAGATACACAGCACGGCTCCCCCAGAATTCTTATTTTTTGTTAGTTAATTCAGCCCTACAAAAATTTCCTGCATTACTTTGGTTAGGAACTCAATTAATCGAGTCTGCCAGAACGTGCTAATTAGCACATTCCAGCAGCCTCTGCATCATGTATGTTCAGCGTCCCTGCACTTCAAAGTGGTGGTGGAGGTGCTTTAACTAAAGCTGATTAATTAAAATGCCCTGCCACCATTTTGAAGCACAGGATGACACACATGATGCTGTGGGCACTTTAGTTACAGAGGGTCTTAGAGCTGCTGTAATTAAAGTGCCACCCCCTCCATCCCCAGAGCATATGTAAGGACACTCACAGAGGAAGATTCAGTTTCATCTCTTAGGTGTGTAAATGGATTTAAGGCTTAAGTGCAATTCTATTTCACTCTACTCATGTTCCTGAAAAACAACAAATGGTGGGTGGATAGTAGGCCTGTGCAAAGCAACTAGTATTCACTTCAGATTCGGATTTGGATGATTCGGGGGGACAGTGATTCAATTCAGTGATTCGAACCACTGTCCTGAATCGATTCGGCCAAATCAGCCAAGTCAGCTGGGCTCATCCTGGCAGGTGGGTCCAGGGGCTCTTCTTGTTTGTTTGTTTTCTTAAAGGGCCGGAGCTGGCTCGGGTGGGGCATCTGTGGGGGGGAGCTGGGGGAGCGAGGGGGAGTCAGGGGGCTCACAGCAGAGCTCCCTATGCAGCATGGGGCAGTGGGGGGCAGTGGGGATCACCCCCCTGCCCAGCAGCACACAGTGAGCACTGGGGCTTTTCTTTAAAGCACTGGGAGCAGGGGCAGGTGGGGCAGCCATGGGGGGAGCTGGGGGAGCAGGCAGGGGTTGGGGATCTGAGGGAGCGGGCAGGGGTTGGGGGCACTGCCAGGGGTCCCCCCATGCCCCCGTCCCCTATGCCTAGTACTTACCAGCTCCTAGTCTGGTTGCAGCAGGAAGCTGCAGCCGCTGGGGACTGTTCGAATAATCAAAGCTCTCTGAATCTTTTCTGAAGATTCAGAGAGCTTTGAATCGATTTGGACCTTTTAATTGGTCCCCTGATTTGATTTGGATTCAGAGATTTAGCCACCGAATCAGGCCGAATCTCCTCCAAATCGAATCGTTACCTGAAGCTTTGCACAGCCCTACTGGATAGGCCTTTATCTTCCTTACCTTGTTTTGTGACTCAGTTGTAAGTGTCAAATGATGGTGCATTATGAAAGTAGATAGATTTTCAGAGTTTTGAACATGGTAGATTAAAATCACATGTAGCTGCTCTAGTCCACTGAGACGCCTAATAAGCAGAATAGAATCTGGCATGTAGTGCCCTCTTTTGGATTCATTACCCAATATTTATATATGAAGGTAGTAAGGAAGGTCAGAGGAACAGCCAAGAAAACACCCAGGTAAATACAGTGGAGCAGGAGGAAAATGCAAGCAATCATACTAGTACAGCTGGGCAAGAGGATAACTTGCAACCAGATAAATACAGAACCAGAAAGCTGAGCTTTCCCCTATACAAAGGAACAGATGAGATAAGTAGTTTCAGATGTATTATAGTTGTTGTATTGTTTTTTCCTTGTCCCTTATTGTTTTACTTTTTTTCTGGGTAGCTTTTTAAACCTAAATTTTGAACCCCCCCCACCTACTTCTTGTTTGAATACAATCACTATTAAGTGCCTTCCAAAAAAGGTCTCTCTTGAGGGGAGGAACCATTTAAGGAAGGAAAAAATCTGCTTTAGCAAGTGGTATAGCCAAGATGCATTTCCCATTTAGCACTTGGAGATGAAAATATCATAATATTTAAATCAGTTTTGAAAACTTTCCATGAAAAAGGGGAAGGGAAAATAACACTGGTTGAACATAAAGAAAGGCCAAAAGGAGTTCAGTTACCATAGCGATTATTACTGGCAATTGGTACTCAACAGCAGATTGGGCTCTGTTACAATATTTTTATTAATATCTTTTCTTAATTGGTTATTTATGTGTTCTGGATCAATCTCTGTGCCAGGTCCAGATTTTCCTCTTTACCTGTCACTCTATGTGACATGAAGCAGTAATGACTGTGCCAGATATCAACCACTTCCCCAATCTGTAAACATTAACGGGTCAGAGGTGTATAACACGTGGATGAGTCACTTACATTTGGCTTTGGCTGGAGAGAAAAAACAAAGAAATTGTCACAGAAAAACTCAGAATTGTTGCTCAGTTTCAAGGTGAGTACTGTTTCCTATATTTATTGGTATAATCATTATTACTTTTTTTACTTGCAGATCCAGCAGATAAAATGGAGGTTTCCATCTCACTTCTCCTCTGCTTAATAATTATAAACACTGGGCCCAACTACATGAGACACTTAATGTGCAGTAGATTAATTCAATTGCACATTAGCACGTCACAGCAAAAAACGTGCTAATGTGGAGTAAAATTAATCTATTGCGCATTAAGCATCACAAAAAAGACCGGGCACTTTTGCTACTGCTCATTAGTTTCATTTTCATATTAGAGGCACTAAACTTAATGTGCACTAGTAAAGGTGCATTAACGCATGTGTAGACAGTGTGCCCACTGTCACTTAAAATAAGTTCCTAATGTTAAATAAACCGGAAATTCGGTACACTTCATATGATACAGCCCTTTTCTCCTTCTGAAAAAATCTGGGAGTTAGTCTTTTGTAGAAAAAGCCATCATCTACTTCTGTAGAAATGCGCTGGTGTGTATTTAAGAGATACTATCAAGATGAAGTGTTTTTGTTTTTTTTTAAACTAACTTGACTTTTACCAAGACAATTTTTGATCCTTTGCTAGAGCACCCTTATCATAGTAAGCTAAGAATAAGATATTTTTACCAGTTGTGGTAGGGCTTTCGTGCTCCCTATCAGGTTAAGAGGGATGCTTTTTGGTATACCTGAAAGCAACACATCTGGATTCTTTTTCCTTTTATCTCATGCATAAACTCCTTTCTGCCTGCTCTCATTTGACTTCAGTTTGAGCAGCTGCTGCTGCTGTTCCCAGTACCATGTTCTCCTGCAGGACTTGGGGAAGTTACTCCAAAATCAGCAAAACATGAAACAGTATATACAGGGTGGAGCACAAATTAGCTGAGCAGGGGGAGGAGAGAAAGAAACATATCCCCCCTCCTCTTATCTTCTTTAAATATAGTCATCTCTGTGGTTACGTGTAACAATAGCAGGCATTGCATTTCAGATGGAAATGTGATTTTCTTAGCTGAGGGTGTCACTTTAAGCAAACAAAGTTAATTCTACTTCCTTTTATGGAAGGCCTAATCTCATTACCCAAACCACAAGTAGCATAACATACTATATTCCCATCTGTCAGAAGAACTTAAAATAAAGGTGGAAATTGTTTTTATATTTTGTTTCCCCTTCCCACAAACCCCTCAATAGACTTTAATTATCACATCGGACCTATTTGCACCTGTTCAGATCCTTCAGCCTTTGCTTGTGTCTCCTGGGAAATGAAATGTGCCCAGGGAATAAAAATGCCTATTGCTAGACTTTAAAATATGTAGCCGTACTCAGTTCGTATCAGATACAAATAAAAGCTGAGCCTCAGATCCATGACCCCATTCCACCTGTTGCCCAATTCTTTAGCAGAAATTCCCAGAGTGGAGGAACTTTCAAATGACCTCAATTGGACATAATCCTTTCTATGTCAATCAAGCTGCTGCATAGCCCATGTATAGGTGAAACATCTGGGTAAAATCATACCATACCAGATGTAACCCAGCAGGCAGCAGCTCTTCCCTTTCCCTCCTCACCTGAGCATATCTTGCGTCATTGCTTGTGTACACCAGGAATACTTCCAATGAGCCACATTCTTGTCTAAGGAAGCACAAACCCAGCTAAGGAAGTTTCCTGAGCATTGCTTCAGTGTAGGCAGAATCTGTGGGTTGTAGAGAGTTGAGTAAATGGAGACAGTCCTGGGACAAAGAGAGAGACTGTGGCATTTACCAGTTGCTGGAATGGTTACATGGTCAGATCTGGGGCCACTGGTCAGGAAGGAACAAAGGGGTATATTTGCCCCTTTGCCAGATCCTATTACCAGGCACCACTAAACCAGAGTAGAGAATGTATGTTCAGGACATCACACTGGCATAAATATAATGTAAGCAAGAGGAGAACTTAAACCAGATTTATTACACAGACAATGTACCCTGTAGGCCTGGTCCTCATCTTACCGTAATGTTGCACTGGGGTTACCCCTATAACCAGATGCTCTCCTCAATTGCACCAATATAAATGCAGCCCAGCACAGTTCCACCATGAGCAGAATTTAAATGCGCTTCAGTGGCGTTAATTTTGGATTTGCACTGGGGTGAAATTAAAAACCAAGCTCATTGACTCCAGCATGATTGTTTTTGCCGGATGGGGCCCTAGGATCCTTAAACACTACTTTAAAAAGAAGAGCATTCAACTACACCATGTGGCAATTCTTTGCTCATTGCAAACCTGCAGTCACCAGCAGTGAGAGGATAATTCATAACCCCTACCCCCACAACAGTGTTTTGCATCCTCTCCTCATTTGAAATGACCTTTACGCAATGATAATGTCTACCTTGTTGAGTCTTAATTGCTTAATTAGAGAAATGGTTTTTCAGTTAAACAATCATTTGAAAAAACCTTACTTTTTAATTGTAACTAGGTTGTTTTCTTGCTTTTTAATCTCAATCAGCAATATTTTAAGAGCTTCAAAAGGACACCATCAAGGATTTTATTTTACTTTGAGAATCTTTATTTATTTATTTTACTGAGTGCTGATTGGTAGTTTGAAGCAGAAATCACTCTCTTTATGGTTCCTCCTCTCACCATTGTGCATACATGATGCTTCACTACTGCTTGCAAGCAGTGTGTTCCCTGGTTTCTTACTGAATAGTCAAATCTAGGTTTCGGATGGGATCATAGTTTATTTCTCATGAGATACATCATGGAGCTGAAACATACTCAGAGAGCAAAGCCTACAGAACCATTTAATTCTTACTTAAGGCTTTTGTCGAGTGAAACTTGATTGGCCTGATTTTCTTGTGTTAGCTGTATTTTGGTTACTGTCATACATGAGGCACTGGGCTGCACTTGCTGACTTATTTCTGGAGGAATACTTAGAGCAGGGGTGCTCAATTCCTGGACCACGGGACAGATACAGCTCACAAAGCCAAATCATCTGGCCCTCATGGCTTCCCCAGGGTCCAAAAATTTGGTGTCAGGGGACCGGGTCAGCCTTAATTGCTGCTCCCTTGTTGCCAGATTTCTGGACCTGTGGGGAACCTCGTGGTCCTGAGAGCATAGCCCTGCAGGCTAGATCATTGGCACGACGTGGCCAGGCTGGGGTGGTGTGGGGCCCAGTCCTGGGCCCTGTGCTGGCCTGAGCTGAGGCTGTGCAGGGCCCAGAACCCAGGCCCTGGACTGGCTCTGCCACCAGTCATCCAGCTCGTGGTGCCAAAATGTTGAGCACCACTTATTTAGGGGATCTGGCCTGTGCCAAACAATGAATTTGTGTAGGCTTGTTATTGACTTATTTGTTTTGAAATTTCATAGATTTCATAGACATTAGGGCTGGAAGGGACCTCGGGAGATCATCGAGTCCAGCCCCCTGCCCAAAGGGCAGGAAGTCAGCTGGGGTCATAGGATCCCAGCAAGATAAGCATCCAATTTACTCTTGAAGGTGTTCAATGTAGGTGCTTGAACCACCTCTGCTGGCAGGCTGTTCCAGACCTTGGGGGCTTGGACAGTAAAGAAATTCTTCCTTATGTCCAGCCTGAAACGGTCTTGCAGGAGTTTGTGACCGTTCGACCTCAACATCCCTTGGGGCGCTCTGGTGAAAAAATGTTCCCCCAGATCCTGGTGGTCACCCCTGATAAACTTATAGGTGGCCATCAGATCACCCCTGAGCCTACGCTTTTCCAAGCTAAAGAGTCCCATGGCTCTCAGCCTGTCATCGTAAGATCTGTTTTCCTGACCTCTGATCATGTGCATGGCTCTCCTCTGCACTCTCTCAAGCTTCTCCAAATCCTTTTTGAATTGTGGAGCCCAAAACTGGATGCAGTACTCCAGCTGTGGCCTCACCAAGGCCGAGTACAAGGGGAGAATGACGTCCCAGGATTTGCTCGAGAAGGATCTATGAATGCAAGCCAGCGTTTTGGTCGTTTTACTAGCCGCAGCATCGCATTGCAGGCTCATGTTCATCTTGTAGTCAATGATGATCCCCAAGTCTCTTTTTTCTGTAGTGCTATCCAACGTAGCACTGCCGAGCCTATAAGGAAGCTGCAGGTTTTTCCTCCCAAGGTGGAGAATCTTGCATTTTTCGGTGTTAAACACCATGAGGTTCTCGTCTGCCCATTTGCTGAGCTTGTCCAGGTCAGCCTGGATCACCCGCCTATCTTCTGGCGTGGATGCTTTGCCCCAAAGTTTGGTGTCATCAGTGAACTTGGCCAGTCCACTCCTGACTCCAGTGTCCACATCGTTAATGAAGATGTTGAACAGTATGGGTCCCAGGACAGAGCCTTGAGGGACCCCACTGGTCACAGGACACCACAATGAGTGACTGCCATCAATAACAACCCTCTGGGTCCAACCACAGAGCCAATTTCCCAGCCAGAGGATCGTGGTGGAGCCAAGGCCACAACTGGCCAGTTTGGCCAAGAGGTGATCGTGGGATACCAGATCAAAGGCTTTTTTGAAGTCAAGATATATGACATCAATCTCTTCTCCCTTGTCCAGGTGATAGGTCCCCTGGTCATAGAAGGAAATGAAATTGGTCAAACAAGACCTACCCGCAACAAACCCGTGCTGGCTATCCCTTAGAATGTTAGCCTGGGCCAGTCCATCAAGGATGGCCTCCTTAATAAACTTTTCTAAGATCTTCCCCAG
This sequence comes from Crocodylus siamensis, assembly GCF_052110815.1. NCBI lineage: Eukaryota > Metazoa > Chordata > Crocodylia > Crocodylidae > Crocodylus > Crocodylus siamensis. The sequence goes on from NC_143404.1 coordinate 62,333,586, forward strand.
GATATAAGTCAGGCTAATGGGCCTGTAGTTAGCCGGATCCACTCTCCTCCCTTTCTTGAAGATCGGCACCACATTGGCCTTCTTCCAATCTTTGGGCACTACACCAGAGCACCAGGAGTTTTCAAAGATCTGTGCCAGAGGCTGGGCTATGACGCTCGCCAGCTCCTTGAGTACCCTGGGGTGCAGGTTGTCAGGGCCGGCTGACTTGAAGGTATCCAGCTTCTCAAGGTGTTCCTTCACGAGGTCAGCATTTATGGAGGGTAGGGGATCCCCATCACCCGGATCTCCCTGTCCCATAGAAGGCATGCGCGTCCCATGGGACTGATGAAAGACTGATGCAAAGTACCTATTTAATAGGTTGGCTTTTTCCTGGGCGTCAGTTGTCAGTTGCCCCATCTGGTTTAGCAGGGGTCCAACATTGCCCTTGCTTTTCCTCCGGCTCCCCACATATCTGAAAAAGGACTTTTTGTTGTCCTTGATGCTTGAAGCTAGTTGGAGTTCAGTTGCAGCCTTGGCTTTCCTGGTTTGCTCCCTGCAGGACCGGACCAGCGCAGAATAATCCTCCTTGGAGGTGAATCCTGTCCTCCATCCTTTGTAGGCTTTCCTTTTTAGCCGCAGGAGGTCCGCTAGGTCCCTGGAGAGCCAGGAGGGCTGCTGTGCCTTCTTGCTGCCTTTCCTCCGTGTTGGAATAGATTTAGCTTGTGCATTGAGGATCGCTTCCTTGAGAAGCAACCACTCTTCTTGAACTCCCATCTCCCTGGGGTCATGGTCCCTGAGGGCCTGACCGACAAGCCTCTTGAGCTTGTCAAAGTTGACTTTTCTGAAGTCAAGGATTTCTGTGTTGCTCACTGACTTGCCAGCTTTACGGCGGATGGTGAAGGTGATCAGCTTGTGCTCGCTGTCACCCAGCTTTCCATCGATCACTAGGTTGCCGATTAGGTCGTCCCCCGTAGCCAGTACCAGGTCGAGCAGCGCTTTGCCTCTCGTTGGCCCATAGACTTCTTGAGTCAGGTAGAGGTCATCCATGCATGAGAGAAAGCTTTGCGACTGCTCGGGTTTTGCTGAGTGATCTTCCCAGGAGATGTCTGGGTAATTGAAGTCACCCATGACAACCAAGGTCCTGGAGCAAGCGGCCTCAGTCAGTTCCCGGGCAAACTCCTGGTCAAGCTCAGGACTTTGAGTGGGAGGTCTGTAGTAGACTCCCACTGTTGTGTCCCCTGTGCCATTTTTCCCATGAATTTTTACCCAGAGGGTCTCTAGCTGTCCATGCTGGTCGCCAACATCAACTTGCAGGGACATGTAGCTTTCCTTCACATAAAGAGCTACACCCCTGCCCTTTTTGTCAACACAATCCCTCCTGTACAGGGTATAGCCCTCTATACCCGTGGTCTAGTCATGGGTGGAGTCCCACCAGGTCTCCGTTATCCCAATGACGTCATAATTCTTTGCACTGAGCAGGAGGACAAGCTCCTCCTGCTTGTTACCCAGGCTCCTGGCATTAGTGTACAGGCAGGCAAGTGTGCCCTTAGGGGCTCTTGCCTTGCCCACAGATTGTGCCAGGGCTGGGGCAGGGGTGGGCTCCCTTAAGTGCCTTGGTCCGCTGGCTTTGCAAGGGTCGCTCAGTGGGCCAGCAGTGGCAGTAGTCCCCCCATCCCCCAGCAGGCTTAGTTTAAAGCCTGGTGGAGCAGGTCAGCCAGCCTGGCTGAGAGGACCCTCCTCCCCAGGGGAGAGAGGTGGAGGCCATCTCTTCCCAGCAGCTCGCTGCCTCTCTCGCCAAAGAGCGGGCTGTGGTCATGGAAGCCAAAGCCTTCCTGATGACACCAGCTTTGCAGTCTTTGGTTCACTGCGTGGATCCTCCTCTCCCTCATTCATGTCTGAACTGGGCTAGCGTTTTTGTGCAATGGGATAGCTATGCCTATATGAGAGGTGTAGCTGTCTTACACTGGTGTAGCTTACGCCAGTCAGAAACAGAGGCCATTTAAACTAGTGCACCATTTAATGCACAAAGGTTTTGCACCAGTGCAACAAAGCTCCAGTGCAGCCAAGACCTAAGGAATGATATTCCAAGCCTTGCTGGTGGCAATAAGACAAAATAAGGTGGATCAAAGTTAAAACCAAAGCAACCAACAGTAAGTAAATATATTGCTGCAATAGAAATAGGGGACTAAAATATACTGTAGGCCAAATGTACCACTAAGGTCTGGGACCGAAGTTTCATAAACCTGTTTGACCCAAATGAGTTAACCCTGATACTACATGCACCCAGGTGTACCTTAAACCAGATTCAGCCATTTTGAAACTGGTTTATGTGCACTAAATTTCTGTTCTGTTACAGGTTTAAACCAGTTTCTCATGACTTAAGTTTATGTGTAACTTCAGTCTCTAGACCGGATCACTTACATCCATAAAGTGAGACGGGCTTGGCTTTTGTGCCAAAAAAAAGGGGACCATGAGCTAATCTAAGTGGCATAGGTTGTAAACAGAATTTCAAAACTTGGCTACTTTCTTATCATTAGCTTAATGATAATAATGCTTAGAAGTCCCTCTGTGTTGGGCACTGTACAGCTGTACAGACACAATAGAAGAACAGCGCCGTGCTGGGGAAATGTGCTAGTGCTGAATGTGCTGGCTGGGTACCAGAAACAATAGAGCAACATTAGTATGGCAGTCTGCCCAGGCTAATATAGCCTGCTCCTCAGCTGGACTAACTAGTTTGGATGGAGTTCCACGTTGTCCGACTTTTCGTACCTGACTAGTTCATTCAGATCTGCATCAAGGGTCTCTGCATAGCACTGTTTTGTGAGGTATAGAAATGAGAAATGGTCCCACCCCGAAAGATCTCACACTAAATAGACAAGGCAGGAAGTAGTATTATCCCCATCTGATCACAAGAAAAAAAAGGCCACCCAGCAGGACAGGCAAGACCACTTTACAAGAGGGGCTCAATTGGCACAATGTGTTTATTTTACCATGTGTCTATCAAAACTCTCTCTCAGAGATGATAATGGGTGCAAAACTGTTAGGAGGGAGGAATTCACTGAGAGTTTGGTTTCATTTAGTTTGTCATTTGTATGTGTCTTGGTTAACAGTTTAAGAGAATGGAGGATCTCAGTCTTTGATGATCTGCAAAATTCACCTGCCGCTGTACACATCTGACACCATAAACTCTCACTGCTGCACTCTCGCTTTGAAAGTCAGGAGAAGAGGAAACTCTAGAGTGGATTATTCTGTGGCCTGAAAAGAAACTTGCAACTAAGGAAAATTGATGTTGTAAGAACAAAAGGCCAATGACACTTCGAAATGATCCATGTGTAATACATGTGTGCTAGCCTTAGGTCACACAGGGCCGTGATTTTTAGGGGAAAAAATGGATAAAACTTAGCAGTTTGAAAATATGTATTTTACTTCAGGGCACTTTCAAAGGCCTTTTTATTGTGTCAACATCCTCTAGACCATTTCTACATTTTGTCTCATATATATTATTCATAATGTCTATTTTAATACAATGTGGGTCAAGCCATTGATCTCCACTAATGTTTTGCTACAAGTAATATTGCTTGGAATGAAGTCTTGAAATGTTATTGATGTCAGTGAATATTGGGGTGTAGTCTAACAGGAGTAGTGAAGTACTCCATCACTCCAATGCAGAAAGCCAATGCGATCTCTCTCTGTTTCACCATCAGGCCTCAATGGAAATTAGTAGTGTATGCAACTTGTGATCACACTCTGCACTGGGTCTTCTGGACAAGGGCAAGGAACAAGCCTGAAGACCAGGAAACCTGAATTCGATTCCTGTCTCCATCACAAACTTGTTCTGATTGAGACAAATTTACATAGGGTGCCTACACATGTGCTCCAACACCTTCTAACTAGAATGGGCTAGAGCAGACTCGATGAATCTGTGGCTATCTCCGCACTGAAGCACCTCCGTGCCCCACCAGCACCTCCACAGCACGCTGAGCCAGGTCAGAGCAGCCCCAGGCTGGCAGGTTGACCCCTGGGGCCCCCTGCCACATGCAGCTGCTCTGCCCCAACTCAACGTGCTGCAGTCTGGGGCATATGTGCAAATGCGGCACCCAGGAGCAATAAACTCTGGCATGAACTGTGCTGGAGTTTCTTCAACTGCATTAATAGCATGTGTAGATGCACCCATAGAGTGGGGAAATGTACACATATATGCAGTGTGCATTCCTGCATACTCCCTGTGCATGGTGAAGAGTGAATTATAGCTGGAACTGTAAGTTGCAGTAGCTTTCATACTTCATCCAGCACCTACTTCATGACTCAAGCCAGATGCAGTAAAGCAATTGCTATTGTAGTAAATGGGACTGTTCATTTGCTCAAAGTTAGGCACGTAATGAAGTACCTTGCTAAATTTTCAGCCCTCTGTATCTACTCATAGGTTGTAAGTGACTTGCATTGTAAAAGGAGCTGCTGTTGGGCAAGTTCTGGCTGTGCTTAGCAGCCTTCTTTTCACTCCTTGATCCTTTTCATGCATTATTAACATGCAAAGGGGACAGTGAGGCCCATTGTTTATAGTGCACTTTGGGAGTCCTTTGAGTAGAAATCATAGGCACTAACTTTTATTTTTGCTGGACCGAGGGCTAAGATGATAGATACGTGGAAAGTTTTACGCATTTCAGGTGATAGCCCTCTTCCCAAGGGGCGGTAGGGCCCCAAGTACTCAGCACCTCTGGTAGAAATGACCTCTTTGTTATCCCCACAGTGAAATAAAGAGTAGTGAAACCCCTTCCTCATGGGCACATAGGGAGTTGGTGTCAATTGGGCATGAAACCATAGAGTTCTGATCCACACTTTCAAACCCTGCCCATTGTTACTGTTTACCCTCCTTTCTATGCCCAGGTGTAAAAATAACATGTCAAAAATGCCAATTACATTCAGAGAAGCTTTTATAATTAATTTTCTAGAAAACCGATGCAAGCTGTGTTATGAAGAGACTTATTTTGTATGGCGTGGAAACATTATTGAAATGCTATGCTTTGCAACCATTTGCTATTTAAATGCTCAAGGAAATATTTTCTCTTCCTTAAGGGAGATTATTGAAACCAGGAAGTCCTAACAAGGCAAGCTGGAATGGTTAAAAACTCTGTTTGATTAGCCTTGTGATCTGCCCATTTCTAATTTGAGGAAAGAGAAAAAATGTGAGCATTAAAACTGAGAGCCAAGCAGAATTTCTCCTCTTAATAGGTAGTTAAAAAGTGCTCGCTGTGGCTTTGGCAGTGGAATTCAGAACTGAGAATCAGACCACTGATTAGGTTAAAAGGACTTTTTCACTGACACAATGCTCAACAGCATAGGCTGCTCGCTCACTCCCTTCATGTCTTAAGTTGTCTGACTCTGAACCCAGTGACTGATTATTATTATAATATTTTATATTCCGCTAGTGCCCCAGGCCCCACATTAGAGACTCCTATTGTGCTAGGTGCTTTACATGCATGCATTAAACCTTAATCTCTGCCCCAAAATGTCTATAGGTTTAGTTAATTGAGAATCTTGTTTATGTTTGCAGGTTCTGTCGAAGCAGTTTTAAGAAGTGTTTAGCTACTCAGGCCATTTAGACTAAGCACCAGTGAAAGCTAGCTGTGAAGTCCATTATCTTCCTGGGTATACTAAAATGGGAATGGTGAAAAATGCTGCTTTATCCTGGAAAGTGTTTGGTAAGCTTTGTCTATAAGTGAAAGTTTCCAGTAGTAAAATGTGCAAACCGAATGCAGAATGCAAAGAGGTTAAGTATTTGCCAAACTCTTCACAATATAGTAAATGACTCCACTTCTGCTTCTTTTCAACTCCCGCTCCCTCCTCACCCCCTTATTTATCTCCTGTGTGCAAAGGAATGCTTTTCCATTGCAGGAGGGTCTGCAGTCCACTGACTAAAGGCCCTGGACTCAACTTTAGGAACTGGTAGAGGGTTTTTTCTCAGCTGTGAGAAACTGGTAAACCCCAGTCTGTATTCATATGCTCCCTGGATGCTGGCCCTGTGTCTTCCTTCCGCAAATATTCAACTTAGCTTCTAAGCTCTGGTTAAATATTTGCTGAGAAGTTTGGGCCTGATTCTGATGTCGTCTCATTTTTCATCAGGTTACTCCTCTGAACTCAGCTGGTTACTCCTGTTCCTCCATGAGAGCAGGTAGCTGACTCCTGAGTATGTGTGAGAGCAGATTCAAGACATGTGGAGATATATTGAGAGATATATCAAGCCTCTTGCTAAAACAAACATGCCTTCTAATGTTCTTTAGCTATTTCTAGCACAGTGCAGGAAACTGCTCTTTCACTACTAGGCAAAAACAAATTCCTCCCCAACCCTCAAAATGCCTTTTTTCCCCATTTGTTTTTTGTTGAATTAGAAGGAGTCCTGCCTAGGAAATACTGAAGTCCAGGGCTACACAAGATTTTGTTTCCAGGTCCTTTCACTTCCAGAACAATTCCTGCTGAAGTGTACTTATCTTGAACTTATTTGGCCTCTACTACACTGGAGGGATGATGATTGAAGCATGGTAAATGTGTAGGACTAGAACAAACCTGAAGGGCTGGGGACAGACATTCAAGCCTGAGCCTGAATTGATTCAATCTGCGCAGGTTAGTCTAACCTGGCTAGGCTAAATCACTTTGTAACTGCACAGACATCCCAGACATGCAGGCACATGCCTGCAGTTGTTCAGGCTAGATGTTGCATAAACCCGTTTGAGCCAAATCAGTTATGTCTGATGCTACATTCAGCCAAGTTGATCTTAAACTGGTTTCGACCATTTTGAAACTGGTTTATGTGCACTGAGCTTCTGTTCTGGTACAGGTTGAAACCAGTTTCTGATCACTTAAATCGGTTTAAGTGTAATGCCTGTCCCCAGCCACAATGACCAACTTCAACTCTTTAAGCATAATCTAGTCCACTCCCCAAGTGAGTCATGAATAAAAATTATGGATTTGCTAGATAGCAAATATATGACTCTAGTCCCCTCATCCTTAATTGTTTCCTCCTTTTTCCTTGCAAAATTACTGGGGTGTTTTAAAATAACGTGCCTCTGTTTCCCCATATACAAAATAGGATTATATTACCCATCTGTGTTCCATGGGCACTTGGAGGCATAATTGTAAAGTTTTTTTTTAATCCTGTATAGGCAAAGGGCACAGGATTGATGTGAATACCAGATCAAAAGACCTCTATAATAATATTTTGTACTTGTGAAACTGTAGCACCACTCACTGGCTTTGCTAGAGAAATTCCATGTGGCAAACCCAAGCAATATTGCCCGGCTTATCTGGTGACAATAGTGATTTCCAGAATGCTGGAAAGATGTACTCCATCCTTACACTGTTTGCTGTAGCCCAAAGGATCAAAGATAAGGATTATAATGGCTATGTTCAAGCAAAGGATTTGTTGATTGGGGTTTATCCTTTTAAATATGTGTAAGTCATAGAAAGCTGTGCAGTCAGAAGTATTGACTTCATTGATCTCTGCCAAGAGCAGAAGAAACCCATGTGGGTTGAAGTGGAAGGGCTGTGTGTAATGCTTGTAATAAAGATGTTATCTGATATATGAGAGAGTGCTTTTTTCCTAACTGTGGAAAATTAGAAATCCAAATTGTAAGTACACTGGTAGGCCCAATGACAAGTTAACTGTGGCATTATTATTCTTCCATGATCAATATTCAGTCTTAGGTTCATATGTTCCCATTTCAGGGCAGCTGAAACAGCGACACAACTCCTAGTTCTGCATTGTTTATAGGTTTTACAAAGAAAGCATTTCTGTGAATCAAATTAGGGAGCATGATGAACTAGAGATGCAGAGAGCAGTACCTTCATCATTCAGGATAAAGAAAATATAGCACAGCGTATGATGCTGCCATTGAAACCTGACAAAATGTGCCATCTGGCTAGCTGGCATTGCAGGGGATGACAAGAAAAACAAGTGGAGTTAAAGGTGTTCACCATGCACATGATTAGCAGAGAGTTAAATTGTCACTGCTGGATCCATCTTCTTTAAAAATCTGTATTTACTCTTTAATAGAATCTACAGGAAAAGCAACACGATCGCTATAAACGCAAGAGATAGATGCTGATGTTTTCAGCGTGTCTGGTGAGACGCGGGGCTTGAAACATTTTAGACTATTGTGCTATATTATTATAAGAGTCTTACCTCCCCAGTGGCACCAACAGAAATTTATGGAGCCTGAAAGACAAAGTAGAGCCCAAAGAGGGGAGACATGTCTCTATCCCGGAACAGTTCATCTGTTGATCACATTTTCCCCGAGTTACTGAGCCTTTTGTGGAAGGGGGAAAAAAAAAGGTGGGTTTAAAACTATCATGTCTGACCTCCATTTTCTCTTTTACTGTGGAGAAAGCTGTTGAAACCTGTGTGCATAGGAAAATGCCCAGCCGCATATCTACAAATGGCCTCTCCTTTTTTTTAAAAAAAGGACTCAGTGTTTTAAGCCGTACCTCCTCCGTCATCACCACTGCCTTCAACTTTTGAACCCTGTCAGCCATAAATAGGGGGTCGGAGCAGGAGGAGCCCCTACCACCAAACACAAAAAAAAAAGATCTGGAGAATTCTCAAGGGGACAATTGAGCACTATCAAACACAACTGCAGTAATACTTTACTGTCTGCTGCAGATATTGAGCCCTCATTGCAGTAATTGTCACGGTGACAGAGCTGGGAACACTTGCTGTAATTAGGACAGTTGTTTTGTCATGTGTAACGATCTGAAGAGAAGCAAGGAAAAGAGGCGAATGAGCACTAATCTGCTGTAGTGTAGTGAAGGAGAACTATGCATGCACACAGAAAAATACAGCATGGCAGCTAATATATTGCAAATTCAGATGAGCAGGCATTTTGAGAAGGTGCAGAAATAAATGTTAAAACAATACATCTGTTCAGGATAGTCTGTGCTTCCTCCAGTAGCTCATTGTATCGGGCATGGCAAGTGCAGTTGTTTTATTACAGAGGTTTGTTGAAGGTGAATTTGGTGATTGCTGACACAATTCCTAACCAGGATTAAAAAAAATAGGCAGGTTAAAAGGGATTTGGGGTTATAAGTAGATGTCTGTGAGTTATGTGTATGTTCCCTGCTGAATGTGGTAGTTAGAAATCATAATAATAATAAAAAAACGGATAGTGAAATATCAGGGAAACTTATTATTTGGAGTTATTACCTTTCTCAGGTCATTTTGTCACCCATATCATCTTAAGTGTGCCCCAGTATTTATCCACCCTTCTGCTTTCTTCTGTTCCTTCTACATAGGTTGTTAAAAATAGGCTTTATGGTTTTTATGTTGTTGTATACCTAAAGGTCTTCTAAATCGATTACCAGTACGCTAAGCTCTTCTATTGTAATGGAAAGGCTATATTGTCCTTATTTGAGCTTCATCCAGTGATAAATGCTAGCATGCAGAACTAGGAAATTAGGGAAATTGCTTTCATTTTGGAATGAATAGGTCCAGAACTGTAAGGTATCTAGTGACGTTTGTGACACCAGGAGTGTTTTACGAAACTCTCACGTTGTAAAGCTGATGAGGGCTAGAGATTGGGTGGTGACAGCATGCTGACTGTTTATAAACACCTGTGTATATATTTTGCATGCATATCTGAGGAAGCCCTGAAGGACCTCCGTATCTTAGACATCCTGTTTTGACCGTTCTAAAACGAGCCCATGCCTTGGATCTCTTCAAAATTGAGATTGTTTTGTGTCCAATCTCCTCTGCCACACACAATCGGTTATAGCCTTTCCCCTTTTTAGCTAGGCATCATCCCTGTAGCAACCACATCATTTGCTTACCTAAAAAATTATCAGCTTTAATCCTGTTGAGTTACTGGAGGAGAGAGAATCTGGTGGCTATTATGACTTCTGACAGCCCTTACTCCACATATTGCTATTGTTGTATCGACCACCTTCTAATACCCATGATACTACACAAGTAAAAATCACACTTCATGGTTTTACTGTTCAGAGATAAGACTATAAGTAGAGTGAATTGAAAATTTCCCATAGGACCTTTAATGGAAAAATGTATTTTCAGCTAAATGCATTTTTCCACAGAAAGTATTTGCTTTCCACGGGAAATATTACATTTTCATTCCCAAGCCAGAAAAAAAAACAAAAAAAACTCTTCAGGCACATAAGAAAATGTTTTCAATTTTATATGAAAAAAATGGTTTCCCAGTTTTCCACGAAAAACTGACATTTTCCACAGCAACATAAAAATATTTTCTAACCAACGCTACTGATGATGGCTCATCATCACATTGCACATAATATTATGATGAATTTTTTTCAAGGATATTGTCGTAGATAAAGAGTTAACATATGATTTTTGAGCAACCTTAAGTCTTAATGTCTTGAATTTCTAATCATTAGGATGGAATTTTCAGCTGTATTCAGCATTGGTCTAATTCTGTTTCCATTGAAGAAGATATTTTGATTAGACTGGTACTGAGCACTAGGGCTGCGCAAAGTTTTGGTTGCTGATTCAATTCAGCAGGGATTCAACCTGATTCAGTGGCCAAATCTCCAAATCTGAATCGAATCAGGAGACCCTTTAATCACTCCGAATTGAATTGAAACCCTCCGAATTGATTCGGAGAGATTTGGAAAGATATGGCGATTCAGACGTAGACACAACTTTAAATGTTTTTTCTGCATACCTCAAGGTACCAAGTGGCTTGTAAATGCTGCAGTGCTGGGGCGGATGGAGCATCCTGCATGAGTGTGGGGGGCTCCCCAGCATGCTCAGCAGCAGATCCACAAGTAGACCAGAAGCACTTCCAATCCACTTCCAGGTCTGCTGGGGAGCGTGCAGGGGGCCCTCCCGGCTTGGCGACTGGTGCCTCCTGAGTTGGGGGGGTGTTGTGGGTCCCCACAAGGCTAATTGCTGAGCTGGGGGAGGGGAGAGGCCCTGGATGCTGCCCAGTGGACCTGGAAATGGCCCGGAAGTACTTCCAGTCCACTTCTAGGTTCACTGCTGAGCATGCATGGGCCCCGCCATGCTCCTGTGGGGCAGTCCATCCACCCCAGCATCTCAGCGTTCACAAGCCATGCCTGGTACCTCGAGGTATGTAGAAAAAACATTTAAAGCTGTGAATCTTCGCATTTGGATTCAGCCAAATTGAATTGGGGACAGTGATCCAAATCAACAAATCGAATCACTGGCCCTGATTTGGGCCGAATCCAAATCAAATAGGCCCCATTTCGTGCACTGCTACTGAACACATATGAAGAGACCTATGTTAGTCTAAAATCGTGGCTAGTTGAATTTAATAGTTTTGCTGTCAACTTCAGTAAGCCCAAGATTTTGCCCTTAATGTTGTTTTTTGGTTGCTTGGTTGTTTTTTTGTTTGTTTTTTCAATTAAAAAGTTCTTGTAAGGATCACAAATGTTCCTTACTGGTTATCAACTGGTAACCTTAACTCCCCCCTAGATTTTTTAAAGGTTCAACTGCATCAAACTCTCCTATATTTTTAAACCATGAAGATCCTTTATGAACACCTACTCTAACAAGCATGATATAGGGCAGAGAGCCATACCCAATACGTTCTGACTCAAACTTATGATTTCTGTTTGAGCTATAGCATATCTTCTAGAAGACATCCATTCTTGAGTTAAATCACATAGGTTATTCATCTGATTTCTAATTTGAATTTCTCTAACTACAGCTTCAAACCATTGGATCTCATGAATCTTTTTTTGCTAGATTAAGGAGCTGTTTACATTTAAAAATATCTGCCCCATGTAGGTTGACCACAATGATATATTCTCTCAACTGTCTCTTGCATAAACTAGAGTGATCTTCTTTAGTTACTCATTCTAAGGAAGGTTTTCCATATATCAAATCATTGTTGTAGCTCTTTTGTGAATTTTTTCCAAGTTTTTTACATGCTTTTTCAACTATGTACACCAGAACTGGTCTAAATATTCCAGTAATGTTCTCATTATTTTCACATATGTGTACAGGCATTTTCAACTGAATCTTGGCAAGTATATCTAGAATTGCAATATAAAGGATAGGCTCAATGATAAGACTTCATGGGTTTTTAAAAATTATTATTCTTAATATAATTCTTAAACATGGAAGCCTTGAGGAAGGCAAAAAACCCCATGGTGGTTTTATCAAAATCTTTTTCCTAGAAGAGAAATTTCAGCACTTGAGGAAATTAACTCCTAACCTTACTCTCTCACAGTTGGAAACAATATAAAGTCCATGGCAAAATACCTTCTGAATGGGAGCAGATGCATTATTACTAATACATTTGTGTGCGGTTGTGTATGTGGACCTATGGAAATCTAAGCCGTCAAGTCCTCAGCCGGTGTAAATTTGCCTAGCTCCATAGAAATCTGTGCAGCCATGCTCACTTATACTAGCTGAAGATCTGAGTGCGCATTTCTTCATATAAATCAATTATGACTCTTGTTCTCTTGCTATGCTATGGGTGTTATGAATGTAAATTATCAATAAGCAATGCGTGGGCTAGTGGTGCTTTCTGTGCATGAGTATTTTTAAATAGGCCTGCATGACTTACACCCAGGAGACTGAAAGGAAGTAGATGTGGTACTCTCTGAATCACAAATGTTACTATTTTTGCAAATTCTCAAAAACTGGGAAGTTACTAAAGGGCTGCCAGCATAGTTCCACTGTTAAGGGTGAAAGAGATAACTCAGGGAATGATAGATTGTTAGTTTGTTGTTGATGGATCTCTATTCTCTATCAACCAAGACTGAGAGGTTAAAATACAACGAGTGCCAGTTAGCATGGATTGATGGAAGGTAAGTCTGGTCAATCAAATCTTCTTTCTTTTTTTGACAAGACTTACAAGTCTGGTTAATAAATATAATTGTGCTGATATAGTATGCTTGAGTTTCTCCAAAGTATTTGGCTTTCTACTATATGACATTAAGGTAAATAAACTCAGAATTACATGGGATTATCAGGGAAGGCATTAGTTAGATTAAAACTGGCCCACTTTTAAGATTTTACTCTTTAATGGGGAGGGATGAACAAGGAGGGTCTGTTTCTAGGGAAGTCCCCCAGATTTCAGTTCTTGATTCAACACTAGTATTTTTATCAATGACCTAGACAACAAATAAAATCTTTGCTGGTAATAGATGGTCAATAATGAGGAGGACAGGATACTGTGGCCAAGTGATGTCAGTCACCAGGTTATATGGGCACAATCCCATAGAGTGGATTTTAATACAATCAACTTGCAAGGAAATATTCTGGGAAGCAAGAATTCCAGTTATACCTATCAATGCAGGATTTGGTCATTGTATATAGACCCTTACACATCAGAAAGGCATCTGGTAGTGGACGTTTTTCAGCTTTGCTGGCAAAAGCATAGCAAGCTAGAAACTGGAGCTGGAGAAATTCAACCTCAAATGAAGCCACAATTTCTTATCTATGAGAGTAATTAAATCTCAGGTAGTTTAACAGACGGTGGTGGACTCACCATTGCGTTTAAAGTGAGATTAGATATGTTTTTAAAACATATGCTTTAATCCAATTCCTGACAGACATCCTATAAGTTGTACACACTTGTAGCTCAGTACTTAGACAATGACTAGCATCATCTCTTCTACTTCAGGGCTTCAGCCAGTAAGGGACCAAGAAGGATAATTTTCCTCTAGTGCTCACATGGCCACAAGTATTCTGGGTTTGTTTTGTTTTGTTTTATTTTGTTGTATTTTATTTTATTGTATTTTATTTCCCTTCTTTGCAACATCATACATTGGCCACAGAATGAGATAACAGTGGATAAGGCAATACAATACAAAGAATCCTGTCTTTAGCTACTTGGAAGATATACCTTTCTGATGTTCCTGGGGTATCTTGATTACCTGTTGTAGGATCAGGAAGGAATGTTTTCACAGGTGAGTTTGGCAGAGATTTTGAGAGGTTTTTGCCTTTCCCTGCTGCATAGGATGTTGTGAGTTTGCTGGGATCATCCAGGAATACCTTGTCCAATTTGGGAAATCTTTGGCACTGGTGACAGCAGGTCTCTCCTCTTTTATAGTTGTGGCACACAGTTTGGTTTTCTGGGGATTGAAATGCTTCTAGCTGACTAAAGAAAGTCATTATTCCTCACATAATCTCGGTGAAATTTGGTGCCACAGGTCAGACCGGGTGACTGAAAGAATGGTCCATTCTGGCCTTAAACTCTATGAAACATTTTCTTAGCTCTAAGCTAGACATCTCAGCAGCTGAAATAACCTTGTATGAAGGACCAAAACACGTTTGTCAGCAGTTAGATCTTTTCTTTTCCTTCAAAAGTATCATGCAAAGTCTTTCACTTTGTAGATGCCATTGTCATTACAAGACACCTGTTGCAATATAATGTCCTGATGAAATTGCAATGTTCTTTGGTCAGTCGTGGCTTGAGTCCAGTGAATAACTTCAGCTATTAAGATATTTCAGTAAAACATTGTGCAGACAGACCTTCCACACATCATAAAAATGCATAGAAGAAGAAACGGGGTAGGGCAGTACATCTGATTATGACTCCTTGCAAGGATCCTTCAGGCTAGTTGCTGAAGATAATGCAATGCACAACGTGACAACACTTGTGCTGGAAGTGCTAGGACATGGAAACTTAGCCTTTACTTAATGTCATAATGGCTTGCAGAGTTGGTCTGAAAACAGTTTATTTTCTGCAGAAAAATTTCGGAAATACATTTAAAGTTGTTGTTGTCATTTGTTTGTCTTTGCAATCCCAATGCCCAACCGTAGCAAATTGTGGCCTACTTTTTCTTTCATTTTTTTCAATGAAATGTCAAAATTTTTCAAGGGCAGTAGACGTGTCTGACTCAAAATCTGTTTTCTCCAGAAATCTTTTTTTCCACTGAAAAAAGCCCTTTAAACAAATTCAGACAGCTCTTCTGCCCTATCTCACTAGCTGAATATGGCTGGCAATGGCTGCTATTTAGGACAGTAAAATTGACAAAATAATTCATTAACAGGAATGTTCTTCTCAATGAGGGATTTGAACAGCTGCATGTGAAACTTTTAAAAGCCTCCTTTGTATATCCAAACAGAAATGAGGATCAGAGAAACAAGCATTTACAGCATGTCTGCGCTCTGCTGATCTCTGAACTCTCTGTGGATTGGCTTTGAAAGACGTTGCTTTTGATTTAAGAGTACATTGTAATATACCAAAAGACTGCAGACTGGGGAGACTGGCAAGAAAGAAGATAGCGAGGAGAGTTTGCTTGGCAACAATGGCTTAGCAATTTGCTCCAAAGTTGTTGTGAAAAGAAGATGCCTTTGTAGATAAAGAGACTTGTGACAAATGCAATGAGAAAGCTTTGCAAAAGGAATTGTACTCTTTAATTCAGTTGTGATCTGCACTGGCCTCTGAGTCAAAGTCTAAAACCAGCAGACCCGTTAAAGTTCTAACACTTGAGAGAGCAACTTATGAGACTTTCCTCATTGAAAATGCTTTTTTGCCAATATCCACAGGGACTGGATTTAAACTTGGGCCTGGGGATTCTTGTTTCGATGAAGCACATGTTGTTCCCTGTCCGTGTTGGGATATAGCTGTTAAATGAGATTTTACAATACTGTCCTCAGTAATTCTAATTTTGAATGACCTGTACGAGTGGTAAACTTGAGTAGTTTTAAAAGTTGGAATTTAGTGCCAGCTTTTCTTTTTAGCATTGTATCTTTCAGGAACGTCTTAATCATGAGCTCTAAGCCGGCCATGCTAGAAATCTCTCTGCCAAAGCTGCCTAACTGCTTATTGGCAACTCTGGTGCGACAGTGAATCCATGACCCCTGCTAGCCGCCTGGAATTACTGCTATGCTAACAAAACATCTTTTTTGTTGCCTCATGTAGTTCCTCCATTAAAGTCTATCCATCTTTTATTTCTTGTCATAATCCTAAATACTGAGATGCATACAGACCACGGTATGAATATGAGCCAGCTGTGCGGCGTGTTAGCCAGCTGGGCAAATAATACTCTGGCACGCATCGATCGATGCATCCCCAGCAAAACCAAGGAGGTGATTCTTCCACATTACTCGGCATTGGTAAGGCCCCAGCTGGAGTATTGCATTCAGTTCTGGGTGCCGCACTTTAACAAGGGCTTGGTAAAGCTCGAGAGAGTCCAGAGAAGAGCCACCCGTATGACCGGAGACTTGCAAGGCAAGCCATACGAGGAAAGGCTGAGGGACCCGGGACTCTTCAGCCTGAAAAAAGATAAGGCTGAAGGCGGACTTGGTAGCAGCTTACCACTACATCAGGGGAGTACATCAAGGGCTCGGTGAAAACTGTTCACCTGGGCACCCTTGGCGAAAACCAGGAGTAATGGCCACAGGGTGATCCCGCCGACCTGCAAGTGGCAGTGGTACACCACTGGCACTCCTGTGCACAGTGCTGACACTTCTCAGTGAGCACGATCAACCTCAGGGGGACAGCGGGCATTGCTTCACCTGGAGCCCCCACTCCCTGGCTGGCGCTCTCGGGGGGCGGCACTAGCACCCTCATCTGCCTCCCCTGCCTAGGAACGCTGGCTGTCACAGGGTGCACCAGCACCCTCAGGGGGGTATGTGCACTCCCATGCACCCCCTACGCACCGCCACTGGCTGAGAAGGAGAGACAAGGGGTCCACACAGCCCAATTCTTAGAAGTGCTTTGCATTGCAAGTACGAAGCATGATGTGGGCAGCTTTGTTGAGAAGGACTTTGATGTGGGCACCAGTTACTGATGTGGACACACCCTCGGTGGTGAGCACAGGGCCCCGATCCCTGGCTGGTGATTCTGTGGTACTGCTTTACTGCAGTATAAATAAGAACTGTGTTAAGCAGGTAATTGAATACTGTCCTGCCCTTATCTTTCTAAACTTCACAATTTTCCCTGATAGAGGCTTGTTAAAGGTGAACTTGGAAGTCTGTATAATTTAATACAATCATGCTACCTTTCTCCAATCACATTTCTAACATGCCTGTCACCAGGAAATGTAGGGGAAAGTAATCAGTGGTCTGTTGTTCCTAAGTAACGCTGTGCTTTCCTTCAGGTATGATTAGCCAATGAGAATTTGTTCTGTTTTAAATGCTTCTATTGTGCATTTTATTGTTTAAACGTGTTGTCATTTACTGGTAACATGTTGAAGGCCACGTGGACTCTATCATTTCTGTAGCTGAATGAGGTGTCTTCTATATCCAAATATGTGGAGATATATATATCTATATATATATATCCAAATGGATATACGTGGAGATATATATATCTATCTCCACATATATATATATATATATATATCTCCAAATAGGTGTCTTCTATATCCAAATTTCTCTCTGGATTTGCCAAAGACTTTGCTTTTCTTCCTCCAACTTCTGTAGTGTCATCTCTACCTATGTTATATCATATCTAATTTGAATTCTAAATTCCAAAGAGTGGTGGCCATGTCTTTATTCCCTCTGTTCAATACATGTTGAACAATGACAATGCCACATAAAAAATGTGGCATGTGAACTTTTAGGCCTTGGTGCAAAACTTTGTGCAACTATAAATACAAATGGAAAGGAGCCTTATTCACCAAAAGTTGCAATGTCAGGATGCTTAGCTTATATTCATCATCTGGAACTGGCCAAAATTGTTTCACTTGTTTTTTTTCCCTGAAAATGGACTTTGTCTCAAATGAAATTTTTTGCAAGAATTTTCTTTATTTACCTCCTTTCCCTGCTTTTTTTCTTTCAATTTCTTGTGAGTTTTATTTTTGGCTTAATTTGATTTTTTTTTTTTTAAAGAAACAAAAATTTTCAAATGAAAAGAAATACCTTCATTTAAAATATCCTGCACAAATCACTTCAATGAGGCAGTAGGCAAGAGTCACCCATTGTATCACTTGAGAGGATTGCAATTAATATCCTATTCCATGTCAGGATAATCATGGGTTGATTTTAATTCTATAATGTTTTCATTAGTAACAAACTCCTGTTCCACCATCTATTAAATCTGAAACGTTAATTCCTGAAGAACAGCAACTGGAACTTATTTTTGGGTTTATATTTTCTTGCCATTAGAAACAATGCTGAGAATATATGGGGCTACTTCTCCAGTCCATTTTGTTAGTTTTATATCCATGTAACTCCATCAGCTTTAACGGGGTAATACCTATAGGTAGCTGATATCATGGAGAGAATGGCTGGGTTTTTACCAGCTAGAAAGATACATTAGGTCTAGAACTGCCTGCCATTTTTCAGAGAATACCTTATTCATATAAAAATACGACTCTGGCTGAAAAAAGGGGGGAAATAATTCTGAAAAGGTCCAAGTGTGTTATTTTTAGATTTTCTAAATAACACATTTTATTATCTTGAAATAACGTTTTTGTGCTACATTTAACTCAATTTTTTTAAGGAGGGCATTTAATCCTAAAACAAAATGTTTCATTGCACATTTAAAAATGAATTTTATTTTTGAGTACCCCAGCCCACCAGTTTGGTAGTAAGACAGAAAATGTTTTGCTTGGGATGAACCTAAAAGATTTAAAAAAACCAACAAAACCCTCTCTGTTGTGGTACCAAACCAAAAAAAAAAAATGACTCTGCACAATTCTAGTTCAGTTATATCCATT
Source organism: Crocodylus siamensis (assembly GCF_052110815.1). Classification (NCBI taxonomy): domain Eukaryota; kingdom Metazoa; phylum Chordata; order Crocodylia; family Crocodylidae; genus Crocodylus; species Crocodylus siamensis. The sequence goes on from NC_143404.1 coordinate 62,352,171, forward strand.
CCTCAACTGTTAGTAGGTCTGTGTGAAGTGACAAGTATTCGCTTTGGATTTGGATTTGGCCGATTCGGAGGGACAGTGATTTGGAGATTCGAATCACCGTCTTGATTCAACTGGGCCACACTGGATCCAAAGATTCAGCTCTGCTTCGGATATTTATCCATAAACTAAACAGGCAACAGTCCTCACCACCCTGGACACAGCTGCCTCCAGCTGGTAAATCTGTTGTGGTGGGTGGAGGAGGGAGGGAAGGAGCATGGGGGGGGGGGCAGATCAATGCCCTCACAGCGAGGGAGGGATTGGGGCTGGGGCTGGGACAAGCTGGCCAGCCGGGGGGGGGGGGACTTGGGGAGGGAAGCAGGGGGGGTGTGGGATGTGGGCATAGCAGCACTGGGAGCAGGGGCTATGCCCTGCTGCCGCATGCCCAGCCAGGGTGGCAGTGGGGGGAGTGGGATTGCAATGCAGGTGCAGCTCACTCCGGCTGGAAGGGGGCAAGCGGCGCTGGGCATAGCCCCCACTCCCAGTGCTGCCGCACCTGCATCCCACACCCCTGCCCTGGCTGGACAAGTGGCAGCAGGGCATAGCCCACTGCTTGCCCCGTGGGGCAGGGGGGCATAGGATCCAGGTGCTGCCACTGCTTGCCCGCATCCCATGCCCCCCCCCGGCTGGGCAAGCAGTGGCACCATGTGAATCCTGCACCCCCCACACCTTAGCTGGGCAAGTGGCACAAGCATCCAGATCCTACAGCCCCCCACCCCAGCTGGGCAAACAGTGGCAGTGCCTGGATCCTGCACCCCCCTGCTCTGACTGGGCAAATGGTGGCAGCACCCGCATCCCACATCCCCCCTTCCTGGCTGGGCAAGTGGCAGGCTATGCACTGCTGCCGCTTGCCCAGCCAGGGTGGGGGAGGCACGGGATGTGGGTGCAGCAGTGCTGGGAGCAGGGACTATGTCCTGCTGTCACTTGCCCAGCTGGGGCGGGGGTGTGCAGGATGTGGGTGCAGCAGTGCTGGCAGCGAGGGCTATGCCCTGCGGTGCTTGCCTCCTTCTGCCCAGAGCAAGCCGCAGCTGCATTGTGCCCCCCTGCTGCCCTGGCTCGGCAAGAGGCAGCAGGGCATAGCCCCCGCTCATAGCTCTGCCATGCCTACATCCTGCACCCTCCTGCCCCCCTCCCTGGGTCCCGTGCCCCCCCGCCCCAGCTGGACAGCTTGTCCCACCCCAAGCCCCAAGCCCTCCCTCACTGTGGGGGCATTGATTTGCCCCCTCACACCCTTTCCCTCCACCCACCACCCACCACAACAGACTTACCAGCTGGAGGCAGCTGTGTCCAGCATCCTCAAGGTCTGCTGCCTGTTTCGTCTTTGTCCAAATCTCCAAATCTGGCTGAATGTTTTCCAAATCAATTCAGAGGCTTCCAATTCATTTTGGGCCTTTTAAATGAATTCCAATTCAAGTTGGATTTGGAGATGAATTGGGCCAAATCTCCTCTGAATTGAATCGGCTACCGAAGCTTCGCACAGTCCTTCCTGCTAACACTTACTTCAGCTACAACTGCATGCAGGAGACAGAGAGAAGTTTTCATAGGACGGTGGGGATTTCCCATTGCAAAAGGATCCTCAGATGACCTAGAGTCAATTCTACCAGCTTTACACCATTCTCAACTTTCATGTTTCTCCTAAATAAAGAAGTGTTTTGAGGCAAGTCAGGAGTGGGGGTTAGATCAGGAGCGGGTAGAGCTGAGGCACATCGTGGTCCAGGCAAGTGGGGCAGTTCTTTCAGCTGCTCCTTCTGGTTTAGTCTGCAGATACCTTAGGGATCAGAAGCCAAAGGCCAGTGGGCAAGATCCTATTCCACCTATTAGATGCACAAGTGCAATCCTGTTCCACCTCATTTGAGTTCCTATAAATCCTGCTGTCATCTCCATCTCCACATCATTAAAAACCAACGAGGAGCGGGGCGGGGGGGCTCACTCACCTTCTATATGAACAGTGTTTCAAGGACTTAAACAGGGAGGAGGAGGCTCTCATTTGGGTACCTACAGTTTTGAAGGCATTAATTTTATGGCTGGGCTGGTGACCTTATTATGATTTAGAAATCAAGACAGTGGCATAGGACAGCCTATGGTCTTGATGTCCAGACCAATGAGGAAAAGTTTAGTGTCATACTGTGGTAAATCGATAGTAGATCCTTTGCTTCACACCCAGCTTACCAGTGAGTTAACACATTTATTATGCTGGACTCCCTTTCCATTGCACTCCTGAATGGGAGCGTCCAAGTTGGTTCCTCTGAAGGACTAATCCACCCCCGATGATTTCGTAGAAAAGGACCAATATCCCAGGTACCTTAGAAGGAAAGTCAGGGATCCCTGGAAGTATATGTTCTAAAAAAACAGCATCTTTTTTTTATATATATATACAATGCTGCATTTATAAGGACTATAAATCTTGTCAGTTTATCTTTAGTCCTCTTGGCTCTGGGCTAGTAAGCAGAACCAACATAATCTGAAAGCTTGTTTGCTCTGGGACTTTAGTTTTTCTTTCAAACGATAAAAATCTCTCTTTTCTAGGTCCAGTGAAAACAGCAATTTTTAGAAAGTGGTAAGGCCAGCCAAGTGTGTTGAAGTAGACTCTAGCTCCTACTAGCTTGCTGGCATTTTCTGACTATAGTGGAATCTGTTATATTAAAACAGAATCCTGCTGGGCATTGGAAGCTACAGCATGTATCTTTGGGGAGGAGCATTTGGCAACTTTGAATTCTCAGGAAGGATTTACAAAAGCTACAATAAACCAGGGAGAAGCTCATTAAAGACATGCTGAAATTTTCCTTGTTCTTAGTAAACCCTTTATCAATCCCCTAGTCACTCTAAATAGTATCAGTAAACTGAATTTTAGATTTGGGGAGGGAAACCAATAATCAAGGGACTCTAGCCCTGTGGCCTACAGTTTTTAGACAGCTTTAGCATGCAGGTGTGCATGCAAATTGTGTATTGACACAAGTATCCAGTTAACTATTTGTGCATGCAGTTTTCTGATTTGAATACACACCTAATTGGATGTGTAAATTAAGCCCTTGACTCTTGTCTCTGAGTGCCAATGCAGTTTGTCATATGCAAAACCCTTCTACATGAAGAAGTTGTGCTGTTGCATCAGCATATTGTATTGCGGCATTATTATCCTAAGAGCGGTTTGCAGCTGGGGGAGAGAGGCTGGGGGCGGTGTGGTGTTGCAAGAGCTGGGGGAGAGCACACAGGTTCTGAGGCAGTGGTGAGCAGGGTTACCATACAGCCAGGGTTTCCCGGACATGACCTCTTTTTTCTCCCATCTCTGTCTGGGGGTTTTGTTTAAATAGCAGCAGACGTCCAGGATTTTGTGCCTCTGTCCCAGCGAGGAGCTGCTTGGGGCTGGGGGCAGTGGGGGAAGGTGATTGGAGGCGGGCATCACATGCTGTGCGTGCGAGCCCGGCAGCTGCAGGCAGGTACGTGTGTGTGTGCGTGTGCGCGTGTGTGTGCGTGTGTGTGCATGCGTGTGTGTGTGCACACACGTTTGAGTGCCTGCCACTGCTGTGGCTGTGGCAGGGCCGGGGAAGTGGTGAGGTTTTCTTTGGCGGGTGGGAGCTGCATCGGCAGCAGGGTTGGGAGGACGGGGGGGTGGAAGGCTTGGGAGTGAGGGGCAGGGGCATATCACTGCCCCCCAACAATCATATACCCCGTCCCCCTACAGGTGTCCTCTTTTTTGAAACTGAAAATATGGTAACCCTAGTGGTTGGGGGAACACGTAGTTCAGGAGAGTGGGGAAAAGGGGGCAGTAGGAAGTCCTAAATGGTCCCAAATTGAGCCGTATCACTGCCGCCACATACGTTCTGCCCACCTCAACCGTTGCAGCCCTTTAGGGCTATTTTGGAGTTCCCAGCATGGCAATGCTCCCAGGGTGCAGACTCTGATGGGGTGGGAGGTGATTCTGGCACTTGTCCTAACTTGGGACACAGGACAGGTGCCCCTCTTGACCACCCTTGGTTATGCTACTGCCAAAGGATGTTATTGTACTGGGACTAAACAGCAGGATATATATAGTGCGTTCAGAAACGATCATCATAGTCTCATCCTCCTGAAAAGATTAGTAAAGCAAAGGTGTACAGGGAGCTGGTAGGTACAAGATAACAGCCTTTTGGAGAGATGGCTTGCAGGCCTCTGTACTTGTGGACTTATTTGGCTTCTATCCGTAGCAGTGCTTCAGCCTTCATGACCCCTCCATTTCTTGTCCCCAGTGCTGGGAGGGCAACAAGGATTGGGACGCCTCGTTTTGTAGGATCTTGTCTACTATGAACCAGCTTTGGGCCATGCAGCTTCCCTCCAATTACTGACCATCTGAGCCTGTTTCAAATTAATGACCAATGGGAGAATGCCTGTGCTATCCTATCCTAGAACAATGGCAAACGCCTTCAGAGAAAATGGGGAACATTTTCGAAAGTGGATGACTACAGTCAGTCTTCCAGAGCCTTGCTCAGGCGTGCAAATGGAAGGGATCTGATTGTGAGGAAAGCTGAGCACCTACAGCACCTACTGGCTATAAGTATGTGGGAGCGCATAGCACCTTTGATAACCAGACCATTTGTATTTAGGCCTCTAAATAGGAAAGTCTGAGCCCACAGGGCTAGAATCAAACAGTTTGGCTCTTAGAAAACCTCACTTAAAAAAAAAATCACTTTTGAAGCCCAAATCTAGCAGCTCATCTCTTAACTAGAGCCTACAACTAGTATTTTATGAAGCTAGAAACCCCTCCCAAACTCACAAGGGATCGTTTTTCTCTTTGAAAAGCAGCTCATTATTAGGAAACAAAGACGTTTGATATACAAAATAATTCCCCAAATTAGGGTTTGTCAAATGTAGGTTTGCAAATCTATTTTTTTTACCCTTTAGGATGATTATATCTTGCAGCTACAGCCAAAATAAAATTGATCCACCCTTTCCCCTCCTTCTATCCCTCCCTCCTCCTTTCATTATCTTTACCCCTCATTTCTACAGTGGCTCATCTACCTCTACATCACCATCAGAGCTGCACCCCTTAGGGCAGCAGTATTATCCCAAGCACATCCGGCAAAGACTTCATTAAATTGCTCCTATCTTTTCAGTGCCCACCGGACACTCAGAGCAATCCCTAGAGCTTTGACAGAGCAGGAAAGCAAGTTGTGCAGCTTAGCAAGAGGGGAATGTGACTAGAAGTCGAGAGAGCCAGCAAACAGTTAATGGTTTAATACTTTACAAAAAAGTCAAGACAGACTTGTGATTCTTGATGTTAATGAAGGTGTCACACATTGTCTAGAGAAAGTTGTGCCTGGCAATCTTCCTTTTTTCGGATGCCTACACCACTGACATTTCATCTCGCATTCAAAGAGCACTACCTTAATGAAATGCATAATTAACATATTCTAATTGTGCTGAGCGCTGTGATGATTTTGACAGAACTCACTTTCCATGTCTAATTTGATGCTAATTTAATCTGTTCCTCTCCCGCTGACATGACCTTTCTTGATTGAGTTTCACTGAGGAAATTTTTTGATGGATTGATTTATCAGCATTGCGGAGACAACAAAGGCTCAGGGTGCATGACAGAAAATGGGACAGAAATGGCCCTCAAAGCCTGTATGCTCTGAACTTTCTGGCTGTAATGTCCTCTTTCCAGAGACTGCTTGTCTGATCTTCTGATGGAATTCAAGAAATGTGACATCTGTGTGCGGGTTTGATCTCTGCGATAAATACTGTAAATATCTTATTGTGCTTGTGAATCCCTTGAAAGGAAAACTTCTTCAGTTCTCTGGGTTATTCAGTAGGAAGCGTCATAGGCCACTGACTAACAAAACAATACGAACAAGTGTAGACTTGCGGTAAGCTTCCTTTCTATGGCTTCTCTTCATTTTTCTGGACGTGCTTTAATTAATCTAGTCATTATTGGTTATGCACAATCTAAGGTGCAGTCAAATGGGCTAGCCCTAGCATAATTGTAAAATATACTATGAAATCTAATCGAGTTTTAAGGTTCTTCCGCAAAGTTCCTGTAATTTGATGTGTGTGTGTGTGTGTGTGTGTGTGTAATATGTGTGTAATATTTGAGTATCAGTATACATATTTATGTATATGCACACCTTTATATATAGCTTGTGTGTATAAATTACATGTATATCTAGATATCCGAGAATGAATGTGAAATATATATTTGTGTAGCCTCATACACCAATAGAATCAGTGAGTATATGAGCATTTTCCTAATGTTGTGGAGTTTGTTAGATATATATTGCTATGCAGAATAGGGTGGGTATGTTGTAGCTTATATGACAATGTTAGATTGTACTTTTGATCCATTCAGGGTATAGTTCTGTACCAGCTTGGCCCATCTTTACAATGGCAATCTTCTCTTACCCCTAATATACCTAGTCAATTGTGCAGATTTCTATATGGGAGAAACCACATTCCTTCCTTACCCCTGCTGCAATTTTTCTTTAATACCTAAAAGATGATATTTCTTTGACCTTATTTTGGCCTGTATAACTATATATGTTGCTGGGCATGAAATTATCCAGCCTCTTCCTCTTCATGCTGATGTGTGGGTTTTGGTTTTTTTGCTTCCTTGTAAAAACAGAGATATTATCCCTGCCTAAATAGAATTCATTAAATAAGCTTAATTGGCAACATTCTCAAAATGAGTATTATAAACAACAGTTGCATAAATTCTTAACTTTTAACTTGAGTGCTTCATCTAGTTGCTTATAGTTTTTAAGGAATTGTGATGTGCATATTCACTTTTTTAGGAGTTGTTGGAAAAGTCACTTTAGCGGAAAGGCTTGTTGGTAAGTCCGGGATGGTTCAGAGCCATGGTTGAGCCAAACCAACCCGGTAACAAGTCCAAGTCACTGCCTTTAAAATCTGAGGCATGGAAATTAAGCAGCCCTTACTCGGACTGTGGGGACAACTTGGGATTCTGATGAGTGGGGCTGTGGGGCGCCATACGCCGCTTAGGTTGATTGCAACTTTGGTTGTGTACCACCAAAGAGATTGTGTATTTATTTATTTTCTGATGTGACTTTTATTCCTCTTCAAGGAAAGTTCATGTTTAGTGTCTGCTGAAGGACAATGCGAAAGGAGTTATAGAGGAAAGGTAAGAGAAGAGCCACGGTGGGGTCACTACTGGATCCTGTAGAAACCATTCGGTCTTAGAACAGCAGAACCAGCGTAGTTCTGTGATGAAGTTGGGTGGTTGGGGGTGGCTGGGGAGTAGTACCCAGGGTTCAGTGGGACTCCATATGTTGCTGGAAAGGTTTAGGAAAAGAGGAAAAGGAAGTTGGCTGAGCCACAACTATGAGCAATCTACCAAAGCCACCTCTTTCTAAAGGGAACTGTACTGATTTCTTAGGCTTTCTATACACTTGAGCTCAACTCTTTTCCCTGTATTCCCAGGGTGAGCCGTCCCAGCATACAAGTGACTGGGTTTGTGGTGAGCATGGAGGAACTGATAGAATTTATCTTATATTTTACTGAGACTTGGAGAGACTAATTCTGCCTTGTCCTGTGCAGAATCAGCTCAGTTAACTTCAGTGGAACTGCAGCAGCTCACCTTGGGGCTGAATTTTACTCTAAAAGTAGAATATTTTTATAAAAGAAAGAAAGAAAGACCTTATCTTGCACTAGTTTTCCTTCTCTTACCTGTATCTCAGTTCCAATTTGCCAGAAAAGCCGATCGGTACTGAACAACTCATAGATCCTTGACTTTAAGAAAAAAACCCAGTAAAGTTTGGAACTTGAGTACCATATTTACTCTTATACTGCACACACCTTTTCCCCGCAAAATGGTCTTCCAAAATTGGGGAGCATGTGTTAAGCAGGGAAGCTGGTTTTCTGTCCAGACTAGAAGTGCCCAACTTTGATTCTTACTCCACCCGAAGTTTAAAAGTCAACTGCCAGGAAGCAGAAGTGGCATTTCTATTCAAGTGGCTGAGGGAGTCACTTGACTTAATTGCTCACTGCTTTTCACTTCATGGGTGTTAATGACTACCTCTCCTTTTTAAATGGTCTTAATGCTCCACTGATTAGCTAACCTTTCTTCTGGCAATTTTGCTAACTGCTGGCTACTCCTCGTCTCTCTTCTTCTATTTCACGTGCTACATACTATTTTTAGTTCTTTCCAAATTTGTAGCTCCACCCACAGAGACCAGGTTTAAGCAGCAGCTACAATTTCAGTTTCTGGCTGAGCAGGTAAAAAATGGTGAGGAAGATGAAGATTAGGTTCTGCCCGTACTATATGCAAATATAGCAATGGAAAAGTCTTGTCTTCTTCATTTTGACATTTCAAAAACAAGATATGTTTCTTATTTGGAACCATGTGGTATGTGAGAAAATATGGTACATGTTTTTTGCTAAGTCTGTTGGGCAGCTGCTTACCAAAGCGTGTAAGCTACATTACAGCTCTGATTCATTCAGTGTTACTTACCACTGATACTGGCAGACAGCCTAATCTGTTACTAGAGTCATGACTCAATCTGTACGTAGGAGATCAAAAGTAAAGAAATTCCAAGTAATAAGAATAAAGATATACTAGTAAGGTTAAACGATCAGTGTCTGGATTGAAGAAATAGCTACTCGGTGCACAGTGGTAACGGAGATCAAAGAAGCAGCTAAATCTAATAAAGAAGTAGTAATTGGTGATTTCCACTCCCCACACAAATTGGTCAAATGTCAAATTAGAATAGGATTTAAAGAAGCAATTCCTTGACAACTTAAAAAATAATTTCTTGGAACAGCTACTTTGAGAGCACATGCGACTTCAGAGGAATCCGCTGTATAACTGGTATTTTTGAAAATCGCACAGGTGCCCACATCCATACTGAGGAGCCTAACATTGGAGTCTGTTCATTATGTAAAAAGCTTCCATGCCATCCAAAAGGAAACGTACTCGAATATTTTCATTTGTGGACACCTATATGCTTATGGCTATTTTACTGATGAAACCAACTGGAAAGATGGGGAATGGAATTGAACTTGCCGTCATGCCTCTTCATCAAATGCTCTGTTTCATTAGAACAGTTCACTTCAATAAAATCCTGGGCACTTTTGATAAGACAGCATTCAGGGAACAAAGCTGTTAGGAAATGACTTGCTCATAAGTTCCAGCAATAATTTTTGGCCTTAGAATATTACTCGGTGTTTTTCATTGTCAGTTGAAAATGAAAATGTAGCATTTCAATTGTAAGCCATTAGAAATGTAGCAAGGCACACTGTTCTCTGCAGTTGATCTACAAATTGCACAAGAATACTTCTGTGAACTTTTGATCTGCCAATACTCGTGGAGGGGGGAAAAAGACAACAACATTTCCAGCAAATGCCCATTAATTTGAATGACTGAATATTCAGAGAGAAAGTTTTTCTTGTCAAGGTTTCTACAGATGCAAAAGTAGAAAATGAGTAAAATAAGGGTAGTGTAAATAAAACTTGAAAACAACAGTTTTTAGCCTTAGAAGGGTTTGCAAAATGGGTACATGTTGCTATAAAATGGCTGAAGATAGAGAACAAGTGAAGATAGTTAGGAGTAAAAAGGGGAAAATAAGGGAAGTGAATCAGAATGGTGCAGCGTGCCACACTCACATAAGTGTGCCCGAGTACCTGTACTTCTTGAGGTTCAGATTTCTGTCCAGAATGCTGAATGAAAGTATTAGATATAGGCTGTGTGAGAAGAGCGTTGCTTGTAGTAGTTGTACCTTGATAGCATGGCCTCTGAGAAAGATGGCGTGGAAAGGCGTGCTGATAAGTCCAAATTCCAAATGGGCTAAGATGGAAGCAGTGTCTTTCTAAATGAGCATGGTGCTACCGTTTGTATTATTTATTCATGTTCTGATACACTGAAAGAGTGTTAAGGTTATTACGGTAGGCTTACCCGTCATGAGAGAAACAGTAAACTCATAAAACCTAGGCACACGGAAGACTCATAGAAAGCCTTTATTGGGAAGTATGTGTGTGTCAATATAACATGGAGACATCAGTAGTAACTCTATAATTAAGATTTCATACATGCCCTAAAGAATATCAGCTCAGCCTACTGTGTACACATACTTTGCTGCGGTGTTCTTTGAAGACGTAATGAAGTTTTATGAATCATAACTATCACTCCCATTTTACCATAGTGCAAGGCAGAAAGGAGAATATATTTTCTTCAGAGCTTAATGGCTAATAAAGGCTGTGTCTGTGGGCTTTTAACCAAATTTCTAGGAAAAAGCTTGACTTTAAAGATTGACCTGTCTTCTGCAAGCTGATAAAAGTGTCATATATGAAAGCAGGGTTAGACGTCTTTTCCTCCAAAGTTGGACCAAAATTTAGGAACCAAACATCATTTTTCATTTGTAAAAATGCCCACAACCCAAGACTTCTGGTTTACCAAACAGCTGTGGAAGACGTCTCTTTCTGTCAGATATACACCCTAAGTTTAGTTGTATTCAAATTTCTCTCGAAGTTTGGATTATTTTGAAGGATTGATAGGATGTGGGTAATGTAAGATTTTATGATATCAACAACTAGACTCAAGTAAGAATTCAACGCCACATCTGTGCAAATTAATTGTGCAATGAGTTAGCGTGCATTTTCCACGCTCCCTTCGGCTTCTAAAGGTATAGAATCAAGTGTCTGTGTCTGTAAGTGCTGTAACAGTCCCAAAGACATTAAGCTTTGTGCAAACTCTGTAGCCAAAGATTAGATTACACACTCAGCCGCCAAATTAAAAAAAAAGCAACAGTGAAATCTTTAATTCAAATCTTTTTCCAAGGAAATATTATTGAGGTGCTGAACAACATTTGATCACTTGCAACCCTTTCAACTGACGTTCCATTATTCACATGTCTGTTTCATTATGCAACAGATGGTGAATCCTGTCGCTGATATTTTTCTGCAGATTCACAAAACTTCAATGGGCTGTAATATGACCCTAAAATGAGTAGAAAAAGAAAATGCTTGTTAAGGTTTTATCTTCAATGATAATCTACTGACAGAGGCTAACAGCCAAAGCCCACATAAAAAAAGAAAAAGAAAAAGACACATTTGCCTTATTTTATGAAGGGCATTTGTCTAAAACGTTTGACTGACCTGCAGAGAGTGGCCTTCGGTTGAAATGAAAGATAGTCCTTCTGTTGCTGCACAAAGCCATGTTCACTGCAGCAAAGCACAAAAGGAAAAGTTGACAAATTGACAGAAAGCCGGAAATGTGCGATCCTCGTATTTGTCTTCACAAACATCTGCAGATGGGTGGATTTTTTTTTTTAATATTTCACTTAGTGTATTCAGATTACAAATGGAAGATAATCAGCGTGTTGAGGTTGGAACATTTCAGGATATATTTTTATTATGATTCCTATAATTGCCTTTTGGTCATTATATTAATAAAAATCTCATAGTCGTTTGTACAGTCATTGCAGCTGAGATTTTCAACACCATCTGAAGAATTTGGGGACCTGTAGGGTTTTAATGCTGTGGATGGCTTTTCAAAATCTCAGCTAAAATTGTTATTAGAATTATTCTAGGAATGGAATTGCAGTGAATTATTTGGTCAGTTAATTTAGTCAGTTAAAATGGTGATGTACACTTCCATGGTGTTTTTCGTATGAAAGGATTTTAGAGTGATTTATAAATTTAAGCTCCAGCTCTTTAAGCAATGGCTCATATGATTAACTTGAAGAACATGAGGAGTCTCCTTGTTTTAAGCCTTCAGCCTTTGACTGGTGAAATGGGACTCCACACAGGCACAGAGTCTGGCCGGTTATTGAAATGTAATCAACTCAGGCGTACAACACAAGAGCCCAGATTAACATTACGGTATCAAATAGGGTAGGATTAGAGAAACACCATTTATGAATTTAAGCTTGGGCCTATTTATTTCCAGGACCTTCAACGTATGATTCATTTCTGCACTTGCCCTTCTTGGTGGGTAAAGATATGAGTTACTTCTAGAGTGTCGACAGACATTCAATCTTAGATTCTGTGCCAGGGAAGGAAAAACCGTATACATATGCTTGGGTTTAGACCTGTGGGTGCTTCTGCTGACCTCAATGGAAATACCCACATCAAAAGCCAAATACATGCACAAGTCTTTGCAGAGCTGGGAACTATGTTCTTAATGAATCTGTTTAGTGATACTCTACTTGATATCACAGTAACAGAACGATTCTGTAATAACACCAAGCCAACTGGTCAGATCCTCAGTTGGTGTAAAGAAGCATGGCGTATTCAGTCGGACAGAGATATGCCCATTTGTCAGCTGACGATCTCACCAATTACATCATTTGGCAGCACCAGCCAGTCCGACACAAGAATCATTTGGTTGTTTCTTTTTTTCTTGTTCTTTTTTAATTAAGGCTCTGAGTTAGGCAAGCTTGAAAGCATCAACATGAGTCTAACTTAACTAAAAAAATTCAGCCCTGGCGCCTGCATCTTGCCAAGAACAGTGGCCCAGAATGTGCTCACTGCTGTGTTTATTGGCCCTTTCATAACACTGTCAGTGTCAGAGACTTGGTAAATAGAGAACAAATCCAGGAGGCTGTCAGATTCTTCTGCACTGCTGCACACCCCAAGATGATATGCTAACTCCTCTACCATTTTGCCAGTAAGTTTGAGTTTAGAGGCTGGGTCAAAAAGGAATGGCACTTTTCGAAGAGATTAAAGGGTCCTCTGATTCGATTCAGATTTGGCCACCGAATCAAACCGAATCTCCGCTGAATCAAATAAAGGACTGAAGCTTCACACACCCCTAGTACTGAACAGCTAGAAAGCTGTTCTTTATTAAAAGGAACAAATATCTCCCTTTTCCATGTCAGTACCGGGGAAAAAACACTAAAATAAATTCCTTTCCCTTGAAGGACAACCTACTGGAAGAAAAGTGCCATTCCTTTTTGACCCAGCCTCTAAACTCAAACTTACTGGCAAAATGGTAGAGGAGTTAGCATATCATCTTGGGGTGTGCAGCAGTGCAGAAGAATCTGACAGCCTCCTGGATTTGTTCTCTATTTACCAAGTCTCTGACACTGACAGTGTTATGAAAGGGCCAGTAAACACAGCCTGGGAACAGAAAATAAGAGACTTTGTTGTCATTTTACAGTAAAATCCTCCAGATCCTTTAGTCCAAGAATATCAAAGTCCAGATGTGTGTTTTTCATTGTTCAACCATTTATTTGATCAGGTGACAATTTCAGGGAATAATGCTGCTTGATGAATGTCATGATGTGGCATGGGTAGGTTATGTCCTGCCTGTTTGCTGGCAAATGCTTTAACAGATTTGAAAGGGATTGTGTGGCAAAAATAAAGCAAAATGTCTCAGCTGCTTGCAGGAAGTCTGCCTGCTGGTTTTCTGCTTCTCCGTGTCTGTAAAGGGTGTGATGTACACCCTTAGTGACTGTGAAATCACTTCCACCCATTGTGGGAAAGGAACTTATATTGGAACAGCCAAGGTGAACTGGATATTTCTGTGAAACAGCACAATCCCTTTCTTTTTTCTGGACTTCTCCCACTATTACAGGCTTCATTGGCATGATTAGCCTTGTTGGTAGCATCCTCTATAGGGAATTCTACAGAGATGAAACACAAAAACTGCTTTAAAATGATAAGTCACAAATAGGATCTGCCACTGGCACTATAAACAAAACTAGGCGCAAGAGGCTCATAAAAAAAATTAAAGTGTAAAGTAACGCAGAAGAGCCCAAATCTTCCTAAGTGCATTCTCATTTGCACATCTGATTTGTTTTTGCAGTGATAAGGATGCTGTATGAACAGTTGTGGAAAGACAGCACGCACACGACCACATGACTCCTATTGGTTGCACTCGTTTACTATATTCACATGCCCATTTTTATGCAGTATATACGGTATTTTGAAAGCATGCCAACCTGAAGATTTGGCTTAAATAACAAACAGAGCCGGTCAGAAAAAGGGAAGTGGGGGTTGAACAACAGGAACTCTTGAAAATTTTCATGAAGAGTTATTCAAATATTTATACTAAGGAAAGCCAGTAAAAATAATCAGATTATCAAATTGACCATCAATAGACCTCCAATATAACAAATGAAATGCAATTATGATCAACACACTTCAGAGTACTGAAATACTGACCAGGCAACAAATATAAAATAGCATAAACCTTGCTTGCAAAAAGTCTTGTCTTCCCATTTGGTTCCCTTATTGAGTTTTCGGATGGACAGATCACAGGTCACCTTCTGTTTTGCTTTTCAGATATTCCCCAAAATGGAATCTGAGAGTGGTCTATGTCCAAACTGAAAACAGCCAGACAATGCCACTGCAGTGTAAATACTTTTCACAGTAAATTTATTGTAAGAAGGGGTTTTTTTTCCCCCTACCAGTGATATCTTAATATAGCAGGGTCACAGACCTGAAGCAGCATTTGACCAGTCAAGTGCAAGTATGCATTTAGTATCTTTCCATTGATCTCAATAGGCATGGGACTGGGCCCTGATGACTACATCCTGAAAAAGTCATCAGCGCTGTGATATAGCATGGATTGAGAGTGATGTACTTCATAAGGATATGGCCACGGAAACCACTAGGAATGTCGGGAGCAGTCTGTAATGCACAGCGGTTATGAATGATGTGGCTGATATGCATCCAAATATGCTCAGAGCAGAACTTCATTGCTTTCTGTTCTTACTGGCTGACCCTGAATAAGGACTAATGTTGATATCAGACATCTTATACACATACCTTTTCTCATCCAGTTGTGTGTATGCACATAATGAAAGTCAGTTCAATACATGCATTAGCTACCTGACAACTACAACAATAATACAGAGCCCCAGTAGGAAAATATTTTAGGAGTAAATCTCCTTTTCCTGGTAAATCTTTCTCTGCTCCTTTTCCTGAGGCCACTTAAAACTCCTTCCTCCCCATTTGAAGGAGGTAAAAGAGTTATTCTTTAGTTTTTCATTTCATGAGATCTATTCATACTTTTCAAATGTCCTTTAAGGAATGCCATTTATTCTAGCCCGCATTTTACTTGCATTTAAAATCCACGGGCATCTATACACATGCTCCAAGGTGGGGGCGTTTTAATTAGAGCAACTTTCAGAGCTTCTCTAATTAAAGCACCCATAGCGCCATGTGTATGCAGTGTCATGTGCTTCAAAATGGCAGGGGGGCACTTTAATGCTCGTTCAATGAGCTTTAGTTAAAGCATTCCCACCACCATTTTGAAATGCAGGGATGCTGAATACACGTGATGTGGAGGCTGCTGGAGTATGCTAACTACTCCATACTAGCATACTCCAGCAGACTCTCAGCAGATGTGATTAATCAAGTCTGCTCCGATGTGTGCTAATTAGCACGTGTCAGAGCAGAGCTCTGTCACACGTATAGGTGCGCCACAATGTGCATTTATACTTTTATTACTGGAAATCACTTACCCCAGAGATATACTTGAACAAATATATAGCTTTTCATTTCCTTGCTTGATTAATATTTGTGTGACAATCATTTTGGACCTCTGTCAGACCCTGCACCTTTCACAAGGGGCATTTGGCAAGTTGTGAGGTCTGGATATGCTGTCTTTGAGATCCTTCAAAGATTTTGTCAAGACCCTGCAAGCAAAAATTAAAAAGGGGGGAAGAAGGACCTTGACAATTATAATGTAAAAACAAAAGCAAAAAACAAAAAACAAAAAAACAGGTGAAAGAAAACCATACCAAACTAAACCTTGAGACTGTGTGAAGAGCAAAATGATTGTATTTACTTATTTATCATGATGTAGAGCAGCCTAAAAAATCTTTGCATCTTATTCATATGAAAATCATTTTAATAAGAATAGAAAATGGTATAAGGGTCCATTCTTATGAAAATGATTGTAAAGAGTTTCAGAAATGATGCTGTTACAACTAGTGCTGAATATTCCCATTTTTCTTTTCCTTTCTTTGTTTTTTTTTAACTACTTAAGTACTGTTATTTCTTTAAGCCTAAATCCTCAAGTCCTTCTCCTATTCTTATTCCCATCAAAATAGAGAATAGGGGAGCTATGGGATTTGATCATGAAGTGCTCTGTTCAGTGTTGCCATCTCTCATCATTTTTGGCATTTAAAGTCTACACTTTGGGAATGTGAAAAATGTAGCTCTTTCTTTTAGCTACGTTTATTTGTGTATACATATATATAAGAAAGACCTATGTTTCTTCACATTCCCAAAGCATAGACTTTAAGAACAACACCAAAAATCATGAGAATTGGCAATACTGTCTGTTCCTTCTGACCAGGGTTACATCTGACTGGATAATGACAAAAAGGGGGTTAAAAATTAACAGAGACAACAGATTGTCTCTTGAACAGTCTACAACACCAAGATAAACCTCTTCTTTTTAGCATCTAAATTCACTTCTATTTTAACTGTCTATTTTTTTTCATTCTCGTTTAAATGCTGGCAAACTATTTGTATCAAATGCATGGAAAATACACCTAGAAGAGCTTTAAAAATGGGTTTTAATTAACCTGTTTCACTCTTCTTTCCCATTCCACATCACTGCCATTTCCTACTCTCTCCCCTTTAAACAAAAAAGCAATAACAAACAGGCTGATTGGGAGTGTATAGCTATACACCTCAAATTCAGCCGCACTAGTTGCCTGTTAGTAAGGATGGATCAGCCGTGAGGTTAAAAATACCTTTAAAGTTAACGGGTAAAGCTGGCCCCCAAAGATGGTCCTGAATGCACTATTTTATATCATAATAATTACAAGCAGATATATCACTAAATGCAGAATAATTATGCTATTGGTGGTATTAGTGTTGCTAACCCCACAAGCCTTTCCACAGTTTCCATAGGGCATGTCTACACAGGATGTTTAAAGTGGAGCTGCCTAATTAACTCTGCAGTAAAGTCTCCACATCTACACTTGTGGCCCTATTAGGCTGCAGTAAACTAATAAATGCCACCATAGGTTAGTACTTGTAAATACAAATAATATATACAGTGGCATTATTTGCTGTGCAGTAGGGCTGTGCAAAGCTTTGGGTGCTGATTCGATATAGAGGAGATTCGGCCTGATTTGGCAGCCAAATCTCCAAATCCTAGTTGAATTAGGAGATCAATAAAAA
This sequence comes from Crocodylus siamensis, assembly GCF_052110815.1. Lineage (NCBI taxonomy): Eukaryota > Metazoa > Chordata > Crocodylia > Crocodylidae > Crocodylus > Crocodylus siamensis. The sequence goes on from NC_143404.1 coordinate 62,369,274, forward strand.
GGTCCAAATTGATTCAAAGCAATCTGAATCAATTCAGCAAAGATTCAGAGAGCTTCAGACAGTCCCTGCTCACTACCACAGGCAGCTGGACCCAGACTCTGTGCCGGTAAGTAGGGGGTGGGAGAGGAGGAGCTGGAGGAGAGGGGTGGGGACCATAGAGGGACCCCGCACCAGTCCCCATCCATTGCCTGACCCCCCAGCCTCCCTGAGCACCCCGCACCCCCTGCCTGCTCTCCCAGCCCCCCGCTATGGCTGCCCCACCCAACCCCAGCTCCTTGCTCTTGAAATAAATAAATAAATAAAAGCCCCCGCTTCCCAGCTGATGCAGTGGCCATCAGGGCATCTGGGGGCTTGTGGCAGAGCCCCACACACAGTGCAGGGCAGTGGGGGGCAGCGGGGATTGACCCCCCCCACCTGACAGGAGCCTGTGAGTGGGGCTTTATTATTTTTTTTAAGACCTGGGAGCTGGGGCAGTCAGGGCAGCCGTGGGGGGCTGAGAGCAGGTGGGGTTTCGGGTGTTCATGGCAGAACCCCCCACGTGGCATGAGACAGTAGGTGCAGCGGGGATTGCCCCCCTGCCTGGCAGCAGCCTGTGAGTGGGGTCTTTTTTTTTTTTTTTTTTTTTAAGCCAGGAGCTGAGGCTGGGTGGGAGATGTGGGCTCATGACAGAGCCCCCCATGCAGCACAGGGCAGTGTGGGGCAGGGGCCAGTGAGCCTGGGGCTTTTTTTTTTTTCAAAGAGTGGGGAGCTGGGACTGGGCAGGGCAGCCATTGACATGGCTGAGAAAGCGGGCAGGGGACGGGGTCTGTCTGATTTGGCAGGGGATGAATCTCTGAATCAGATTTTGCCAAATCAATTCAGGACAGTGATTTGGATCACGGAATCAAATCACCGTCCCTCAAATCAGCTGAATCCGAATCTGAAGCAAATACTAGCAGCTTTGCATAGGCCTACTGTGCAGCAGTGCATGTGTAGATGCCAATGGGCCTGGCTGGGGCACGAATGCTACAATGTAGGGCTAGCCAGGTCTGCAGCACATTGAGCTGGGTCAAAGCAGCCCTGGGCTGGCAGTCTGACTCCCTGGACTCTCTGCCAGTTGGTCCTGCTCCAAGCCAGCTCAACATGCTGTGGTCCTGGGTGCATGTGTATATGCAATGCCCGGGACCAATAAACTCTGGCACAATATGCACTGGAGTTTATTGTGCCATATTAATTGTATGTGTAGATGTGCCCAAAGAGCACGCCTTTGTACGTGTTGATGTGAGCACAATTGTACATGTAGATGTGCCCATTGAACTCAATGACCATTGCTCTTATTTTAAGAGAGTGCCTTACCCCACAGTTGCTCTTCTGGTTTTGACAGAGAACTCATTCTGAAACCTTGAAACCTTGAAAGAGAGACATTTCCAACCAAAGATTTCTGGAGGGAAAAATGAGGCAGCAAATTGGTGATCAGTCCCAGCTGTTATATCACCCTTCAGAAATACTCTGGGGTAATAGTGGACACTATTTTATGTCAGAAACTGCAACCATAATACTGAAATGTGGAGAGAAAGGGTGCATCTACATGTACACATTACTGCAGAGTTGACTAATTAACTTTGCAGTAAAGCATCACCATCTACACGTGTGCTAGTATTAGGACACAATAAATGAATTAACTCCACCATAAGATGGTACTGTCAAGGTACCATCTTATGGCACTGTATTTAACCACACTGAATGCACGTGTAGATGGTGACAGGGGCTGGCTGGGGCACAAGAGTGCTAAAGTTCAGGGGCCACCTAGTCCCACACCTTAGCACCCTTGTGCCCCAGCCAGGCCCTCTATTGCCCAATGCCACCATCCAGAGCCCGGGGCTGACCCCCCCAGGCCCTCTGTCGGACCACAGCTGCTCTGCCCAAACTCAAAATGTTGTGGTCCTGGGCATACGTGTATACACTGTGCCCAGGAGCAGATGACTCCAGTGCAAACTCTGCTGGAGTTTATTGCATTGCCTTAATAGCATGCGTAGATACACCAAGATTGTCTTAGCTTGGCAGGTAATATTTGAAGGAAGCTTAAATAGTTGTGTAAGGTCAGTTCAGGGACCCAGTGTAAAGTAGGACCTCAGTGTAGATGGGCGTGTGTGGGATCTTATCCTCTAAAGGGTGCTTCATGCTGAGCTACCTGCTTCTGCTACCAGCTAGGCACATCTAAGCAACTCTCCTTTTGCTCACATGGTGGAAACTGCTTTTAAAGATAACATACATGTGTGTGGCTTATTGAGTAATCATCTTATTGAATGTGGCACTTAAAGCACATGGGTACATGGATACTAGGCCTGTGCGAAGCAGCTAGTATTTGCTTTGGATTCAGATTTGGCCAATTCAGGGGACAGTGATTCAATTTGGTGATTCAAATCGCTGTCCTGACTCCATTCGACCGAATCTGATCTGGCGATTTGGCTGCTGCTGAACCTCTGAATCTCCGAATCAGCCAGGCCAGGCCCATCCCCTGCCCATTCTCCCAGACCAGCAATGGCTGCCCCGCCTGCCCCAGCTCCTGGTTCTTTGGGAAAAAAAAGCCCCGACTCAACAGGTGCTCCCAGATGGGGGGGCAATCCCTGCTGCCCCATGCTGCGTGGGGGGCTCTGCACAAGCCAGCCCCCTGACCCCCCCCATGGATGCCCCACCCGGGCCAGCTCCAGTCCTATAAGAAAAAAACCCCTGAAAAAACCTTCTCCTGCCAGTGGGGGGCCAATCCCTGCTGCCCCCCATTGCTCTGCACCATGTAGAGGTCTCTGCACAAGTCCCCAAAGCCCTGAGGGTGCTGCAGGAGTGGTGAGTCCTGAGGCTTTTCTTGGGTCTTTTTTTTCTTAAAGATCCAGAGCCGGCCTGGGTGGGGCACCTGTGTGGGGGGGTGTCAGGGGGCTCGTGCAGAGCCCCCCATGCTGAAAGGGGAAGTGGGGGGCAGCAGGGATTGCACCCTGCCCAGGAGCACCCGGTGAGCACCAGGGCGTTTCTTTAAAGTACCAGGAGCTGGGGTGGGCAGGGGCAGCCATGTGGGGGCTGGAAGAGTGGGCGGGGGGCTGAGGGAGTGAGGGGAGTTGGAGGGGCTGTCAGGGGCCTCCCCATGGTCCCCCCCCAGCTTCCCCTCTTCTCCGTACTTACCAGCTTGGAGTTGGCTGCAGCCACCAGGGACTGCCCAAATCATCAAAGCTCTCCAAATCTTTTCCAAAGATTCGGAGAGCTTTGAATCAATTCAGACCTTTAAACTGGTCCCCTGATTCAATTTGGATTTGTAGATTTGGCCACCGAATCTCCGAATTGAATCAGCACCTGAAGCTTCACACAGCCCTAATGGATACATTATTTCATTATGTTTTGTCACTGGGGAGGTTATTCAACACTTAGAATAAATTCCAAGCCCCCTCCTTCTTCTACCTAAGCAGTCTTGAATGTATTATGGCTATAGTTACTGGTAGGGATTGCCAGGCACTCAACTGCATCTAGACAACTGTATTTGTGTCCATAATCAGACCATCTGACTTTTTTCCTGTGGTTTTTGGCAGTGTCAGGTTGTTAAATCACAGACAGACAAATTCAGGAAAGCACCCTTCTTCTTACCAGTCAGGTCTGACCAAGTTTGGCTTTTGGAATTATTCTGTTCAGATGAAGGCATTGATTGTCATCTTACATGAACCAAAAGCAGCAGAAAACCTCCCTCCTCATTCCTTGAGGGAAACATGTTACTTTTCCAAAGCCAGAGAGAGCAGCTCATGTAGAATATATCAATTAGGAGTGGACAGCACCATGGGATATTGTTTCCAAAGTAAGCCCTACAGTGTTAACAGTGATTATGCCTTGCTGAATTATTTAAAATGTTAAAACATTAAAACAAACTTTCTTTCAAAATACACCCTCATAATATTGGGGGGATCTCAAATTATAATATAGTTTTGCAGCCATAGTGGTTTTACATTTGGGATATACTGGATGTTTCTTTTCTAAGGGATCCTCTTGCAGTTGTGAAAGATGTCTCTAATTAAACTTATCCTCCTCTGGTGTTCATCTCCTGGTTACCTTTTCACCATTAATTTTTCCTCTGGTCATGTCATTATGGAAATAACTGTAGCAGTATAATACTTTCAAATATGTGATATTAGTGCATGAAATGGGACGTAAGTGGAAGGAAAGATGCTGTACAAATCTTTTGGTCTGTAGTATTGCTTACCTTGAAATAACAGTGATAACAGCAGACAATGTGATGTTGGTATATTTTATGGATGTATATTTCTAATAGCAGAGCTTACTGTGCATGGCTGTAATATTCATTATAACAGAGCCTCACATACATGGCCCAATTTAAAGGCTACATCAGGACGGTGACTCCATAAAATATTCCTTTAAGGTTGAAACTTTGCATACTGCTAAGCATAGATGAACATTGTTAAGCATAGATGATTTTCCATCCCTCAGGTTGTATGCTTGGATTCCATTAGTCCTTGTGTAGGGTAGAGAGTCAAGTCTACCTGGCCCTGTACAATGCCTACCTATAAGCTACCACTGGCTACCTATGAGCACAAGTAAATACAAGCATTAGGCATAATGGACCTTTGCACAGAGATAGTAGAAGCCCCTTGTTCACCTATTATTAACACTCAAGAGCTAATGGTTAAAAAGAGAAAGGGTACAGTTAAGAAACTAACTTTAAATTTACACATGAGAAATGTAGTTGTTTACCACCCACTGGACACATCTACACATGCAAATAATCCAGGAGCAGCTTACTTCTGATTAAAGTGCTGTAAACTGTCCTGGGCATGCATCTACATGTACAGGGACATGGGAGCAGATTTGCTGCTCAAAGGAGCAGGCTGCTTCCACTTCCTATGGCCCTACATGGGGCCCCTGCAGCAGCCAGGGGGAGCTCTAGCCCAGGGGTTGGTAGGGATCACAGGGCCAAGAGACAAATGTCTCCTGGGTAGAGGACTAGGACATTGATCCCTGCCCCTGGGCTGCTTGCTGCTAGGGTGGGCTCTGCTACCAGGGCCCAGGCAGAGACAATGTCTCCTTACCCCAGCAGAAGAGACCTCCTAGCCCCCACACCACAATTGCGGGGCCCAGGCTGGGAGATCCTTATCTCTCAGCCCAAGCCCTGTGTCTAAGAGGTAAGGATCTCCCAGCCCTCACTCCCCAATCACAAAGTGGGTCCTGGGAGTTCCCTGCTGCAAGGGCAGGGGCACATCGTCCCCTCCCAGGCTCTGATGGTGGAGCCTGCCCTGGCAGCAAGCAGCTCCTGGGGACAGGAAGCAATCTCCTGCCCCTTGCTGCCTGGATGACTGGGAGCAGATTTGCTCCCAGTCAGGCATGTATACATGCATTATTGTGCAGTAAATAATTGAGAGTAAATTTGCTACTTGCATTTGCAGGTAGTAACTTTACTCACAACTAGATCAAATTACTGTTCAGTAAGTGTCTGCATGTGTAGATGGTGATACTTACTGTGCAGTAATTAGTAAGGCTGTGTGAAGCTTCGGTCCCTGATTCAACTCAGTGGAAATTCAGCCCAATTCAGTGTCCAAATCTCCAAATCCAACTGAATCAGAGGACCCTTTAATCTCCCTGAATCAAACCACAACCCTCTGAATCAATTCGGAGAGAGTCACAAAAATTTGGCAATTTGGAAATAGACACAGCTTTAAATGTTTTTTCTATATACCTTGAGGTAGGAGGTGGCTTGTGAATGCTGCGGTGTCAGGATGCATGGAATGTCCCACAGAAGCACGGGGGCTCCCCAGTGTGCTTGGCAGCAGACCCAGAAGTGGACCAGAAGCACATGCAGTCTACTTCCAGGTCCTCTGGGGAGCACATGGGGGGCCTCCCCCTGAGTACCCCCTGACTCAGCAACTGGTGCCTCCTGGCTCTTAAGGGAACACCTGGGATCCTCCTGTGGCTGATCACCAAGCTGGAGGGGTGCACAAGGGCCCCCCCCCCCATGCTCCCTGGCAGACCCGGAAGTGGACTGGAAGTAGTTCCAGTCCACTTCTAGGTTTGCTGCCAAGTATGTACCCCCCCGTGCTTCTGTGGGACACTCCATCCACCCCAGCATCACAGTGTTCAGAAGCCGTGCTGGTACCTCAAGGTATGTAGAAAAAACATTTAAAGCTGTGTCTGTGTCTGAATCTCTGATTCTCCAAATCGACATTGAATCTTCAGACTTGGATTCAGCCACATGGAATCAGGGACAGTGATCCAAATTAACAAAATCAAATCACTGCCCCTGATTTGCGTCGAATCTGAATCCGAATCAAATAGAACTGAGAGGGGATCTGGTGACCGTCTATAAACTCACTGGGGGGACCAGCGGAAAATAGGTGAGGCTCTGTTCCCCCAGGCACCACCTGGGATAAGAAGAAATAATGGCCATAAATCGATTGAAAGGAGGTTCAGGCTTGATATCAAGAGACATTACTTTACAGTTAGGGCTGCCAGGCTCTGGAATGGGCTCCCAAGGGAGGTGGTGCTCTCCCCTACCTTGGGGGTCTTTAAGTGGAGGTTGGATAGCTAGCTGGCTGGGGTATTATGATCCCAGCACTCGTTCCTGCCCAGGGCAGGGGGTCAGACTTGATGATCTGTTCAGGTCCCTTCCGACCCTAGAAACTATGAAACTATGAAACTTTGTATACCATTAGTAATTCGGTCTAATCTCGAGTAAAACTTCTTGTGTAGACGCACCCACTTCAGACTTAACTTTTCTCTTCTTGCTATTAGGCCACTGCGGTATTGGCAACTATGCAAAAAAGTTCTTTATGCAAAATCAGGATCTATCTAAACCTTTTTTATTTTGCATTTCCATACCCAGCACTCCATGCTGGGGTGGATCAAGCTCTTCGTGCAAAAAGTAGGAGCATTTCATTTTATCACTTAGTGCAAAGAAAAGCAGGCTTGAGTGCTTTCTACTGTTTTTATTTCCACTTAATAATAGATAAAGAACAACAAAAGCATTTATAAGCACTTATTCATCCATGTCTTTTCCTGTTTTTAAAGGATTTTAACTATGTGTCAGTAATTACCGTAAAGGGTGGCTACTGCACAGACAGAATAATTACTTTTTTTTAATAACATTTTAACAATTTGAAGGGTCAGTTCTACTGACATTTATAAGAAAATCTCAGTGACATTAGGAAGGAACCAATCCAGTGGCTGCCAACACATCTTGATCACCTCTGGATTTATCACTAGTGAGTAAAATACCATAGGTGTCTAGTGTAATTGAAAGGAAGAAAAATAATTTGCTGGTGCTCCCCTGGCCAAAGGGCTAGATTAGACTTGGGTTTGGCTGTGGTCCATATAGGAATCAGTCTCTCTTTCTCTTTCTTTCTCTGGTCTCGACTAGAATTTTGTTTGTCCCCAAGTCCTACTTTCCCAGTGAAAGCTTCTTCGTAATCAGAACATTCCTGTGAATTTTGGGGGCTTGATTAATTGACATGTTCCTACAAAAAATTTAAAATGTTTCATCAAAAAAGTCCCCACCCAGCTCTAGTCTTGACTCCTCTTCCTGACACTTGCATACACTTTTTTAAGAGAGAAAAATGGAACTTACCACCCTCCCTCTCAGTTGCTCCCATTGGGAGCATTTCTCCTTCCAAGTGGGTGCATTTGTTGATGCCCTCCTGGGCACAATTTACTGTGCCTTATTTTAACGCACAATAACCTTACTGCATGTTAATAGCACAAGCGGACGTGCTCAAAGAGGATGGATGTAATATTGGGAAATAAAGAGGGACTTCTCAGAAGGAGACTATAAAGATTCAGAGTAGCGGGATAAACTCCCTTTAGCGTTAGTCTCTGAGCGATCTATTTGTGGGTCTACAAAGGAGTGGGTTGCAAGGAATATCCACCCACTTTCACAAGGGGGTCTTGTATAATGCAGGACCTGTGATATTAACCCAGTGGATACAAGATGTACCAACATGAGTTGTCTAAAGAGAAGGCCACATTTCCCTTTTGTCTCCTTTTTCCCATGGCTTGACACATCAGCAGAGTGGGTGAAGTGGAGGACTATACAGGGATGTGACTTATCCAGTGTCTCTCAGTAGGTCTCCCATGGCAGAATAGGAAATCGCAATAGGACCAGAAGTCTTGAGTTCTTACATTGCATTTTATATATGCGTATCTGTGTGTTCTTGATTGTATTTGAGACCACCGCGAACTGAAAACCTAGTATGAAACACCTTTAAATAAATTGCACAGTTGGGGCATATGCCTAATAGACACATTATGACCCATTATGTCACGTCCCTCACCAGTGGCTATTCAGCAGAGAAACTAGTAGCCTGCTGCTGTTTTCACCTTGCAATTGCTTCCTTTGCTCAAGAAGTAGTGCTCCATTTTGCAGCTGGCATGTCTAGCCCCCAAACCTCAACCTCACTGATGACCTGCAATGAGGGGTGCTACACAAGCATATGTTGCCCAACCAGATCGCTGTAGAAATGTGTATCAGTGACCAAAGATATTGCAAGGCACTGCACAAACATTTCTTTTTTGCTTTTTATTCCCATAGGCTCATGCGTTTTCAAGTTTTCCTTCTAGTTTTTGGTGTGACTGAAGCTAAAATACAAAGTAAAACTGCTGAGTTTCAGCTTCTTTTGCACTGAATCTGCAGCTCAGCATAAAAATATTTCCCTTCTTCCATGCTTTGTGAGTTCTTCAGGATAGGGACTGCCTTGCGCTCTGTATTTTCATAGCATCTGCCACAATGGGTCCCAATCTTGCCTGAGATTTATAAAGGCTATCATAAAAAACAATAATTGTTTCTCAATACAAGAGTGTCTCCCGTGAGTTAACTGAGCAGCCTAATTTTAATGGACTTCCTGAGCTGGTGGAGGCATTTCATATAGATAAAGATCTGTCATGATAGAGAGAGCTTACAAATTGGCATGAAACATGTCATTCTGTGCAAAGATTGACATTATATGTCCTGGATATAAAAGGGACAAATGAAGAGGTGCACTACTAATAACTTATTTTGCAGAGGTTAAAGCCCTTTCACATCAATGCTGAGACGTCTTGGGCCTTTCTAAAAGCAGGCAAGTATTTGGGGCAGAAAAAACCTAGCTTCTTGTGCTCGTGCAGCCTTGGCAATCGGCAGAGCTGACAAGGCTGTGTATTTGTAAAACAAGCTGTGCTAAGTATTTTTTTGGCCTAGTGTTTAGAAACACACAGAGGGGGGAAAATGAATAAATATGGAAATAAAATGTAAAAACTTCTTGCACTTGCAACCGGCTTCCCGGAGGGAATTCTTCCCTGTGTTCTCTCCTCTTCTTCCACTCAGCAAAATGACTGCCAGTCATTAAGTGAAGCTGTAAGGAGCTCACTGTACAGTAATTGAACACCAATGGGCCCACCCTCATTTGCATTTCCCATTTTTTGATTGGCAGCTGTACATGAAATGCCATATCAGTTGAAAGTATGTTGTGAGCTGGCACTAATGATCCAGTGGCTCCAGGGAAACCTGCCATATTGTAATTTGGCTATCAGGCATGAAAGAAATAATTCTAAGTGCCAGCAATGTGAAGCCGAATAAATGTTTCAGTGCTGCAGGTTGCCAAGGGTGACACTTCTGATTTAGTATAAACGAATGCCCTGTTGCCTTTGGGGTTGGGGGAGTTCGCATTGTATCTGAGATGTGTGTATAAAACATTAGTATTAGAAAATGGCTTCAGCGCAGGATGGGAAACAGAGGCCTGGTCCCAGAAGGCGACGGCATGTTTACAACTAATGACTGGATGAAAGGATTTTTCTACCTACTGTAATGACAGGCAAAATAGGATTTGCTTTCCCTGAGATGGAGAATAATGGCTATGTTAACTCTGCCTTTCCTTTTTCTTTCTCTCTCTAAATGAAATGCTCTTTTGTAAAGAAAATCACATCTGTTTTCTTTTATATATGGGGGGGAGGGGAGAAATGATTTAACTCTTTGATTTTTTTTTTTTTTTTGGATGGGAATATTAGTAGATGGCCTGTTGGGGCAGGCTGTTATCAGAAACCCCTTATCATATATCATGGCACTTAGTGTCCTGGAAAGCTTGTTTAATACTTGTTTTATTCTTGCTATTAAAGAGCAGGAGAGAGGGATAAAAGACAAGAATCTCAATGTCTTAACAATATACGCAGGAGGTTTTTACTTCAGCATTTCAGTTGCTGCACATTAGTGTGTCACAAAATGTGAGACTGAAGGGACAGATGTCTACAGACACTTGAAAATTGGAAGACAAAGTACGCTGAGAATCTTTTATTCCTAATGTTCCTCTTTGTTTCCCCCTTTAAAGCTTGCAGCAAACTTGGAAATTTGGGCATGGATTTTCATAGCTGTACATGCAAGTTTTGCATGCGGATGTACGTGTGCAGCTACTGGGACTGCATGCACAACTGCACCGGTAGTGAAAGAAAGGAACTGTTTAATTGCACCTGCACACACATTGTTATGCAAATTGCGTGCGTCTAAACTGCAGTTATACAGTTATGAAAACTTCATTGTTCGTTTGATATTCTCTTCAAGCAATGGGATTTGAGAAACATTTTAAAGAAAAAATCAGAAGGCAGGCATGCTGTTTTATTTCCACTTGATTGTGGGTTCTTCCTTTTGTTCTCAATTCCAGTCATCCTCTCAGGATGGAAATTCTTTTGAATTTGGACTTATTTCACTAACATGTAAGTTTGAAAGGGAATAGGTAACATAGCAATGAGTGGAGAGGAGAGTTTAGATCCCACCGCTTCAGCAATCAAACAGGAAGTGAAAAAGGAGATATGAAAATAACTAGATCAACTTGAGAGTAGAGCGACATAGGGGGCCGTATTAATCGGTCGACAATTAGACAGAAGGGTAGATTTGCACCTTATAGAGACTAAGGCCCCTGGCACATGTTACGCATAAGATGCAATTCTAATTAATCACATCTTAAAGTGTAACTCAGCCATACATTCAGTCAATTAATGGCACAACAAAAAAATGAAACCAGCCACAAAATCATTACATAAAAAAATGCCTAATGGTTTCATGGCTGGTTTTTATCATGCCTTAAAATGAATGTGTGCCTGGGTGTAGCACACCGGGCTGAAATGGGCTCCTGCTGCTGATTAGGGACTGGCAGGGGCTGCACTGGGGCTCATTTAAGCCTGGGCGTTGTCTCGATTCAGCCAATGATCAGCTGATTGTGAGCCAGCTCCCCAGAGCCAGCTGACAATCAGCTGAGTGTCAGGCACCTTTGTCGGTAAAAAGGGAGCCTGAGATCATGATCCCCAATGCCAAAATCACACATCCTGCCATGTACATGTAACATGGAAGGAAGTGCAATCTTTAGGATCTCGGATCAGATTCCATCATGACTTTAACTGAACATCAGCCAGCGGCCTATCCAAAGCAGCCCTCATCAGCCTACAAAAGCTTGTGCTATATATCTACTTTGGTTAGTATATACAGTGCAAATCTACCCTGCCTTCAACTTGGGAGTGGTCAGGCTTTCTGCGTATTGAGGTCCCTGCCTATCATACTCACAGGTATCATCTCGTTATTTCCTTGCATTATCCCTTTTGTCTGCTTTCATTTTATATGTGGATTGGAGCTCTGTGGGCCTGACACTGTATTTGTTCTATGTTTGTACAGTGCCTAGCACAATGATGTCCTGTTCCACTTTGGGCTCCTTGGCATTACTGTGCTATAATACAAAACAGGTGTGTCTACATGAGATATATTAATGTGCCTTAGCTTAAGTTAATGCACATTATGGGTGTGTGTCATCACGTGTGCACCCTTAATGCACACTAACTTGGGCTAATTGCACCTAAATTTAGGCATGATTGATTAATGAGCATTAACATACCTGTAGACATGACCTGGCATTAACTTAAGTGCTGGGTCTACCCTGCCACTATGGGGTTGGCCTGAGTCCAGGCCCACGGAGCATCCAGGGGTTGGGGTGCTAGGCACCTGCCTGAGGCCGTGCCCTTAGGCCTCCCTCCCATGATCCCCCACTCTGGGCTTGAAGACCCAAAAGATTGTAAATAGATTTCCCCTGGTATATAGTTTTCTCCTTGTATATAGTTTCCCACTTGTGAGTGGGTTTTTTACTGTGGGTGGGTGGAGAGAGTGGTGATGGGGCTCTGTTGGTTGAGGGGGAAGTGGGTTATATTTGGTGATGGGGGAGGGATGGGGCGGGTATTTTGAGGGTAATAAAGTTTTTCTGTTTCACACATGTGCATGTCCTGAGAGTGATGCTGGGGGTAGGTAGGGGGTAGGGGATGTGTAGGTGGTGGGGCAGGCAAGCTGGAGTGGTGACTGCAGGAGGAGGGGGTCAGGCAGGGCTTCCCACAGCCAGTACCCTTGTCCCCGTTGGCAGGTATGCGGCTGTCCTGGGGCCTGGATGGGGAGGTTGGGCGGGGGGTGCTGCTGGGGCCAGCAGGGCCAACACCGTGGCCAGCAGTAGCACAGGGTGCTGGTCATCGCTGGCAGGGGCCGGGCTGAAGCGCTGCAGTGCTGGGCATCACTGGCAGGAGCGGGGCCAGGGCTGGAGCAGCCCTGGAATGGGGAGGCAGGGTGGGTAAGGAGGGAGTTGCCGTGTGCTGTTCCTGCACTGAACACACAGCTCCTGGGCAAGGCAGGGGATGGAAGTGATCAGAATTTCCTAGATGGCTGCCAGGTGCTGGCAGCTGGCTCTGGCTTCAGGTGCTGGCAGCCATGTGGCCAGAAGCTGGAGCTCCACCCCCAGTGAGCACATGTTAGGGCTGCAGGGACATGAGAGTAACTTTAGTGCCAAGTCTCTGCATGTGTAGACACCTACCAAAAATTGCTTAATGCACATTAATTTAGTCATGCTTAAATGTATGTGTAGACATGCCCAATATGTACTGTCAACTGTGAATATATCCTGTGGCTAGTAGCTCTACCTGGCAATAGCTATAAAGATCTAATTGTTTCAAGAACATGTTATACACCCCCATCATGAAGTACTGACTGTCCCATAGACATGAACGGCAATTGAAGGCATTCAGCACCTTTCAGGATCAGACTATGAACTCTTGCTATGAGATACCTTGATGTTAAGTAAAATATAATTTGTAGCCATCAGGGATGTATGCAGGAAGAAAGACAAATCAGAAACACACAGTACGCTAAGACGGATGAACTACCTTGGAAAGAATATAAGTCAGTCTGCAATTTATGAGGGCAAAATATAAAAACTGACAGTCTATTATCACAGATTGGCTCAAACCTCAGATTTCAGATCTAGATTTTGAACAGTCCAAATTAAGGCAGGGGACTGAGTGGAGCTTGGTTTCCAGGATTTAGTTGGGGCCTTTAGAATGAAAGGCACTCTTTTCTTTATAACACTGGGCTATTTTCAACATGTGTATCTGGATCTGGCTGCACATACCAGTCACCTCAAAGGATTTTGCTTTAGTTGCATCTCAGTAAAGTCGGCCTCTTTGGAATGTCTGGTCAGAGTCAGACACTGGGCATTATCTTTACTAGGTTTTATGTATGCTGCATCTTTTAAGTCCACAGAGGGTACTATCGAACAGAGATAAGAATAGGTACTCAGAACGCTGTGAACAGTTGGATTTTGTTCAACAATGACAAGTTAATATCCAATACAACCAATTTACTTCAGACTTGTGATACTGCAAATCAGGATTCCTGGTTGAAACTCCCAATATGTTGAACTAAAATAGTAAATGTTTGTTGGAGTAGGCTTTCCATCACTTCTTCCATCACTTTTGGTAAGAAGCGAGATAGCTTTGGCAATGCACTTTTTTTTGGGACCAGCTTTGCAGTTGAATAAAATGGTAGGCAAGCTTTTTGGTCTCAGGGGTCTTCTCTTGGAAAGAAAAACTTGCTGTAGGTTGGGGTGATCCTCAACTGAATGGACAACTTCTAATTGTGTTGGAAGGGTATACTATATCCTTGACAAAGGAAAGAGAACGCATTTAAGGAATGGATATTTGCCATAAAAGAATATGCTTTTATATTCTTCTCTTGTTAAAAAAAAAAAAGAGTGGCTAAGACAAATTTGGACCTAAGCATCTTTGGTTTATATTGATCATATTCAGACTTTATAGAATATAACTGTTCATCCATGAATCAGAAATGTGTGAAGTAATCAATATGTAAGGGGTATATTATCATTTACTTGTATATATATAATAAATAGGTTCTATTTCTCATCATAATACATCATCTACACCCCTTTTTCAGGCGAATCTCTTTCATTTTATTAATATGAATTCCACTGAAGCAAATAAGACTTCTCAAATAAATGAGACAAGACTTTAGCCCTTAAAAAGTTATTGATGAAGTATATTGGCAGGACTGAAATGCAAGCACATATGGAATAATATAATATATACATGGAATGAGAACCTTCAGGAAAGAATTGTGGAATTATCAGCATGTAGGAAAAAAGCCCTTGTGTAACTAAGCCAATAAGTTGTGCCATAGCGAAATTTTGTTGCACAACTTTTTAGTGATATGTAAGGATTAGCTTTGTCAACGCAATGTGATTGATCAGGAGCTCCTGGATGCGTACTTTCAGAAATGCATGAGTGCTTCATTCCTATTTTGAGCATGCACTTAGCACAATCATGCTCAAAATCACAGTGACCAAACGGCCAGTTAGCTCTCCAATGGGCCATCTGTGTTCAGATCTCCAGTGCGTTTGCACCTACAGTCACAGTAATTGAGCATGCAAAGTTGGTGTGCAAATGCATGTGAAATTGTGCTAGGCCTATATAAGAAGTAATAACAAATGTGGTACGGCAGAATAAATATGCAAAATATAGTACTTTAACCTAATAACATGACCACTTGCTAGCTTTAGCATAACATTGAAAATCGCTAATGGAGCACTGTGCAGATATTCATGATACAAGCAGTCAGGAATCATGCATAATGGAACAGTGCAACAGCTAACAGCAGATTCACACAAGATAATTTAAACTTGTTTGTATGGAAATGAAGAACTGATCTTTGAAGTGGTCCTTAATGAGATTCTGCTTGATCCTCACTGTATCCGGAGAGAGTGTTCCGTTTTCCTTTTGCATCCGGCTCATGTTTGCAGGGTGCAGAAAAAGGGCTTGTTTAATGTATGAATGCCTATTTGCATGTACATGGTATTAGGTGTTCCTAGGTGTTACCAGGATCTCACAACCAATTGCAAAATCAGTGTTAAAAATTACATACCTCCACAGGTCACTCCTGTGAGTTCTGTATTACGCATCTCAGTGTTTTATAGACCTGGCAGAAGCTGTGTTGTTTCACCACACGGAATAAGAGATGTATAAACTAACCCAAGTTCCCTAAAAAAGATCAGGAGTCCTTGGTGCATATTAAACAAAACCAAGAGAACTAATAACATCTCACATGTTTTCTAATATACCACAAATAAGAGGCTTTGGGTTTTCTAATAAACTCTTGTTCTTTTTGATGCCTTACATTCCTGAGCAGAGTAAAATGTTTTTTGAGATGGCTTAAAAGTTTGGCATCACAGGTACAAGGCTTTATGGTATCAGGGGTTATGAAGTAGGCATCGTGGCGATTTACCATAATCAAAGCCCTATATATTTCTTTGGTTTTATATTCAGATATAATCAACTAGTGACTTAATAGAGCATTAGACTTCTGACCACACTTGAATTTGAAAGGCATATAGTTCTATGTAAAAGTATGGTGAGGTTGGAAAGATTTTATTTTACTGAAAATCATTCATTAGAGGTCATATAAGGCCACAGCAAACTAATAATTAACTTAGTTAACCAGCTCTATAAAAAGTACTGTAGAGCCTTTCTGAATTTAAGAATTGACTGCAATAATGAACAGAACTTGCTCAGATATTTCTTTCTGGTAGAGGTATCCTTAGGAAATGGCAAGGCTGGTGAAAGGATTTCTGTCTCTTGTAGTCTGAGGAGCCAAACATTTCTCATCTCCCCCTCGTGACTATACTATCAGAGCTATCAGCTCCTGTAAAATTAGAATATACATCCCAGTTGTTGGGTTTAAAAAGCTGCCCTTGACTGATGAACGTCGAAGAAGTAACACAGGTGTCAGGAAAGAAGAATGTGGAAAGGACAAATCCTGGGAGGTGCTAGTTACCTGCAACTCTCATTTAAAAAGCAGCAGAAGCTGCAGGCTCTAATAAGCTTTTATTTGGCCTGATGGCTTTAGTGGGAGTAGAAGAACGCAACACCAACCAGGATTTTTTATTTGACCTTACTGAGCTTTGGGTTAAGATTTTAGCCCTGTTCATTTTAACTGACACAATAGCAAACATTTCCAGGGGCGGATCCAGGGGGTGCGATATGTGATCGCACCTCTGCTTTGATTCTTCCTCTCAGTAGTGAAGCAGAGCGGGGCAGACCGAAGCAGGGGCAGGATGCTGCTGGAAGAAGAGGTGTTGCCATCAAGGCCAACCTTAACCCTTCAGCCAGCCCGGCTGAAATCACAGAATCCCATTAGCACTTTTGAACCTTTCATACAAGCCCCACGTTTCAGTTTGACTGAAGGCCATTTTTGCGGGTGTTAATTAACTATAGTAATAGGTCACCAACATTTTTAGGTTATGTGCCCCTTGTAAGCTTGTTGAACGGCTGGAAACCCCTAACAGATGGTCATGGATTTAAAAAAAAAAAGTTTCGTGGCACTTTATGTCTCTATGAGCACCCTAAAATTTCTCCAACAATCAAAGAGTTGGCAGGGAGTTCTTCATTTGTTTCTCCCCTCTTGTTATTTCTCTTTTCCCTTCTTCTGCTCTCTCATTCCTTCCTCTCATGCACCTGTAGAAGTTTACTGCATATTACTAAAGTCTCCCAGCTGGAGAGCACTAACCTATAATAATATTTTAAAAATAACCTTAAAGGTAGAAATCAGGGAGGTATGAGATTAACCACCTGTGTGAAATTCTAATAATAATATGAAATCCAAATGTTTCTGAATATACACATTAGCTTTTCAAGCCTAATTCTACATGAACTTCAACATCCTTGAAGGCAAAAGGAATGTATTGCTTGTAAAAATTCTCACTGTCATTCCTCCTCCATTTACTTACCATTTTCTAATAGCATTAGCACTTCAGCAAGCAACCTGTGTAGCCCAGCTCCCCCGTATTGGACTTGCAGGCTGCTGTACCTCCATAGCTGGCTTTGCATCAGTTACAGCCCGGGGGGGGCACCTTATTTTCACGTACACAACTGTTTGAAAAAAGGGTTTATCTGCCATACAATGGCCAACCGCCAATGTCAGTGAGAATCCAGTGCCTCCTTGCTGAAGGTGCTTAGGGTTATGAATTGCTGAAGCCCAGATAGGTGGGCACAAGATAGCAAAGGCACGGGCTGCAACTTAAATATGCTCTTTCTCTTTTGTGTCAAAGATTTAATGGACTAAGGCTCTCTTCTGCATGGGATTATATAGAATGTACACACAGAGCTCTTATTATTGCCTGAAGGGCTTCTTTTTAAGTTTTATTAAAGAAATACCTGCAACCAGATAGATTGGACATCTGCCTGTACACAGTTGCTTATTAGACTGAATTTGGTCCTCCACTCCTCCTGCATCAGGAATTCACAGTGAGTGAAGTATTTGGGCTTTGAGGGAGAAATGAGGCTAATTTATGATGTTCAACCAATGTCCTGAGCTAAATCATCCCATTACTTGGGAAAGAAATGGACCTCACTGATTGTGCTGAGTGACTCAGGGGAATGCGTGGCTTGTAACATGTTTAGACTGGTGCAGCCTGCATTTCCCACTGGACTTGGCTGGAAAAGTGATGGAGGTATAATCCTTCCTTTTCCCTACCCCTCATGGAACTTATTCTCAGGGAAAAGTCATAATTTAGTCCTATGGCTCTATTAAAACATGTCCATATAATAAACATCCAGATATAGTAATCCGACAGGATAATATCTGTTAATTTCTGCCTCTTGAATGACTACCCACACATGATGAATACAAAGTGTATGTTACATGGTAATTAATCTTTGAACTACCCCGTAACTTCTGGTACAATTATCAAACAATGTGCAAGAACATGTAATCTGAGGTCTGTTCTCTGTAAGATATACATAGAAGATTTACCTGGGTATCATTCATTAAGGCTAATGGTGGGTGTTCATGTAAATCATCTCATAGAAAGGAGAAAAGGTAACACTTTGCATTTTTAACATGTTGGTTATGTAATTACAGAGTGGTGACATGCTTATGTATGTGCCCTTTCAAGTAGCTGGAATTAAAAATGAATAGGCCTGTAAAGTCACTATTTTATTCCAGAGGTGTCAAACCCATTCTGTGGAGAGGGCCAAATTACATTTTTAATTATGATCCACGGGTTGGTGCTACAAAATTAGGGTCACATACTACCCTTGATCCATAGCAATCTCCTGCCAATGCCACTGGGTGGCTTACATAAAGAGCAAGGATAGAATGAGACCCTTGTGAAATAGCTGAACTTCGTATTAGGAAAGCCCCAGTGCATTTGACATGGTTCAGTGGGAAAAAAGGAATTACGCAGGGCACTTTTAGCAGTATAGTTTGTTTACTGATCATTTGATGTACGCTGCCAGCAAATACATTGAATACACAAGCATTTTCAGGATTCCAGACCACCATTTTCAGTGTTCAATGTGGGGTTCAAATGGTAAGAAACTCTGTGGGCATGTCTACACATGCATTAATGCACTTTAGTTAATGCGCATTAAATCTAGTACCTATGGGCATACGCTGGGGTGGAGGGGGGGGCACTTTAATTAGAGTGAATCTGAGAGCGCCTCCGAGATCCACTCTAATTAAAGTGCCTGCAACATGACGTATATTCAGCAGCCTGTGCTTCAAAATGGTAGCAGGGGTACTTGAACTAGAGCTCATTCAATGAGCTCATTTAATTAATCAAATATGCTCCAGTGTGTGCTAATTAGCACACATTGGAGCAGACATTGGCACATGTATAGGTGCCCTCCTTTGTGAGGTACTAGGAAAATGCTCATTAGCTTATCGTAATGCACATTAACTAAAGACCACAGTTTTTAGTGAAGGTTTAATGTGCGTTCGTTTATTTTAATATGCATTAACTAACGAGCATGTTTTTTTAGTGATGCTTTAATGTGCATTAAAATAGGCTAATGTGCATTAAAAAACATGTGTAGATGTGCCCTGTGTGTTTCAATTCTTGTTATTATTTTATATTATTTGGAGGCCCTTCATTTCCAGGAGTGCTGATCACCTACCTTCTAAAAATTATTTTCAGGCCTTTTTTTAAAGCAACTTAGTTTGCACCCAACGATCAAGGCCCACATGCAGGGCTCATCATATTTGAAAAACACTGGCCTGTTGTATTTTGGGGTTTCAGAATAGGTAGTTTA
This sequence comes from Crocodylus siamensis, assembly GCF_052110815.1. NCBI lineage: Eukaryota > Metazoa > Chordata > Crocodylia > Crocodylidae > Crocodylus > Crocodylus siamensis. Next base: position 62,388,663 of record NC_143404.1, read on the forward strand.
CATAGGGTGCACCTACATGAGATGCTGACTGCACAGTAGCTGGAAAATAACGTGCGGTAGTGTGTCACAGCATGCACAGTGCTCATATACTACTGCACAGTATTTTTAGACATCTGCACAGTAGCGTCACCTAAAAGACGTTCTCCGGCACTGCTGCTCAGTAACTCCAGTTACTGCACATTTATTTAGTGCTTGCTAATATAAGCACTATGTTAACGTGCAGGAGCATCTATGCAATAGCGTCTTGTGCAGAAATGCCCTTAGAACCTGTAAATAAATAGTACTGAGACGGAGGTTTTTAGAAAAGCTAAGTTCACAAATAGATTTGGGGGCTATCTTATATTGCAAACATGAAGCAATGCACAAAACCTGGTGATGCTCCAAAAAATCTGTCATACCACACCGCCACTGATTCAAGCTTATGTACGTTTTATTTTGAACAGTCTGAACACATTGACAAGCAGCAGTGGAGAACTGATGTTGCATGAACTTTTTGTTTTGTTTCCAACCGACAGCACTCCTCGGTGCATGTGTGTGTGTGTATGCGTGTGTGTTGCAGAAATGGTCATTGGCTCTCTCCTTTCAAATTAGCTTGTGAAATGGTTGGGATAATTTAGGACTTGCACCGTCTGATCATTGGTACAGTTACAACAAATAAAACATTTTAATATGAGCAGTCACTGCATGTTTACTGTATCATATTGCTGGGAGCTGAATGTGTGCCAAATGCTATAACAGAAGGGAGCATATGAACTCCAGAATGATGACACTAATAAGGAAACTACAAAAGGCCCAACAAATGGCATTTGTGTTAAATCAATAATGCTCTGTTTGTTTTTTTTATTCTAATCTTTCTTCGGAAAAAAAATTATCTTTCCAAACAGTTGGCAATTCCCATTCTTGTTCTTCTTCCTGAACATAATTAAAAACATGTTGTGGCGTCTACTTAAGACATCAACTTTCCCAAGCCTGTCTTGTCCACTGCGTTTTAAACAAAGACACTTGTTTTGGCATTGTGCCCTTAATTAATCATTCGAGGTTTTATTGCTGTACAAAAAAAATGTCTTTGTTTAATGATTCATCACAAGCCCAATTTCTGCAGAACTTAATCAACTGCAGAACTAACTTTCTAATCAGCTTAAGGAAAAAAAGTGGAGGCACTGGTTTTGGTATATCATTTTGATACAGAAATTTTGGCTGGTGACACCCTCTTATCATGAACTATTTATGATTTAAAGCTGTGGAGAATAGATTGGTCAGTTAGCCTTAGAGTTCAATAGAAGGGAACCTGTTACTTATTGAGAAAGCACAATCTTTGAAGTCCTCACTAAAATCACTCTCTGCCATGTGTCGTGAATGCAATAGAGATTGAATGACACTAGGCAGGCCTTCCTGAAGGGTGACTTCAGACTTTGATGATAAATTTGCAACTTAAAGTTCAGTACGAAAGAAAAGCAATAATAAAAATCATTTGCTGCATACGGTTTTATGAAGTGTGGAGAATATTTTTCACTATGTTTCCTGTTGCTTTTCTCCTCTTTTCTTTTTCAGGTTAATGTAACATTCCTTCATTGTACTCAGCCTATAAATCTCCAATGTGTACTGATCAGGCTTTTGTTGTAGTAGTCAATCTTCAGGATAAGTTAATTTCCATTGGACAATGTAGGAGGCCTTTCAATCATTTGTTGTTGTCTTAGTATACTTTTTAATTAGGAATAAAGAAAACAGCAATCAAGAAGGCAATCACATAAATATAATGAAATTACATATCAAGTAGTACCTAATTGCCACAATCAAGACGTTGCTGTGCTGGATGCTGTACAATTATATTGTAGGATACAGATAATTTACAGAACCAAGTAGACTTAAAGGCTAGCTATAGACATGCTTGTTCGTGTTCTAATTAGAATGCGTTGGAGCAGACTTGATTAATCGAGACTGCTCTGCATTCGAATTAAAACGTTCCAGCATTGCCTCGCCAGCAAGTGTATTAAGCCCCCACGTGTTTCAAACTGGCCATGGGACACTTTATCTAAATCTTGTCAAATGTGCTTTAGATAAAGCATCCCAACATACATATGCACTGGGGCACACTAAATAATGTCACTATAGGATACAAGCACTATCCTACAGAAGCATTTATTCATTTATAGTAGCCTAATGGGGCTGCACATGTAAATGCTGAGACTTTACCGTGGAGCTAATTAGTCAGCTTTACAGAAAACATCTCATGTAGACCTGCCTAGTGTCTCTGTGGAGCAGTCCAATGAACACACATTACTTAATATGATCTGGAGATACTCCTCTCACATAAAGTTGTAACTTTGCTATGATATGAGCATGCTAGGCATGTATTTTACTGCTTGAATGAACAATCACTTACATTTTAAATGTATTTAATACATGCTAAATATAACATGCAATATGATCTAAAGGTTGGGGGAAAGTATAGATATCCCTTTTTTCATATTCAAGATTCTGTACCACAAATATATCAAATGTTTTAGCCAATGTTAAATGGGGAGGTCTGTAGCCGGATGGGAAATAGAATTCCTACTAGTTCTGTGCGAAGCAGCAAGTATTTGATTCGGATTAGGCTAGCTCAGAGGGACAGTGATTGATTCGGTGATTCAAATCACTGTCCCAACTTGATTCAGCTGATTCAGATCCAAAGATTAGGGGCTGATTTGAAGATTCAGCCATATACTAAACAGGCAGCAGTCTTTGAGCACGCTGGAAACAGCTGCCTCTAGCTGGTAAGTCTGTTGTGGTGGGCAGAGGGGGGAGGGAAGGGGCATGGGGGGATGCAGATCAATGCCTCCACAGTGAGGGAGGGATTGGGGATGGGACAAGCTGCCCAGCGAGGGTGGGGGACACAGGACTCAGGGAGTGCGACTCCCGTCACTGCACACTGCCGTGTGTCATGGGAGTAGGCATATGACCCTGGATCTGCACAGGACAGGCTCAGCTGGGCCAGGCTGTGCTCCAGACAGGCAGCAGAGGACACTGGGACTGGGGGCTCTTCCCTGCTGCCACTTGTCCAGCTGGGATAGGGGGCGCAGGATGCAGGCTCAGAAGCCCTGGGAGCAAGGGCTATGCCCTGCTGCTGTTTGCTCAGCCGGGGCAGTGGGGAGGACATGATGCAGGCGTGACTTGCTATGGGTGGAAGACACTGGGAATGGGGGTTATGCCATCCTGCCGCTCCCTCAGCTGGGCAGGGAGGCGCAGGACAGTGCCCCTGCGCTACCTGAGACAAGTGGCATGCAGCAGCAGAAGCCACTCCAGGCTCCCTGCACCTCCTAGACAAGCCATGGCCCAGTTAGACAAGCAGCGGCAGGCCATGGTGGCAGGCGCATGCATCCATATCGGGGAGGGGTCAGTGGTAGGAGCTATGGGGAATTTTAGGGTGGTTACAGCTCTGCTATAGACCCTGTTCCACTGTGCTCTGCAGGGCAGGAAGAACTGGGGCTGTGCTCCGGGCTGCAGCTGGGGCTAGCCTCCTGGAGTGCAGCCTGGCCCAGCCCACCCCACACAGCTCCCGGGTCACATGCCTGCTCCCATGCCTTCCTGGACTGGTGGCACGCAGTGGCACGCAGTGGCAGGAGCCTCCCTTCCCCGAGTCCTATGCTCCCCGGCCTCAGCTGGGCAGTTTGTCCTAGCCCCAGCCCCGGCCCCAATCCCTCCCTTGCTGTGGGGGTGCTGATCTGCACCCCTACACCCCTTCCCTCTCCCCTCCGCCCACCACAACAGGCTTACCGACTGGAGGCAGCTGCGCCCAGCATGGTAGAGGACTGCTACCTGTTTAATCTATGGCCAAATCTCCAAATTAGTGCCAAATCTCTCTAAATCGATTCGGAGGCTTCTGATTCGATTCAGAGCTTTTAATGGGTCTCCTGATCCAATTCAATTCAGAATTGGAGATTTGGCTGCCGAATCGGGCTGAATCTTCCCCAAATCAAATCAGCTACCAAAGCTTCACACATCCCTAACTCCTACTACCTTTAAAAGTGCCAGAATTATATTCCAGATTTGTGCCCTAGGCCAAACCAGGCTTTCTCTCAATATTAGTTTTATGAAATGTTCATAAAAATATTACAGAAGTGTCCAATTTCTGGTGATGCGTCAAGCATAATTGTATACTATGCAATAAATATATTTCAAGCAAGTCATTCACTACTTTATAAATGTGTTTTATGGCATATTCATAAATGTATTATAAAGTGCAACATATATACCTGCATATTTTATGTAAGCTAATAGTATATTTAGGATATTTGTTCACATATGTTTTTTGTTCTTTGTTGTTGTAGAATTTCCTTTTTCTAATTAGCTATTTCAATTTTTGAGACAGAAAGGTGGCTAGCAAAATGTGAGTCCTTTCTATTGTGATGAGTTGAGAAACATTTCTCGGGTCAGTGGGAAGAGGTTCTGGGTGAAATTGTTTTGATGTTTGTTTCTCTTTGGTCATTGATGTGTCCAGTAGATGGCACTATTGTGAATAAACTCTATTTAGTCCAGCATACACAATTTAAAATTGCAGAGCATCAAGTCAGTAATCTTTCTTCATCTTCCCTTTTTTTGGATATAGAATGACCTAGAATGCAGCATTTCACCGTTGGCTTCTCTGGGAATAGGACACACACATTGAGAGGAGAATTGAGCCTTTCAGACAATGAATATCAAGTATGATACTTATTTGAATACTAGAAGGAATTTATTTCCATTTCTTTTTGCTTCATATTATAATAAAAAGGCCAGTGCATGTGGTATGCATACTTAAATTCATTATTAGATAAATCTGCACTATCAACTGATCAAAACTGAACCTTTGAATTTTCTGTTGAACCAGTCAGCATAGCCTCTCAGTGTCCCTGCAGATGAGCGCTGTTAATCCTTATTGTTCCAAAATATCATTAATCATCTCTGCTCTTCCTTCAGTATCTTTTAAGCACAATGAGCAACAGAAACTTTATTGAAGTCTGCTTCATGCTGAATTCTCACAGTACTGGTGCTAGGCCAGGTTGGTCAAACAGCTACCCATTTTGTTTTCCTCCAAAAGAAGTCCATTTAAAGGCATGGGACATGTCCTCTGTTGATCACCACAGTTACTTTTCTTTGCTTCTTGGCAGCTGTAAAAGTAAAACTCCTGGTGCGGAAACTAGATACTCTTCTGTATTGGGCAGGGTTAATTTAGAGTTCATCAGGGTGATTTAAAGGCATGTGTGTATGGAAAGAGGTGGGTGAGAGTTTATGATTAGCTGCTTTGTTTGTTTATCACCTACTATATGCTTGTGCATCTGGGCTACAGGCAGAAGTTAGACATAAATCAACTCAAGTGACTGGAAACTGGTTCAATTGTGTAACACAACAGAAGGTCAGTGTACAAAAAACACTTTCAAAATGGCCAAAACCGGTTTAAGATAAACCTGGATGGATGTAGCAGACTTAACTGATTTAGCTTAAATCGGTTTACTGAACTTCTGTCCCAGATCCCTTCCAGATTCAAATTAATTCACAGTCCCACAGCATCCCAGGATGCTTTGCACCTCTCCTGCAAACCCTGCCCTTGCAGAGTGGGTGGGCTAGCCTTGGCCCTAGCTGCCTGCTCTAGCGTGCCCCGGCTTCTGGCCTGGGCCACAGCAGGCATGTGGCTGCATTTCCAGAATCTAAAGTGAATGTCTGTTTACCTGCTTATTGGTTCAATCTGTACAGCTTATAATAACCCTTAAAGATTGAATTGATTCAGCCTCGGGCCTTGGGTATGTTCTATAGCACTTCTGAAAATCAGGCTTCAATTACAAACCCCAAATTGAGACATACTAACATGCTGTATGCTTTGGCCTAAGGAACTTCACCCAACTACATACAGAGAACAGGACTTAGGAGTTTGTGACTACCTGTTGTGTGCTCAGATGATTAGATGATCAGCTTTCTTAGCGCTTTTTAGACAATTCTGCTTTGCAAAAGTCCCTGTTCATAATTGCAGTGAGAGAGAGGAACTCAGACACACAGTGATGGATTCTGATTTTTCCTTCCCATTAGAATGATTTAGAATTGTACAGTAAGCATCAGTGCATGGCTGCTAGATAAGGCATGTTATTAATTTGGCACATACTAATGCTCTATTTGTGTAATATTTCACGCACTTTGCAGGGCTTTATGTTCACGGGAAGGCACCCTCTCAAACCTGTTCCTGCAGTTTCATTCTTTACTGAGCTAAAGACACTCTATCAGCGTGGTGACTGCTTGAATCCACTGAGTGGTGTCCTCTTGCTCCTCATGACAATTAGTTTTTCAGCCAGTCAGTTGGCCTCTAATGAGAAGAAGTAGTTGTCAATCCTGACCTCTATGAAACTCATGTCAGGAGGACAGTAGTACAATTTGATGGGCGCAAGCTTGAATTCTAACCTTACTCATCACTTCAACAGTGGCTCTGGTTGGTACAAGATTTCCTACTAGCCTACTGCGTTTTGCAAGGGGAAAGCCATTTGGCAGTAAAACCCATCGACCTCTTCCACCTAGTGGAAATGGAGACACCATTTTAATCTTTCTTGCATTCAGTAGCAGAGTAAGAGGAAATCTCAGTTTTGGCTACTTGAGGAAGCACAAGGGAAGGATCAGGACTTGCAGGTACTGTGTGCTTTTGTTGTAGGAAAGAGTCCAAAAACCAGCAGGGAAGAGACGTACTGGAGAGTGGAAGTCTGAGAAAACTGGGACTGAACTAGGAGGGCAGAAAAAAACTGAAGAAGAATGGCTGCTCATAGGTGGATCGCCTGGAAGATAGGTATTTCACTTCTGGGTGGGAATCCAAAATGTGTCTGTTCACAGTACTGCAGTGTTACATTGCCAACGTGTGCAGGAGAATGGGGTGCAATGCCTGAGAAACTGTTCGAAACCTTTGGAGGCTGGGGTTACAATTCCAGCCCAAACTCAGGCTCTGGTATTCGAGGTCATTTCCCCTCTTTCCTACATGCTCTGTTTATCTCCAGATTGCACTAGTGCTTTTTGTGCAGTCACTCCACTGCGCCAGTGTTGATGTGAAGGAGAAAAGGTTGTTGCTAAGTGACATGACAACAGCAAGGGGCTTTTCAAATTTCTGTTTTCAACTCCCACCTGCCAAATAATGCCTTAAAGACAGTCCTGCTGGTGAGAACATCCTTTTCTTTTGGTCCCCATCTTTCTTCAGCAAAGTTTAATGCACTTTTAGATAATGCCTAGTACTTAGTGGCTAGATGACTGGAGGTGCTGGTAAGGAATTCAGACAGAAATTCCTGTTACTAGTGCCAGTCCATTTGTGATTGGGAATCTGAGCATGACCAACTATCATTATCACCCAGCAGTGCTTTGGCGGGAGTGGGGGGTGTAAAATGACTTTGAGGGCTGAATTTGCTGGAAAAGTGTCTATGTTAAAATTGTCTCCCTTACTCTCACCAGCAGGACCTCCTTTGACCTCTGGAAGTGCTTTCCAAATCAGGATTGGGGCACTTTGGTGAGTCCTGCCTGGGGAAGCTGTATTGCTAGCTGAATCTGTTCTCTCTATAATTTCTGCAGGCTGCCTTATCCAGCATCAAACACAAGCTACCAAAAGCCAGACCCACAATACCTGCATGTTGTATAAAGCTAGAATTCTAGCTGTCAGGTGCTTTCAATCCTGGCATCTACTGAAGCTGAAGATTTTATCTTCAAGTACTTGTTGAACTTGGCCTGTTAGGCTGGTGTTAGGTATTAGTTCCACAAGAAAAACCTCAGAGCAACTTAGTTTTCCTTTTTGGAGCTTAACTTCTTGCAGCTGTCTATTACTACTACTTCTCTAAGCTTTATGGGACAAGGACTGTCATTTTTTGCTGTGTGTATACAGTGCCCAATACAATGGAGCACAGATGTCTGGTGGGCGCCTTTTGGAACTACCGTAGTCAACTGAATACATTATACTGGTGAATAGCACAGAGAGCCGTGTCTGGCTGGCTATCCCAGGTCCTTCTGTATTACCTCCCCAGAATGCACAGAAGAGTGAGAGGCAGGAAAAAACTGCGCTAATTGTGATTTGCTGCCAAGAAGAGTTCCTGTTTGAAAGGTTCCTGTTTGTATCTGCTTGCATTACACCTTATATTCCTTATTGTATTTGAAGGGTATAGCATCCCCGACTCAGAGCTTCCTGTAAGTGGAATATTTCCCCTCATTAAGAAGGCCCATATAGCAGAAGAAATCCAAAGCAGGGTTTTTTTTAAAGGGGTGTTTTTCAAAAAATTACGATCACAACTGTTAGCTTTCCACTTATAAAACTTCATCTATCATGGTATATATTGCTCGTGGGGAAGGACAGAAGGCATTAAGATGTGAATGAATTTGGAAGATGGATTAATAGCAAAGACAAATGACAACTTTTATTTTAGCAGAAGTTTCTGGTAGGGTGCCGTTCGTAAACCACACTTGACATATAACTGTGTAAGTTCCTGAGAAGCAGCTCTGCTTTAAAGTTCGGTGAAGGATCAAAAAGAGTGAATTGTCTTTTTTTTTCCCCCCTCTTTAAAAAAACCTGAAAAAGGATGGGTTTTTGGGAAATGGCATCTCTGCCTTTTGTCTTTTCTTCTCTTTGTGGTCCAGAGACAGTGCATTGACTGACTCCTTCAGAAAGGAGATCAGTGAAATTGTCAGTTGATTACTTCTCCTTGATTAGCATTTATAAGAGCCCTGTGATACATTATTTGCATTCCTATTTAGCCGTGATTTTTGTGGGGCAGCAATGATTAAACTTGTCACGGGGCTTGATTGACAGGGTCAGATCTTCACTTTCTACTCTTTTGAAATTAAAAACAAATGTGTCAGCTCCCTTCATGGGCCGCAGCGCTGTGAAGCTCGCTTGCCTTGTCATCGCAGATAGGTCAGGAATGTTTTAATTTTAGGGATGGATTCTGCTTGTCAAGTAGAGTGTGATGGCGTGTAGTTCTGGAGATGAGATGTGAAGGGTGTAAAACAAAGAATGGAAAGAACAAAGACAAAGACACTCACATTATTAGACAGATTTAATTAGTCTGAATGGATATTATGCTAGATGAAGCAGTGAGCTGTGAAATTAACCCTTGATTACGGATTGGCGGATCATGCTCATAAAAAGACTCAAACCTTGCTGAATAGAAGAGAGGTGCGATTCTACCCCCAAATCGTTCATCCCTATGACCCCTGTAGGAGTCAAAAGGGGGGGGAAAAATCTTCAAAAGGACAGCTCTTGAAGGCAAAATTGCAAGTCAGGGCAATCTCTCACTACCCCTTCTTCTCCCAAAGACTGAAGCTAGCAAGTCCACAGCTATGAACCGAGCAGCTTACACATAGGTAGATACGGTGTATATTATAAACAGGACAACTCATTTTAGTTCCTACCCAGACCCATAGCGGTGAAGGTACGAGAATGACACAGGCATGACACATGCCTAGGTAAAGATAGATTCTTACTTACATTTACACCAGGGTAAGGGAGCAGGCCTACGCTTACACTGGAAAACAAATGTCATCATGTCATGTGTTTCAGCTGAATGACGAGTTAGAGTTTCTAGTAGTGACTATCAAAGTGGAGTTCAGACTTTGGAAAAGCCAACAATTCTCTGACACATCCTTAAGTCTAATATTTTCCTGTTACAAAGTACCAAAGGGTGCTCTAAAAACCTATGGCCATGACCAATGAAATGGCTGCATGCTACACTGCGACTAAGGCTACGTAGAAAAGATAATTACGTTCTATACTCTTCACCATCGTTCTCCAAAGAAAGAATTAGTCATTCTAGTGAGCATCTCTGTAATCTTTTCTGGGGAAGAAAATATCTATACATTGAGCATTAACCTCACGGTTGTAAAGGCCTTTTTAACTCGTGTTATTCCTCTCCAGCCACTCAACTAATGAAACTAGACATTGATTTGTGTAAGTTCTTTCCTAGGAGCTGGGGACCTAATTCCTTTATGCATAATGAAAACCCCAGTTTTAGTTTATAATTGTATATTTTGCAGATTCAGATCTCTTCAGATATTAAAAGTAAAAATGGGGCTGGATATGAAAGCAATTTAGGTAGGAGACCTCCAAACAGTGTAATTAGTGGACCTACTGAATGGCACCCTGTATATGAGTCTCATTTAACCAGTGCCCCAGCATGTTAAGTTGCACTGTGCTATCACCAGTGTCATTTTTCAATGAGACATTAAGAGGAGTTATCATTTTTACCTGCGCTACAGTGACATTTAAGTGATCTCAGTATATGTTTATTCTAAAGCACTCTGGTATGAAAGAAGCTAGCAGTATACTTATTTAAGTCATTGTCATCACGTAGCAAGAGGTAGTTACTAGCTGCAGAAAGGGAGGAATTTCTGCTGGTGTCACCGTTAATTCCCTTTTTCCCGCACTTGATCATTAGTGAAGAGGCAGCATGATAAAGTGATTAGAGAAGAGGACAAGACATGGAATCGGCTCCTGAGTCTGCCACTGATTTGCTGTTTGACCCTGGGCAAATCACTTCACCTCTCTTTAGATGATAGCACTGCAAGTACAAATTATTGTTATTATACCTGAGGACACGGACTAATTCAACTGATGTCTGCTACAATGGTCACATTAGTGTCACTATTCAGGAGCTTATCATCAAAGTCCTTGTTAATATAAAAGCATTGAGCCACATCCTCAGCTGCAGTTGAATGATAAGAGTTATATTGAAAACGGTGATTACAACATCCTCTTGTTCTAGCTAGGGATTTGGCCCTTTCTTTGTCCTCAGTTTGTACCTGGGTACTAAAAGTTCTGGCCATGTGATATATTCGGGAGGATTATAGTCCAAATCCCAACTCAGCAACAGCATCCGGATATTCCCAACTAAACATCCTTACTGTCCAAACAGTAGGACGGTGGGATAAGGGGCCCAGAGAAGTTGTGGAATTTCCTTCATTGAAGGTTTTCCAGAAAAGAATGGAGCAGCATTTGACAAGGATGGTATGGGAATAGCAAACCTTGCATTCACACAGGGGATTGGATTCGATAAACCTTGGGGGTCTTTTCGAACCATATGCTACTCTGGAGGTGGAAGGAATATCTGTTCCTAGCTCCCAAACTGCCATTGCTAGCTGGAGGGAAAGCCAGTGCTCTGAAATGTTCTGCGCGTTTTTCCTTTGGTTAACTGTACCTGCTGTGAGTTTGTGTGATTCAGGAAAGTCTCCCAACATACCCTGTCAAGCATGTGGAATAGTTGCCTAAAATGCTGACACGTGCTCTGCCCAGGTCATGCTTTATAGAAACATTTCTGCGGTAAACAGTGATTTATGGAGAACATGTTGGCTGTATTAAGGGAATAAAAGCATACCAAATGAGGTTGTAAGAGGGGTAGATATCCATCATACATGTAATTTCCCTGTCATCACAGTACCATCCATATCTGCACTCCCCAGATCGCAGCACGTGATTATTTTCAGCATAGCTGTTGTTCTGAGCCTAATGTGCTCACCTGCTTTGTGGGGTCGTACAATTTGGTTAGCACATTTGGCTGTAATAGAGGATGTCAACAGACACGACCAAATAGGTCATGTTGTTAGCCAAGCCTTGCCTCTATATCTGAGACAGCCTCAAAGCATTGCATATGGCCCAGCACTATGGATATTCAAAATGCAGTTATATATGGAAGACAAAGTATATCTTGAAGTCTGAGACCTCGTTGTTGGAGATCCAGTTTTACATCACAGCCCTGCACCCTATCAGTGTTGCTGGGGAATTGGCAGTAGGAGCACTGGCCCCATGTAGAAGTGCTCAAGCCTCTCCATGGTGTAAATCAAGAGGAAGTGAGACAACTGCAGCAGTCATGTAGTCCCCCCACCCCCACTCCTTTATTTTTCAAACTGAATTGTTTCAGTGGTAGCTTAGTGTGTCAGCTTGTAAGTCTATAAAACAGTTTTCTACCAGCTGGAGATCCAACATGCTACATGAATACATAACAGTGCCTAACCAAGAAGGTTTGTAATTCAGTAATTAGCTGTAATTAATGAACACAAAGTGAAGACTCATTTACAGTTTAAATTATCACATTAGCTCCTGTCACCCTCTATGTACACAAAACAGCAGGAATTCAATTATTTTTATTCTTCAAAGCTAATTTAAAATTTAAGGAATGCCATTACATGAAATAATAGGTAGGAAATGTAATAGAAATCACTGAGAACAGTTGGCCGTCCTTAGAATGGGAGGAAAAAAATGCTATCAGTGATGATTTGGAAATGTTGTTTCATCTGTGAACAGATGAAGGATTGAAATCTACTCTCTTTTCAGTGTATTTAAAAAGAAAACGAGTTTGGTGGTTGCTAAGTCTTTGTGCGGGAAGAGTCATTGTGCATAATTGCAAAAGCAGTTGATACTGATAATGCTGTTGATAGTAACATGATGACAGCATGGAAACTTCAGCCTAGCAGGCCTTAAGTAATTGTCACTTTGTAATCTGCCTATAGTTTACGTGTGCGCGTGCATCTATGTAAAATGCTTTTCATTGTGCTTTTAAACCCACCATGACGCTTCTCTCTGCAGCTGCCACGGATACTTTTCTCCAACAGTTCAATTAAAAAAAAAACAAAACCCAAACCCATCTGATGCTGTTTCTGTAGCTCCCACACATCTGCATTACAGCCCTTTTTTCATGTTCTTTATTTCTTATTCCATTGCCTTTTCATTTTAAATAGGCCAGGAGAAGTTACGTTGTCTAATTTTTCATATGTGATCGACTGCTGAGTTGAGGGTTTACGTAGACAGAGGGAAGGTGGTGATAAGCCAAAGAGAGAGGATTCTATTAGGGAAATGCAGCAGTAATTAATGAATCCTGCCAGTAATTGGGAAGGTGTAAGTCTCTGTAATATTGTAATGATAGTCATCCGTTCTGTGCATCCCCCATCACTCCAAACGATCCCTCATCGTCTCTCTGATCTCAGACACTTAGCCATGCAAATCTTCCTGACAGGACTCTATGTCTTTGTCTCCCTAATTGGACAGTATAGAGTTGTTTATGGATATTGCAGACATTTAGACCTCAGTTGGAGGTTGTTCAAAAATCGTTAGCAAAGTTGCCTTAACAGCATTGTCAAATATTTATTCCCTTGTTTCAATATCTGTTTTTAACCCAGACATGGTTTGTGATAAAATTAACATTTTGATGGTACATTGTCTGGTATTGGATGCAATGCAGGACTGTTATTAAACAGTTTGGGGGTGGGGGGGGGGGTGGATTCTTTCTCCCAAGGAAAAAAAAATACAGTCGTTCCTCATCTGCTTTAAGATAAAATTTAAGATGGTGAGGTAAACATGATGCTTTTTGGATAACATGGCCTGGATGGTGCTTGAGCCAGTACTCTTTATAAAGATAACAAGGATTTTTATTGGGGGGGAAGGGGGCGGGTTCTGATTTAAGCTAAGTCAGCGTAAATTGAGAGTTGCCCCCTTCACTTCAGTGCAACTGCAACCAGAATCTCTATGTTATAATCCAATGGAAGGAAAATCTGCTTTCTTTTTCTTTCTACATCAGTTATTTCTTTACTGCATACAAATGATCGTTAGCAGGGGATGAAGCAAGGTACGACACATACGATATACAGTTGCAGAGAGCTAGGAACCCTTTAAAAAAGGAAGAGCATATCATTTAAAAAAAACCAAACAATTTTTTTGCTGTGAAATCCACTTGGTATTTATGAAATGAGAGGCCTTCCTGGGCACAGGAAAAGAGGGAATAACCCCCAGAGACCTAGAGTATGTATCTAAGAAGCTAAACTGGGCATGTCTACATGAGGCTGTAAATGTGCAATAGACTAATCTACTGCGCATTGGCACGTCAGGGCAAAAGCCGTACTGTTGCGCTAATGCACAGTAGAATTAGTCTACTGTGCATTAGTGTCACTTAAAAGGCATGCACAGGTGCTACTGTGCAGGACTGCTAGTTGCTGCACACATGGGGCATTTATACATGTACCTTTGTCTGCTCCAGTGTGCTGGAAATCCAGTGCATCCATGCAGACTTGATTAATCGAGTCCGTGGAGCACACGAGCTGGCGTGCCCAGCGCTGCATTGCATGCATTTATATAAACAGTGAAATGCGCATTAGTGTGCAGAAAACGACAGTGGTGCACTTTCGCACTAAAACACCTTCAGTGTGTTTTAGTTCAAAAGCATGTTGCTGCCATTGTATCATCACTGATGTGCATTTCACCATTTACACAAATGCATGTGCTGCAGCGCCCAGCCCTTTTAAAAGCACCCAGTGCTGTGGCGCATGCATGTGTACAAAAGCCCTTCGTATCTGTTAATACAGGTACTAAACTTAATGCTCCATAACTATGGCGCATTAATGCACATGCAGATGTGCCACTAAGTCCAAGAGACAGCATCAGAAATCACAATCTCAAGCATTATCCCCCATTCAGGTCCTACTGGGCAGATCTACATGTGTGCTTTAATGCAGAGCAGCCTATTCTACTGCTCATTAGAGCAGAGTATCAAAAACTGTGCTAATGCACAGTAGGAGAGGCTACTGCACATTAAGCGTCATCTAAAGGCATGCACTTGCACTACTGTGCATTAGCACAACCTAATGTGCATTTATTAAGTACCTCATATTAAAGGTGCTAAATTTAATGCGCATTAGGGAAAGCACATTAATGCACATGCAGACATGCCCACTGTGCGTCAGGGAGAGGGACATCAAAGAATCAGGAGCATGAAGGAAGGAAGATGGGATTCCAGATTGTTTGATATCAGCTATCAGCTGTCAAATTAAGACCTAATCCTGCATACCTCTATTTCTCTTTACTACTAGGAGTTGTCCCATACACTTCAAGAAGATTTATTTACCTTTGTAAAATAAAAGCATAAGTGTGCGAAGGATGGGGGCTTAATTTGGTTTTGGATCAGATCAGAAAAAATGCTGCTAAAACTTTTGTAAAGATGAATTTGATCTAAATAGCAAAAACTTTCTTAGGCAATATTTTATGATGCCTTTTATTTGCTTTCCACGAACATAAGGCATTGAGCACAATTCAGTTTATAGGAACATTTCTGGAACAAATTCTTGCAAATACTTATTCACACCTATAAGCGGGTAACTGTCCCAAAAGCTTTTTTATAGTTTTGGGACTTGGCCAGCCAGGGAACGTAAAATTACCACGTGACTTATCTGCTTAATTTCATTGTGAATTATTAAGAAGGATATCATCGAAGTAATAGTTGCGGTGAATATTTATTTGATTTTGATTTGCTTTTTGTCCTTTCCCAGGGCTCTAGATACCTCCCAGAATCTAAAATAAAGCAGCAGAAAATTGAAGTACTGAAATGTTTCACCAAAATGCATGCACATTTTTGGGGAAAATTTCCAACAGTTTATTTTAGCACCTGATTTGATTGAGTTTCCACTTATATATCTTCCCTTTAATAGATTCTCTTCCAAAAAAAGCAGTCTATACTACCAGAAACACCACCTCTCGATCCAGAGCCATTTCAACTAGTAAATTCTGCCTTTCTGAACTCCTGCAAAAAAAAAAAATTATGCATTGCAGTGTGCCTGGAAGGTCCACAGAAACCCATGGGGGGGACCCAGGAGGGCAATGCATTTAGGAGGCAAGGAAATTTATGGATTTCAGCCTTTTTGGCTCCAGTTCTGTGGTTCGTCATCCCTGAGCTCAATGCAGGAACAGTGGGGACAAAGCACTTGTAAGCTGCTGCTGCTGCACTTAGCATCCTCCTTGCTCTGGGTTCAGCACTGCTTCTCATAGCCCCAATGAGCCCTGGGAAATAGCTGGTCATCAGCCCTTCGAACCCCTCTCAGCTCCTGCCCTGAACTCAACCAGTGCCTACCCCAGTAGCAAGGAGAGGAGCTAGTAAATGTGGCCACTCCAGCCAGATTACCTTCACAGGATCACAGCTGTCTCTGTTTCACCACCAGAGAGCAAAGCAAGAGGGCTGTAGGTAAATCAACCTCCCTGTTTAACATTGCAGTTCATTGTGGCAGCCCCGAGAAAGCAAGCTTCAGTCTAGAGACTGACTTATGTGCATGCTAGAACCTTCTTCCCAAGAATATGAATGTATTGGCATTTAGTGCTATAAAAAAGATCTTTCCAGCTTTAGAAACTTCTGTTAGTGCAGCAGTCTATGACATCGGATACAAACTGCTGTGCAAAGTAATTGCCAAATGCTTACATAAACACATAAATAAGACAAATAAATTTATTTTCATTATTCATATTTTCAGCTCTTTCCTTCCTCTTTATTTATGCTTTAAACAACAGTTACAGTAAATATAACAATACAAAAAATGCCTGCAATGGACAGAAGGATGATCAAAAAGCCCTGATATAGAGCAATTCATGTTTCTTCTTTACAATCACTAACGAATCTTAACTTGAGCCATGTTATGTTCCCATGTGAGTGATAAGCAATGATTTATTATGAAGTGTCACGAAATCGGAATGCCATACCGTGAGACATGAGCTAGTGGAAAATGTGTTCCCTGTTTCCCAGCCTCATTACTCAAAGATGCAGTGTCCCTTTCTCTAAGTCTAATTTACCTAGCTTTTCAAGGCACTTTGTTAGCAAAGGAAACACACTGGGAATGAAATATCTGACCCTGACTAGCCTATATGCCCACCAGTAGCACCAAATACATTATAATAATTGGGTCACTGGGCTTGCCTGGAAATCTAAAAGGATGGTCATGCATTTGATCCCTAAAGATATGATCCAAAAAGCAATTGCTTAGGGTTGCATCTATTGTCTCATCAGCACTGTCAGTGCATGAAGAGGAAATAAAACAGGCATGTAAGAAAGAGACAAAAGGAGAAGTTTTCTTTATGCTTTGGACTTTTTCCTATTCTCTAATGATTCCCCTCTCCCCATGATCCTAATTCAAGCAACTGCCGTGTGGTATATTTTGCAGATAAATCAACAGTGGAAGAGCATGTGCAGTTCTAGCACATAATGTAGGTGATTTAAGTTGCAGTTTCTAGTAAGCCAGCCAGCACGGGGGACGGGGGGAGAAGGTTTCTATACATTTCCTTCCTCCAAAAGAAAGAAAAGCCTAGTTATTTGGCGTTAACCAGGACTGTCATCCTCCCTACCTAAAAGACAAACACATCCTTAAAATGTAACCTGAAGATGGAAGGTGTATGATTTAAGAAGCTCTTTTAAATACTTAGGCCCTGATCCTGAAAACACTCAAGCTGAATGGGGCTGCTCCTGTACTGTGCAAGCATCTGGGGGATTGAGCTAAATGTCTTTGGTCCAGCAGAGGTGATAACCGAGAGAGTGCTAAGTCCTGTCACATAATCGCCGCTGACTTTCCATGGGCATATTCCAAATGGACGGAGGATGACAACTGTAGCAGTCAGTGGGAGGAGCTGGCAGCTGGAGCTGGGTGAAAAGTTTATTTTAGAAATAAAATCCATTGCATGAATTTCAGCTTCTGGCTGGGAGCAAGCAGGAGGGAGCTTGCCCCTGTAGTCCAATCATTATGGCATTTCTCTTGGGAGGGGGAGCCTGGGACTCTGGCTGCTATTGCCAGCTATGATTATGGACATACTTTACATCATTAGTTAAAACAGAGAAATAATCCTGGACCCCAGGACTCCAGAGGAGTTCTCAGTAGACTACAGAGGCAGACTCCCTCTCACTTGCTGTCCTTTTGGCTCCAGGGATCTTGCGTACTTGGCTTTCCAGTGGCTTAGTTTCACCAGGAAGGTTGAACGATACCCATACCCATAGCCTGGTGGCGAGGACCCTCCCTCAGCAGCAGGAAATGGGGTTTTATAAGCCCTCAGGGTAAGGAGGACCTAAAGCCCAGCTCTCCCACTTGTGGGTGAGTGCACTAACCTTTTGGGTAGCACCAGGGAAATTCAGCGTTCTTGATTGTAATTGTGTAGCGTGCCTAATGGGTTTAGAGTCCAGTGCCTAAGCCCAAAAGCGAGCCAAGACTTCAAACATGCTTAGCATTTCCCCTTAGCTATTCCAGGCACCTCTGGGTCTTCTGCGCTGTCCTTTCATAGATTCATAGATGGTTAGGGGCTGGAAGGGACCTTGGAAGATCATCGGGTCCAGCCCCCTGCGCCAAGCAGGAAAGACAACTGGGGTCCCGTGACCCCAGCAAAGTGACCGTGCAGTTTCCTCTTGAAGATTTCCGGGGTAGGTGATTGCACCACCTCTGGAGGGAGCTTATTCCACAGTCCAGACACCCTAACCGTGAAGCAGCTTTTCCTAATGTTGAGGTTGCCTATCAGTTTTCCTGTATCTTGTAGAGTGCCGGGGCACTTCAAAAGCCTCTGTCCATTGACTCTATTGAATTCTAGCCCTAATTTGGTCAAATTGAATTTCCTTTTATAGCTAAGTGGTACAATGCCAAAAGAAATGCCTTATTCCACTTACTAGGCATGTAAGTGATACTTAACCATCTAAGAGCAATCCTATCCCACCACACCTGAATCCCTGTTAAACCATTAGCACAAGAGGTGTTCTTCTCATTGTTTTTTGTGACCGATGTTCAAGAGTAAACCTGATAATGGTTTGCCAGGGACTCGAGCAGAGTGAAATAAAGTACTATATGAATGCCAAGGGGTTAGGAAAGGATCTGGCTGTTAAGACATTAGTTTGAATCCTGGCCTACAAGACTAAGGACTATGAGCTTGATCTAATAAAGGACTCGGGGGTCTGAAAGCAGGCACTGATGCACCTCACTTTTAGGAATCTGGGCGGGACAAAAACTGACTTTGTAGGCAGCTGACTAGGACTTGCTAAGCATCTAAACCCCAGTGCTTTCCAACATGCTATCAAAGACACTGTGATAACTGCATCTTATCTATGAAAACCATAACAAAATAGTGATGCTCTTCATCTCTCTAGCTTGAGATGTCCAAAGTGATGAACAATAAGCATTCTGATTCCCAGCCCAGTGTCTCCTGCTTCAAATGGGACTATTTCCAGTGTGTGGGTTACATTAGCATTACAGTTAACCCGGATGATTGACCTGTGAGTTTGAGTGCCTCATCTTAGTCCTGGTGTGAGCATTCCTGTCCCAAGGCTTTACCCAAGCTACTGGGTCCTTCCTGTTTCTGCACTCACCAGCCATGTCCAGATGAGCATGGATATGTGGTATGTGGTGCCATGCACCGCACATGCAGACATTCCTTGTGCTGCTACTTTGCAGCTCAAGGGTGTTTTTTGATCCTGAGAGATCCCGGGGTCAAAACAACCCATGTTAAAAAAAAGCAGAGCAGTGCACATGATGGCAGCACACGCTGCCCAAAGCCAGAGCCTGGCTGTCAAGTAGGAGTGTCAAAACGGGCCCTATTCGATTTGGATTCAGCCCAAATCAGGGACAGTGATTCAATTCGTTGATTCAGATCACTGTTCCTGATTTAATTCAGCTGAATCCGAATCTGAAGATTCGATGCTGATTCAGAGAATTAGGGATTCGGACATAGACACAGCTTTAAATGTTTTTTCTACATACCTCGAGGTAGCAGGCAGCTGGTGAACACTGCGATGCTGGAGCGCATGGAGCGTCCCACAAGAGCACTGGAGGGGGCCCATGTGCTCGGTGGTGAAACCAGAAGTGGACAAGAAGTACTTCTGGTTCGCTTCTGGGGCCTCCAGGGAGCACGCTGGGCCACCCACCTTCTCCCCCCAGTTCCCCCTGTGGCTGATTGCTGAGCCGTGGGGAACCTCAGGTGCCCCCCCAGACCCAGGAGGCACCATTTACAAAGCCAGGGTGGTGTAGAGTGGCCCCCATTGCACTCCCCAGTAGACCCACTTCCAAGTCTGCTGCTGAGTGTGCTGGGGAGCCCCCCCTGCTCCTGTGGGATGCTCCATGCACCCCAGCATCACAGCATTCGCAAGCTGTCTGCTACCCTGAGGTACGTAGAAAAAACATTTAAAGCTGCGCATGTCTGAATCATCAAATCGTTCTGAATCTCTCAGAATTAATTTGGAGGGTTTTGATTTGATTCGGAGAGATTTGATTCCGATTTGTAGATTTGACCACTGAATTGGGCTGAATCTCTGTCAAATTGAATTAGGGACCGAAGCTTTGCGTGGTCCTACCTGCCGGAGCCACACCCCGCCTGCCGGCCAGGCTTTCTGCTGCAGGAGCACCATGGCTGCAGCTCCCAAAGGCCCCTAGGACCTCAGCTAAAGCTGCTGGGGCCAGCACAGTTGCTGGCCCCAGCCTCCCCTATCCTACCTGGGATAACCTGCCACATGCCAGAGCAGGGCTTTCCCTGGGGACAACTAGCAACAGCACAAGATGTGCCGCTACTACTTGTCCTCGGGGAAACAAACACCCACACTCATCTGGACACAGCCAACTGTGTGTTTTTGATGTATAGCTCATTATTTTTAATTGATTTCTATTTGGGGTGTTTCCTTTGTCCTAGTCAATTGTAGAAAAAGTTACCCATCTTTGTACATGGACAGAGGCAGATTATCAACATTTGTGTGATTTTGGACCATGTCCTTATTGCAAAGTGTATGGGTTCCAAAATAAGTAAGTCTAACCTATGTCTGCAGCCGGATAAGCTTCCCCAATCCTGCAGGTGCAAATCTATCATTGTTTTTTCTATGCCACAGGAGAAGATTGAGGTTAAAACTCAGGCAGAAGTCTGGATTAACACCATTGTGTAGGTATAGCTTTAGTAGCTCTCGTCTGCTCATACAGAAACTGGTGCAGAAAAAGACTGAAGCACGTTCTTAAGATCATTGCAGAAGACGGTTCAAAGAATCTAGAACCAACGAATGAAAAATACAGAAATCAGAACTTTCCAAGAAGAACAGACTCGGAAAATAGAAGGGAGATTTATTTCGAACACATTTGTTTATGAGCTAAAGTAGTACCTCTAGATTGTTACACCCTGGCCCGGCTTAATTCCCTGGACTTCAATATACATGCAGCGTTTGGCACAAGCTGAGGATCTCAGCTGATCCCACTGAAATCATTGACTTTTTGGTGATTGGAACTGCCCCCTAAATGAATGCAAGAAATTATTTGGAAATATTAGCAGTACTAATGAGTCTTATTGAACTTTGAAAACATTTTTGCCAATTATGTTGGGATTTCTGTCTTGTAAATTAAATATGCTTTATGAGATATTTTATTTACATAATAAAGGTGCTGCAAGGCTACCTCTGTGATGCAGTTTTAAAATGGATGTATAGACAAAAATCAGATAGTGAAAATGTTCTGCATAATCAGTGTAAATCACATAGATAGCATATTATTTAGACTGACACGCCTTTAGTCCTAATTATGGATAACTGTATAGCATTTAGAGTCTGGAACATTATCATTAGTTGTCAAAAGAGTCTTAAATGAAGCAAAAATTTACCTAGATTTCTTCTTTCTTGCTAGCTGGATATTACAGGAACAGATTTTCCGCTTCCATAAAAAACTAATGAAAGTACATCAAAAAATGACATCTAGAAATAACACAGGGATGACTTGTGTCTAGCTGCAGCCTTGCAAGTTAGTACCATATGTCCAACTACAGCATCAGGAGAGTCTGATTCAAAGTCCATTGAAGATGACAATTCCCATGGACTTCAATGGGTGCAACAAGTGCTATAAGAGAGATGCATTACAATTGTCATTGTCTAGCTGATAAAAAATTGACAAAATAATATTAACAAAGGGCTGAGGACGGAAGGAGAGAGCAATCAGATGATCTGCCATCATCCTATTGCATCTGCTGCTCCCTCATACCTCATATAACATTACTACAGTGCACGGTTCTTCCAAAGATCCTGACCAATGATTTGGGATAGAAATCCCCATGCCAAGGGCTGGGTGTAAAAGGCATCCTTTGCAGAGGCAGTGCATTTTACACCACTCACCAGCATATAATCTGCAGTGCAATTTCCTAACATCCCGTCCCAGCCTGCATTGAGATCAATGAAAAACTGACAATAGATATAGCCTCTACATTGGCTGCTCAAAAGACAGAGAGTGAAATTCTGATTCCATTCTGTGGCAAAGCTTTTAGTAAAGACAGAATAGGCCAAATCCCATTTCACCTAGCACATTTCTATTTAAATTACCAAATAAATGTATGCGGCTTTAAGTGGTATTTTTGCCACAGGCACAGATTTTCCACTTATCCAGCTACACTCGTTCTCCTTAGGATGCTCAGGAGGATGTAGCACAGCCACAGATGCTCTGTTGAGGAATAGGTAGGCAAGGTCTGAATAAAAAAACCCCAAAATTATCGTGTCAAGAGCAGGTTTGGGGACTGTATGGGGGAGGGCCATACAGCCTTTAGCCCAGTAGTTAGGGATCCAGATTGAAGATCCAACTTGCTCTTCTCAGATGCTGTGCAATGGTCAGCCAAAAGGAGAAGGTAAGTGTGGTTAGGAGGCCAGAAAGTCATAATCTATGTGATCTAGTAGGATGATACCTGTTCTCAAGAGCAGGGAGTCTTACATTCTGGCCCCTGTTCCTACCTTTAATGGCTGCTTTGCATTTACTACTCATTGGATGAAATGGGTAAACAACAAAAATAGCTTCTGTCCATTGGCCTCAGAGGCGGGGACTGGAAACCATAGCCCAGCGCAGGGTCTGTTAAAGCAAAGCTGCACTTTCCAAGGCTTGCTTCACCCATTCCTTCTCCTTTTGATTGGAGGATTTCTATATGGAGAGTCAAGAAAGGGAGCCACAAGCAAGTGCAAACATGCCTTAGTCAGGTGGCTGCTGTCCCTTTGAAGTTGCCTATCATTTTCGTGTATCTTGTAGAGTGCTCGGGCACTTCAAAAGTCTTCTTCCAATGACTCTATAGAATTGTAGGTCCTAGGATGCCGGAGGCCATTGGTTTTATTCCCTGCTTTTCCCTAGAATAGATTTTTTCCATTTAAAGACCATTGGATAAAATGGGTAAATAGCAGGGTGAGAGAGCTTTCATCCACTACTGGCAGGGGCAGAAGCAAGAACCCAGGGGTCCCTCTGCTTTCAAGAACAAAGCCTGTTGAACTCAACTAAATTCCTACTAGCATGTCCTTTCACTGGCCATGTATAACTTCTTTCCTAACAAACCAAAGTAAGTCTGGTTTAATAGACTGGGCATGATTTTTGGTGCTATCCTCTGTTCTGACTCCTGATGTCCTCTTTGCATGTAATAGCCATTATCTCCAACCCTACTTCTCCACAGAGCATATATGGCCTACAGACTTCTGAGCAGTCTCAGAAGGGCAGGCATAGCTGCACAAGTAGAAATAAGATCTAAAACCTGTGTAAGTGGCAAAAATGCCAAGTATGTGGGCCATGTTAGGACACGTAAGTAACACTTATGGATGAAATAGGATTTGGCCTGATCATAAAAGGACATCAAAAAATGGAACAGAGGATAAGAAGATTTGATCCATGATCAAATCTAAATGAGATCTAGTCAGTGGGCCAGAAGACCTTAGACGGATGACAATTCTCTGTCCTTTTACCAAGCCATATACCTGTACAGCACTTTGCCAGAGCTTTTAATTAAAGCTTCACTATCCCCACCACATGCACACCCATTGTGATACAATGGTGGCCAACAATATTACTAAGCTGATTTTACAGCTGGTCAGACTGTAATGCAGAGATGTGAGAGACTTCCCAACACTGACAGAAAGAGGAAAAAAGATTTAGGAATTTGGCTTCCAGTTTCCTGTTCCAAGTCCTACACAAATATTTCCCTGGCAGGGCATCAGCGCTTCACAGTAAGTTTGCTTCAAGTCAAGCCTCCCTAATGGACTTAACACCTTTGGCACTGCTTAGCTCCAGGACATTTCTGGAGCCAGAGCTGAAGTAGCTGGGGATTACCTCTCTTCTACCAGGCTCTTCCCTCCTGGCTCTTTCTTGGCCTATGCCAAACACTGACTCCTCAGCATGCACAAGGTGTTTAGGCATCCTGGAGAGCCACAGGCAGATTTTGTGCTAGGGTGACTCCAGAAAACCTCTTAAAAAAGCCAAAGGTAATGCGTAATCAGACATGGACTCTGTATATAGAGGATCCTTTATATGCACAGATTTTGCAGCTGTGAATTTTTCTTCTTCTTAATGAAGAATTATACTCCATGTAAACTTTCAAACTTTCAAAGCAAATATGTTTCTAGCTATTTTTGGTTGCAAGGAATACACTGAAAATGCAAACCAGGTATCAACTGAGGCAGTTTTGTCCCTTTGGGGTGTATCACAAGTGTGGTCTGCAGTGCCTCAAAGCAGTTTGAGGTGCTGCAAATTGCATTTGGTACACATGTACCCATGCACAGTGGGTTTTTTTTTCACCCTGGGAGATCCCAGGGCCAAAAAAAACCTGCCACTAAAAAATGCAGTGCAGCGCACACAGCAGCAGTGTGCACTGCAGGAAATGAGTCTGGCCAGCCAGAGCTACACTGGGTTAAGCTGTGTGGTCAGTGCCACTGCTGTCCCAGGAAGCCCCCAGGATGCCATGAAAGGCTGCTGGGGCCAGCACAGATGCTGGCCCCAACCTCGGTCACTTTGCCACATGCCAGAGCACATGTGCAGGAGCATGCCCGGGAACAAATAGCAGCAGCACAAATATTTGTCCCACAGGAAATGCATGTCTTTGCACTTGCGCATGCATTGGGATGTGCCCTCTGAGTCTGAAAAAATAGCCCTGCAAAGAAAAAAAAACCCAACCTAATATACTTACCCACAATTTCAAGCTGACTTCCATGCATCCTTGAGTGCCAAAACCTGTTGTGCCAGCTGCCAAAACCTTTAGTTTTCCTTCCAACAGCTTGTCCAGTGCAGTTCTGCATTCTCAATGCAAACTGCTGCATCAGTCTGAAAAGTGAAAAATATGGGGATAGTGCAAAATAGTCAGAATATCAAACTCTATAACAGAAAGTCTGTCAATCTGTAGTTTTCATTTTCACATTGAATTTATTGTAACTGTCACTGTATTTTTACTTTAAATGAACTACAACTGAATGGAGTTCAGGTAGAATAGAAGGAATAAGCCACCAAATTTAAGTCTTGCTTGCTGAAAAGTTCATGGACCTTGAATAGACTATTTTTTCATTATCATGGTTTTCTCTGTCTCTCACTGCTTCTTTTTCACCCACTCTCTGTATTGGCTTTCACTGTGCTTACTCTTTGCTTCATTTCTCACCTAATATTAACTCTGGGGTTTTTTTTTCCTGCTGCTTTTCTCAGTCTCTTCCTCCCAAGACGTAAGCCAAATAGCACTCAACTCTGAACTGAACTTTTGAACCCACAATTTGAAATTAGGTTAAATTGGCTCCCATCCCTATCTTGAAATGATATCAAAGCACTTTGCATTTTTGAGAGCAGCAAACTAGAATAACTTTTCTATGGAAGTACCACAGTTTTTAGGACTATAGAGGTAAGTTATAGGTCAGGATGTTATTTTTAGGAAAAACTAGGAGCAGCATGGTAGCAGTCCCAACGTTTTCAGGCAGCGTGGGTACAAAAATATCTGTTCAGCATGTAGATCTTAGAACATCTTTTTCAGCAGGTTTAGGTACCTTGTACTGAACGGGTCTGGCTCACTGCTGAACCATGGCAAATCAAACACATCCTTAGACCAGGGCTGTTCAGCTGGTGGCCTGGGAGCCATATGTGGCCTGCAAGGTGTTAATATGCGGCCTGCAGGCTCCAGGCCAACTACCACTCCAACCATGGCCCTTGAGGCCGTTCTCCGTCCCCTGGCTTCTGATTCCTGGGGGGGCAGGGTGGTGCAGCGGGGAAGGGGTTGCACCCATGGCAGGAAGGGGGCCAGCCTGCGGGTGCTGTGCACTTGGAAAAGGAGAGAGCCAGGCTGTGCATGCCACTTGCTGCAGGTAGACTGCTCTTGTGATGTGCACAGCCGGCAAGGGGGTGAGGGTGGGGGTGCTGTACACATGTCTGGGGGGAGCCGGGTTGCCCAAGCAGTACATGTTGCCAGGAGGCTGCGCTGGCTGGGCTATGCACATGGCGGGGGAGGGCTCAGAGGGGCAGCCCCCCAGGTCCACATCGCTGCATGTGGCCCCTAGCTGCTCAAAAGTTGGACAGCCAGCTATGCAGGGTAGTGAGGCAAAGGACCAGTTTCGGTCTAAACATAGGCAACCACAATAACCTGACTCCAGTTAGAACAGCGTCCACTTATCCCAGAAAAAGAAATTAATTTAACCATCTATTTTTTAAATTTATTTTATTTTTCCTATCCCTATCGTTCTTTTTATGAGCCTACAAATGCTCCCGGACGTTATGGAAACCAAAGTGGCTACAGTACGAGAAATTACGAATAAGGAAAAAAATATAGGCTTGGCAAGCCCACATTTTAAAATTATTTTAATTGTTCTTATTCTGCTTGCAGGACAAATGCCTTAGTTCCCGCTCTCCAGCCTGGGCTTCCCGCACAGAGCCCGTCACCACATGCCACTCTGCTCCTGACATTGAACTCCTGACAACCCGAACCGAGAAGACTGCCAAAAAAACTCCAGCAATTCTTCTTCATCCTCACTAACAATTTGGTAATGAAGTATTGATTTCCACTCCCCTGCTTATGGACGATATTAGATTTTCATTGATAAACTGCACTGGGTCTGTCTCGTCTCCACTGTCCCTTTTTGCTGTCACTAAAACAAAGTGCCACTGAAGTAAGATAATGACTGAGAACATTGATGTACTTATTTTGTCAATTTGTAACACTTGACAGGAAAAAAAAAATTCTTCATAGTTTAATGTCCAAGTGGGCTACACAAGATGCAGTCACACTGGAAGCTTTACTTTTCATGGTAATGTCCATTTCCTATTTATAACCCCTTTGGGATAGTTTGTCTAAAGGAAATGTTTCTATTCAGTGCAGCTATTACTGTTGCACCTGGGTTGCCCAATCCAGTCATTGCACTAGGGATCAATATATCACAGTAAGTACAAGAATTATTAAGTTAAAACAGATTCTGAGCCAAAAAACCTCTGAACAATGTTAATCTTCTGTGCAAGTTGTTCAAATAGTTATGCTTAACCATGTTTCTGCCAAAGATTTGTTTAAAATGGATTATTTTCAGTTTGTTTTATTCCTCATTATATATATATATTTTTTAAATCTCCATTATGGTTTACGACAACACATATGCAATGGAGTGATTTTTAAACAAAAGTACTATTGTTAGATTATTGAACGTTATATAGATATATAGAAATATATAAGATAAAAATAAAAGACTAACACCTAAATTCCTTTCTCGGTTACACAAATGTAACTCTAAATAGCTCCCTTAAAGTCAAGGGAGTTGCTTGAGATTTATGCCCTTGTAAATGAGATCAGAATCTGGCCTTTACACTATCGATTGGGCTGGTCTGTTGCTACTGGTATTTACAGGTACTAAAGCATAGCTTATTGTTAAAATCAACTGAAACTCAGTGAGAAGAAGGGGGGAAAAATAAGAGGAGGATGTCAATTTAAAATTCGGTCCTGTAACTTTTTTCATTAAAACTTTGAGGTCCCAATTTTAATTTGTGGAATATTCACGTTAATAATGAGATCTAATTAAGACATCCATTAAAAGCCCGTTAAAGTTAATTTAACGTAAAAATTCCAATAGAACTGTATTAGATTTTCTCCATTAAATTAACGTTATGGATTTTTAACGGATGTCTTAATTATACATTATTATTAACGGGAATACTGTATTACACAGATTAAAATCGGGTTCCAAGCCAACTCAGAAAATCTTCCAGGATGTTTTTATATTACAAACCTCATATTACCTAGTGCACTGCTTGGAAAATCAGGCACAGCTCTGTTTACTCTAGCTGAGCATTTTCCGTACAACTAAAGCAACCTATAATAGACAAATCCATCACTGCATTTAACAAATGAATTTCCCTATTCTCAAAGGACAAATAAGTCTGGATCAAGTTGTAAACTGCTACTCAGTTACAGATGAAATATTTAAAGCATGCTAGGCACAAAATTGAGAAGTGAATCTTTCTCAAATAAGAAAGAGGTTTGAGGGTTTTTTTTAATTATTTTGTTTCAATGGTCAAGGATAAAATAAAAATTCAACATTGACAACATGAAACTAAATCTATTTATTCTATTCCCTGTTTCTAATGCAGGAGGGCCCTGTATTGGAATTGTTTGGGAAATTTTGACATGATCCCTAAACTCAACGTGGAGGAAAAAAAAACCCTTCTTATTTACCTCCTAGGGAAAGTGTTGCCCTTATGCCACATATAATAGCAAATTGCTTTTTTTATGGCATGCATAACCTAGATGGGAAAAAATATGGCGCTTGAGGGAAGGAGGGAAAAAGTAAATGAAGTTCCAGGAATGTCATTCTGAAGTAATGAGGCATGGACAGAAAATATACCCCTCACATCATCGGATTGAGATGGCAGTCGAAATAGCTTCATTGAAGTGTCAGCACTCATCCATCAATCAATCATCCACAAGGAAAAATAGCGACAGTACAACGGGGCGGCTTTTATGGGATTTACTCATGGGCATAGGGAATAGCAGCTCAAATGTAGTTCTGACATGAAAAGCAAGGTGCTGATATTATTTTTTATGATGGGAGGATCATAAAGTGAATTGAGAACAGTGAGGTCTGTCTTTGCTTAACCTATTCAACTGGAAATGAACGGAGCTCAACTGGAAATGAACGGAGCCTTCAGATGGGTTAAGATTGAAGTGTGCACTGTGCTGAGCACTGTCCATTGACAACAAAATTCTATTAAAGCAAAATCAATGTATTAACATTGGGTTCCTCTGAAGCTGTTAAATTGCACAGCCCAGTTCAGGGTTATTAAGAGGAGTTACACAGTGTTGGACCCGGTAAGCAATGCTTCGGTAAAATTCCATCTCGGGAAAATGACATCGCTATTTCCAACTTCCCAAAAACATTTCTCTTAGAAAATTATTTTGTCAGCAAGCGCTGCAGAGTCCCGCTCCTCCCCCTGACAAAGCTCCCACCGATGTCCGATGGGCCCGATCCTGTGCTCCATCACAACTTCGGGTGTGGGGCCATTGATTTCAGTGGAATCTGAGTGTACATGTGCGATTTGTGTTGATTGTTATTTTTGGCAAAGCAGGCCAGATCTTGAGGGGTGCTGAGCATTCACAGCCATGAGCTAAGCAGCCTCCGTGCCATCTGGGTCAACAGGCAGCAAGTTAATGCTTGTGGGATCAAGCCTCCACGTTTGGACCTGGAGGTTTTTTATGGTCTGTTTATTCAGACAAGATGGAAAGCAGGCTTCGCTGGTAGTGAGATTAACCATGAAGATAGGGTTCATGTTTTCAAAAGGTAATCCTGGGTGCGTCTACACGTGTGCCCGATTGTGCAGTTGGTGCAGAGTACAGTAACTGCTGTTCCTGCGCAGTCCCTGGTGCCGCGTGGGGCGTTTCCAACCCTACTGCACAATAGCAACGAGCTACTGTGAAATAGCTCATTGCTACCGCACAGTAGTGTTGGCGTCACGGTTCATACCCACCAACGCTACGTCGCCGCAGCTATGAGCTGTATCGCCGTAGCTTGTCACTACAGCAACATAGCATCTCACGTAGCTGTTACCTCACCCCGTCTTTATGATCTGTCATGCCTAGGCCGCCCTCCTTCCCTCAAGCTGGCCTTTTCCTTAAGCAGAGAGACACCTAGGACAAGGCATTTGTAGCTGTTGGGTAATATGACATGCACTCTAATATGAATTATGCTGACACACAATCACATTGAGACCACAGTGAGTGCTAAGAGAAATGAAAAGTCACCGCTTTCTGCAGTACAAGGGCTGTGCTGTGAACCTTCACGGGGGTACAACCTCTCTTCCTTTTATTTTTTTATTCATTCATTCATTCATTCGATTGCAGGTTATTGCATATAGGCAATGATTTTTAAATGTCTACAGGGGGCAGGGGAAGGGGGGAAAGAAACATTTGCAAGATTAGCACCATTGTATGTTACGGAGAGTTTACAAAATCTTGATGAAGTTGCAGGGCTAGTAGATATGTCGGACCGGATTCTCAGCAGTCCAAGTCAGCACGGCTCCAGTGACTTTGACTGAACTGTGCCAATTTACACCAGCTCAAGATCTGGCCCAGAGCACCAAATAACGGGTTGGTACCAGCATACAGGACGAAGCCTGATTTATTCCTGAAATCTAGCTACTGCATAGTCAAATGCTGGAACAGCTACTTCATTTAGAATCTGGCTACAAACCTTTATTACACTGTGCTAAACCTTGATTATTTTGCCTGCATCTTTGTCCTTTGGGAACATTTTAGCTACACGTTTGAATTAAGTGATTTTTTTTTTACAATAAGATATAAAAAAAAAAAAAAGAAAATGTACGTTGCTCTCTCTGTATGAAACTGGAGATGATAGTTTATCTGTCATATAAATCAGGTAACACAGAAAATCATTGCATCTTTTCTCTGTCGCATCTACTCAATATCTATCGTTCTGACTTTTATTCTTATTGGAGATCATCAAAACATTAATTAAAAGCCTGGTGATCAAACAGCCGAATATTTATGATTCACGTCCCTGCTTATTAACAAGTGGCATATTGATACACCACATATCCAAGCTGTTTATGCTCTTGCTGTGCAGTAAAGCAGTAAGAATTGTTACCCTTATATACTACTTCTAAAGATTTATTGAGAAACCATCGCTCCTTTCCTGCCACCATACATGTCAAAAGAAGTCGTTTCACCCTAACAAACTGATTTTTTTTATTAAAGGAGGGGCATAATTAGCCACTGTTTAGAGTCTAGAATATCAGCATTGCCAGTGTTTGGCCTTTTTTTAAAATAAGGTCCCTAATTATTTCAGCACTGGCAGTGAAAGGAGGATATTTAACTTTAAAAAGTGGCTCTTTTTGGTTCAATCAGACTTTAACAAAAAAAAAAAAAATCTTTAAAAATCAGCTAACAAACATACCAGTAATTACTTGTCAGTGCAGCTTCATAAGGATTTTTATTACCTCCTTGTAAAAGTATTTACAAGACTGACTTCACTGGCTCTTTTAGAGATCGTAGAGGACATAAGAAGTCATTTTGAAAATCAATAATTATATATTAAGAGGTGAGGTCTCCCAAGTAGGTTTTATAGGCTATTGTGTCAATTCTTATACATATATCTGGCAAAGATTATTTTCTAAATATTCTTTTTTTTTTTCCTTTTTTTTCCTGGATAAAGAAGCAAGCTTGCTGGCATATATGCTAAGCCCTTCATACACCATGTGCAGCTCTGAAATTGGAGGGAGACATTTGCACTAATCAGGCTTATAAGAGGGGTAAGGCCTTTGTAAGGCTGCAACACGGGGACTGGAAAACTTTTTCTTGTTGAAGAAAAGGCCTTGAGGCAGCTCTGACAAGGGAGCTGGATGCAGCTTCGAGAGGGGGTTGCTTTATACAGGGCTTGCTCATTGTTACTTCCCAAGGGCACAATCCAGGTGTCAGCCCTCAGTTGAATGCTGTGTTGCAGTTAAACCTGGTGGAAAACCTGCCGTCCTCCTCCGCTGCATGGAGACCCTCTCTCAGCTCAAATGCCACCTTGCCTGTCGTGTAGTACAGTACCACAAAGGAAGAGGCAGTTTTTTTACCTCTGGGTGTGTCTACACCTTGCCCTATGGTGACATAGTGACATGCTACATTGCTGGACGGCGTGCTATAGCAATGTAGCGATCACGTGAGTCTACACGCGATCACCAGCTATGTCGCCGTAGCAGTGCGCTCCCCCGGTATAGCATGCCACTATGGCGATGTAGCGGGAAAATCTAAATGTAACCACCTGCACTGCGCCGTGCTTTTGTGCTTGCAAAAGGAAGTACTGAAACATGGCAATATGGCTGGACGGTGACGTGCAGACGCGCCCGGCAGGTAGATTCGAGTGGCTTTGGCCTTCACAGACAGACATACGGAGCAATATATATTTAAAATCCTCTCACAGAGACAATATTAAACATAGATTCCAAATGAACACACTTGGTTTTAAAGGCCATCTGTCCCCATGCAGGGCTGTACAACTTGAGATATTATTCCTGTTCCGGTATGTTTTGAAGCACCGTGCTTGCTTAAGAGAGTGTTTCTGGCCCGCTGAACGTGCAGCTTTGCAATTGTTAGTTAAAAATGCTAAGTGGGGGTTTTTTTCCCCCCCCTATTGAAAAAGTTTAGCAAGATGCTAACATAGTCACTTTATTCAGGCAGACAGTCCTTCAGTAATACCTCTGAAATATTTTAAAGACACCTAGACCTGCGGCCAGGGCTTCTGTATATTTGATGATTTGTATCACAGAGTAAGAAAGATTGGCCTGGATTTTGAGACTAGGGAAGTATCCAAACCCTGGGTTTAAAGGCAGATTTTAGCTCACATTTCATCAAATAAATGGCCTGGTCTGACATTACTTGGCATCAGCCGGGGTCATTGCTGGGCCTGGATGAGGCCTAGTGGTTTTTATTTTTATTATAATTTGTTTTCATTCATGAAACCGGTAATAGGATGTCGTCCTTATCTGAAGCCCCTTTGTTGAAAGATTTTTAAAATCAAGTTTTTGTTTTACAGTTATACTGAAAGCACAACACAATCGACAAACAGTTTCTAACCCACTATAGATGGAGACTAAGCCATTGGTTGGCACACAAAAACTTTTACCAGCATAGATAGGTTGATTAGAGATGTGATTTTTTCCAACATTGTTTTGCCTCCCCACAAAAAGCAGCCAACCCCTTATAAAGTATGTTTATGGGTGGGGGCTATTTTTCTTTGCTCCATCACTTCATACCAGTATAAGTACTGCTCTACTGGTATGTATGAGCGTACACTAGAGGGCATTTGGCGTTTTAACTTTGCCAGCAAAACTTTTTTAAGTGCAGATGGTGCCTAGAGTGATGCTGTTCTTTTTTTGTATCAAATGCCCATAAAGTATTTTTTCCGAGAGTACTTAAAAAATGAACTAGCTGTTCCACTGGACTTACTGCAGAGTAATAAACTCCAACTCCCAGCTCATCTTCAGTCTCAGCTTGAGAAATGTCTCTGAGCTTTTGTAAACTGCCATATTTGAGAAAAATAGATTAAATACTAATCTTAGTAGCTCACATATTTTTACTTCTGTTTATATCATCTGACTGCAAAAAAAATTTTTTTTTTTTGGTCCAAGTAGAGAGAATAAAACCTTCCATTACACGGCCCAGAAGAGAGAGCAGAAAAATTAACAATGGTTTAAAAAACCCTTGTATAAATACAAATAGATTGTAACGCAATGACTGAATTATCTTGAAACACAAATCCACACTTGGTGTCAGCCCCAAGTGAAGGGAGGTATTTACAGTACTCAAACAGCCATGCAATTATGTCTCCAATGTGAAAGATGTGTATGGTAATGTTTTTACTTACTAAATGGTCCATGTAACATTCAGGAATTACATATCTCTCTATATCTATGTAGAAATAGATAGAAATAAATGGATATGTACATGTAGACAGATATGTAGATACACAGATCTACATATATACAATATGTGTGTATATATAAAAACGCAACCATTTTGTGGCTGAAGAAACAACAGTGCACTATTTGCACCGAGCAAAACCAGCAGATATCTTCAGGGTGTACAATGCAGTATTTTGGCTTTATAATGCAGCAAATGCTGGAATGTGCAATACAGGTTGCAAAAGCTGACAAGCTAAACAGTTCTTATTTGGCTCAGGGTACTTAACTGTCATACATCTCTGGTACAATATACCCTTTTGTCTAGTGCATAAGCATCACTTGTTAATCCCTTCCTTTGAGGGGTTTTTTTCTTTTTTTTAATTGTTATGTTTATGTCGTGAATATATCAGCATGAAACATCAAGGTCCATCCCCATCTGAAAAAATGGAGTGTAGTTGGGCACATCAGTAAATTTGAGTGTCAGCTATTTCTTGCTCTGCACAAACGCTTAAGATATTTAGTATGTTTGTTATTGGCAGCATCTTCAGGTCACATACTTGACCCTTGCTGTTAGTTCTGGAATTTTGTTTTAAAAAAAATAAATAAGTGAATTATCAAAAGCTCATTTCTCTTGGGTCAAAGGTAAGAAATATATGTATATACTACAAATCGCAAAAAGGAGAGAGAAACCCTTTTTTTTATATATGAACAAAGCAAACAGGACTCCTTTCAAAGAGAAATCACAGTGACTCTTATCTGTAGAATGTTTCAGTGCTAATGCACTAATTTTGTAACAAGTGCATGCTGTATAGACTATATTGCCTGTATACTTAGAATGGGGGGAATACAAGCTGCTTTTCGTCGTGCACTGCAGCTTGGTTGGGTGGAGAGTTAAGCCTTTGATGAATTTTTATACTGTACATATTTGTATATATTAACTATATTGCCATGTTATGAACACAGATTTTGTTATATTTGCTTGTTTCTGTTTCCTACAAAACTGGTCCATTATGGGGGATATTTTTTTTTGTATAGAAAATATGCTTGTAATATTTTTTTTTCCTTGTTCATTATCTCTTAACGGTTTATAAAGGAATCAAAGAACTGAGTTTACAGAGGAACGATGAGAAGCAAGTCTGTGTTTGCATGAGACCTGCCCAAATGCCGGCTATTGGTGGGGGGGGAGGGGGGAAGGGAACATTTTAAGTCTAAGTTTTGCTTTTAAAGCATGCTGAATCCCATGGGAAAACTCATACATGTACAATTATTCTCTTTGTATTTTATCTAATAGTGCCTGAATTTTTTTTTAAATGTTTTCTTAGAGGAACAATTCATAATTGTCAAAATTTGAAACATTAGCTTAATTTTGTTTTCATGACCTCTCATTTCTCCTCCTTATTTATTTTGTTGCTGTTTGTAATAGGCCCCAAGGCCATTACTGACATTGCAGTGTTCTTCTTCCACATTAAGGATGTTTTTAAAATTACTAAGATTATTGAGCCAACAGGCTGTTTTAATCAAAACCATGTTTCACTTGGTTTTGATGATTATGAATGGTCCTTACAATGAAAAAAAAAATCCTTTCTGCTAGGAGGATTATACCATCTAGTGGTCAAAAAGACTCATCACACAGATATGCATCTTCCCAGTGTTTTGCTGCCTCTCTCAAAGCCAAGCCAGTAATTTTGTTTCAAATTATTTGCTTATTATAACTAACTTAAACTAAATACAAATTTAAAATGGTAATGGCATTTTTTCTTTGGTTGATTGCTAAATAAATTCATATAATTTATACTAGAGGAGATTACTGCTTTTATTGTTTTGGTTTCCCAAAAGCAATTATTAACAATCACGACTATGTATCTCATTAAATTTAAATCAGGTCAAACCTGTTTATCCAAGGCCTTTCCTGATGTACAAAAAGATGGATGTATTCTGGTGCACTTACGATGTACTTCCATATATGATTTTGCAGCATTGAGATCTCTAGACCATCATTTTTGCTTTATAATTTTTACGCTGCAAATACGTTGTTAAAAAAAAAAATCTCTCAACTTCATCACAGTGAGCATTACTTTTTAATAAAAACAGTACTTTTTATGCAGGGATTTTGAAAAATAAAATCACTGCAGTTTTAGAATTGTAATTAAAGCCCAGAATAATAGATCATGCATCTTTATCTGTTGTGTTTTAAAGGGAAAAAAATAGCCCAAACTGTTTGCATAATCCTGAATGCCTCATTTCCATAAAAAAGGTTTCTATACATATATTATTTACATTTTTAAACATGGTAATTCTTTCCTTTGTGGCAGAAAATGTCTCTTTTTCACTGCAGTTATTGGAAAGCGACTGTTCACAGCTGAAATGTTATCGTAATTTGCATCAGGAAACCCAACTGCAGACATTAAGGACTTGGGTGTGTTCAATTATGATTTTGCTGGAGGCTGTCCCTCATTTTAATGCTGCACTCATTGAACTACCTTTCTGAAATCTAGCTGATATGGTTCACCATAGACATGCTTCACAACATCATTAGCTTTGCAAATGGCTTCATTTCAGTCAATGCAGACTTCAGTTTTGGCCAATTGTAAAATGGAAATTTGAAAAGAAAAAAAAAAAAACAGATGCACTTAAAACATGAAAAGAATTATTTATATGATAAAAATATATTTAGATTTTCAAAGCACAAGACTGAACAGAAGTGCTCTTTTTATGCTTTCTGAAGATGTTACTGTTAAAAGTCTTTCTACATCAGGCTTAATAAATCTGTAATGACATTTGATGGATTGATTTCTGTGTGGGTTTTTCTTCTTTCTTGCAATAGCGAGAGAAAAAGTCTGACCTGGAGAGACTGTGGGAGTGAAACCACAAGAATGTGCCTGGTTCAGTAAAACCTATGACTAATTTCTAGAATCCTCCCTTCTCTAAAATGTGTGTGTGTGTGTGGGGGGGAAATAATCCAACTATACCGCCCCATATTTGTTTCTACATATCTTTTGCTTCCTCTCATCTGGATTCTCTGACCACTTCACGCTTGGGTTATTTATGATGTAATCTACTGCAAGGCATTGGGCGGCTGTCACACAAATTCAGGGATTGCTAGCCATAAACCAGCCATGATTGAGATACCAAATACCCTTCTTTCAAGTGCTCCACCTCAGACGGATGGTTCTGTTTAACACTTAGTTTCCCTAAGTACTCCCTCGTTCCTCTTAATGTTCCCTGTGAATTGGGCGATGTTTCACATGCTGGAGTTCAGAAGCAGAAGCCGATGCCGCACGAGAAATGATTTGTTATTTACTGCAGATGAGTCAAAACGAGCGGTGGTAGAATTTCCCAAGTCTTGTCCTCATTAAATTATGGTGGGTACAGTATCACCTGTTGCCCATATTTAATTGCCACTGCTCCTCATCTCAGTGATAAACTAGAAGATGAAAGGCAGCCTCCCATTCAAGACAACCCAATATGCTCGCTGGTAACAGGAAGCAGCACTCCTGAGGGAAATAATGCAGGGCCAGCCTTATGCATTCATAGTGCAACTGCCTAGATAGGACATTGCAATTTCAGGGGCATTGCACAAATGCACACTCCACAGATTAATCATTGGGATCAAAGGGCAGGCCACTCATTGCTACCCTGCTGGCAGTAGGACTAGAGGGGGGAAAACACAGGATGTGATTTCCTCCTATAGCAGTGGCATCAGAAGGGGACAATCCATCACACATCTGCCCCTCTGGCCCAATGAAGCCTTGCATTTCTTTAGGCTTCTTCTAATCAAATGCCAGTCAAGTTACGATCTCGCAAGGGAATTTCTCCCACCTCCGACTTCCTTCGACTTGAATGCCTACCACCCATCACAGCAAATACACCACCATCTTTCAGGCATGACACTGGCTCCCTCAGAGGCAATGGAGAGCCCTGCTCGAACACGCTGCTAATTCCCATCACTCCCTGCTGGAGCCCAACATCTCATTCTTATGACACACTGAGCTATTCCATCCCAAAGAGCAAGACAGCCAAAGGCTACTCTTGACTCTCTGTGCCTTGTGCTACAATGTGAAGAGCTGCCACAAAGCCTGGCCAGAAGACCAGTAAATTAAATTATATACTCTATGTAATTGTTAATACATTAGTTAAGTGAAATTGCCTGAGAATTATATGATACTAATTTTTTTAAGAGAATCTTTTTAAGAACTCTATTGCACACATTTAAAAAAAAAGCCCTCTAGGGTAAAATAAATATATATACACATATATGGATGGCTAAAATAACAAATTAATCATAAAACCTAGAGATGGAAAAGAACTATTAGATCATCCAATTCATCTTGCTGCCTGCCAATACAGGTTTGTTCCTTACAGAACATTCCCCAGGGGTTTGTCTCGCCTTTCTGAATTAACTCCAGCAATCAGGGTTCTCGGCCACTTCCTTGGAAGACTATTTAATAGTTTAGGCATGCTTTACAAGTTGAAGTTAGATTGTGAAGTTAATGGGAGTTTCACTACAAAAAGCTACAGTTCTTGGACACAGATCCTGGAGTCTTTGAAAGGAAAACACATCCTATGCTAACATTCTTCCACGTCTCAGAGATGGACAAGCACATTATGTTCCCTATCAGATGAGCCTATAGTGACTGAAAAAAGTGTCACAAAGGGCCAGACAAAAGGGGTGTCTTTGTACCATCCCTTTTAGAGTCCTGTTGCCAGGTTTCATGCCAGAATTGGGCTAGGGACAAGAAGTCGCTGTAGAGTGCACACCATTACTGCAATCCTGGATTGATCCAGAGATCACAAAGTCATAGGAAATTAATGAAAATTAGGATACTCTTGGTATTGCTGTAATTTCTACCAGGAGTCACCAATGTTGCTTAGCACTAGAGCTGTGCGAAGCTTTGGTCTCTGATTTGATTCAGCGGAGATTCGGCCTGATTTGCTGGCCGAATCTCTGAATCCAAATCAAATCAAAGGACCCTTTAATCACTCCAAATGAAATCAGAACCCTCCACATCGATTCAGAAAGATTTGGCAATTCAGACATAGACACAGCTTTAAATGCTTTTTCTGCATACCTCTAGGTAGCAGAGGCTCATGAATGCTGCAGTGCTGCGTTAGATGGAGCATCCCACAGAAGCACAGCAGGCTCCCCAGCGCGCTCAGCAGCAGACCCAGAAATGGACCGGAAGCACTTTCCATCCATTTCCAGATCCGCCAGGGGCTTCCTGCAGCCCCCCCACCCCCAGCTCAGCAACTGGTTCCTCCTGGATCTGGGGGGCACCTGGGGTCCCCCCTGTGGCTGATCACCAAGCTGGGGGGGCACGGGGGGAAGGGGGGTCTCCAGCACGCTCCCCAGTGGACCTAGAAGTGGATGTGAAGTACTTCTAATCCACTTCTGGGTTTGCCAAGCACATGGGGCATTCCTGTGGGACACTCCATCCGCCCCAGCATTGCAGCATTCACAATCCATACTGGTACCTCAAGGTTTCATAGTTTCATAGTTTCTAGGGTCGGAAGGGACCTGAACAGATCATCAATCTGACCCCCTGCCCTGGGCAGGAACGAGTGCTGGGATCATAATACCCCAATAACACCGTGTAGAAAAAACTTTTAAAGTTGTGTCTGTGTCCAAATTGCTGATTATCCGAATCAGCATTGAATCTTCAGATTCAGATTCAGCTGAATTGAATCAGCGACAGTGATCCAAATCAACAAATTGAATCACTGTCCCTGATTTGGGCCGAATCCGAATCAAAGAGGGCCCACTTCACACACCCCTATTTAGCACCATTTTCGTGTCCCTTCTCCCTAAGGTGTTTTTCTCCTAGGGTTGAGAGGGTGTCTCAATCCCTAATTTTTTGGAGTGAAGAACAAGTAAATAATAGCTAGAAAATTTAAGCATTTTGGCATATATAGTCCTCCATAATGAAAAGATGTTCCAAACCATCTTATTTAGATGATGCTATTAAAATATCATCAGGGAACAACTGACAACTTGCAAAACGTCAGATTATGGCAATTAGCATATGCTGACTTTAAATCATATTTTACAATTCTGCAAGATTTTTTTCTGCAAGAATGTTGTGGGAGACCATATATGTTGAGGGGGACATGATATACCTTGACTTTAGCAAGGCTTTTGATACAGTCTCCCACAACATTCTTGCAAGTAAGCTAATAAAATACAGGCTGGATGAACAGACCATAAAATGGATAGAAAACTGGCTGAATTGTCAGACGCAAAGGGTAGCAATCAATGAGTTGATGCCTAGTTGGCAGCCAGTATCAAGTATAGTCCCACACAGGTTGGTTGTGGGGCTGGTTTTATTCAAGATAGGATAGAGTGTACCCTCAGCAAGTTTTCAGATGACAGCAAGCTGGAGGGAAGAGCAGATATGCTGGAGGGCAGGGCTAGGATTCAGAGAGACCTGGACAAATTGGAGGATTGAATTAAAAGTAATCTCATGAGGTTCAGTAAGGACAAGTGCAAAGTCCTGCACCTAGGAAGAAAAATCCCAGGCAGCAGCTCTACAGAAAAGAACCTGGGGATTACAATAGTCAATAAGATGAATATGAACCAACAGTATGCCTTGGTTGCAAAGGTGACTAATAGCATAATGGGCTGCATTAGTAGGAACATTGCGAGCAGATCAAAGGAAGTGACTCTTCCCCTCTATTCAGCACTGGTGAGGCCACATCTGGAGTATTGTGTCCAGTTTGGA
This sequence comes from Crocodylus siamensis, assembly GCF_052110815.1. Classification (NCBI taxonomy): domain Eukaryota; kingdom Metazoa; phylum Chordata; order Crocodylia; family Crocodylidae; genus Crocodylus; species Crocodylus siamensis. The sequence goes on from NC_143404.1 coordinate 62,428,784, forward strand.
GCCATCCACTACAGAAAGGATGTGGACAAATTGCAGAGAGAACAGCAAAGAGCAATGAAAATGGTTAGGGGCTTTGGCCATGTGGCATGTGAAAAGAGGCTGAAGGAATTGGGCTTATTTAGTCTAGAGAAGACAAGACTGAGGGGGGATTTAATAGCGGCTTTTAATTACCTAAAGAGTGGTACCAACAAGGATGGAGCTGGACTGTTCTCAGTGGTGACAGATAACAGAAAAAGGAACAATGGTCTCAAATTATAGCAAGGGAAGTTTAGGTTAGATATTAGGAAAAAACTGTCTCGGGAGGGTAGTAAAGCACTGGAACAGTTTACCCAGAGAGGTTGTGGAATCTCCCTCCTTGGTGGCTTTTAAGATCTGGCTAGACAAAGCGTTGGCTGCGATGATCTAGTTGGGGACAGCCCTGTTTTGAGCAGGGGATTGAACTAGACCTCCTGAGGTCCCTTCCAACCCTAATTTTCTATGATTCCATGTTCACCAAAATTATATGCTACCTATAGAAAAATAAAGGCTTATATTTTGTCTTCCATTCACATTTCCTTAGTAAGGGTTATGGTAAAAAGTTACTGGCTCAAAGAATATTTGATATCTTTATTAATTTTTTCATTTGCTTCTTTGATCTAGAAACTTTAATAGAATTATTATTATTATATGTTATTTCATTTTTTATACACATACACACACACACACATATACTAGGGCTGTGCAAAGCTTCAGTCCCTGATTTGATTTGGCGGAGATTTGGCCTGATTCAGAGGGCAAATCTCTGAATCCGAATCAAATCAAGAGACGCTGAATAAAATCAGAACCCTCCAAATCAATTTGGAGAGATTTGGAAAGATTTGGTGATTCGGACATAGACACAGCTTTAAACACTTTTTCCACATACCTCAAGATAGCAGGCGGCTCATGAATGCTGCAATGCTGGGCTGGATGAAGCATCCCACAGGAGCACAGGGGGATCCCAGCATGCTTGGCAGCAGACCCAAAAGTGGACACAAGCACTTACAGTCCACTTCCAGGTCTGCTGGGGAGCGTGCGAGGGCCCCCCCTGCACCTCTCTGGCTTGGCAACTGGTGCCTCATGGGTCTGGGGGGGCAGCTGGGGTCTCCCTGCGGCTGATCACAAAGCCAGGGGGACATGGGAGGGGGCAGCACACTCACCAGCGGACCCAGAAGTGGATTGGAAGTACTTCCAGTCCACTTCTAGGTTTGCTGCCAAGTACACAGGAGGGCCCTGTGTGCTCCTGTGAGACTCTCCATGCGCCCCAGCATCACAGCATTCACGAGCCACACCTTGTAGCTTGGGGTATGTAGAAAGAACATTTAAAGCTGTGTCTATGGCCAAATCGCCGATTCTCCGAATAAGCATAGAATCTTCAGATTCGTATTCGGCGGAATTGACAGTGATCCAAATCAATGAATGGAATTACTGTCCCCAATTTGGGCTGAATCCGAGTTGACTATGGCCTGTTTCACACACCCCTAATACATACGTGCATATACACATTATATATATGTACATACACAGAAAGACATAATAGCACCATATTTGCTCCAAGCTAAACTTGAAAAGAATGACCTAAAAAATGGTGTGTTTAATATGACTGGGGGGGGAAGGTGTTTCTCAACCAGTGTCCAATAATATTCATTGTATCAAGGACCTGATTTTCCAGAATGTAGAATAATGGGTAGTACCCAACATCTCTGAAACACAAGTAGATGTTTCAAGGCTGGCACCAAAAACTGGGGCTATGACATCAAAGAACATTTTTTTTAAATATCAGTGTATACCTCTACATTAATCAATATAAAAATAGTCATGCCACAAATGTAATACCCACTCAACCTGGCTTTTTCAGGGCAAAAGACTGATTAGATAACCTTGTAATCATTCTACATGTAAATGTCAACAAGTTGTTTAGCTTAACAGGGAAAACAATTTCCAAAGTTGCTTCCATTGAGAATAACAAGTTCCCCAGCCCGATGCACAACTCCAGATACTGGTAACAAAAGATACTGATGACCTCAGCTCGGAGGATTGTCTCCTATGGTGTCAAGACTAAAACCATTTTAACAAATGTTCCTGGACAAATTTTTCAACATTGTTTCATCAGGTGTACCTGAAAAAGTATATGAATCCACAAAAATCAAAAGCCAACGGGCATATATATGGCCTTAATGCAAATTTGCACCTGTCCATATATATATTCATTTAGCCAGCTGTACTTTTCGCAGGCACTTTTGAATATTTGTTTCTATTCCTGTTAATGCTGAAATCTTTTTTTTGTTTTTTGGGTAGATCTAATAACACAGTTAGAAAGCAACACAAGTGTTTAACAATGGGTTAATCCAATATTCAGTGGCGTATGCGAGTATGAGTTCTTGACAGTCAAACCTGCTCAATAAACTAAAAAAAAATGATGCAGTGTTACAAATAATGGTCTTAATAGAGCAGAAGAGACATCTGAGAGCTTGAGGTACCAGTTTTGGTTGTGAGGTGAATTCTAAGGAATGGTTCAACTCCTTCCTTAAAATTGTCTTGAATAAAAGTTAAACATTTTCTCAAGAAAATCCAGCTGTGCTTTTTGTGATTCTTCTTCTTTTGTGATACCTAGGTGGTATGTTTAGGGAAGGCTTGCCATGATACAGAATACTTAGATGGTGTTATTACACATACAGATCCCCTTTCTTACGGCAGGTATTGTTAACTACAATGTCAGGGGGCGCATCTACATGAGAGGCTACGTTGATGTAGCTTGTCACTGTGGCGACTTATTGCTGGTAGGCACGAACCATGACACCACCACTAATGAGTAGTGGCAACAAGCTACTGTGCAGTTTATTGCTGCTGTGCAATAGGGTCAGAAACGACCCTTGTGGCACTGAGATTGTGCAGGGTCATTTAGTACTTCCTAAGGCAAGTAACAACTGTGCAGCCAGGAGCATGTCTAGCTGCACCTAGGTAGTTCTAGATTTTAATGGAGGATCTGTGGGAGGTCCAAAGAGGAGGTCCAAGGGGCTTATAAAAGACAACCATTTGTTGGGTCCTTTGCCAAAGAAACAAACTGGAGAAACCATGTGTGACTGACTCTATGAAAACACAAGAGCTGGATCTTGCAGCATTGTCTGCATTAGGTTATGTCATCATTAGGCCATGCGCAACTGAAAAACCAAAGGTCAAATTGTATTTTTCAGATGCTCCTGTAGCACATCACCAGAATTGTGTGTGGGATCTCACTGTACGTTTCCTTGGCTAGGTCAACCTAAATCAAAGCTCTGCTTTATAGGTAAGTGTCCACATCTGGCCTATTTCAGCAGGGCATTGCTCTATACTAGCTCTCTGTGTGGACACTCATAGCGAGCAGTAAGTGCAAGGTAGGTTACTGCATTTTCAAAGTGGAATGAATGACCTCACACAAAGGCATCCCTTGCTCTGATCTTGTTCTAGCCCTTGTAGTACAAAGCAGCAGCTTTTCCATCACCCAACAAGTGGTTAGTGTTCTTTGTATGCTCATAGGCCTATTTTAAGTCCTCCACTTTTGCGTGGCACTACCTGGCTCCAGCCTAGTGTTCCTAAGGTGGTATATTTAGGGAAGGCTTGCAGTACACCTTAGCTTTTCTTGACAGTACTAGAAGGTCCAGGACCTGGACACACAAAACTGCAGGTATGGTAGAAAGGCATACTGGAAGCTTGGCAGGTGGTTTTTGCACAAACAGAACACAAGCAAGATAACGACTTGGTGAATCCTGGAACGTCTAAGCACGACGAGGGGAATCTGGTTGCAGGCCAACTTTTAAACAGGAAGCTTGATGCCTCACTGCTGTAAACCCAGACCAAGTGCAGATAAAGTAAACATCCCAAGTGCAGGGAGAGTGCAAATCAGTGTGAGAACAGGAGGCAAATCAAGTTAGTAAGTCAGGGGTGAGGGATGAGCACACAAAGGTTTCTCCAAAGTTACGTGAAGCAAAGGAAAATTACACCAGAGTGAACCACGGGTAAAATTTCCCAATATACATCAGCTTTACATCAATGCACCAACTGTGAGTCTTTCTTGAACTGGGATAACTGTGACTTGCTTAAGATAACTCAGTTGTATAGCCAACGCCCCCAGCCTCCCCATAATGCACACTATTAGTGTCCATAGGGGAAGTTAGTGAGAGGTAGCTAGTACATTTGTAAATTTACACACTACCTTACTGCTCACCTGCTGTGTGTGCGTGTGTGTGTGTGTTCACACACAGGCATTTGTACACTATCAAATATAGCCCTTAAATTAACCAAGTTTTTAATGGGCATGCATAAAACAATCAGCAGCCTTTGTTGATACGTCCACTTCAGAGCCACTTCTGTAGAACAAACCATATACTGAAACTGCTTGCCGCCTTGAAAGGTTTTGCATTTTGCTGTCAAGCAGACAGACAACTTTATTGAAAAGATTTATCAGATGGAAAACAAAAGTTTAGGAAATAACTTGAATACACAAAGGAATACTGGAAGCTGCTCCACTTACCATAAAGTACTCAATTTATGGCCCATATTGAATTCTGTGCTGATAATTTATTGCAAAGGAAGTTTTAATACAAACCAATTTCAGTGTTTTACCAGATACTGCTCTTCCCCACCCGCCTGCTCACACAGATCATAGAAACAACTATTGTGAGAAAGAGCACAAGGCCAAGTATAAAAGTGACAATCTGTTGTGCGTTGAAACAAAATATTACCAACGCAATGCAGAGCTTCCTGTCCTTGCCTGCGACTGTGAGGTCCCCCCTCGTGGACTGAAAGGGCTTTGGGACTTCAGGACATTAATACACTGCCTCCGAGACCCACCCCCACTCCTCCATTCCCATGCTCCAAACCCAGAAGTAAGTCAGTGAGACTTCAGGACTGTCCCCATGGCTGCTCAAGCAGAGAAGTCCCAAAATGGGCTCACCAGCACATTTGGAGCATGTCCACAAGAAAAACGTGAAGGATATCATTGGGGCTTTGCAGCCAGGACACACCACTGCCACAGTACAGACACCTTTCATCACAAGTATCTGTTCTTCAGACACGTACCCTGCATTGGCATTTGGCATTTCACAAGCAATGAGTCTCAGCAGCTGGCTTTAGTAACAGGCTCCCTAATTTCCCATCCCCAGTTGCTTTGAATTTATAAAGCGCACAGGTGCCCTCTTCCATTCCTTTCCTGCTTTGTACACTGCCATAGGGTTAACCAAACCACTGGCAACTCGTAGGGGGTGCATGTGCACCCCGAGATCACCTGCGCACCTCCTGGAAGTGCAAGCCGCGAAACTGGAAGTGTTGGCAGGAGTGCACTTCTGGTTTCGCTGCTGGCTCGGAGATTGGCCGCTGGAGAGCCCCCTCCCCCTCCATCGGTGATCTGGTGCCCCCCCCCAGATTCAGGAAGCACCAGTCACCCATGGACCAAACTGTATCAAAGAGGAGGAACATGACATAACCCCATCAGCTGAGTGACTCATGAATTCAGACATGATGCAAGTACCTTTAGCCATAGCGAAGTTGGGTACAACACTATAAAACACATGGAAGGAGATGCACTAAATGCCAAGAGGAACTTACCCAATATGATTCTGTCTGGGACTTACCTTGGGCATAGCATTACAGAACATTATGTCTGGAAGGAAATTCCTGAGTTACTGGGTGCATCTACACATGTGCTTTAATGAGCAGCAGCCTATTTTACTGCGCAGTAAAGCATCCTGTAAAAAACATGCTATTACACCAATGCTCAGTAAAATTGGCTACTGTGCATTAAGTGTCGCTAGAAAACTGTGCACATTCATTAAGGCAGCCTAATGCACATTGCTTTAGTACCTCACGTTGGAGTTATTAAATTTAACGTGCAATAGAAAAAGTGCCTTAATGCACATGTAGATGCACCCACTGTGTCCAAGCCACTGAGTTGACAAGCAAACATTTATCAAGAGTCCTAAAATCATTCAGGCCAGCCTCTCACCCACCACAACTGCCAGCACCCTATTATATACCAGAGGCAAGAATCAGGAGATACAAGGATTCCCATAATCTGCCTGGAGATTGCTATTCAGAACTAGAAGCTAAGCCCAAGCCTTGAGGAACTCACAAGCAGAATTGTAGGCCCCAATGACCTGCAGGTACAGCACCTCAAAGGTGCAGGGACAGACAGCAAGGGAAGCAGGCTGCATCCCATATACAGTAACAGACGTGTTCTGGAAAGGTTCACAGAAACTTTTTGACTCATATTACCCACATGCCCAACAAGTATGACCTAGCCTAAAGCTAAAGTGACTCAACAATCTTGTGATTAATCCTGGCTCTTCCATTAACTCATTAAATAATACTGGGCTGATAATTTGGAGGCTCAGATTCACAACATGATGCAGGCAGTGGGGCTGTGTGAAGCTTTGGTCCCTGATTTGATTCAGCTTGATTTGGTGGCTGAATCTACAAATGTGAATCAGGAGACCCTTTAGTCTCTCTGAATCGAATCTGAACCCTCCGAATCAATTCAGAGGGATTAGGAAAGATTTGGTGATTTGGACATACGTAGCAAAAACATTTATAGCTGTGTCTACCTTAAGGTACCAGGTGGCTTGTGAACACTGCGATGGAGGGGCAGACGGAGTGTCCCACAGGAGCACCCTAGCAGACCTGGAAGTGGACCAGAAGCACTTCTGGTCCACTTCCAGGTCTACTGGAAAGCACACTGGGGGGGGCCCCCCCATGTGCCCCCCATCACTCAGCAACTGGTGTCTCATGGGTCTGGGGGGGCACCCAGGGTCCCCCTGCGGCCAATTATTGAGCCGTGGGGGAGGTGCAGGGGGCCCCCCCACATGATCAGTGGTGGACCCAGAAGTGGACCAGAAATACTTCTGGTCCACTTCCAGGTTTGCCACCAAGTACCTGGGGGGGGGGGATAACCCACCCCATCACTCCTGTGGGACCCTTCATCATCCCCAGCATTGGGGATGCTCAGGCATCTAAATCCCAAGTTGTACCTCAGACTCCTGCTTAACTGCTGCCTAACCCTGGCGTTAGCAATGGATAAATGGATGGTAGTTCTACAAGAGCTGTTGTAAAGGAAGAGAATGACACTCTCCCTTCCCTAGTATTTTAAATTTTTTTTAAAGGAACTTAAGCACCAACTTGCAGGAAGCAATCGAGGGTTGCGAATACCAAGCAGGTGGTTGTACCTCAGGGAGGAGTTTTTATACCTCTCTCAAAAAGCATTGAATAGGGACGGTAGCCAACGGTGTGGCTTTTCACTGAGGTTCTGCTGGGTCTTAGAAAACCCAGAGGCTAGATCTTCCACCTCCGCTCAGGGTCATATTGATCACTGCATTTGTGATCAAGAAGAATTTTAGTTCAGTCAGGACGACATGGAACATCGGGAGTTTCCATCTTCCTATGTAGTAGAGGGATGAATCTTCTTTCTTGGATCTCTTGTGTATATTTTAACTACTTACTGCTTTTGCAGAGGAATGATGTTGGCAGTGATGTGATTTTTTTTTTTGTACTGGCTAGAGTGCTAAGCATAGACATAATTATACTGGAAAAAATAAATTGTTCTTGCTGGTATAGCTTATTTTGTTCAGGGAACTGGTGTAAAGTTATGCCAATGCAAAGTACTCTTTTTGCCAGGATAAGCTGTCTCTACACAAAATCTTGCTATTTTAGCTACACAGATAAAGCTATGCTGGCAAAACTGTATTGTAGATCTGGCTGTAGTCTGATTTTAACATAAGTGATTTTGAAATTTTCATGTCAGACATGCAATACAAGTGCTAAATATTAGTATTTAGCTTGCAAATGGTTTGATGTAACAATTTTTTTTTTACCAGTTTTTTAATCACTAGCACAAAGCAGGCTGGTTTTGGTTGGGCTCTTTAGGTGGTGCAGTGGTGCAAACAATAAATAATAATAATTGGACAAAACAGTATTGCTCAGACAAGCTCTTTCACACAAACAAAATGTTATTTTTATGAATACTTTTTTAGTGCAACAGAAAAATATTACCATCATATTAATGTTGCCATGGATCCTCAACTAGCAGGAGTTAATCAGCAAACAAGTGCTTTGGCTAACACTTTCATCTCACTGTATACAAGTATCACTGATCTTTATTTTCTAACACACACAAATTATATTCTCAGAAAGCTTCAAAAGTGATGTTTTGAGCATGTCAGATTTTCCACGCCCAACTCAGACAACTCAGAGCTCACCTTTTGAAATTCAGCCTGTTATGAGATTCAGGTTAGGGACCTAGAACAAAGGCACCCAAAATTACTAATCCATTCAGAAATGGAAGCCTCTATTTATAAGCAGCCACATGAAAATTGCAGTTCCACTGACAATAGTTGAGCAGCATAACAGGTATTTGGGGAGGGGTTGTGCGTTTTGTTGATATTACTCACTGAATGTCAATAGACTTGGAGGGCACATTATCTTGGTAGTTTGCATGCATCTTTAAAAAACACTTAAGCTTTTACAAAAGCTCAAATAACTCTAGGTTGGAGAAGGGAAAAGTCCAATCTTTTAAATAACAAAAACCCATCTTTAAACAATTGAGCTCATGTTTTCAAGATGAAGAAACGTATACCTTTAAGGAAGGACCCCATCATGCTATCATAGCACCAGATCAAGGGCCCGTGAGAATTTTCCATCATTTGAGCAGAAATGTTTTGTTCAGGTACCTTTTAATATCAATTAACACACTTTGAGGGGAAAGAATATAAATCCAAACACAACAGTGTTGAGTTAATCCATGGGCGACTGGTGCCTCCTGAGTCTGGGGGACACCAGTGGGGCATTGGGGGTCCCCCAGTGGCCAATCATCGAACATGCCAGCGGCACAGCAACGGTGGAAGTGCTGGCGTTGAGCCAATTTCGGGGGGCTCTCCATGCCCTCTACCAGCTGAAGCATTCACTGTTAGGGGGGCACCAACTCCCCCCCCCCCCATGTCCCTGCAATGCATTGCTTATGAGTTAGACTAAATGACAGGAAATGGAAAATGAAACTAGCCAACATGGTTCTGTTTAAGCCAACAGAAATGCAGAGGAAACAAACAGTATTAATAGTGGAAAACAGGGTTGAAAAGGGCTTTGGTCCCAGTAACATTACACATTTTTTGCTCCATAGGTAATGCTTGCTCATTGCAACATTTCTTCAGGTCTCAAAAGTACTACAGGGATATTTGTCATGAGCTGAAAACAGAACTGAAAACTGCAGAGTTTTCTATAAATGTATTAAGGGTACGTCTGGTCAACAATTTATAGTTTCATAGTTTCTAGGGTCGGAAGGGACCTGAGCAGATCATCTAGTCCGACCCCCTGCCATGGTCACCCTTGTAACCTGTCTACGTCTGATTGTAGCCCGTTGCATCCTTCCAGTGTGCCCACGTCCCCCTACATCTTAGTGTCATCAGCAAATTTGAACAGGGTGCTTTTTACCCCCTCGTCCAAATCACTGATGAAGGTGTTGAACAGCGCAGGCCCGAGGACCGAGCCCTGGGGGACCCCACTGCCCACGTCCTTCCGGGTTGAGAAGGACCCATCCACTACCACCCTCTGGGTGCGGCCCTCCAGCCAGTCGGCGACCCATTTGACTGTGTGGGTGTCTACACCACAGCCCCCCAGGTTCTTAATGAGAATGGGGTGAGAGACAATGTCAAAAGCCTTCCGGAAGTCCAGGAAGACTATGTCCACTGCTACCCCTGCATCTAATGATCTGGTGACCTGATCGTAAAAGGCCACCAGGTTGGTCTGACAGGGCCTGCCACTGATGAACCCGTGTTGGTTGCCCCTAAGCATGCAGTCCCCTGCTGGCCCCTCCTGGATGTGTGCCAGCATAATTTTCTCGAACAGCTTGCCTAGGATTGAGGTAAGACTAACCGCCCTATAGTTTCCTGGGTCCTCCTTCCTGCCTTTTTTGAAGATGGGGACCACGTTGGCCCTCTTCCAGTCCTCCCACTTTCTTTAATCTGGCTAATTCATTTCGACTTGTCTTGTTCCATTATTTAAATTTCAACATTTTTAAATACATTTAGTTTTTTATTCAATGTGACTGCCTTTAGAAATACGTTTTGATTTTTTTTGGAAATAAACACTGAAGTTGAAATAAGCTGCACCATATGGGCAAAAGCAAAGCTTTTTCATAATTTTTAAGATGGGAAAACTCCATTTAATCCAATTCAAAACAGTATTATTTTGACTAATTCTTTGGAACTACCAGTAAATCAAAAAGTCTATTCTTTCTCAATTATGATTAAACTATTCAGGCTGCTTTTCCATTCTTACCACCCTTTTCTCTTCACACATCAAAACATGCAATGCAACTGGAAACATCAAGATCTAGAATCATGGGAACTGCACTGGCAATTAATTATTTAGTGGGAAGAAAAGGTAAATAATGGTGTTAGACCAGGTCTACCACTGGATCTCAAATTCAAACATTTGTGTATAACTAATGTATTTATGCTCCAGTATTTTGCAATTCTTTGCATTCAATCCTTTCACATTAACAAAGAAGTTTATAATTAAGATCAAGCCAAAGATGTCTGTCACAAAATGATGTGTGCCACGTTATATAGTGCATCTTAGTTATATAATACATCTCTTAATTAATCAGGAAATCTTGAGCAGTCAAAAAATAAAGGCAGCCAGGAGCTAAACTAATGCACACTACATTTGTTCTGAGGCAACATAATTCAGTAAATATTGAAATGCTAGCGAGATTAAATGAGAGATAACATTGCTGTATCTGCAAGCTTTCTTTGGTTCATCTCACTTGTCAGTGAGTTGTCTGGTTTTATACTAAGATTTCTTTTACACATTGAGTTAAATAAATAGGTCAACACTTTCTTGCATGTTCTGGGAAAGTTTTGTGCCCGTTTTATTTTCACCAATGTTCATGGAACAGCTAATCGATTTAGGAATCCAAAGTAAACTTGGCTTTGAAATGCATAGTACTTTCAGCAATGTTGGTTTGTATGGTGACTACTAATATCACTCTCCATTTAGCTTGTTTCAAATAGCTATTGCATGCTAACACTGCCACCTAATGCTCAAACACATTCTCAGCCTTTGCTGATAACTAATAAAGGCATCCTTGTGACTGAAGAGAAGCTATGGTCCAGTTTCAACTGTACATGAAACGGTACGTGAAGACAAGAGCCTACTCAAGTCCTTTTAACTTGAACCACTGTAGACACCCACTAGTTTGTCTCCCACTATTGCTGATACCCGTGAGCTTCTGAAGTAACGTGCACGATCATCAGGGATCCTGGTTTTCTGTTTAAAAATCCCAAATTCTCTCGATTAAAATGTCCCAATATTGATAGATGTTCTATCTTAATTGCAGAAAAATGTGGATGTTATGTGTGTGTGCGCCTGTGTACATATACACATATATAGATAGATAAATATAGACATCAGTTGATAGGTACCACCTATATATAGAGGCATCAGTTGAACGTTTTATTGATATATTTACAATTTTAAAGCAATTTGGAAGCGTCCCAGTGCCTCATTCATTATAATATGACAAGTTCTAAATACCTACAACTTTTGGGATGATTTTGGTCTTTTTTAATCACAGAAAAACAGAACACCCCTGCCCCCTTTGCTCACCAGGACACAGGTCCAGCAGTGGCTATCCCTTCTTGCTGCTTTGTGGTGCTGAGCAGCCTCCCTGATGTCCTATCCATGCTGTTACCACGCACTTTTTAGCCACAGCACCCCCCCGCCACCAGTGCCCCTCACTCATGACCTGCAGCCCTCCATATTCTCCAGCTCTGCTAGAGTCCTTCTCTCCTGACCCACCATCCCCCCAGCCCTGCCAGAGCCCCTCACTCCCAACCCACTGCTCCTGACTCCCTACCCAAAGCCCTCTGGCCCTGCTGGTGCCCCTCACTCTCAACCCGCAACCCCCAACATGCCCCAGCCCTGCTCATGTCCCTCACTCCTGACCTGCTGCTTGCACTCCTGACCCATAGAGACTTGTTGCTACTACTGCCGAGACCACCACACCAGTCACTCTGCCAGCAGTGCAATGAGTAATGGACTAGGGGTAGAGGGGCCATGCTGCCCTCACCTCCTCCCACCACCAGCCACAGCTCTACCCGGCCACCACGGATCAGCAGCCGCTGTTCCTCTCAAGCTGCCCATACTGCCCTCCACCCAAACTCCCTTTCAAGGAGGAGCCACAGCCTGATGGGAGGCAGCAGCACAGTGTGGTGGGTAGCGATTCTCCATCCCCACCCACCCACACATGCTTTCTAGCCCCTTTCCATGTACCCCCAGTTGACCACCCCTGCTATAGACCATACTGATCCTAGGAGGAAGAATGTGACATACTATAGAAGACAGACACAACTAGTGAGTGAAAAAAAAATATATTCCTAACTCTGACACTGGCCTTTTTAATTGTTGCATCAAATCACTTTGTATATTAGACCTAATGCTCCCATTGATCAAGAATCCTCAGAGAGGAGGAATTGCGTGCAAAATACATGATAATGTATATATGCAAAAAATGCAAAAGCAACTTCATACTTCAATTACATGCATCATTGTTGCGAGTTCACACAAACATACGTAACAAACAAGCACTCTGGGTGATTAGCACTCAATGTGTCTAAATGTGTAGAAGTGACACAATTGTTTAAACACGAGTGCTGTTATAACCCCAATCCCTGGAAACATTTTAGATACGTTAAAGTATAAATGTAAATTTACTAATTTATTTCAGTTTAATATTTTAAGGTCAAGAGAATTGCATTTAAAAGACTTGCAAATCCTAATTAAAAAATGTACTCTTTACTTATGTGGATAGAAGTTGGAAAAGAAATATTTTACATCTTGAAAAATCTAATCTGTATAAATAATGCACTGCTGATTTTCTTGCATGTTTTCTTTTACTGTTGAAGAAAAAGGAGGGAGAAGTGGCAAGAATGTTTTAAGACTGTATTAAATCCTCCTAATAAAAGAAAAATGAATGTTACCTCCTTTTAATTTTAAATCAAACCACGAGGAATTTTCTTTGATGGTATAGCTAACTGTTAGTTTATTAGAAGCACAGGAGTGATTTTTTTCCTAAACAAATATTTACAATTAATGCTACCAACCAAATGATCTGACAGTAATAATTGCAGTACTGAAATGCTATATATTTTAGTTATATATTCCAGCCATTTAAACATTACTCAAGGCCCTCTAATGATACTCCACTTTCAGGGAGAAAACAGTATTTTGCATAAAATAAAAAACAGTTAATATGAGAAATCTGAAGGTTTAATTTTGTTTACACATGAATTCTTATTTTGCACTGAGGGGGTGGAGAACTAGTCAAAATTAATATTCTTATTTTCTCTCTAGATCGAAAGAGACTCCATAGAGAACAATAAAGTCATCCCAGACTTACTTAAGTACGAAAGCAAAGATTTGCAAACTGGAACCCATTCCTATTTTGGCCTTTATGTGTATGGCCTTGCTCAGAACCTGTAACCTCTAGTTCTCTTACCGCCTCTGCATTCAGCATGAGGTTACTGCTGTCTTACTCAATGCATTTTCCATAACTTAGATTTCAGGAACGGTGTAATTTACTTAAGAAGTAAACACTTCGTTATTCGAGGGAGAGAGGAGCGTTACATATTCTGATGCAACATAATCCAGTGCCAATCCAAAGGCTGACAGATAGGAATTTCTCCCCCGTGAGAATATATTACTTTGAAAGACTTTTTTCCAATATAAAAATGAAGGAAATATTTAAACCATTTTTTCTGAACTGAAAATGAGAAAATGGAATATATAAAATTTGTTTCATCATTTCAAGAGAGTTAGGTTTTGGGTTTTTTGTTTTTAAAATTTTAGAAGTGTAAAGACAAGCCAAAGCAAACCCCCAAACTTTGTTTCGAGGATTCCTCCCCTTCCCCCCCCCCACAAGATTGAATAAGCAGAAAGTTAACTTTGAAAATTAAAAGATTAAAAATGGGGAAAGGAAAAAAAGAGACATCCTGAGAATTTGGGGCTTAGTACATTATTTTCTGACCAAAAAATCAAATAATATAAATACATTTGTAATAAATTTCATATATGAATATGTAATAAATTTCAAGTAAAGCTGGTTGTAAAATGTACAGATATACAATAGCAAGCGACAGGGATCTAAACCCATTAAAAGGGTTTTGGAAATTTGTTTCCTAAACCCCTACCTTCTCCTTGGGATTTGGTAATGGCTCTCATTGGATCTGCAGCCCAGAACTATTTCCTGAGGGTAGATACCCATGAACCCTCTTTCCAGAAAAGACAAGACACTGGAGGAAGAGAGTGGTGATCCCCCATTACATGAATAAATCACGCCGTCACCCGGAATGGACGACACCTGGATTCAGTTGCTTGTCTGCCTGCCCGATTCATCTTCCTGGGGAGTGCCCTAATCATCAGGCTAGTGTTGTATTAACACAATTATACAGTTTCTGAGCTAATGTACAGGGTCTTTCTGTAAGACACTCATACCATATAAAGTTGTTTGTTTGGGATTTATTGAGTTTAGCTCTTAAAAAGCAAAGACTATTCTCTCATACCTTCTTTCCCCGCCAGACACGTAATGGGCATGTGGTAGGTATGGAACAATGGCTATATCAATGGTTCCCTTGGTCATGATTAAGTGCCCATTCTTCATGCAAGTTAATTGTCCTTTAAGGTCACAATTAGGGCCTTCATAGGGCACAAGTGTTTCTTAGACCATGCACGTATCCTCCAAGTGAACTCTGAGTATGACAAGTCCCCACTTGATATTCTTCATGTACCACTATCAGTCCAAATGAATGACATTTTGGTGGGATAATCACTGGAAATGAGTCCTTTGCGTTTGTTATTACTTACTAGGCTTTGGATTGCACAGAAAAGTAGTGTAGCCTTCTGCAAAATGAAAGGCCTGGAAGAGCACCAAAAATACTTGTTTTTAAGCTCTTGGCTTCTCTTTTAAAGGATGAAATAGTCTTCGACAGAAAGGTGTTTTCAAGTGGGGTTTCTGCCCACCCCAGCCCAATTTTCAGAAGTTCTAAGCCCCCACGTCACTCCTTGCCACTTGGTAGAGTTACGAGCAATAGACTTTTTCTAAGCACATCAAAGTTCAAGTTGCACTGGAAGGCATTTGGCTGGCACAAATAAAACTTTCAAGAAGCCCCTTTGTACAAAGTAAATTCAGATAAACAAGAGATCTGCCTTCTCTTCCCCCACATCAAGATGAATACTCTACACAGCATGCAAGTCAAGGAAAGGGTATCAAGAAGCAACAGCTGATGGGGAAAGCAGAGGTTGGTTTGTAACATATCTTCCTGAATGATAGAAGAATATTTTCTTCAAAATGCTTTTAAAAAGTTTTACTGGGAACAGTACAAAGTTTGAGGGTGTTCTGTATATAGTTTATCTTTGATCCAAAATGACATCCAGACAATTATTTTGAAGTTTTAAACAAGAGACAAGAAAGCCAGATTTGCAAAACACCAAATCTATATTTACATCCACATGTAATAACATAGTCAACTGAAGTGAAATACATCATAAATTAAATGAGTAATGTGTGTCTACTGCTTGACAACTTAAGGTTTCAACAATTAAAACAAAATGGAATGAAATAAATACATATAAAAAAAATCAACAACTTGTACCTCTATATATGCACTGTTATCTCCAAAGAAACATACAAAACCAGTAGTATCCCAATAGTTAATACTGATGGGCAAAAGTCTACTTTGAACTACAGGGCTGCAATTTCCATGATATGGAAAAGTCTTGATGGTATGTTGTTCTCCAATCTGTTCCCAAGAGGTCTGACAAAAGGCCAGAAAACTTCAGGAAATAAAATTGTACCAGCAAGAAACAAGATTCTTTAAAAGTTTTGCGATTAGGTTTTACATTACTGCAGCCCTGTGCACGTCTTATCATATACCCCAGTAAGATGTATAGACGATAGTTACAGCATGCATTTTATAAGACTCATTGAAAGATCAGACAGAAAAAAATAGATTAACCATTTTCCAAGTGAGTTTATCTTCAAAAAAATAGGCTATAAAAGTGCAAAACTAGGGGGAAAAAATCTAGATTATGTACATATGGCTCAGCTTATGAACAGGAAAAAAGGTAAATAGTGTACAATTTCCTGATACACAGCACTTCATTACATTGCCAGTTTACAGAGACATTAAAATTAGGTCCCATTTAAATTACAGGAACTAAGACATACAACTAGAATGTCTCAAGTTGCATAATGGAAACACAAATTTCTGGGGTTGCTATTTTACATTTGCTATTTGAGGAAAAGAGCAAAATGAACAGTGCAAAATATTTTTTAAACTTTTTTTTTTTTTTTTTACTAAAATATACAGAAGTCAGAACTGGGTACAGAAGGAGCAAGTCTTTAACTGGAAGCTTTATGAAAAGCAATAAAGAACATAATGTCAAAATATTCATTTCAGCTTTACTGGCTAGTAACTGGCCATCCTCCCTTTAAAAATGTAAATTGCATGTGCATTAGAGGAAAAAAAAAACAAAAATAAAAAACGTGTTGCCTTCACAAAAAGGAGAATAATTCCCCCCCATCAACAGACTATTCCTTAGTAAAATTTCAAACATCTCAGAGTTTGGGACTCGGATGTAAGCAACAGATACTAAGAACCTTCCAAACACAGTCAAACAGGCCATAGCATAAGCTATCTCCCTTTAAAAAAAAAAAAGAAAAAGAAAAGAAAAGGTGGAGGTGACAGCAGCTGTAGATCCTACCTGAAAGACTGTATTATTTGTTATTTTCTAGTCTGGACAAAAGGTGCAAAGATTCCCGCTCCCCCTCCCCCCCCACCCCTCCCTTCCACTCCCAAATGAAAGTGTATTGAGTTTGGTAAAAAAAACAACAACAAAAACAAAACAAGAAAAAAAATCCAACATCGGAATTATTCAGTGTGACATTTCCTATTTTTCATGCGAGTCCTATGTACATTCGGCTAAAAGTCTGTCTGTTGTTGGAGATGTTCATCTAAGAGGCTCTCGACCAATATCAGCAAGCTTCATGCAAGGAGAGGATTCTGCCTGTATTCCAAGAACACTATGAAAGGGCCTGACAAAGTGACAGATACTGCTTCTCCCTTGCTATTACAGATAACATGTTGAAATTATCAATAACGGAAGCAAATTTTGCTTCTAGATTAAGGTCCTAGCATAGGCAAGGAGCACAGCAGAAAGTCAGCACCTTAGTTAGGATGTTCGGAATTTGAGATCATATAATTCATTTGGAAGCTGTTTAAAAACTAACATAGTTTAACAGAACACAC
This sequence comes from Crocodylus siamensis, assembly GCF_052110815.1. Taxonomy (NCBI): domain Eukaryota; kingdom Metazoa; phylum Chordata; order Crocodylia; family Crocodylidae; genus Crocodylus; species Crocodylus siamensis. The sequence goes on from NC_143404.1 coordinate 62,446,132, forward strand.
ACAATATGAGACACTGCAACCTTTAGGGGAAAAAAAAGGAGCAGTATTTAAACCAACAGGATTTCAACTTGGGTATTTACAAACTTTACCTGAGGTGCAAGGATTATATATTTTTCAAAGAGGATCTCTTTTCAGCAGCTCAAGTATGTAAAAATATAAATTCCTACCTAATATTTGGTCAATTAATTCTAAAGAAAAATATTACTCAAGGTTAACATTGAAATATACATTCTCCACACTTCATAATCCAATTGTTCAGACTACAATTTTTATGGCTATTTGGTACAAATGTTAACAGAACCAATATTATAAAACTGTAGTGTTTTTATATACAGTACAATCACAGCTTAGTTCAGTAGCTTTCACCATTCATTTTTCTCAAGGGATGGAACTGCAAATTATAACTCCACAGAATATGTATTTGAGTCCTCAGACCTAGAACAAACCAAAAATAGTTGTGGCATAAACTGTAATACAATTAAATATATTTAACACTTTTCCTCAGCTGCTTTATTTTAAATGTAAAATATAAGCTACTGTATATACACAAATTAATGTGATAGCATGCTAAGTACATGCTATTTATTTGGTAATTTAATTATGACCGGCTATTTAAGTCAGCTTTCAAAAACGGCCAAGCTACCAACAGGAAACAGCTAGACAACATGAAAAATACTGAAATGAGGCAAAATGCTCAGACAAGAAATAAAAGTTACGGTAAAATAATTTTATACACTGTTCATAAAGAACAGTGCTTTTTACGAGTGGGCTTTCAGCACTCTCACTCTCTCGTGGAAAACCATATGTAAATACTGTGCACAGAATTAGATTTTGCAACATTCAAATAAGAATTTACTTCAAATTAGAGAGAATTCCTGAAAGGAAAAAAACGCATTAGAAACTAGAGAAAAATGGAGTTTTAAATCAGGATTTTAAACACTCGCATTCGAAGTTTACAGACTTTGCTAGAGTTTATTCCCACATCCCCATGTGAGAGAAAAATAAAGTACTAAATCAGCCCTATACCGCAGATTGAATGTTGAAGTAAAGTAAACTATGGAAACTGACTGAGGCTACATGAGAACCTCAAAATTCAGAGTTACAGTTTACTGACCTGACTAACCCTTGGCCTGGCTTGGTTAACCACATTTATTATTTGCTTATGTAACAAGCACATATGGTACATGAAGGGTAAATGTCAGGGAGCTGACGATCAAGGAGCATTTCCCGAGAAGTGCTATACATTTCGCTGTGCAATGGTCTTGTCAGAGAAATAAAGTTCCATTGCCTGAGAATTTCCAAGTCACTTAGTATTAACAAAAAAAAATAAAAGACAGTCCACTGAATAATCCTGTGTCTAGAGAGGACTCACTGACATGATTCTTTAAAGATTAAGACCAGTAAGTAAATCCTAGAACATCTCTTCCCATTTATAACTGTCATTCCTTTTTTTTTTTTTTAAACTTGCGTTCAAGGGAAAGATTTCTTTTCGAGACCAAACCATTTTAAGATTGTAACCTTTTCTTCTAACAAGAAAATATATAAGCAGCTAACACTTCCATCTAAACAAGGTCCTCCATCTTTGCTATCAGTTACGTAGCATACAAGCCACTTGAGCTTTTCGGAATAATTCTAACGCTCAAAAGAAAGCTAGATCGTCTCAACTTCTCACTGATGTAACTCAAACACTTGCACAACCTCATTGTTGCATGTACCAACAGATTTGATGCTAGATTTGAAAAGCAGCAACAGTTAAAGTAAAATCTAGTTACTCAAAAGGATTTCTTACCTTCTCACAAAGCAAACAATCAAGTTTTCTTGTCATTTGGTCGGAAGTGTGCATTGCCAATAAGACTCTCATAATTTCGTTTCTGTAGCATGCTGTTTGATAGGTGCTGGTACGCTACTGGCCTTCTTCCTGAAAAAGTAAAAGTTACGAAACATTAACAAGGTTCACTGGAAATAAGCCTAATCATACATTTGATTCCAGGCTCTTTACTTGTCTAGTGATCCCAAAGTGTTGCACATAAACCATCTACGCTGCTTACTCACCGCTGCTGAAACTCATGCAGTTGACAAAGCAATCCACCCCTGTACAGGACAACAGGACTTTAGACACTAAAGAATAAGCCTGATCATTTTTAGCATTCATGGCAAAAACAAGTAGAATAAAGACTCTACTGGCCTTTTGTTTTCCTCAGACAGACCCAGAGGTTTTTTTGGCACAAGATTCTCACATCAGTTAAAAAGAAAAACAACAAAAACCCAAAATAAACCTGTAAGGAAACAGCTGCTATCCACGTTGCCATAAACGCAGCACTCTTTCACTGGGCCTATACAGAATTTTTGACCTCAAAACATTAAAGGCAATCCTTCCATTTGCAATACTATTTGAGCAACAGCATGCGGAGTCTGCCAACACTTCTGCATGCTTATACACGATCTTCAAACAGAAATTTGATAATACAGCAAAGATAAAGGTGGTTTGTCAAATCAGGGTTTCATATCCTTACAGTAGTAAATAACGGGATACTTTCTGCTATTTATCTACTAAGCCTTAACTTATGCTGTTGATGGACAATTTTTGTTTGGCAATTTCCTAGGCAGCAAGCAAAGCAGTGTTGTGTGTGTTTAGTTATAGGAAAGAGTCACTAAGACAAGGACAAATCCAAAAAGACTAGGAAGATCAACAAACACTACTACATGAATGGAAAGCTCAACTGCCATCTCACAAAAATCTTAGAAGGGGATGTGTGGGGACAGGGGGTGGAGGAGGGAAATGGAGACGGGGAAGTAAGGTTTAATTAAATTATAATGGCAAAATTAAATTAATACTTCAACAGAATCTACAAGATCACTGGAGTGTGTCATGAGCAATTGTCTTTAATTTGCAGTCTCTGCCAGATCAATCAGTCAACAGGTTAGCCTTGATAGTGTTGCCACCGCAAAAAGGAGAACTAATTTGAAAATAACACAAACTGAGTGGTTTCAGAATGTTTCTGTCTCTTCAGGGCAACACAAACTGGCACAGCTTATGAGCAATAATGGAAGGCATCAGGGTTTAATCAAGTTTGCCAAGTGGAACATATTCTCATGACAACCTGATCCAGCATTTAACATGCAACATAACATGTTCATAAGACCTAAATAATGTTGCCACAAGGCAACACAGGCCATAAAAGGAATTTTAACATCATGTTTTAAAGTACACAAGGAACATCATCAGGAAGAAATAAAAAAAGACATGCAGAGAGCCGTTTATGTTACTTTCTAAAATATATTCCTTAAAAGCTGCAACTCCTAGAGCAAATCATAAGCAGATTTATATATTTATTTTCAGCAAAGGAGAGAAAAAATGTTTAGAGCCTTTCACCTTCTTTCAGCCCCATTAAGACGCATCAAAGCACAATATGGCTGTCTCCTCTCTCTTGGGCACATTTACACATGTTCAGGAGAGGAGGGTGGCACTAATTAGAGGAGCTTTCAGAGCCACCCTAATGAAAGCACTGCAGCATCTCGTGTATCAGGTGTCCCTGTGCCTCAAAATGCTGGCAAGGGCACTCAAACTATACCTCATTCAATGAGCTTTAGTTCAAGCGCCCCTGCTGCCATTCTGAAGCACAGGGACGCTGCTACGCAAGATGTGGGAGGCTGCTGGAGCTCAGTAATTGCCATGTTTCAGCTGCCTCTTAAATCACTGTAATTACAGTGCATCAGAGCAGCCTCTGTGCTCACATACAGGAACCCCTTAACTCCTCCCCTGCACCAAGCTCAAAATTGACAAATCCATTTAGATTTTCTTGCTGGAATGGCATTCATGAATAGCAACTGAAACTTTGAACAAAGAACAAAGAAGAAAGTTTTCAAAAGCGTATCTTTGTTATTTATAATGTCATGTCAGTTGCACTGGCCTACAAAGTCTACATTTGGTTTTCACCAAAGTACTTATAACTAAAATATCTATTTAGGGAAGGGAGAAACAGTGCCTTGAAAACACAGGAACTACAGAGTAATGGTCTTTAAAAATATTCTCAGCTGCAAGCTGCAGATTTTAAAAAGAGCCCACAGGTGCCCAATGACTACAACTGCATGTGAATCTCAAGTCCAACCCTGGTGACCCATGCTAATATATAGACAATACTCCCTACATAACTAGGAAGAGACTATTTTCTACCCTTCACGCAACTAAATGCAAAATATACCCCCAACTTCCCATATTCCTGTAAAACCACAGTCAAGACTTTGGTTTTAGATACCCTGTTAATCTGGAAGGGTAGGGACGAGAAAGAAAAAGATGATGACATAGTATATACACAAGCAACCATTAAACTTCTTCATCATCTAAATCTAGTATTTTCATCCACACACTTACTATTATTTCAATACTAGCTAGAAATAACAATGTTTTAAGAGTACTTGAGCACATATATCTATTTGCCATTGGTCTAAACATATATTAAAGTGGTTTAGTGGATTATGGAACATAGTGAATATTTCTGTGAAAATTATTCAGATGTCTAAAATGTTTTTTTAAAGGGTCCCAAGTAAAAGTAATTGACCCATCTTCTCAGCGTTATCTCCATCTTTGGGATTTAACTCTGGGAAAACAAAGAGAAAGTGACCAAATACTACACTTCAGCTCCTTAATGTCTCTAAGAAAGCACACAAGCATACAAAAACAAAAAAAATGGAAAAAAAATCACAATTAATATACCGACTAAAAAAGTATGTTCTGCATCAGTTTTATGAGACTCAGTTTATGTTGTGTGGTTCCCCTGCTCACTTTGTTGCATGTCCTGCCATTCAACATTTTTTTGCAAATGGTATCCATGGTTAGCATTTAGCATTATCACTGTTATGAAAAACTATGGAAATACATGTTAATTTAGCTCACTACCCTATATGCTCTAAGTATTAACAATAATGCACTTAACTAAAAAAAACCCCCAAAACACACAGATTTGCAATAGCCCTTAGTAACAGAGGCCCACATCCATATAAAGGTACCTAAACACTAATTCTCATTGAAAATCAATGGGTGTTGGGCACTATATGCCTTTAAAAGGCTGGGTCTTTCTTAATTTATGCAGTCCTAACAAATTTGCTGCAGTAATTAGCAGGGTTCTAAAGGCAACTTAGTTTCTAAGCAAGTTTTGCTTAACATTTAATACTTCCTGTGACTCTAAGTTAGTAATAAACAAATGAGGAGGAGGAAAAGAAGAGATGAGAAACTCCAGGTTGCATCACTAATATTTGCTGGTGCGATGCACGTCATATTATTAGAATCGTTTAACTTAAAAGTAGGAAAAAAAACTTATATTTTTAGTGCCACATTACTATTTGAGATAAATGAAAATACAGTACCTTCTACTGAAGAGCTAGTTGCTTGGCCATTGCTAGGTCCACAAAAACTGTAAAGTGATGCAGGACTATATGGCTCATAGGGTTTTAGAACAGTCAGTACATTAGGAGACTCAACTTCATCTGAGTTCAGAAGCCCTTGTTTGGTTGGCAAAACAGGGGATGCAGGTTTGGTGTGAGAGCATTCCTGAGGTAACATATTTGCATATCTGTTTGCAACACGAAATCGGTTCATTCCATATCTTCTGTAATTGGCCATTGCAGAGTCATTGTGTTCAATACCCAACAGATTAGGTTTTGCTCTTTTAGAAGATGGCTCTCCATATTCTAAGTTTATGTTACCTGCTGATCTATTACAGAGATAATCCCTTCCTCGATGACTGGGCCAGGCAGATTCGCTAAGGGGACAGTCAAGCGAGCCATTGACACTGCTGCTTACAGGTTGAGAGGCTGAGATACTTGGAGCTTTTACTCTCAGTTCAGGCCTTTTCATCCTGTCCACTGCAGAAGAGATACTAGGATTTGAGTGCATTTCCTGCTGTGGCGGTCTAAAGCTACTCGCCTGAGCTCCAATATTATTCTGTGGTTTATAAGCCTTCAAGTTACTTGGAGCAGAACTGCTGGAGTCAGTCGATGGAAACACAGGGACTTTGCTCTGTAGACAGGGACACTGTTTAGCCTTTCCTGTTTGCAACAATTTTGGCTGAGTAGATAGGGAAGCCTTCCTTTTACTAGAATTAAATGACAGGGGAAGCACATCTTTACCAAGAAGGGCTGGAGGGCACCCAGTACGTCTGGCTCTGGCCACAGCCTTATTTCTGTAACCATTTTTGTTAACAGCATCAGGATTGTACTTGTGCATCAGCCTCTGGTGCATCATTAAGACCTCTGGATAAAAAGTTCGGTAAGTACAAAATGGACAGGTGCTGGTTGCTAACAAGCCTCTAGTTGAGATCACTGAACATTCTTGTGAAGTCCCAAGAGATAAATTTAATGGCTTTTCTTGAGAGTCCACTGTATGTTTATATTTGCAGTTTTCTGTGTTTCCTTGTATTTCATCCGTGTTATTTCCATTCTTTAAAGCACAAACGTACTGGACATCATCTTCTGATGCCTCAGGAGTCTCTTTCCCTCTTTTATAAAGATTATTTGTCTGGGACTCCACTGCTTTGTTCTCTGCTTTTATCTTTTCCAGAGAAGGACTGGACGCATTCTCATTCATTTGATTTGAGCTATTACAATTTGCACCTTTGTTTGATTCCTGAGTATCATTTTTCATGGTCAAACGGACTGTACTGCCCAGTACACTCTGAAAGGAAGCAATCCCTTTGTGTTGCTTTACAGATGGGCAGCCTTCAGCATCTTTGGCACCATCGATATACCTTTTCAAATTTTTGGTTTCTTGAGCACCATCAGCAGCCAGCAAAAGATCTGTCTCCTGACTTTGTAATGAAACTTTGCTATCATTTTTCACATCTGTTGCAATATCAGCCTGCTTGTCCTTGTGATGCCTCTCTAAATGATACCTTAATGAAGTTTTCTGGGCTGCTGCATACTCACAAAATTCACATTTGTATGGTTTCTCACCTGAAACATAGGTTGTGTCAGAATAAGTGTGATGCACAGCAATTCAAAAACATCATCATGATTTTTCTGGTGGTTTGCTTATAAAGAATTCCCAGAAGTAAAGAGATAAGCAGGCTTTTATTTTTTCCCTTTCCAAAACACACACTATTTATGCAGGCCACAAATCCGTGTCCCTCCCCCAAAGCAACTGCAGCTAACAAAAAAATAACTAGTGTGTGATTTATCCTGGCTGGGACTACATTTTTTTCCAAACATGTTCATGCATTGTAAAGATGGCAGTTTGCAAATAAGACTGGGGAACATCTCCAAACCAGCAACCTGTGATTCTCGACTATGCCAACGACATATATTGTTCAAAAGCTGTGAATGGCTTTAAAAATCATGCTAATACTAGAACCAGTTGAGAATAAAGAAGAACAACTGAAGTCCATTAAAAGCATTCTCGGACAGGAAGGCAGACCAACATGGCTACAACCTATATTCCTAAGGACATGGGCAGACAAAGTTCTTTGGGTAAATCCAATAGAATTTTTCCAACTATTTGAGTTGGTTTAATGAAAAAATATCAGTTTTACCCAAAGAATCTTGATTAGAAGAGATTTTTAAAAGGGAACAAGTATGGAGAAGATACAGAAAGTAAATAAGTCTATTAAAATAGCAGTTTCTTCCATGCAGTTAGCAAATGTACTTTTTACCACCGTATCTGGAAGTCACCCATTCTTGGTTGTTAATACAGCATTAAAACCAGACAGAGCAACAAGCAGGATATAATTCTGAATCAGTGTCCTAGAAGTATCACACCCAGCTTACTAAAAGCAGTATTAAGAGTGTGACATTTCTGCTTTTTGCATTTCCATCATAGGACTAGAGATATTTTATATCTTAAAATTAGCATTCTATCAGCAACGAAGATATTTATTCTTACTCAGAAGCAAATTATTTCCCCTGGTTTCAGTTAAGAAGATACCGTCCCCCCCAAAGAGTAATCTCTTTTACCTGTATGAGTTCGGAGATGAATATTGAGGTAATAATTTGAGCGGAAATATTTTCCACAATAGCTGCATTCTCTGGAGGCTCCAAGGTTTTTAACTTTTGTTCTTTCCAAGACATCTTCATTCTTATCTGTAGGGGTGGAGGAAAAACAACTATATTATGAGACGAAAAATAAAAGTTTGGAGTTTGGGGATTTTATCCCCCAGCAATAAAAGTTTCTCAGTTAAAATCATTTTTTTAAAATGTCCTTAGCTGCCATCAACTCACTGGAGAGGCCTTCAAGCATCTTGGTTGTGCAGTACTCTACAGGCCAGCTCTTGGACTATTGAGAGTTTCTAATTGCATGCAAAATACTTTGTAGTTTGAAACTATGGTTAAACCAGGGGGATGAGACATTAGATGTCAAACCAGGCCTTTAAAATTGAAAGAACAAATACAATTCATTACTTTTAATCACCTGGGCAAATCTCCAATTTGCTATCCCTCAAAATATCCAACACGGGCACATAAAGGTGTTATTTGATACAGAAATTTAAAACACAAAGATACAAAACCACAGACTTAAAATGCAAGAAGAATTTAATTTGCACTGGCCAATGGAATTTGGTGCCTGAAGGGGAACAGTTTCAACAAGTTAGAGCAAAGCCTTGATAGTTTTCCAGCAGAATTATTAATACTGAAATGGATATCTGGCAAACCTGAGGGGGTGGGGGCGGGGTGTGCTTCAGAGAATAATCAACATGTTTTCAAGGAACAAAATTCACAGTTGGGGCGGGGAGAGGACAGGGGATGGACACACTTGGCTGATGTTAAACTAATCCCAATAGTCACCGCTAGAGGGTAGCAAGTCCAGCATAATATCAAACAAGAAAGGTGGAAAAAAGGGAGTTTTAAACATGAACACTGTGGTCAACTGAATATTACTTTTTTTGGCAGGTTATATGAAGAACACTAAAAGCAAAATTACGTAAGTGCAACCACTCAGGTCAGAAGTGACTAAAAAGTAATAGGGGGATCAGAGAAGGAATGCTTTCAGAAATGAATGGTTTTACTTGCACAGCCAGCTGCTCTCTCAACACAAAAAAGATTGTTTTGAATGGTTCTCAAAAAAATGTAGATGGCTGAGCTGGAAAGCTGTTTGTTTGTTTGTTAGCTTTTAAGATTTGACACACCCCGTGGAGAGTCCTGCAATAGCAGTTTTCAGCTTGCCTCTATGGATATGCCACCCTCTGCATGACTCAGCACTTCCTGATAAAAACTGTTTTAATGCAGGAAGTACTGAGAAGTACATTTAACATTAGGTAAATAATCTTTTTAATATCATCAGACTCTCAGCTGCCAAACAAAAGGGCTACATAGAACTAGAAATGGAAAAACACAAGCGTGTGCGCCAGGACATTCTGTACACTGTGACTTTTCTTGAGGTTATGCAAATATCCTGTCCTTAAATGCACACACATAAAGTATGTCACAAATTAAACGTACAAGGCTAGTTCAAAATATCATCTCTGGTATCCTGCCTTACCTTAGTTCCCCAATAAGTGTGAGTTGTAGAAAGTTTATAAACTTTTTTTAATATTCTGCATGTTCCTACCCAACAGCAATTAAGTTCTTAATTCAGACTGATGCCATTTATGAAGCAAGGAAACGTTACTCTTTTCTCCCAAAAAGAATACACCTTTCAACAAAACCTCTCACACACACATTCAGGGTACATGCCAGCTGCCCATAACATTTTCCCTTAGCTTCAGCAATCTTAATGTTCAAGTTTTCAGAATTTGTATCATACAAGATGTGATACATGCAATAACACAAACCGAAAATGTCTTGAAATTATTAGAACTGAGAAGTGAAGAATTATCTGTATAGATACTGGAAGCACTTCTTTTCCTCTGCCTGGTTCCACAATAATGGCAAGAGACTAAACAAAAGCTAACCAAAACCCTGTAGACTTGCAATTTATAATGTTTCCGGTTTTTTTATTTTATTTTTTTTTTTATCTGCCCCCACCAATACAGACAGGCTCTGTATTGGACAATAGCAGCCATGCAATATCTCAGGAACAGTACACCCAGTTAAATTAAGGTTTCTTGGAAATAAAGCTAAGGAACCTAAGGTGACAGATTACGAAATTTTAGCTCCCAGTATGTATTTTGCCACTGTAAGCTTCTACGTTACTGCTTGCTTTAAAGCTCAGTGTTAAATAAAGCCCTGAGCCTCTTTTTTCCTAGTGACAATGTGAAGGGGAAGAAAGTTTACTGCTTTTCCTTGCTTTGTAAAAGTGTCAAACGCAAGAACACTGTACAAATAATTGTGCTATTTGACTGTAAAGTGGTAAGCAGTCAACTACACTGCTCACCTAAATGAAGAACCTCTGTAAGTCCATCTTCAGAGCCATCTTCAGAGCCTCCCTCTGTTCGCTCTACTGCTCCATTTTCATCCAAGGTTACAATCACGTCTGTACAGCATGTTCTAGAGGTGGCTGAAGTTTCTCCATCACTCCTCCTGTCTTTTTTATGTACTCTCGAATGCAGGACAAGTTGATGGTAGGTTCTAAAGGCTTTGCCGCACACTGAGCAGTGCGTTGGTTTATCTTTGTTTTGTGACAATTTAGACTCCACCTCCATAGAAGGCACTTCTCCACTGGGATGTTTCACTTTGTCTTGAGACACGATACCAGTTCCTGTATAACTGCTTTTATTTACCTTTGACTTCCCTGTAGTTTCTGTCTGGCTAACCTGGTTATTTTTATTTGCATTCCAAATTTCACCAGGTTCTTCTTTATCAGAAGATGAATCATCATTGTCAGTACTTCCTTCTTGCCCTGGTTCTTTAATCTGTCCATGGCCAACTGCAACTTTCCCTTTGGTGGCTAGCTGCCATGCTTGATATGTGTTGAATGGATCTAGCTCAGCTATCCATTTCACAGGTTTTTGCAATTTGCTGTTTTCTGAAGTCAAATTCGGCCTTAAGTCCAAAAACTGCAGAAACTGATCTCGTGAATACATTCCATCTTTACTGGCTCCATCAAGGACTTGTGGAGTATCACCATTGGACACAGATTCTTTGGTGTGCACTTTACTGTGCTCAATTAGAGTCTCTTTGTTGAGAAATAAGAAACCACAAACCATGCAGATTTTGTAAGGTGATATTACATTTTCAGTTGCATGCTCCTGCACCACCTCATTTATTGTTACTGGGCACTCAGAACCTTGCTGAAGCTTGTTTCTCGAACCAGGTTTACCAGTATGTGTTCTCATGTGATTTTTGAGAAACCAAGGCTCTTTAAATCTTCTGCCACATACATTACACCAATATGTGAAAGAGTCCTTATGTTTTTTCATATGGGTCTCAACATCAAAAGCCTCATCAAATGTTTGTCCACAAACTTCACAGCTAAATTCTTCATTATCCTTCTCACTGTTTGATGGAGGACAGTCTGCTCTCACTTGACATTTATCAAGATGGCTAAGATATTTTGCTTCCACACGCAGAACTGCTGGTTCACAAAGTGTAGGCCTATGCTGAGTTAAGACATGTTTACTAAGTTCTTCAGAGTGTTTAAAAGTCTGATCACAAAACATGCAATCCAAAGGCATGCATCCTTCAGCTTGCATTAGGAACTTTTCTTGCAAGCCTTTGTAAGAAATGGTGTTGGTTCCTTTTATTGGCATTGAAGCGTCGTTACTCTCCATCTGGGCACCAACAGTACTGGCTATACCATCCGGTCCCTCCATATATGCCAAAAGGGGCTGTGTTGGCATGTTTCTTGCGGTAGGTTCCCACTTACGCGTTTTAAAGTGAACTTCGTTCTTTTCAGGTTGTTCTCTAGTCAAAATAAGGGCACTTATGAGGTTATCAACCCGTATACACACAAATATGATGAACCTGGAGACTACTGCAGGAAGGTTTTCTTGCCACAGACAAAACAGGTTTTGTTTTAGCTGTATTCACACACCATAGAAGATGCATTCACTGGTTCTTTTGGTGATGGAATAAGATTTCTTCAATTACTTCTTCTGATGTTTTGCATTAAAAAGTGATCAGTTGCACTTATTTTTTCATATGCATGCTTCAAATAATTCTATAAAACTAGGCAGAGTCAAGAAGAGGCTCAACACCACAGTAGAGGTCAGTACCTACAGAAACAAAATGGCTACCATTAGATAAGGAAGGGAAACAAACTGGAAAAATATATTTGATTGCATCTTTCTTACCCTACCTGAAATAAGCATAATTTTGAGCACCTATTTAAAAGTCTAATAACCCATATTTTTCTTCCTACTTTTATATAAAGGTAGTTACATATAAGCAGTGTTTTAGCCTGCTATACAAAATAAAGGGTAAAATTTAAGTTTACACAAATCTACTAAATGAATCCAAATGCAAAATCAGTTTAAGTGATGTAATGTGCTCAGGGTGTTGCATGCTGAGGCTTTGAAAACAGACTTTCAGGAAAAACATGGGCATGGGCAGAGGATCAGGAAATGGGCAGGCAGAACAGTGGCAGATGGAGCAGAAAGCACAGGTGCTCTGGGAAGGGGAAAAGGAACAGAGTTGAACTTATGGGGGGCACATGGCTTACTTTGGGGCAAGTCTACCAAGAAGCTGCCCTAGCCCCCGTTTTATGCTGTATGAAAAATGAACCCCAATTCTCCCAAGCTTAGAGGACTTGAAACTATTTTCACATTACTGGCAGATAGGAAAATATCAGGGCAAATCCTTTTCATTAAAGGAGTCTCACTCATGCCATTATTCCAAACTTCTGACACACTTTAGAGCTGACATGTTTTAAGACTTTCACTGTTGCAAAAATACTAAGAGCTGTAGCAAAAATAAGATTAGGTAATTTATCTGCAAAGAAAGAAATATTTAACAGCTACATTATTTTTAAGCCTCATTTTGCATATATTTTAGGTTACAAAAGAAATCATGTTTAAACCCTCCCAAACAAATGCTTATGAATTTTTAAACTGTTAAAGATTGACAATAAATATGGTTTGGTAGCGTTGGAGTGATGTAGCTGTGACGGTCCAAAAACAAGGATTTTTGAAGGTAAAGCTTTTCACTGGACCAACTGCATGGTTAGGATGGTTTTAATCCAAGTTGCAAAGGTTGCATGAGACTTGAAAGAAAATCTAATGCAACAGATCTATAGATTACTGTAGATTTGTGGACCCATTCTCAGTTTAAGTTAGTTATTAACAGCAATAAGCTACTACCCACTTTGGCAAATCAAAATAAGTTACAGTACATACTGAGTTAGAGGACACCAACTTACTGGAAAAACATCAAACATCCAGGTATACATAACCCTTTCTAGTTTTTAAAATATTATTTTCATCAGGTTTTTCTAGTACATGAGCCGCATCTTCCGTCAGAATCTGCCTTGTATATCTTTTTTCATTTGGATTAACCATTGAAATTTCACAAGTTTATATATCCAAAAATTAAGCAAAGGATTCAGACAGCTCAAATAAGTATGCTTTTAAAGACATTCTATTTGGGCATGACTGACGTACAGCAAGTCATGGACCAAAACCTCCCATATTGAAGTGTGAAGCACACCTGAAGTACTCTTTTTTCAAAGAATGACTCTTAAATGTGTTGAAAATGTATTTACTTAGGAAAAAAAACAAACCACCCATGGCCAGGCTAAACCCACCCTAAATTCACCCTTCATTTTACATCAGAGAAGAAACTTTCTGCTTAATTAAACATGCCCCCTCATATAACATACCCCAGAATACATTATGCATCTTGTTTCTGAAAAATTGATGGGGGGAAAAATCCAGAGTTATAGCTGTAGAGAGCAAGGACAGAGCCAGATCTTCTCCCTTTCCTAATTAACTAAAACTGAAAGTCTAGATGCTGAAAACTGGTCTCCATGTTTGGATCTATGATTCTGAAAAGAGCTAGAGTGTTTCCAAGTTTCTGAAACAGGAGGAGAGAGACCAGGAGCAGCTATCAGACATCAGAACTGCTCTAAGGAAGATTAGCAGAACATCAAGACCAGTATGAAGGAGAGATAATAGTTAACATGCCTAAACTGAAGAACAATGAGCCATTAAGTTCACTGCCTCCCTGAACTGCCCTAATGGTAATAGAACAGCTACTGTACTGTGGAGTCAGAATCAAACCAGGGTGTTTCTATCCCAAGTAGAAAAAAAATCAGTTATGTCACTTAATACACAAAGCCCAATTTTGGGGGGGCTGATTTTATAAAAAAAAAAAGGGATGTCCTGCATGAAAGAAACTTCTCAGTGGTAGCCAGCACTCAAAGTAACACGATCAGATAGAAATCAAGCACAAACAGTTATATCAAATCTATACCCAGAAAAAGGTTTTGATCTAGTTCAGCAAGGACACGGTGTTAAAGCCCATTCTAGTCAAGACAGTCACTGGGTAGTATCCTAGAACATTTTTCTCCATAGCATCATTTAGCAAAGACTTCTTAAGAATAAGTGTGTAAGAATCACCCTAAATTGCTGCCATGCAGTTACAAATGCTCCAAGTCAAACAGTCAATGCCAGAGGGGGGTAAGTTGCTATTTCACCTATAGGAAGTCCCAACAATTGTTTGAGGGGCTATGAAATGGCATCTAAATATTCAGTCTAATATTCAGCCAGCCTCTTTTCCGTGCATCAGCTAGCTGACATCAGAGCAAGTTTGAATTTTTTTCTTCCTTCAGGGTGTGACATAGCTGCTGAAATACCATTAGGAAGTACCAAGTAACAGATCAGCATTCCTAATTTTATCGTTTCATCTTCACCATACCCAAAGAAGCAACAATTCCATACCAAATTCCAGGAACTTACTCGGTCTTAAATTCCAGCTCAGGCAACTAGATTACCAAAAGCCCATTACAGATTGGAACCAGAGGAAGAGATTTTCCTAGATGCATACAAAATATGCATACAAAAGTTCACCCTCCTCCCAGAATTTCACGGACATGTGAAAACAAGTTTAATAGCACAGTTTGGTAAGTACTACAATTACAGTACAGTAGTAATGTTATATCAGAAGTTTAGATGTTTTAGTGGAATAAAAGACTGCTTTAGAGTTTACGCTTTTTGCAGGGATCTACCTAACTTGTGGTGAGGAAAAGAATTTTCGCAGCCTGGTCACAGGCTAAAGGGCTAATTGTGGTCTTTCCCTGGCAGTCCCACCCCTTGGCACCGATTTGCAGAGGTCTGGAGGGGGGGGGGGGAGGACAAGGGGGCTGGCATCATCTTATCTACTGGCTGCCCTTTATGCCACCCAGCACCTCCCCCACCACAGGCAGGCTATGAGGCCAGGCACAGCAGCGCTGAGGGCTTGCTGGCTTCCACTGGGGAGACTGCATTTTATTTTAATTCAAGTTTGGGAGGTTGGGTTGGTTGATTTCCTGGGAAACTTTGGCCAGTGCAATTTTTTGCAGAGATCACAGAGTCTGCCATTTTTCAGTTTCTGCAAAAACTGCAAAACCACATTTTAAGTAGGTCCTTAACTATTAGATCAAAACAAGACTTGCCTGAACGATTTGCTCCCCAAATCAACCTAATAACTCTGCTTGCACCTTCCACCTAATTATCAAGGTCTGGCCACTGTTGGATATGGGCTGCCCTTAATTTAAGCCCATCTGACAACTACTGTGAAAATACTTTGCCTTCAATCTCATTTCATAGCACATCTAAATCACGCAAGTTACTAGGTACTAATCTGTTTGTCCACCTGAAGTACCTGATGCAAGTAGTGAGGAGCAGCCAAAATGAAAAAAAAAAAAACAACAAAAAACCTTAAACAAATGAGAACCCATTATGCTCATTGCAACCGCATATACAAATATATACTGCTTCACCCTCTAGACTGTGATTGGCAAAGAACTAGAAAGAGTTTGGTTCTCAAATCCCACTACATTTCAACACAATCCAAAGCCCACGGTTCCTTTGATAATCTCGTTTTAATCTTCAAAGCTCTTTACATATTTAGGGCTAGATTTTAACCAGCGTTCAGCACCAAAGACCCACCATAATTCTGAAAGGGAGCTTCTATTTAGGGAACTCTTGCCCACTGCTAATTCTCGAAGCACTCCTGAAAGGGGACAATATTTCTGTTTCAGCGTCTGAAATATTTATCTGCAACAATGATCATTACTGCTGTGAGATGTGTTACTGAAGTACAAGTCTCACCTGGACATACGAGGCTTGAAAACTAAATTACGGACTGCCTTTGTAGCGAACATGTCACTGAGGTACAACTGAATTAGATTCAGAATGACACAAAGAGAGGCATAGTAATGCAAAAAGGAAGGGGGGGGGAAAAAGAGTTAATAGCTGACCTACAAAGACAATGGAACTGGTACAGTAGATTTAATCCCCCCCCACCAAACAGAAAGCCCTGTGGAGCAGGGTGTGTCCCTTATGAATGGAAGACACCTAAATCTAGTGTGGACTGCTGAAAACCAAGTATTAACATACTAGGACTAGAGAGCATGTTATGGGTACGTATCCAAATTCAAAATCACAGCACCAGTTTCTTATTAAGTAAAAGACCTCCCCCCTCTCTAACACCACACACACAAACCATTGTTAGAGAAACTAGTTTTCAAAACAAAACATTATTTGACTGCAATAATTATACCGAAGTGGCACTTCTATATGCAGCTATGTCCTGGAAACATTCCAAATACCATCTGCTTTAGTTATGCAATTACCACCTTTTTAATCCTATGATCGCTGCAGAGATGAAGCTGAGTGGGATCTAACTTGGCTCAATCAACCAAACACGATACTTTAAACTGTAAAACTGTCCCTGCTTTGCTCTAAGTCACAGGGAAACAGGTTAATCAAGGCAGAATTGGTCTTGCAGAAACTTTAATTTTCAGAGGGCACAGAAGCCAAGAGACAGAGTTTGACCCTCAGATCCTAAAATGACTTTATAAAACTGGCAATTAGCCTATTTTTACTTGTCAGCCGAACAAGTGAGATCTGAAGTCAGCAAGGAACAAAAAACAGAATGAATTAAGAACCCTTCTTCCAGAATGGAAGACTTCATTGATACAGAGTACTGATCACACAGAAATAGCCTTTTCTCCATCAGAATTAAACACCGAATTGCTAGGTCCTACTCATCAGGTTGAAACACCATGGGGGGGGGGGGAAGAGAGGGCTTTAATCATAAGCCATAAAATCCTAATGTGGACAGTTTGTAGTCTTGTGTTAGCTAATCAAGGTAGCTACCAGGTTCCCCCTCAATGAGTGTTACAAACTGCCCTAGTCACCTGAGGCTTTTATCACTTGCAACTAATATATGGCTTAAAAAGAAAAAGTAAATCCTTTTGTGATACCTTAAAGTTGAGAAACAAAAATGCTGATTCATTACATTCCTGTTACTTAGAACTCTGTGGACAACAGTGAAATTAGCATGGAATTGGCATCATTCTTGACCTTAGAATTTAGGAAAGCCATGAGCTGTGGTTTAGGTAAGCACTGAAGTTATTTCACACAAGAGGGCTTGTCTTTTGGCACAGGAAAGTGATACGCTACCATAGTCTCATCAGTATTTCCCCTGAACCTACAGACAATAGGCAAGGGCAGAGGTTTCCAAACCTTTTCTTATTGTGTACCCCCTTCCAGGTTTACCAGCTGTCCACATACCCCTACAAGCATACAATTTATATTTTAACTCTTTAAAATGCCAATTATTATCACTGTAATGATAATTGCATCTGCCATTACACAACTTCTCTAGAGGGTATATGTTGGAGATGTCTTGCATAATACCCCCAGTTTGGGAACCCTGGGCCAGAGGAAGAAATGACAACCTGGCTGCCTCAGCCAGAAGTCTCCAGAGTTGAGAGAAGAATGTTTCTGCTCCCAAAAGCGTAGGAGAGAGTGCTACATGGTTGACAGAGTAATTCAAGGCATCTGAATCAAAGGTGATCTCTCCTCCTTCGCAGAAGAATAATGGATGGGGAATCTGAGCTTCCAGACCTCCCTTCTTGCCAGCCTGTTCACTCTGGTAAATTCTTCAAGGTCTGGTTTAAGACCCAAGTGCTTCAGAGACTGATCTCCCCCAGCATCTCAACAAACAGTTCATAGAATTTTACTGTCCAAAAGCAGCAGCAAGCTACTCTAACCCGAGCAATGTTACCTTTATCCTTCCAATAAATCTAGAACTGGAGTTAACTAAACTTGTTTACAAAGCAGGCTATGTTTGCTTTAATGCAGCCTTAGACAAACAGGCCTACATGCTCATGATGCTCAGATTTTGTGGGTTGCGAGCACCTTAGAAACATCTATAAATAAAGGTTTTAAAAGGCTGAGACTACCAGTTTCATTTTAACTTGTTGCACAATTAAAAGCTGCTGCTCAACAAAGCATAAAACATACAAAACTTTAACAAAGTGCTAGTAAAGAGACTTAATTTCTTTTTATTAAGTTACACAACTGGACATCTCAAAGATGCCTTTGGAAGTGACCTACAGGTGTTAATTTTATTAGATGTATGCATTTATGGAAAACACTGAAATGGAGGAAATAAAATACTCTTCTCCAGGTTTGTCAATAAAATGTCTATCCTTTGACTTTTCTGTTAAAACGAACACCAGAGATTAACTGAAAAGAAGGAATGGCTATAGGCCACTACTAAAGGAACTATTAGCACATTTCTTTTTATGCTACACTAGTCCAGTTGACTATTACTTAACAAGTTCAATAAATTAAAGTAACAACTAATAGCCAACTAAAACTAGTTATGCTACAAGCACTGCAGCCATACAAGAACGGTTCTTGCAACAATGGAAAAAACAGACTATCCCAGTTTTCCTAGATTTTTTTTTTGAGAGAGAAAAGAACAATATGGTATTTCTGTACTCTAACAAGCTGCTTCAGGAACAGTTAACATTAACAGACACTTAAGAGCCAGATGCAAAGCTATTATGTCCTACATTTCTTTGACATGTAGAAGTTTGTTTGGCTCTCTTATTGTAGAGATATAAGGTTTTGAAAGTTCTCTGTAATCTAATGCCAGCATTGAACATGAACAAAAAAGCAACCAAAACACAGAACCTGTTAGTTCCTTCAGATTAACTACTTGCTTCATTTTACTACAAATCTACATGATTTAAGAAGCTCCTAAGCAAAGTTTTCATTTGTTTGTTTTCTGAAAAAGGCTGTGCTATCAATTTTGAATGTTATGTGGAAGTGCATCTCCCCATGCAACTTTTCATACTTTGTATATACCTCAAAACACACTAGCCATTTTTATCTTATTAAAAACAGCAGGTTCAATTTCTAACTTCTAATGTATGAATCCACAAATAGTCACCTTATTGCACCTCAAAGTTTATTTTTTCACAGTAAGTTCTTTAGGCTTCCAGTAACATCTACTGAACAAACAGCCCAATATCTTCACCTTTGATTTAATCAAGAGGCATTCTACTTTTCCAGTTATAACCTAAAGCTTTGTTTTGGTTGGCTATTTATACATTAAGAAGAAGATTCTATCTGTAGCTTACACATGCATACAGCTCGAGTTAAGTCAACGGAAATTACACCAATTTGGCCCAATGTATAAAGCACCTCACATAAAGAAAAATACAAGTAAAAATAACCACTATAACAAACCAGTGGTATCACTATATTAATAAACCATCTAAAAAAAACAAACCTACAGAGTCGTAGAGCAGCGTAAGGTCAATTACACCTCCCTTCACACAAACTCGAACATTCAAAGCCTATTTGATACAAATACTAATGCACTAGTTAGCACATTGCCTACCAAGCTGTTATGAAAGCTCCCATTGTGTTAAGCACTATATTCATTATCTCTCTCACTTATATTCCAATGAGTAAATTAAAAAGGAAGTGTTAGGTCTTCTACCTTTTCCAGGAATCATGTGTCTCATTGAGAGGGTCTATATATTCATTAATGCACAGTGCTTATTGCGTATATAGTTTAGTACTTGTATAATCAAGCACCAAATAAATGCGCAGTAACCAGAGTTACTACATAGCAGTACCGGTGAATGCCTTTTTAGTGACACTAATGCACAGTAGCATATCAGCACTATCCATGCTGTGACACACTACTGTACAGCATTATTAGGCTACTGCGCAGTTAGCATCTTGTGCGGACACGCACTAAGAACATTAGGCAGGTTCTAGCCATTAATGCTTAATTCCAAATGTGCTTTTGAATCCTGACTGCAAATGCACTTTGGTTTCAGCAACAGAAATCTGGGAGTGAAGAGGAACCTACACACCACACCCACTGCTCCACACCATGCAACTTTATTCTTATTTTTTCACTGATTCTGAATAGCATACTATCCTTTGATCATCCTGAGAATATGAAAGACAGCTACTATTTCAGGGACAAAGGTCATAACCCATATGACAGACAGATAACTTGACAACTGCACTGTGAATTAAGCTAAATGCTTGAATACTAACACATTCTGGTAGCTTAACAAGAAAGTGATTCTGCAGTAGTAGAAAACAATTTCTTTACTCCAACGTGATTAATTTTGACAAGTATTAGTTGAACCCAGTCATTTATCTGTACTGAAAGAGTTAGAAATGTTGACTTTCAATAGGAACAGTTAATATATTCTACCTTTCATATTGGAAAAAGGCCTATTCACACCCCCCCAACCCCTTTTTTCACAGAGATTTTAATACTCAATTTCTGAAACATTCTGCTTCTCACGTACATAGAATGAAAGGAAAATTATTCCACACGTGCAATTAATTTTTTTTTTTAAATTAAAGAACTTTTGACAGTATCACAGGTTGTGAGATAAGGACAAACACAAGCACTTTTAGAGGAAATGAAATTGCTTCAGCTGCAAGAGATCAAAACAAAAACAATCTTTAGGTTGAAAAGAGGATATAATGTAACACATGATCCCTTAATTCAAGTTCTCACTTTGAAATGCTACACAAGCAAGAGAGTTCAAGATAAACTACATATTTTGAAACTTTACAATTAATTGCCTACAAGGTGTCTTGGAAAAGTTAACATGGTTCTTTCAGGTATTAAAGGGGCACTTAACTGAAACTTTATGTTCTCCAACATGACACGGCTAGTATTACTGGATAGGAAAGCATCCTAAGACAGTATTAAGTTTGAAACATGGATCAAAGGGAACCTAAGTCCAGCTGACATCATGTGTTCCACAGAAAGTCACAGTTTCAGCCTCTGCTATTTAAACACTGCATAATACCACTGGAAATAATTGAAGCAATTAACTTTTCCTCCTTTTTATACTGGTGTTGCTTGGTTTATTACTGGATTAGATTAGCACACATGCAAGTCAAAGACATTTGCTACTCTGAAGCCATGCTCACTAATTCATCACAAGTGAAAAATAACCTAAAGTTAATAAGTAATATTATGAAAACTCCCCCCTCCATCCCTCCATTTTGGAAATATATGCGAATAGAAACAGAATATCCTCTCTCTCTAAAAGGAGATCTTCTTGTTGAATCTCTTTTCTTTAAGGCCCTATGTCTAAACATTTTGGCAGCTAATCAACAGAGCTCCTCCAGCAGACAATGCCATTCCTGTCCAACAAGATGCAGTTACTCTTGATAAAGTTCAATCATTAGAGACTGACATCATTTCACACAGGTTTTCCTTCTGAAAAGATCCCATAATGAATTTAACTGCTTATTACATGACATCTTGGATAAAGTGCTACACCCAAGTAGAACTTTTATACGTATTCTTCTGACAGCTAGCTTTTCCTTCTCTAAGTTTCAGGAAAAGGAATTGTATACGGTCCTTAGAAGAGACAGGTGACGATGGTTGCCTTGGTGAAATGAGGGACCTGTACTACACAATAGAAGGTGTAAATCTAATCTTTCAGAGGCAGCATTGGGTTATGACTCATTTTTCAATCTGGAGAAAACAAGTTTTCTCTAGAATGAATTTAAGAGCAGATGGATGTCTTTACTGGTTATCATGAAAATACCACATCTCTTTAGTCTTCCTCCCCAGAAAGAGTAAGAAAACTACAAATTTAGCAGAATAGGTTTAGAATAGGCTCCTTATTACTCAGGATGATGCCTTCTTTCCTACCAAGTATAGCCCTGATCTGCTGGGGGGGAGGAGTGGAAACTTAAATCCCTTTGGACTAAGTAGCTGAAGTAGTAGTAGGAACATCAGAAGTTACTCTTTGTAATCCTGCCACTTGAGATATTATATTTTGCTAATGGACAGCATAGGGCTTCTGTGCTCTTTAAGGTATTAATCTCACCAATGGAGCCCGTCTGATTGCAACTCAGACCGTTCCACTGATAAATCTGAGTACAAAGAGGCAGAATGCAAACTCAGCAAGAAACTTAGAACAGGCAGCACTTCTCACACCTCACCTGAATTTGATTTTCAAAATGCCCTCAATACTGATGACAAAGAATGATCCACAGTCACAGTATAAGACAGAAACAATTTCTTCCACATAATCCAACCAGTACTAGAGACCAAAAGAGACACTAACAAGAGAGCTAACAATATAAGCATACATTCTAGATGCCTTCTTTGTTCCACCCAGGAAGGAGATCTGACAGGAAACTGGTATCAATTTATACTGACTGAACTACTCTGAGAATGGACTATGTCAGTCCAGTGATGGATAATGGGTATATACAATTTAATAATGGTAACTGCCATTGTTTTTATAGTGTGAGATCCAAAGTAAATCTGTATGTGCGATTTCTCTCTCAAAAATAAAATAAAAAAGACACTTTGAGAACAGTGATGGCCCATAAAGACTCTGTGTTTGTTAAAAGTATTGAAGTATTTAAGATGCAATTTAAGATTTAAATATCTCCATTTGGCCAGAACAAACCACTATTGACAAACAAAAACTACAACCATTCACCAATTTATATCCCCGCACCCCCAAAAGAGGTACTCAAAAACAAGATGCCACTGCTTAGTCCACATTCTTCCCACCCTTTATCTGGTCTCACAAGATTGGGAGGGGGGTAAGGGGGAAGAGGAGGAGGAAGAGAGGGAGGAAAGAGCAGCAGTGTTCAGAAATTTCCCCAATATTTATTTTAAAATAACTGTATGACAGTCAGGACACAAACATGAGTCTGTGCATGTCAACTGCACTTACGGTTTAATTGCACAGAAATTTTAAAATATACTCTATTTATGAGTGCACCGAGACTTTGATAAATTAAGTTATATAAAATCTTTACCACAGTTATTGAGTCAGTCACTTAGACTTCATTTAAGTCCAAACTCTCACATTTATCCAAACAGACTTTCCCAAACTATTCTGCATGCTCTAATCAATCAGAATATTTTCTTATTTTGCCTCCTCTTTAAATACTCCTGCAAAGGCCATGGACAATTATATCATCTTCTGCAGTAACACCATATAATTTTAAATTGTCATTCCCCTGCTTTACCTCAAGCAAGTTAGGGCACAGTTGTATGCCCTGTAGTGGAGCAGAAACACAGCTGCTTGTGTACTTTTAGGACTATGTCAGACAAAAAACATTTGCATGGGATGGTTTGGATGAGGATAAACCTGCCTCAAGCAGGGGATTGGACTAGATGACATCCTGAGATCTGTTCCAGCCCTATTTTTCTGTGATTCTCATTTATATATTCAGCGCTTCCCTTTTCTACATGCACATAAAGTGAAATGATACTTCATTATGCCAGTAATTTACTGGGCTGGTCAAGAAATAAAAATAAAAGGATTTGGAGGTATGATAACAGGGTTTAGCCATAAACAAGTTACTGGCTATGTCCCAAATCTAGTCATATGACCACTATAAAAGTTTTAATGGAGAAAATAATCTAACATACCCATTTGATAACATTTTGATCAGCAGCAAAGAACAAGCTTCAGTGTTTCAAGTTCTGCTTCAGAACTGAAATTGAAGCTGTTTATTTTGTAAAGCAAAGCTTGATTTCAAATCCCTCAAGAGTTACTTCCTTTTATGACACTTCCAAGAAATGAGAAAATAAATTAAAGTTAACCTGAAAGTGTTGCACTTGATAATTACTCAATATTTAAGAATTGTACAAAGCTTAATCATATCCTCTTCCCTAGCTTACATTTTGGCTTGCAAAGCTCTAATAGTATGAACCATTTTGAAGACTCTGTATAGTATCCTAGAACCCAAGTCATGTTACCACAATGGAAAGAAACACCAAACAACACTCTCACTTTCTGGGAGTTTTTTTAAGTCACCTTAAAAAAGGGGAGGGGGGGAGGAGGAGGAGGGAGAAGGGGAGTTCAAAGATCATTAAAAATACGTGAGTTCATCACAAGTAAATACCATATTTGTGACAACTTGAAGTAACAACTGTAATGTGGCAGACAGCATCTCATAATGTTCACAAAAAAAAATAAAGCCAGATTGCTGAACTAGCTGATGACAGCCCTTAATGTACACTGATTCTATTTAAAGACAAATAAATGAATGGTTAGGCATTTTAAAAAATTAAACGAGAGAAATAAATGTAAATGGCAAATATCCTCATTTATTTAATCATCCTGAAAGCAGTAAGTGTGAGTGAGTTCAAAGGTCAAACTCCTCTTTCAAATTCTTGTAAAGAAAGAAAAGCTTAGTCCATTTACCCTTAGGGGAAGGGTATGAAGACAAACTATTCTTCCCATATGCTTGTGATAGTTTCAGTATTTTTTTTTTTAAATATATGAAGCATTCCAGAGCTAGCATGGGCGTCTTTTACTACAACAATGGTGTCTACCTCAAGAAACTGAACAGAAAAGGTTGAACAACAAGTTTAAATCTTACTTAACGTTTCCCCAAAGCTTCTTAATTACCAAGTCTCAAATCCTTGTAACTCAAAGTTTACAGTAATCACCATTTTGAAAGTTAAGAAAAAAACCTAGAGTTTCCTTTTAAACTTCTTTCTCTGGAAAGCAGTGATAACTTAGCACTCCTCTTTGTTTGTACAAAAAGAAGAGACTAGTTTACCACTGCAACTCTACATTCAAGAACAGCAGCATGGAATAAGATCTCTTTAGTTAAACATTATGAAGAAGTGCTCAGAAGGCAATTATGGGGTATAATGAATAAAGAAGCCTAGATGAAGTATCTTTTGTCAGACAGTGTGATAAAGGTGCTGAAGTTTATTAGCTTCCCCTTCATTCTCCCCACCATCCTTACCCTCCTCTCTTCTACCAAAACAAAGCAGACCCCCCTCTTCTCAGAGCCATCCATTTAAAAGCCAGAAGTCCTCCTGCCAAAACTTTTAAAACCTAGAAGCCACTCTACAAACCTGCTATAATATTAGCCTTGTTTACAAGATACAAATATAGATCACTTAGCATAAGCAGAAAACAATTTCACATTCACCTATTTAAAGAAAAGAATGTCTTTCCATTTTGTTCAATAAGAATGTAGGTCGAGATGCTTCTTCACAGATCCCAGCACAATCTACATGGATTTTAAATATTCATATGTGATATGGATTACTCCAGAAAGTGTTTAACAAAGGAAGCTAAAAAGCTTACAGTGAGACTTAATGACTTCTTTAAAAAGAAACGCTGATTGCAACATGGTCAAATTATTTTTCTAAGCCTGGCAGTCAGTTTGCAGAAAGAAAACAGTCAATGGGGTAACTTGGGCTCACTGGAAATTCTGTATAAAACAGCTACCTAAAATAAACAGGGCTTCTCAGTAAGAATCGTCAGCTGCCATTAAGGACACACCTTAAACTTCTTACCTCACACAGTAACCAAGCAAGTACAAACTAGTGGTGACTGTTTGCTACTTTTTGTCTGAAAAGTTAGTGAAATCAAGACAGTGCTTGACATCAAATCCTCAAATGTTTTTCTTAAAAAACACCCTCCCCCACCCCAAATAGCTCAGATTTGAGTATCAGATATATTATCAGAATGTTTAAAGTTGTGAAAGCATGAATATAAATATTAACATTTAAACTTGACACCACACAATACTAAAAGGTAAAATGCCTTCCTGCTAAGAGCACCAATGCTCCAGTACTGGAAGGCAGCTGTTGTTACCCTGCCTTTCCTTTTGTTGTGCTTAATCTCATGTCAAGTCATTCAACCAACTCCAAAGCGATGAAGACATAATTGAATCAACCTTAACTAAAATCAGATCTACTGTTCTTAAATAGCCATATACTCACTTTAATGATTCTAAAGACCTACCAAATTAAAATGAAAAAAAAAAAATCTATAAAACCTGAAATCAGCAACTCTGGTGCATGCAGAAAAGAGTTTTGCCTGTGTAGGTCAACTCAATCAATAATTACTGTAATAACCCTGGCTCTGAAGTCACTTACCATTCATACTTAGAACGATTAAAAACTTAAAGCCTGGGTTTACGCTGGCTTCAGGAACAGGCCAGATCATACAGTGAATTCCAAAGATTATTTCTAAATTTACCATGGTTTAGAAAATGAGAGCTGTTTAAAATTAATCAACTGATCACTCATCTCACACTAACATTTCTACCAGTGATTTTAAATACTGACTCAATCATGAGTTGTGGGGGGGCATGGAGAAGGGGGGGGACCCTCCACCCATTCTTCACCACCCTTTTGCTGAAGAATGTAGTCTTTTCATATCCTCCCCAAAAGCGTTTAAAATCTAAGTGCAGATGCCACCAACCAAAGTATTGAATTCCCAAACCTACAGTTAAATAAGAGCTCATAAGGGCAATAAAACATGGCGTTAAAGCATTTGCAAGCCATTGTCATAGCACTGTGCTCTGATACCTTTGCAGACACAAACCCTCCCCCCCCCCACATCCACCAGCATGTAAGCTGGTCAGCAAGTCAATGCCTGCTATTCAACTTGTAGTTAGGCATTTTATTTCTGTCTTCCAGATCCTATCACTCCTGCATTTCAAGGCCTAATAAAACGTGAAGAATGATGTGTTCTCTCTCATTTTATTTGAAACTGCGTTATTTCCCCCTCTTTTCTTTCACACACACTTACAGAAACTTCCCTTTTCACAGACTTCTTTAAGAAAACATTTCACTGTATCCACTCTAGTTCCTATTTCTATTTTGGCTTTGTACTAGACCCCCCCTGCCACTGCCTCCCCCTCAAACCCACTAAGTAGAAACTAGCGGAGTTTAAGTTCTCAAGGTCATTTTAGAAAAGGAAAAAAAAATACTTGCTGCTGCCTTAAAAAAAAAACAAAAAACAACAAAGCCAGAAAAAAAAAATCTTCAAAACACACAAAACCTTAACCCTTTTTCAAATTCAAACGCCTTTCATCAGGAGATCAATAACCCAACGCAAAGATTTTGTTCACTATTACTCCAAAACTATTACACTTCAATCACTCCTAAGGAGTCTAGCACGCACACACACATTTTTTCCTGGGATGGCTCATTAGAGGGCACGCGGAAAGGCTGCTCTTGCTTTCGGATTTTCTGTCTGTGAGACACACACACATACACACACACACCAACAAACCCACCCAAAAAGGAGCACCTCACACCTCCCCAAAAGGCAGGGGAGTGAATTCGAGTCTCCGGCCACTCCAGGACTGTACTGCCCACCTTTGCAAGGAGCTTTTGTGGGGGGAGAAGAAATCACTTGAAGTTCCTTGAGGTGTTGTTAAAAACTTCTCATTCCCCCTTAGGGAAGGGAGCGGGGCAAAAAAATTAATAAAAAAAACCCAAAAAACAAACAAAAAAACCCCAGGCTGCCAAACAAATGATGAGGAGGCGCTGGGGACTCACCAGAGCAGGCAGGCAAATGAAACAAAAAGGAACCTGACAAAACGGATCAATAAACTTCGCATTAAGAAACCACCCGCCACCCCTTTCTTCCCCTCGCGCGGGGCCAATCCTTCTTCCAGGAACATCCCTGACTCACAAAGAAACGCTCCCCCCCCTCCCAAAACATACCAAAACCCACCCAGGGGCGACATTTTGAATATTTAAAGCAAATACCCAGGCAGAGAAGGGGGGGGGGGACCGCAGGAAGAAATCAGAGAAGTTTGGGGGGGGGGGAGAGAGGATGTTCCTCCCCCCCCCATGGGACTTGGGGATGAAGATGACCCCTTCCCCCACCCCTGCCTGGGCAGGGAACGGCCACGAGGGGCCGGGGCAGGAGGGCGCGCACCTGGCCCCACCCCGCGCACCTGCCCGCCCCCCGGGACGGCAGGAGGGACCCCTTCCCCTCAGGGCCGGGGGCTGCGCACGACCACCCCGCCGCCCTCACCTGGGCCTGGGCCTGGGCCGCCTTCCCGGCCGGCATCCTGAGGAGGGGGCGCCGCTGCCGCCGCCGCAGAGCCCGGGCCGGCCGCGCTGGGGGCTCTGTTTGCAAACTGCTCCTCCGCAGCTGTTGCTCCGGCTCCCCCAGCGCGCGGCCCCGCCCACCGGCTCCCGCCGGCTCCGCCCCCTCCCCGCCTGGGCCGCCGGCTCCGGCTGGGCGGGGGCGGGGCGTAGGCAAATGAGGGGGCGGGGCGTCTCGAGGAGTGCTGAGCACCCCTCCCTCCCCATCATCCCCTCGGGCTGTGCGGAGCCGTTGGACACGCGGCGGGCTTTGGGACGGATGAAGGTGTTTCCACGTGAGGGAAAAAGCACATGTAGGCACAAGCGTGCGTGTCTGTATGCACACAGATATACACACACATATGTGCACATGGATATATGCACACCGGTCTATATGCACGCACATATGCACACAGCACACGTCTATATGCACATGGATATACACACGCATGCGCGTATGCGCACAAATATGTGTGTCCGTATGCACGTGTATATACGCACACATGTATGCACACTAACACGCCTCCATATACACACATGTATACATGTGTATGTCTGTGTATAGGTCCAGTGTCCAGGGTGTAGCCATATTGGTCTAGAGGAAAAAGCAATCAGGACTCGTGGTCAAGGTGATATCTTTTATCAAAGACATTTTCTTTTGCAAAAGTCTTGTAGGTCTAATAAAAGATACCATCTCCACCATGAGTCCTGATTGCGTATACAGGTTTCCCTCCCTTTTATGCTGTACACGTGTTCCTGGAAAATGGCACGTAACTCGAATTCGCATAACAGGAACCCACTTTACAATGTATCAAATAGAGATATGCTCCAAGACCTCGACTGTACTGACTCCCAGACCCATTTCTATCATTTTACAAGACAATTTTGCTACTCACCAACAGCAGACAGTCCACACCAGCACAGGGTGGTGGTGAATGTTACCATAATGGACATGGTAAGTACAGAAACACGTGTCACTGACAATGAGCAAGAAGCACAGATCCACATAGGAGACTATATTTTGGTGCGTGTCCCTACCACAATGCACTGCACAAAGCAGCTGACTGCTGGCTTCCACCACACCGATCACATAAGAGTGAATTTACCTTGCATATAACTCATTTTTAGTATAAAAAGGGTCATCGCATAGGAGTGAATTCAAGCTTAAAGAACCTACATAAAGCGAGGGAAACCCATATATGTATATATGCACACATATGCGTATGCATGCACAAACACACATGCACAGATGTATATATGCCAACAGGTATATTACATCTGTATATAAGCGCACATGTATATATTCACACATGTATATATTCACACGTATACACACATGCACACTTATTAGCACATGTATATGTGCACGCACATGTACACATGTGTACACACTCATATATAAATAAATATATATATACATGAGTGTGTACACGTGTGTACACATGTATATATATAAATACACACACACATGTATGGACACATACACGCACATACACACAAAACAAAGTTTGGGCCATCCAAGTTGATGTTTGCCAGTGGCCAGCTTACCGTAGAGTATGTCCTTGGGGATTCAGCCATTGCTCATACAATTCACATATGCACACATATGTATACACATGTATATATACACATGTATATATGTACATGCACATGTGCTTGCATGCACACAAACACAGCTTCCACCCCCCAAATGGACGATTTGCTGCCAGTCATAGCCTTCTATGGAAAAAGCCTCATGAAAGAGGATTTTTGGAAGGACATTGCAACAGTCACCTCACCACAAAATACCTGGCATGATGCACACTTCAGCAGCACAGTGATAGCTATTCTTGCTCAGTTGCTCAAGCCATTGTGTGGTTACTGTAAAAACGTAGTAGCATGGATGGCTAAAGTGGAATGAACTTGGAAAACGGAGCAAGCAATCGGGAGGAGAATTAAAATAATACTTGTAAGGCTTTCGACTCCTACTAAGCTTTTCTTTTTCTGATGATAGAGTTACATGGAATGAGTAAAGCCTTTAAATTAGCAAAGCCTTTAAAAATCTAAATTAGATACTGAAGTTAGCACCTTTAATGAAGTGAAGAGGGCCGAGGGAAGAGTGAGTTCCCACTTGTGATTTCCCTGTTTAAAGGACCAATGCAGGTGAAGGTTGGTCTTGTTGGCTTCAGTGTGATTTGGATTCGGCCATGCTAAGTGCTTGCATCAGTTCAAACGAAATCAAATCAAAACGCATTCAGATCAGGCAGAGCAAATCCCCAACATGGATGAAATCAAGCCAGTGTGCAAGCTGACAGGTTTGCAAACATGGCTTACTTTCCTAGGAAAAAACAGGCTATAATATTCAATTGGAAATGTAAGTTGACAGGAAGCTTACGGTGAATCAATAGAAAGCATTTTAATATACAGCTTTAATGTACTTTCTCCCATACCTAGATTTTTTTTCCTTACAAACCAGCCTGGAGCAAAGGACAAACCAAGATCTTTCATTCTGTCCTAGTCTGAAACAATATCCACTGTAGACAAGGCAATAACTTGGTAACAAGGGATAACTTGACAAGTTTGGTTATAGTCCTGTATCCTGGCCAAAGTTTATCACACAGCTGCCTGCAAATTATGGAAGCTGGATACAGTTGTGATATCAGGCCTCCAGATTTTTAATTTAACTTCTTGTTGAATGTGGCATTTTTTGCAACTTTAGGCCTCAATACTGTATGGTGCTGCATAGTACCCCACTGGAAGTTCTGGACTGAGTCCAGTAATCCACTGAGACAGAGCTTGTTGCAAAATCAGTATTTGAAGTAAGTGTTTGTGCATATGTGCAGGATTTTATACTATGCTGAAGGAACTGTCAGTACTGTACTCTAAATTGCTGTACGCTAATTGGTGTTGTGGCCCACGGTCTTGATCTCACAAGTGCTTACCCAGATTTAAGTACACAAGTAAACCAACATACTTTAACAGCACTAAAACTAAAGTTAAGCATGTGGAGAAAGGTTTGCAAAATCAGGACCTAAAATAGCACCAGTATGGAAAAGCAATAGGTAATGTATCATAGCAACAAGTGTGTTTGCAACATACCAGAGCTGACAATTCCAAGCATTCAAAACCACAAGAATGGCTTGAACACCACCAAAAGAATCACAATAGATAACATAAAAATAACATTATTTTGATTCTCTTCTGATTTTAGAGCATATGGGGGTTCAAGCTTTCAACATGTCTCCACAACTTTTAAAAATGTAATTATTTTAACTTGCAAGTTTCCCATGACTCCTGAAACCAAATCTTTTAAGAAAAGCTGTTTTACAAGATTTACATCAAAAGTGTAAAAGCTGGCAACACTTTTTGCAGTAGGGATGTGTGAACAAGATCAAGAGCTTTTCTCCTTCCTTCCTTCCTTCCTTCCTTTGGGGTGAAATGCTGACCCTACTGAAATCAAAATGAAATTTTACACTGATTTCAGTGGGGCCAGCATATTGTCTTCATGACTGTAAATATGATTTTACAGAGGACACCAAAGCTGTCTTTTGTCCACCATGAGATACAGGACTACTATGGAAAACATTGTTTAGGATACTGCAGTCCAGTGTTTATGCTTCCAGGATGATTTCAGACATGAGCTGCAATCCAACAAACACAGGCATAACTTTGCTAACATGGGTAGTCTGTGTAAATGAATGCTACTATTCACAGGGGCAGAGTTCACCAGTTGAGTATGGGATTTGCAGGATTGGGTTCTAAAGTTTTAAACATTGTAGACCTTATTCATTTCTCAAGTAAAGCTGGCATCACCCCTACTGAGGTCAATAGCAGTTTGGATGCTGGCTTTAAATTTTGCTCTGTCTGCAGGAGATTATCAGACTTGAAATGTGCAGTCAAATTCTGCTCTCAGCTATGTGAGCTACTTGAAGCAGTGTAAATAAGAAATACAGAAGCACACATGGGGGTGCATCGAATTTCAAGCAAAATTTGGCCTGTCTTTTGAAGACTGGTGAAACTACCATTCGAATTAATATTACAAATAGAAAGGGATACAGGTCAGAAAGATTAGGCTGTCAAACTGGTAGAAAGAAGCAAGAAACACAGAAAGACTGTCACAGGAAAACTCAGGGGCCCAGAGCATGTTGAAAATGTTTTGTTTGTTCTAGTGCCTCATACAGTGTCACCTAATAAGACCAAGAAGAAAAAAAAAAACCCAGTTTATTTTCACAGATTAACCACAGTGACCTATGTGATTTATGCTCATGACTCTGGAAATGTTTGATATGAGGCAAGGGCCAACTTGTAAAAAATATTTTCTTCCCTCCTCTTGCCTTATATTGGCAGTATGTGCTGCCGCTCTGGAATCGCTGCAGCAATGTATGTATTATGTATGAAGTGAACACTTCCAGGCTAATACACTGAGAAGACTGACAGAGCAATCTTCAGAGCATTATGCTAGTTCTTGTTCTTTGGGATCATATAGCCAATGTAATTCCAAACTATAAAACCTGCATCAAATCTGCAAGAGTGATAATCCCCATCCCAACATTAGAAAAGATAAAACAATGGTGCTAAAACCTGAAGGGCTAGAGGGGGTCTTTCCCTCAACGGTTCACACCCTTAAAACATCCCCTTTAATTCTTTAAAATAAATGCATTTCAACACTTTAAGCGGATTTTGGTAATGACGTTAGCATTTTGCGCAAGCCTTGGGCTTCTGTAAGAGACAACAAGAGCGACTGTTAGAGAGACACTGAAATCAGAGCTTATCAAGCAGCAGGAAGCCTTTACCTAAACATAAGTCTTGATGGTTTTGGGTGGATGTGTCTAAAATAACTCACCAAGACTCAGATACTATTCAGTCTTTACCTCAGAGTAGGAGACCCACCAGGTCTCACCCTTTGGGATGAAGGTACTCTTATTTTGTATACCTATTTTGGTAGCTATTAAATCTGGCTTGTCTTGTGGTTAAGGCATGGAATAGGATGTTGAAGATCTGAGCTCAGTCCCAGCTTTGCCACAAGTATCCTTCCTGCCCAATGGTGGGCAATTCTTTTTTAATATGGTCGACCCTCCCCGCTGCATCACACAGCTTGCAAAAATTGGCAGTTTTTTGCAAGCTCTGTTCTTTGAATCAAGTGATTACCCTGGCATTTCAGCTGTCATTAAACACACACATGCATGCATACAAATACACACGCACACAGGCATTTCTAGCTCTCAAAGGAGGAGAGAAATATTTGAAAACACGTGTAACCTGAACATGCAAAACCCAAAAAAGATCTCCCAAAATGTGCTTTTTTCCCCCGCATCTCATCATTTTAAACGCAACCTCATGATTTTCCAGTCCTGGCTCCTGTTTAAAGTAGCTAGAACTGGCCTTGGTAGGGTGACACAAGTTTTCTGTTTCTATAATTATACTTCTCTGCTCCCATTGTTTCTGAGGGGCTTAGATTGAGATTAGGATTATATAAACAAATAGACTCTCTTGTGATAAAATGGCTTTAGCAGTCTTTTGTGGGCTTTTTTTCTTTTCTGTTTTTGTGGGGGTTTTTTGTGTGTTTTTTTGTTTTTTTGGAACTCTCCCTCATTACAAATTACTGCTTTCAGTATTGTTTCAGCAAGGAGTAATAGAAAAGCCAAATGCGTCAGATGACTCCTACATTTTTGCCTCTGTTAAAGTGTACACAGTAGTATGTTTACAGGAAATGCCTGCTACAGAGAGAGTTTTGTAGACATGGCTAGATTTGACTAACAGGCTCACATGATTAGATTGACTAAATGAAGACGCAGATGAGACTGATGAGAAACTGCAAGCAATCGGGTTCTTGCAACATCAGTTAAGCCAGGAACCCACTTTGTGCTGTACCTCTTTACGGATGATCAGTAATAACCATGCATAAGGCTCCATGTCCCTTCCCCCACCAAGAATGTGCTTTGCTGTTGCATTAGTAAGTATCTCTCCAACATATATTCAGTTACAAGCCTCCTCTATAATCAACAGCAGCTTTTTTTTATATATAGTATTTTAGGCAGAAATGCTAAAGCCTTTAGAAATCCATTTGGAGTTGTTTTTATCCTCTTCCACCATGTGTAGATTCAATTACTTTGTAGGTAGAAACTTTAACACAAATCATCTTACTCTTAGCTCATACAATTAGCAGCAGTTTGTTCCTTTTGGTGCTTTCCACGTGCTGCATGTGCAAGATCACAGATTTCAAGTACTGGCCAGTAGACTGACAAATGCAATTACTGACTATGTAAAGTTTTACAAGATCTTTTTCTAATTAAGTACAAATTTAGCTGATTTGAAATATTAAATGGCTTTTAACTTCCTTGTTTACTTATCACCCTGCACAGGTGGGATGATGCCAAATCCCAACAGTAGCTCTGATAGACATATTTTTTTTAAAGTTTATTTGCTGTCACATTTCTGGAAATAGTTGGTTTTTTTTTTTCTAGGAAACACAAACTTTTTGACAGCTTACCTATGCCCTAGTGCCTTTTTTTCAGCAGTGACTGCCTTCCATTATGTTAATGGGGATTTTTTTTCTGCCTAATATTTCTAAACTGGAACCTTTGAGGACAGAACTCCAGTTTTTTATATAATAAAAATGAGATACTTGGCAGTATAGGGATAACTATTAAAGAATGAATGAATCCAAATAAACTGGCCAAATATACGTTATGTAAAGTTTGCCTGAGAAAATATTCTAATGTAAGATCATAAAACCACAGCTTTTGCCCAGCATGCACTCACTTATCAGCTTCTCAAACACTGATAACTTTTGTTATAGCTTTCAAACTTTTCCTTCCTGATATCACATGGCCTTTACTCTGGAAATCAAGAGTCAGATCTGGGGAGAGACTGTTAATCCTCCCTTTTTATCTGCTTAGTTAGGGGCTTCCAATCCTCTAATTCTCGTTTGATAAAATCCTCCTTTCCTGTTCTTGTTCTATGGAAAAGAACTAACGTAATATTAAAACCCCAGTGCTGCACTTACACAGTTAGTGGTGGGACTACTAAGCATGCCTAAAGTGCATATAGGGCCTGCACATTTGCATTCTATATTTATTCACAGAGCAAAGGGAACAGATTTGTCACATCAGCCCA
Organism: Crocodylus siamensis; assembly: GCF_052110815.1. Classification (NCBI taxonomy): domain Eukaryota; kingdom Metazoa; phylum Chordata; order Crocodylia; family Crocodylidae; genus Crocodylus; species Crocodylus siamensis. The sequence goes on from NC_143404.1 coordinate 62,481,406, forward strand.
CCAATGTACATACAATATTTGTACTCAGAATAGACTTGAGTCCATACCAGCGTTCCAGATCTGAACAACTCTGGACTTTGAGCTTTTTGCATTTAGAGCCAAATCAGAATTTTGCAATCTTGAGAGCAACTTTAATGCAAAATTACTTAATTCTCCCTGCCTCCCCCCTCCCCTTCCCTCTTTTATATTTAGGAAAGTTTCCATTTCCATATAAAAGGCCGTTACTTTTTATACTAACATTGAAAATACAGAAATGTTGCTTTGTTTCCATGATCTAATGCAAAAAAAAAAAAAGAAAGCCTTTTTTTTAGCAAAATATCATGGACAGCTAAAAAGAACATAGGGCACATGAATAGGGAAAAAATGAAAAAGAAGTGAAAATGTTTCTTTGGCAGACAAGGCTCTTTGGGTAGATCTGATATCTTTTATTAAACCAACTTAAATAGTTAGGGAAAAAAATTCTTAGCAAGTTTTTTCCCCCCAACTATTTAAATTGCTCTAATAAAAGATATCACACTCACCCAAAGAACTGTGTCTGCCTGTGTCCTTAGACCAACACGGCTACAACCTGCACCCCTGTAAAATGTTTCTTTGAAATTTCACAAGCTGCCCAGCCCTGAAAGAGCCACCTCTGAATAAAAAGATTAGATCACTTCCACGAGACATTCAGCTACATCCCAAGGCTGCAGCTACCAGTTTCTCTTAATTGTAGTGGTGTCATTTTTGCAATGTAAACTCAGATCCTCATAAACTGGACTGATAACAAGCAGACAGACTCAAACAAACAAAAATACCTTCTTTAAAATACCAGCACTGGGGAGCCCTAAGACCATGTACACACATTTATTCAGAGTTAAGGACTTGTTCGTTTTGTAAAGGTTCCTTACGTAAAACCTCCCAAGACTGGGTGAGATACAATCCCTTAGGCATAATGTGGATGAGTTAAATGGTTTTTTGGTCTTACTTTTGGAAAAAAATATTTACCTTAGGGGCTGCCTTCTTACTCAACTGAAGTGCCACTACAGCAATGAGCCGACAGACTTCCAGGGCAAAGATGATGGTATACAAGAGTCATATTTACATTTTTTTTAAGCTTTCACAATATTTATAAAATAATGTCTTACCTAAATTTGAAAGTTGGTCATGGGTACTGGAATGCTTATATTATGTTATTTATTTATAAACTGTTCAGATCTTGCAGCTATTTAATTGTAAGCTATTACTCATCTGTTCTGGAGAAATGCTATAATTCTTGGATGGCTTCAATCTTGTTTCTCCTCACAATCTCAGCTAGCTGGTGTTGGCGTTGCTACTGTTCCTGCAACTGCTTCTGAACCTCAGTCAGTACTTCAGTCTCACATCAGAAATGCAGGGTGGGGGGAAAAAGCTCTCAAGCTTCTTAACATTTTAAATACCAAAAAAGTGCATCTGAAAGGTAATAAAGGGACTAGTGGCAGACCAACTGCAGACACTTCAGCCTGACAAAGGGTGTTTGTACCCGAAAGCTTGCAAAGAAGAATTTGTCCAATTATTTTAGTTGGTCTAATAAAAAACATCGGCTTTACCCAAATAACCTTGGCTGCCTGTGTTCCTAGACCAGCATGGCTACAACCTATGCCCTAAAGGGACCAGTGACCATTAAAATCAGGCATTAGCATGACAGTTGACAAAGGCATGGAATGTGGTCATATCTCACTGATTTCTACTATTAGTTAATGAGAACAAGTGTTTCACAATCAGGCTGAGAGTTACTTGCCTGAAATCGTCTCACCATGGACACTGACTTGCTTTCCCATTTTGACAGTCATATTAGTATATCACTTCGCTTGACAGGGCTTTGGATTTTTCTCTTCTGTGCTTGACTAGCAACCTGAACCTTGTCCTGTACTTATTGTTGTATTTATTTGATTTGATTTAGCTGCAGTACTAACATTCTGGCATGCATGTGCCTTGAAAGAGAATCCATGAATTCAACTAAAAAGCCTGACTTACAAGGGTGCCCAGCAACCACGACTTTCTGTGGGAGATGAACACCCTCAGCAAATGCAGGAAATACTCAGCAATTTGTAAGAGACTCTATCTGTCCCTCCGCCTACAGCTGCCAGGATGCAACAGCTTATCCACTAGAGTGGGTACCACCGCACTTCTGCCACCCTATTCTAAATTGCTGTGCCAGTGGAGCATGCTGTGTACCCAAGTATCTTGCAAGCCAGTGTATGTGAGGTGAAGATGAGCAACACTGAGAAGGTCCAGGACTTACTGAGGAAAGCATGGGTAAGGGGCTTTTTCCACCTACAGTGCATTTCCCTGTCCATGTGAGTATGCATCTGAACATACTCACAGTCCATAGTTCTACAGCCTGAGTCAGTCTTTCCTCATCATGAGCTACAGTATTGTTGTGCGTCTGTCATCTATAGCATGGCAGAACTAGAGGAACAAGGAGCAGCAGCACCAGGCAGCTGCAGTAAGGCTAAATGCAGACATTTAAAAGCCTGAGCCTGAATTGATTCAATCTTTGCAGGTTAGTCTAACCTGAGTAGATTGAAGCAATTTGCAACTGAAAAGACATTCACTTTTGATTCAATTCAGGAAATGCAGACACATGCCTGCAGTGGCTCAGGCCAGAAGCCGGGCGGTACTAGAGGGAGCCCACCCTTCCCTTTGGCATTGGCCGAGGGAAGCTGAGCTGAAGAGGGGACAGGCCAGGCCCTGGCAGGTTTCAACCCTCACCCTGGGTTTCCAGGGCCCCAGGCTGGGGGTGTCTGGAGGGAAAAACAGCCCTTGCCAGGCTTTTCAGATGTGGGGTGGAAATGGAGCATGGTCAGACCCTGGCCCCCCAGCTGGCACCAAGCAATGAGAGCGGAGGGGCTGCCCAGACCCCCTGTCCCATGGTGGGGGAGGAGGAAGGTGGGGAGAGCCCTGCCCGCTGCAGTGGCTCCCTGACAGCCCAGCCTGGCCTGAGTGCAGGGAGCCAGGAGCAATCCAGAGGGCAATGCAGGGGGCGCAGCAGCTGTGGACACATGAGCCCCTGTGGCAGGCAACTGCTGGGCTCTGGGCCCACCAGCGGCTCTAAACTGGCCTGGGCAGCCTTGAGCATGATTAATGCATCCCGTGTGGGCAGCCTGGCTGCCAAGATGCCCGCCCACAGCTGCAGTGGCGTCGCCTCTACTCCGCTGCCTGGCCAGCTGCCACATGTGTGCGCCAGGTTGGGCTGTCACAGAGTGGTAGCTGGCTGGGAAGAGCCCCGCTCCTGCAGCCTGGCTTGGGATGGCCCCACTATTCGCCAGCCTTGACCAGGGCTGATCAGGGCTGGCTGTAGGCACTTCTGAGAGCGGATGTGAAGGGGCCAGCCTGGGCCGTGGGAGCAGGGACCTTCTCAGCTGGCTGTGACTCTATGACAGCCTGGCTCAGCCGGGGCGCGGGAAGCTGGGAGCAATCTGACCACACAGCTCCTGTGGCCCCAGCCTGAGCTGCAGCCAGCTGTGACCTGGCCTGGCCCGGCGCTTCCATGCCCACCCGCAGTAGTGCCCATGGGGCCAGCCCAGATCAGCCCCCAGCCTCAGCTGTGGGTGAAGCAGGAAGATGGCACGGCCACGCTGGCTGGCTGGCTGTTGCCACGCTCCTGCCCCTGCAATGGTGGGGGGGGCAGGGTTACCCTGACTGGGGCTGCTCTGCCCTGGCCAGGCAGACCCTGACTGTGGTCCGTGGGGGAGAGGGGCAGGAGGAGAGAATAAACCCCCTCCCTGCCCCCTTAGTCTTCCCACGCCCCTGCCCCTGCTCCAGCTAGGGAGCAGAGGGATGGGGCCAGCCCTGCTCTTTGGAGCAGACAGGGCAGTGCAAGCCAGCCCAAGGCTGAAAAGCATGCTGGGACGCTGGGGGACTCTGGTTTACTTTAAACCAGGAAGGGGTCTGAGACAGAAGTTCCAAAAAACAGTTTGACCCAAATCAGTTAAGTCTGATACTATATCCAACCAAGTTCATCTTAAACCAGTTTTGACCATTTTGAAACAGGTTTATGTGTATTGAATTTATGTTCTGTTACGGGTTTAAACCAGTTCCTGATCACTTCAACCGGTTTATATGTAACTTCTGTCCCAGGCCTAAAATGGCAGAAAATGAACCGTGGGCATTGCCACGGGCAGCAAGGACTCACCGGCTTCTGCCGGTAATCACAGTGCTGGTTCTGGACGTGGGAGACCAACAGGAATTGATGGGGGGTAAACTGACCTGCAGATACGGCTGGCAGTGGCTGCAAAATGTTTGCACGTGCAAGTCTACTTTTCTCTATCTGCACGTCACACTTGCTTCTGTGCCGCAACCATCTGACGGAAGGATGAGAAGCAGCTTGTTGAAAAGTGCCTGGTCTGGGAAGCGAGCAATCTCAAGACTGCTGCCAGTCAACTGACAAACAGGTCAGGGTGGGAAAGCTCCTGGTTGGGGCTGTCCTCCTCAAGGTAGGCTGAGCCCTTGTGCAGTATCAGCAGGAAGGTGATGGAAGCTTTGTTGGGTCACAGAGGCTGCTTTATGTTGTCCGGTGCAAATCACCACAGTGTTACCAACTCCAGTTGAGCTACTTGAATGCATGCCAGCCGAATGAATCTACTGCCAAGTATTAACATGCTTAGGAAAGTCTACGTGTGTGTCAGGGGGGAGGTTGGGGCAGGGTGAATATAAAATCTACTATCGCTCTTAGAAGTCCCAGTCCGAAAACAATGGGCATTCTGCGTCTGCAGAGAACACCTCTGAACAAAACCAGCACAAAGCTCTCCCACAGATGGCTTATTCCAGAACTATTTTGACCTCTGCCCATGTAAATAAAGGTTCAGGATCAGGCCGTTTGCTAACAGTAAAATACCACGTACTTTACATGCTTCCCTCCGATCTACTTGCGTGAGGATCTGAGTACCCCAAGAACAGAACCTGGCTTGTTTTAGTCTGCTTTGTGGAATGAGCCTGTTCTGTTAAAAGGGGCAGTCAAGTTGAATATTACGGTTTATATAAGTTTGTGTGACTTGGTTTTTACAAAATATTGAAACGTCTTACGATTGAAACATGGACGCTTTTTTTGAAACAAGAACAAACACTAAATTATTGACTATATACTTTTGACTACAAAGAACGAAGAAGGCAAGTTATTTTCTGTGTTCTACCTACACAAAGAACAAATACTGGAAAATCTAAAGTCAAAGTGCAAATTCCCTTTCATTTTATTCATCTATGATGTTCATGTCAGTAGCTTAGGTAGAGGAATTGGTTTTTAAGTAGGACTTTGGAAGCTGAGGTTACTGAAAACAATAATCTCCCTACAGTATCATAGTTGTTTTAATATAAGAATTATATTGACAAAATCATGATGGTTTGTCTCTATTTCAAACCAAAGGCAAACATCTCATAATTTCTAGTGTTTGTACATACATGTTTATAGGAAAAAACCCAAGAATGCTTGTCTAGTGTCTAAAGCTGTACTAATGGGTATTGTTGGAAAGGCAACCCTTCCCCTAATTCTGCTAATATCAACCTTCGGTGCTGACAAAATCCTAACTAACAGATACAGTTATGACATATATATATCAATGGTTTCTGGCAACTATATACACCATGAGAGAGAAAAAATGCTTCCTGATTCAGACTTCCTGCTTCTTCTGCAGGAGCAGCTCAGCACGGCAGTGTTTGTCAGACATTATATTATTATCATGTTGTAGGGTAAATTAAAGTCTTTGAAGCTGCAGCGTGGAAAACTAGCAAAGCCTGTACACTGATAACACTGTAAATGTGTGTATTATGTATATACATTTATATAACACCTGTGGCAATTATTGGAGACTTAGCAGTAAATACAATTGTTAGAAAATCTGTCTTCAGATATTCAAAGTGCAAAGCCATTTTGGTGCCTCCCATCACATACATTTTTTTACATTTCACACATGAGTAAAACCAAAAGTTCTGAATGCAGTTGAGTATTAGAAGGGCACTGGGAATTGGGCACCTATTTTGTGAATGCAACTACTCCTGCCAACCAAATAACAGCACAGGGAAGTGATGAATTTGGCATATTTGCATGTGCCATTACCCTCAAACACACGCAGTGAGGTGCAGTTGAACAACTGAAAATGTGACATTTTTCTCCTTCCTTTCATACCTGTATACCAACTGCAAAAAAGAGCTAAGATTCTACATCCTGCTGTTGATCTATATATGGAAGTGTCTTTGAAGTAATGAGATCATATAGTTTTCAGACCCCCTGGCCATGTCAGTTTGCAGTGACCTCCGTTCTCCTTTCATGCTGCCCTCAGGGAGTACAGTTTTTGCAGTAGCCTTTCTCTATCCACAGCCCGCACTCGTAGTTCAGATGCTGCTTCTTTGTAGACTTCATTTCCTCACCCGCCCCTGATTCTGTTACTTTTTAGGCCTTTTATGCCAATGAAGGGGAAAGGAAAGGAAACCCATAAGAGGCTTCTCTAGCTTTGTAAAGAGGATCAGGTTTTCATCAGAAGTTACAGCAAGTATACATTCATTTTATGTGTGTGCATGCACAGACACACACACACACACACACACACAAATCTGAGCGCTTCATGATTTTCAATAATCATTTTACTGTATTCTCAAATTCCCAGAGCCTCCACAAAATGCTAGTGAATCAGGAGCTCCCCCCGCCCCCATCTACAGTACTCCAGCTGTCAGCCTTACGCACTGCCTCTCCTTCCCAGACTACAGCCTTCCTTTGTTTCTGCTTTAGAAAGGAAAACACAATTGGAAAATTAAAAAAAGAACAAAAAAAGAGAGATAAATAATTCTTAGAAGGGAAAATCACAAATCCCATCTGTCCTGCAGACTTGCCTTCCTTTCAATATAGCCAAAATGCAAAGGTTTACAGCTTGTGGCACTGTCTGTACAGCTCTAAGAAAAAAATGCTCAAGCCACAGACCTGACAGTGAAAAAATTATTTTAATAAATATTATCTTTTTTCACTGAATCTAATAATAGTTACATAAAAGCCAAGCTAATGTGCTGTTCTCAAGATAAACCAATCCCAGGCAGCAATTTCTTTGTTTTACAAATAGTTTCCTTAAATAAAATACTGAAAATACTTATCTCAATTGACTAAGCCTTTTCTTTTTATTTGATTGTATTTAAAGGGACTAAACAGATTTGAAGGGGAGGGTTGTATAGCTGAACATAATTTGAATAGTAGGACAATAGTGGCTGGTATACTGAATTACTATTCTAGATTTGCATCCGTTGAGTCTTAGTAAGAGCAGGTCACTGGTAATGTGACTTTTGCAGGGCCTGTTCATATAGCCTTGTGTAGGTGTGGCCAATTTGCAGAGGCACAGTCCCAATTAGCTGTGGATGGTTGTAAGGACAACAATTAGAAGCTCTTATACCTAAGGTTCAAAGTGCTTTACAAATAATATTTAAGTATCACCATCTCCATTTTACAGATGGGAAAAACTACAGTTTGGAGAGATAAGTGTATAGCTCAAGATCTTAGAGCAAATCAGTGGCAGAACCAATGAACTGAACATAGATCTTACATTTTCCTTCCACATTTATGATCTTCTAGCCTAGGGTCAGACATTACACATAAACCGGTTTAAGTGATCAGAAACTGGTTTAAACCTGTAAGAGAGCAAGTGTTCAGTGCACATTAACCAGTTTGAAAATGGCTGAAACCAGTTTGAGATAAACATGGTTGGATATAGTATCAGACTGAGGTGATTTGGCTCAAACCGTTTTATGCAATGTCTGTCCCAGACCCCTTCCTGATTCAAGTTAAATCACAGTCTTCCAGCATCCCAACATGCTTTCCAGCCCTGGGCTGGGCTGGGCTGTCTGCTGTAGCAGAGAAAGGTTGGGAAGAGGGAGGAGGCAGGGACTGTCTGCCCCGCACCAGGCAAACCCTGGCTGGGGTCTGGGACCAGGGAGCAGGTGTTAATAAACCCCGCTTCCCCTGACTACATAGCTACCCTGCTGTTAAAATTACTGAAACTTACGGCTGGGTGTGACTGTGGACTATAAATCCCAGAGACACCTGGAAGCAGGAAGAAGAAGTGATGGGCAGCCTTGCAGAGTCTTGCTGCTGTAATTCTGGACTGCAAATCTCAGAGACCTTGGGAGCATCAGGAAGATGAAGCCCATGCTGGCTATGAGCCAGAGAGCCATTCTCTAGCACCCCCAACTTCTGGCTTGAGTTACTTCAGGGATGTGGCTGCATTCCCTGAATCAGACGTATATGTCTGTTCACTTCTTTTTCAATTTAATCTCTACAGTTTAGACTAACTTGCAAAGACTGAATCAATTCAGCCTCAAGCTTCTTGACTGTCTGTACTTAGCCAAGAGGAATAGAGTTTGGAGCAATATCTCAGTAGAATCAGACCTTCATAAGGAAGGAAAGAAGGAAGGAATAATTTGGGGATGAGAGGACATGTCTCATTTCCCCTGCATTCAGTACAGTTAGCCAAGGTCCTTAACTTTTTCAGCACTTGTGTGTGCAAACATCTCCTTTTTAAAAGGCAGGGTCAATGGAGTAGACCCTGGTAATGTGCCTCCAATTAAGATGAGCTTACTAACAGAGGAACATTCAGGAGCAAGAATTATTGCAAAAGGACAGAAACTTCTTGGTGTCCTGCTGATCCTGCTTGATCCACCCAGATCCCTGGGCTCTGCTGGCTTTGGGGAGGGTCTGGTGACCTGACCAGGATGGGGGCAAATTCATTACCCCTAAGGAGCAACCAGAAGGAAAACCCAACAAGGATGCCCTTCTTACAGTCCCTTTATATTCCCAGGAATATTACCAAAACTGAGCTCCACTGTCTCTGATTCATTGCTACGGCCTTTCCTAAGGCAGGGAAATGATTAATTCTGACTCCATTTAATTCTGCAAGATGTTCCCTATATACAGAAAATGGAGATTAGGCTATTTCTGATGTGAAGATACAGAGTATAACAGAGAATAAAGTTTTGCCACTGATGTGGCAGCAGCGAAGGCATTCCATTCAATTGTAAAAGTAAAGGACAAAAGAAAGCAACAATAATATTTAGGTGAAAAATTAAGGAAAATTTCACCCATTTGGGAATTTCTTTTTACAAGAGAAAAATCATTTTAAAATCTCACTTTTTTACTTTTAAAAATAAAGTTCTAAATCTCCTCCTTTTGTTTTCAGAGGCCAATAACTTTAAAAAAAACAACAACAGCAGAATAGTATCATATAACTCCTCTATAACACTACTAAAAACAGTTTGTTGAACTTAACAGAAGCATTTACAATCATTCAAGAATAAATCCGTATTCGGTTCACTGTGATAGTGAAATAAGTGACAGTGAAGTGGATTAATCTGGGCACTACTCATCTGATACGATGCCAAGTAATAAAAGTCAGAAGCGAAATTGTGCTGCAGAAACATAAAATTACCAGGGGAAGATTATCTGTTGACCCACAATGAGGCAAAGCTAGGTTTAGTTTAAATGTTCCTAGAAAGCCACATTCCAGTTCAGAATTGCTTCATTGCGGTTTTATTTTAAAGATCACATTTTCCCAACAGACAAAGTGCAAACAATGCTGAAGTGTTAAAAAAAAATAATAATCAAGGTCAGATGTCTCCACACAGTGAAAAACACTCATCAGATTTACTCCACTTCCCTAGCTCACTAACAGTGTTTTCCTTTTATTTATCTTTTAATTTGCTTAAAAGTTCTTAGAGAAACATAAACCTGTACATTTAATTAACTTTATAAAACAAAAGGTGACCATTGTTTAGTAACCTGTATTATTCCTCCAGTGTAGCAAGCTAGAAAAATACAGACAAATTTATTTATTGACCAGTTGTGTTTTGCAAGGACAGCCAATGTTATATTGATCCAGCTATCAAAAATACTGTAGCAGGGGTAATAACATTCAAGTGCCAGTGTCTCCACATAATCACTATTCTTTGCTTCCCCCCTGCCCCTGTGTGATAGCTTGCATCTCTCTCAGAATATGCAAATACACCCATCCCCCCCAGCTCATCCATACACCCTACTCTTGCCTTCAGGAAGGAACTTCATTGTTATAAATTAAATTGAGAGGAGAGAAGAGATCTTCCTATTTACTTGCATCTAGTTGTCTTCTTGTATTAGCAGTGATCATTCGTAATTATTGTCCCAGCTTTAAATATATCTTGAATAATTAATTTTGCTTTCCATCTATAAATCCTTTGTTGTACAACTGGGGAATCTGGTCTGGCAACTCTTACTCATGCGAGTAATCCCATTGAAGTGAATCAGGCCAGCTCCTAACACCCAAACACCAATCCTGCAACATACTTACCATTAAGAAGTGGTCTATTTTTATGATCAAGATCTGATCTTTTACTCAGGAAAAAGGTGGTGGACAGACTGAAAAACATTAAGATTTGGGGATTTCAGCATATGTCCTTGATTAATTACTCACCAGAGTTAGTGTGGTAGGGTCAAGTCTCCTATTCTTTATTCAGTTAATCATTTTATAATTATGTGCAACAGTGGGAAGGCAGTTATCTTCGCAGGTAAGGATCTTCCCACACCTCAGAGCTAAGATATTGGGCTCAGGGAGAAAAATCACTGGTGGGGGTTAAGAAATAGTTGGTGAATTTTAAGCTATTCACTTTAATGCCTTGAAAAGAAAACCTCTGTTTTCTGAGATGCAGAGTCACTTAAAACTCCTAATAAAATAAATCATAGAGGTACCAGTGGACACTCTGGAGCTAGGATAACTGGGTTAAAAGCAACTGGAAATTGGCATGGAATATTGTTATGTTGTTGGTGTTCCTTTGTTGTGATGTGCATTTTTATGCAAATGTTAATTAGTTACAGACTCCCCCCTCGGTAGGTTGGTGATCCTTAATTCCTGTTGAAACAATAGGACGCTGGAGGCACACAGCATCCCACAGGAGGTGTTCAGTATGAAGTAGGATCAAGGCCATTGTTTTATGACTGAAACATGGCTAAGAATAGGGGGTCAGATTTTCATAATTGCACTGCATGCAGTGGTGGCAGTTATGCATGCAATGTTTGTATGTGCAATAATCAAGGTCCAGTTCAGGATTGCTCCAGGTTTCCCCCCGCAGTCCCTAGCCAAAGCAATCTTTAAGCATATGTTCAACTTTTAGTACCTAGCATGTCGTTACAGTTAACCACATGCTCAAAGGCTGCCCTGACTAGGGATGCGTTCTTGAATCACAGTCAATCACAGATGCAAATTCTTTTGCAGGTGCAAATTTGTCTGCTAAGTTTTGTGTGTGTGCCTTCATGCACGCAATCATGCAAATACAGACCAACATTTCTTCTCTTGTTAACATCCTTAGTTTTCTGTGCTATATCATTTAGTCAGTGTCTCTGGAAAAAGGGACTGGTTTTCTGTTACAGTAGTGAGAGACTCAGCTTTGTCTCCATAAAGGATGAATACTAGAAGAAATATCTCAGATGCATGCTTTTAATTTTATATAGATGTTTTGCAAACCTTTTCATGTAAGAGTCTCTTTTTATAGATCATGTTTCAGTTTAACAAGTAAATAAAACAAGTAAAACGTTGGGACGTTCTTGTACATGGAAGCGTAATTGATTTTAAAAAATGACATGCTGTACATGCAAGGGTGCAGATAAATGATATTTTGTGAACTCTGTTTATCTTAAGGTTGGTGTGAAAATATAGAAGAGGGCCCTGCATGATTGATCACCACAAGCATCAGAAGGAAATGATTCACCACAATACTGTAACTGAAACTGCTCCAACAGCTGATTGCAACCTTGCACAATGGGACCAATTAACACGATTTGTTTTACCTGCACAAAATTTTTTGTAATGCACAAGGCACCTTGTATAGAAGTATTCCAGTTCTGAAACGGATTCATTATTATTGGTGGCAACATACGTGACATATAGGTAAATAGCATGCAAATAGTAAATGTATGTGTTGTGGATGAAATACATGAGATGACTGTTCTTAAGCCATAAAGACCATTGATACACATACCTTTTTGTCCCACAATGCGCCAGAGATCTGCCACAGATTAATCGAGTCTGCTCCTCACGGGAGCTGACGCGTACCGCGCTGTGCCACTTGCAATTGCAGAAGTGGCGAAATGCACGTCAGCGCAGAGAAAATGGCAATGGTGCACTTTTGAACTAAGCACCTCCGAGGTGTGTTAGTTCAAAAGCACACTGCCACCATTTTCTTCATGTTGACACACTTTTCACTGCTTATACAACTGCAAGCAGCGCAGCACTGGGCACATGTAAAAATGCCCACTGGCTCTAATTTCAAAGACAGTTTCTTCAAGAGGATTTAACCACATGTTTAAAGTTAAGCATATACTTTAGTTGTGTCCAGTTATAGGATTGTTTTTGCCTAAAAGTCTTTCTGTTGCCTTCCATAAGTTTCATATTAGATGTATTATTGTTTGCAAAACACTTCAGATCCTTGGACTGAATTCAATGTGTTAGTTTTAAAAGGGTCTATTGCAAAGACTGTGACCTCCTCTATAAAAGAACTGACAGAACATCCTCACCAAGTTACATCTGCACGGATTCTAACAACTAAAACATGTATATATACAGTACTATGGAAATATCAAACAGGAAGCGCACGTATAAATTCATACAAATGCTTTGCTTGGAATTTATTATCACAAACAACAGAAACAGGGGGGAAACTATATGTTGTTTTTTAAAACAACCATTTGCTTTGTATCCATACGACAGAAGTTTTTAGTATTTTTTTCCCCTTCGCCTGATGCTAGTTATATGACTGTAAATTAAAGAACTAAAGGACATATTTTATATAGGGCCCTGAAATCTTTTGGTCTTGTTCTACCATGTGGAATATGCCGGTTGTCACAGCTATTCCAAACGGAGGTAGTATTGCCAACTGTCAACCTTTTTGCCAAAAGTTTTAAATTTTAAGTATTTTCTAAAGAAGTGTTCACATGTATTTAAAACAAATATTTTTCATCTCTATCTAGAGCCACCAGGCGTTTTTTCACAGTTTGTTTTAGAAAATATTTACAAATGCTGATTCTTTCGAGTAATATATCAGTGCAGTTTAATAAAAAGAAAGGCCCAAAATTTGGCAATATGATAGAATAGTTTGGCACTAGCTTAGTATCGTTTGTTCTGGTTTTCTAAATGATTGATCATCTCAGTTGATGAGATGAGAAATGGGTGAGCTATATTTAGAAAAGCAGTATAAAAACCCATAAATGTTTATGTCACTGAATGGCATCAATTTGATGTTCCTAAAAATAACTATGCAAATGTATCCATTATGTTCCCATATCTCACGAGAAACAGAGTTCACTGAGCATAAATAGGTTGAAGTACGTTTCTTGTTTACCATTTTACCATTTCTTGTTTACCAATTTTGCTTTCATTGAACATGTTGGGTTCAGGTAATTCCTCAAATCCCAGGTATACACAGAAATCCAAGCACGTGAGCCACAGAGGCGTATCTGAAGGCAGACTTGGGATTATATTTTAATCACGTCACATATCTTACTCGTAAAATTCTGACATCTGTAGTATTTTCCAAAACTGCAAATGGACGATTTATCCAAAATTTGGCAACGGTGGGCACATCTACACAAGTCACTGATTGTACTGTGCATTAGTAGACTGATTGTACTGTGCATTAGTATGGTGGGCAAAACCCGTGCTAATACGCAGTAGAATTAGTCTACTAAATAAGCGTGTGCCGGTGCTAACGTGCAGTACTGCTGATTATAGCGCATTTGGTACCTGTAATTACAGGTATTAAGCTTAATGCACCATAATTACGGCGGATTAATGAACATGTAAATGTGACCAGTACAGACAGTTAAATTTTAAGGCGTTAGTCTACACTCCTCTCAAAAGCAATCCAATCCCCAATTGAAATCTGGGTTAAGAGTGCGGGAATTTGTCACAGAGGTGGGGGATTTAGCTGCATAGTGTACAGTAAGCTTATTTAAGCTTAATCACCTAGGTAAATTACTCTACCGTACGATACAGATTTGCTTCTAAGTTACAATGTCTGAAGATGTATTTCCCTTTACAAACTAAGTCTTGGTCATTTTTATTGTACACAAATTTGAGGAGTAAAACAATATTTGCCATGCATATTGCGTCATATATTTTATAGCATTCCTGAGGTCATTTGTTGACTGCTAGTCAGACAATATGTAATGAGTCCATTTTTTCTGCTTTTTGGCCTGAGTCTATAAAGGTATCAATATTAACACAATAGAATCATAAAACTTTATATATTTATATATTAGTCAGACACATACTTCCTTTCTACAATGACCTGTCAAGAAGAGACATCTGCTGACTCCTTAGCTTGCCTATATATCAAGATGACTAAGGAGAGGTGGTTATGTAATGTTAGTCTGAAGTTTAGGAGAAAGCAGGGCTGTATGTCTTAAGGACTAACCTGGCCACATATTCATTTAATCAGTGGTGCAGTAAATCAGGGAATAAGTAATAAAGTTTTTCCATAAAACATGTATAATATATTTGTGGCTTGTTCCCATCATACATTGAATTGTATGTGTGGCCAGCGCTGATCAGCTGACTGGCACACACAAGTCATGAAAGCACCGGGCATCTACTTGCTACTTGCTGGTGCAAAGGGAGCTCAGGATTATGATCCCAATAGGCTGTGGTTGGGATCTGATTCCTAATCTTACAATTGCTCCCCCTGGTATGTATGTGTGGCATGGCAAGAAGTGTGATTGCTGGAATTGTGGATCAGATCCATTACACTTTGAATGTCTGTCAGTGGCCGTATAGACTAACTCATACACAGAGGCAAAAAGACAGGTGAAGTATAGTTCTAAAAGTGACCTTCCCTAAAACTCTGAGATGTTCAGTAGGGCTGTGCGACGCTTTGGTCCCTGATTCGATTCGGCAGAGATTCAGCCCAATTCAGTGGCTGAACCTCTGAATCCAAATCGAATCAGAGGACCCTTTAATCTCTCTGAATCATCTCAGAACCCTCCAAATCGATTCAGACAGATTCGGTGATTCAGACATAGATACGGCTTTAAATGTTTTTTCTACATAACTCTAGGTAGCAGGGGCTCTGAACGCTGTGGTGCTGGGATGCATGGAGTGTCCCACAGAAGCGGGGGGGGTCTCCCCAGTGCACTTGGCAGCAGACCCAGAAGTGGACCAGAAGCACTTCCGGGTCCACTGGGGAGAATGTAGGGGGGGCCCCTCCCTGTACCCCTCCCCAGCTCGGAGACTGGTGCCTCCTGGGTCTGGGGGGGCACCCAGGGTCCCCCTGCAGCCAGGCTGGAGAGGCTCCCCCATTGCACTCCCCAGCAGGCCCAGAAATGGATCAGAAGTACTTCTGGTCTACTTCCAGGTTCACAGCTGAGCACGCTGGAGAGCCACCCCCGTTCTGCTGTGGGACACTCCATCTGCCCCAGCACCACAGCGATCATGAGCCACACTGCTACCTCAAGTTATGTACAAAAAAAATGTAAAGCTGTGCCTGTGTCTGAATCACCGATTTGCTGAATCAGCATCGAATCATCAGATTCGGATTCGGCCGAATTGAATTGGGGAAAGTGATCCAAATCAATGAATCAAATCACTGTCCCTGGTTCGGGTCATATCTGAATTTGAATCAAATAGGATCCATTTTGCACAACCCTAATGTTCATACTTTTATAATGAATAGTTAGTCTAGCTGTATATATCCAGATATAGAAATGTTCAAGACCTTGGGGATAATTGAATCTTGCTGTGTGGCTTGAAACCATCTTTAATTTATATGGGGGAAGTCTAATGTGTAGGAGAAGTATCACATTAACAGGAATAGCAAACTAACACAATGGTCATGCATAATAAGAAATATCTTTTGTCTGGCCAGAGTATCTCAGTTTTGACCTAAAAGTAGCACTTCTAGGGATGGGAAAATTCAGACTTTATGACCTCCTTGATGTTACCACTGAGACTTCCTGACCAATTGCTCAATTAGTGCCACTTATGTTGGTGGTTTTCTTGGCTTTTCATAGGCTCAGATGAAGTGCAGAATCTGACTGCTTGGAACCACCAAACTCACAGTCTAAAGAGTAGATGTCAGAAAGTAACAGTTTTCAGTCAAAATCTGCCTGTGTTGGTTTCACATTAATAACTAATAATATGAGAGAGAACTTGTCAGAGGAAAGGCTCATTACCAGCTCCCATTACAATCATTAAATAAATATTTTGAACCAGATTAACAGAACCCAGGGAATCCAGGATTGGCACTAGAGCTGACTGAAAAACACAAAATCGTTTGTGAAAACTTGTCTGTTCTTATTTTCAGTCATCTCTATATCCACTGAAAATAGAATGAATATTTTCCCAAATATTTTTGTCTCTAAAATGTCATGCCTACTTGTCAAAAATCAAGATTTGAGAGAACATAAGATAGTTACAATACTGAAAATTTCAATCAGCCTTTATTATCACTCTAAATTTTACTCAACCATGCTGAAACATCAGGTGTAAGTGTACATTATAATCATAAAATGTAAGTCTTGACTGGGGTTTTCAGAGTTTTGTCAGACTATGCTTCTTTACCACTTTTGAGGGATGTAATATGCCTGGACAGCCCAGAATCAGGTAGTAGAATCTCCTGGTTTTATATCTGGGCTGTAATTTTGGAGTGGTATAACACTGTCAGTGTTAACATGAATCAGACCCAGTGAGGCTCCTCCCCTGCAAAAAAAAAAGGGTGATTTTTCTGTACTATAGACATTTGCGCTTCAATAAGTATTATAGGATTAATTTATAAAGAAAATAATTGAAAGAGATAAACTCCCCAGAAAGTAAACCAGCCAATAGGAAAACAGTAACCAGAACATCGAATGTGAATGAAGGGAAACCGGCTGAATAACTAAACCAAACTGAAACTCTGAATCGTTTATTGGCAGACAAGATGGAGATTGGTCATGGCTTAAAAACAGGGTAGAGCACTGACAAAATCTCCTTAATTAACACTTCCCTTCTAGGGTCCCTTCTGACCCTAGAAACTATGAAACTATGAAACACAGAAGAGTAACACAACTGCATATGTGGAATAGCATGTGGGTCTTTGCATATTTTTAAAGATTGCTTACATCCTCCATGTCAGAATCCACACTCTACCTCTTCAGTTCCTCATTACATTAATCCAGCAGCATCTTAAAACAGCACTTGCAATAGCATATATAACCGCAGCGTATGCTCCATCATCAAACAGAGATACCATCAGCCTTCTTATTCACTCCATTATAGCACTATTTCTCCACCCAGTTCAGCCACCAGTAAATTTATCACTTTCTACACCAGTGATAGAAATGGCTCTGAATGAGAAATAGTATAATAAAATGACAGTAATAATCACAACTGAATTCATTTCATAATCGAATTGCATAGCGCCTTCTGTTCCAAAGCAATCCTGCGTACTTTACAATCTTTGGCTCAAATTCTGCATGCCTTAATAAGTTTTTACTCAGTCAAGCCTCTGAGTAAGGACTGAATAGTAACCAGTATAACTTCCAGACTTTTAAAAATTCAGAAATTAATTTGTGCATCACTGAAAAGCAGCTACTTCTCAGTAGCGGCCTTCGGGGAGGGCACACTGGGCGACTGCCCAGAGCCCCACACTTTATAAAAATAAACATTAATTACACTGAATATTTGTATTATTAATCTTGTATTAAGATACTTTCATTGCAATTGTATTGAAACTGAAATAAAAAATGCTTGCTTATAGGTCATCAAAATTAAGCCTCTAAAGGGCCCCAAATGACTCTCTTGCCCAGGGCCCCAACAAACCTAAGGCCGCCACTGCACTTCTAGAGAGGAATGCAGCAGCTGTTTAACATCACCCGGAAACATTACAAAGACCCCTGGAACAAAATTGCAACAGGAATTTTAGGTGAGTAGAATGAGGTTGGCTACTTAAACTTGGTGTGTAATACTTTATGCTTGAGCCTTTGTCTAGTGTGAGTCCCTTTGTCTAAAATATGTTTCTTTTATGGCACATGATGACCACAGGAAAATACGAGAGAGAACTTGTCAGAGGAAACCACAGAGGATAGTTGCACATAAATAGTTGTAGAGGTGCACAGGAGTAATGAAAAGGGATTGATTTCAAAAGAAAGAGGGTAGGCTGGAGATTGATCTTTGAAGTACTGAATTAAGGATGTCAGTGCTAGCCTTTCTACCTGTTTATAAAAAAATGAACAATAGTGTCCAGTGATGTACTCCAGATAATACTCACTCAAGTAGTAGTATCAATTCAATGCCACTTAAATCATTTCTTAAAATTAAACATATTTTGGTTTAGTTAAGTTTATTTCGTTGAGTAAGGGTCAGTTTAAGCACATGCTTAAGTGCTTTCCTGAATGAGGTACAAAATGTTTTCTGTGGTGTTCAGGGATTATTATTCTCATTTCACCTATGTGAAAGCTGTGAAACATCAGCTATATGTGACTCACCAGAGAACAGAAGGTGAATCAGTGGAAAAATTAGAAACAGAATCCCGTCCTCTTGAGTCTCAGAGAAATGTCTATAATAGGCAATATCTTACTACCTGATTTATTTCCCAAATACTAATTGCGTCAGCAAATTTTGCAAAAAGGAAAAAAAAAGAACACCTAAAAATGGGAGGTCAAGTTTTGAAAATGGATGTATGATGATTGTATTGGCAGCAATAGCAGTACTAATACTGATATGTTCTTTACACATAAATAGGACCTCCCACACAAGGCTGTCAAAACGCATTACAAGGCCTGATTTCTTTTAGGCCTCACTAAACTTTTTTAGATAGATATTAATATACCAATTTTATATGTGAAACAAGTAAGATACAGAGAAGTGAAATGACTCAACTTGCACAGCAAGCCAGTAGCTGAGCTGGAATTAGAAACCCAGATCTCTTAATTTTCAGTCACGTGTTTTTCAGTATCTTTCAAATATTTTAACAAATACTCTGAATACTGTTCTTCCATCCAAACTCCTTGGCACGGAAATCCATGCTGCTTTGCTGCAGTGTTAGGCTGTCATTTTTCCAACCAAGCAGATTTAACTATATACTCATTATACACCAATTCAGCAGTTACAACCTTAACATGCTTTTTTCTGCAGAGAACTTCCTAAATGCTTTATTATTGAAACTGCAGGTATCTTTTCATTTTATTTCAATTTTAAAAATAGTAACACAACTGGGAAAATGTTTGCCGCAGTGTTGCCAACTATCATAATTGTACTGTGAAGTCTTACAAAATTTGATGTTTTTCTTCAAGCCCCAGCTCTGGAAGGCATGTGCTGACAAGAGAAGCTCAACTTTATTTTATTTTATTTTATTTTGTTTCTGGTTGCAGAGAAAAACTTGTAAATCTGAACTGAGTGTACCCTAAAGTGGGGGGTGAGCAAAATGCAGCCCGGGGGCCAGATGCAGCCCACCAGGCCACTCTATCTGGCCCGTGGGGCCCCTAAAAAATTTAGAAAATTAATATTTATCTGCCCTTGGCTGCCTGTCATGCAGCCCTTGATGGCTTGCCAAAACTCAGTAAGTGGCCCTCTGCCCAAAGTGATTGCCTGTCCCTGCCCTAAAGGGTTTGAAATCACAATATAAATATAATGGACAAATAATTGTAGAAACATTTTAGAATGTTAAAATTAAAAAAAAACAAACAAACTTAAAAATCTAAACATTGTAAAATTTAAAAAGCTTAGAAGACTTTAGACTCTCAAGTTCGCCAATTTTTTCAGTCGAATTATAATAAAATTCTACATTTTTCCACTTACATTTTGATGATTATAGAATCAATAGTAGTTGCTTCTGTCCTTTCAGTAAACAGGAAAGATAGACATATACTATTTTCCCACCCAGAATATGTGTTAGGTTAATTTAATCAAAAGACAGAGCCCTTTCCTCCGTATCAGCAAGGCATGCTTGCAAGCTGCTTTGTGTCTGTGACAGGGAGGTGTTAAACATATCTCTTTTCTATGCACAGTATAAGTTATCCCCTGGCAAACGGGATGTAACAAAATAACTTAAATGGAAAAGTTTGCATTGCCATTGTCCTTTTTTGATCTAAGTAAAACTAAACAAGAATCTTGCTTAGTATGTTGACACAAGACACTTTATCTCTGTATGCATAGTGAGAGCTATCCTTTGCAAACAATAATATTCTGTCTTTCTGTCTCCTTAGGTCTTTGTCTGTGTCATGGATAGGTCAATATATTTGTATTAAATGCATTTTTTAAAAAAATTTTCCCCTCTGAACTATGCCAAAGTTACTTCAAAATGAAACAGATTAAAATGCTTGCAGCTGTCATTACCGTAACAATCCAGACTGAATTTTAGATTGTTTAGAGTAGATGAATGTTTCATATATGCATATCCAACCAGCTAGGCCATATATATGGGGAAGGGTCTATAAATAACTGCCATCTGGTTTGGGAACACAGGCTGCTTTCAGAGATTACCCCCCAAAAAGTCACTTTGCTTTAATTTTGGAGCACTCCTGTGCTGAGCCCAGAACATGCCCAGAAGAGGCAGCACCTTAGTTGGACCCAGCTCATCTAACATCTAAATAGATCGGGTGCTTTAATGGGGCTTTTTGGCACTTTTATCTAATAGCTGATGGACTCATCTTTAGATAAAAGCGCCAAAAAGCCCTGCTGAAGTGCCCAATCTTTACAGATGCTGCAGAGCCAGGTTGAAGTAATGCGCCACTTCTTCCAGTAAAGCATAGGGTTTTTTGGGTTTTTTTAATGTCTGCTAACAGCCACAAGGTCTGAGCTAGAGCCCAAGAAAAATTTGACTTTCATGGGATTTGGAGTAAGTCTGTGTTATATGCTGAATTTAAAACTTCACTACCTGGGCCAAATCTAGGGAGCCAGTACCCAGCCTATTTTGCAGGTATGCAGGTAGGGTAGAAGGAATCCTTTCCCCAACCACCTCTACTACTGTACTACGAGGTTGCTTTAGCCAAATGACTTAAATAATCACTCAATCCTGCTGTATATCTCTTGCCACAGAAGAAAGGACTGGAGCGGTGGTGTGCAACCTGTGGTCCACAGACCCCTGGAGATCTGCAGGCTATGTCTAAGGGGTCTGTGAAAGATGACTATGATCAATCAAAAGTATGTGAATACCCATACCTGCAATTCAAAAGGGTCCACACCTCCATTCAATTTTTTTTAGGGACCCGCAAATGAAAAAAGGTTGAAAATCATTGGATTTACAGGACTCAGGCAATGATTCTGGGCAAACTTCTGTCCTTCCCATAGCCTAGTCCTGACCTCTGTCCCTGAGCTGATTCTGCACTGCTCATGAGGTTCCCCCAAATTGCAATGCAGCAGAATGGCAGTGTGGTCAGGGACCCTCTATAACAGCTTTGTGAAAGACTCCCCTATAACCTATCTACTTTTACTCTGCTTACAGTAAAATTTCACTCTACTTACAGGGAAGTTTTACTCCATAGTAATTAGATTTCACAGATTTAATCTGCTGAGAATGCAGCAATTACCATATACCTGACAAGTGTTAAAAGCTTCATTCCTAAAGGATTATCACCTCTGGTTGAGCATAGGAAGAGAGATGGGGAACAGAAATTTCCACTCCCTCATGGGGAGTGGAGTAGGATGGTTTCCTGATTTGTGGCAGCTGCTGGTTCACTGCAGAGAATGAAGAGGAGGCAGGATATCCAACATAAAGCATTCCTGAGAAGGACCAAATGAAATGTTTATCTGTAATAAAGTGACTATGGGTAACACTGTACATGTGTGTCACTTCATTCTCTTACTGAAGTGCTTGCTCCAGCTGGTGTGTGTTTATAGAGGGATTTTTATTAATACTATTATTACAGTGTGCAAATACATTGCAGGGTAAGGCAGATTAAGACAATTGGTTTAATAGGCTTCAGAAATAAGTAGTATTAAATCAAAATCATATGCACCAAAAATATGGTATTGTGAGGAAAAAGCATCTGCACTTCTTTGCACCCTATTGGATATTTTACCTCAATAGTTTTTGTATAAGGTATAAAGCTTTTTTCATAGTCTTCTCCCAATATTAAGTACTCCAGAGTGGTCTTGTGAGACATGTCATTGTTCATGAACTGCCTAACATCATTAGAAAAGAAAAGCACAATATAGCTATATAATAAATAGTAAGAATAAATTTGACCTATATACTTAGGTATATCCCTATTTCCACTCTGACAGATCCCAACATGCTTTACAGATTTAGCAAACTGAAATGAAGGGACAGGTTCCCTCTTGGTGTAAACTGATGCTGCTCCCAGTGGAATTGCACCATGCCTTACCCAACTGGAGTGAGATGTAGTCAAAGTATAGGAATTTGTCTCGGGCAAAACAAGTTACCTCCCTATTCTTGCAAAAAGTGTTGTTGGAACTTTAATGATCACAGCAGGCCAGGGTCAATTTTATGTTTCATCTGAACGACAGGACATTGTCCTTCATGTTGTACATTGGCTCAATACTACTTGGAAGGGAGCCACCCATTGAACTACTT
The DNA here is from genome assembly GCF_052110815.1 of Crocodylus siamensis. Lineage (NCBI taxonomy): Eukaryota > Metazoa > Chordata > Crocodylia > Crocodylidae > Crocodylus > Crocodylus siamensis. The sequence continues at coordinate 62,503,927 of NC_143404.1, forward strand.
ACATTTCCTGCCACACCTAAAACCAAGTCCACACTAGAAAAAGATTTGCCTGTGTAGTGGTATAGATACAGTAAGAAAACTTTCCTAGGGTTGATATGCTTCTGCTGGCAATAGAGGGCTTAAAACCCCCCCAAATGGGTGCATCCCCACATGCAGGGGCAAGTGTTTGCAGTGGCAAAAACAGTAGTGGAACAAATTTGTGCTGCTGCTGGTTGCCACTGCGCAAACCCCTGCACATGCACTTTGGTGCAGGGGAAAATGCCCCACTTCAGGCAAACTGCCCTTTCCTCACTTCTCCTGGCTCCCGGCATACTGGAGGGAAGGGAGATGCTTTGGCCAGCTACCAGACTGTCTCCTTGGAGGACTGAGCCTACGTGTCTGCCGGCGTGCTCCTGTGGCATGGGCTGCACCACATTTTTTTCAGCATTTTTTTTTGCTACCCTAGATTTCTCAGTGGCAAATTTTGCTGCCAGCATGGGGTACCTTTTAACATACTGGGCATGCAGTTTGTGGCACTGCAAAGAGGTTTATGACACCACAAACTGCATGTCCCTGCACATGCACATCTTGATCCAGCCATTGAGCACTTCATGGGTACTTTTCAGTACTTCTTCAGTATTATTAAACTGAATCATTATTAAGGATAAGCAAATATAAAGAAAGTGAAATCATATAAATCAAAAGAGACTGCCATTATATGAGGACTGATCAGGTCAGCAAGAGAGGAAAGAATGACCAAGAGGTCTGATAAAAATCAAGCCAGCAGTACAACTGTTATTGTACAGATGAAATTATACTGGCCTGAGATCACTGTGAAGTGGTACAATTTAAGGCAGGTCTTTGCAAAATATTTCTATTGACTTAGCTACAAGGGTCAGGAATGTAAAGTATGACTCCTAACTGACATGGTTTTGCCAGCAACAGTTCCTAACATCCCAGTTATAGAGTCAAACTGTACTTTTACCATTATAGTTTATTTCTCTGATGGAGAGTGCTTTTCTGTACTGGTGCAAAGCATACTTTACCGTTTCAGCTTTAGAGGCATCCATACCAGAAACTTTGCCAATATACTTGTATGCCTATAGTATGGAAGTGCATGACTCTGCTATGTGTTGGACTAAGTTTCACACTAGTGTAAGCCCTTTTTGCTTGAATAAAGAGCATGAATGAAATGTAAAGCTAAACTAAAAGCTTGGTTTCAAACTTTAGAGGATTCTCAAATCTGAACCTAGAGCAGGTTTTGTAATTAATCCCTCTATTTATAGAGGCTGACTCAAAAAGAAGAAGCCTAGCACCTTCCTCAAAATTGAGGAGTTTGAAACTAAGACTCATATGGTGTCCGAACTCATCTCCATCCAGGATACCCAGTTTAGACATAAATACTCTGCTAAGAAAGATGGAGTATCCTCTCTATTCAGTTTTGGCTGCAATGGCCTGGGCTGTTGATATGGAGATGCTTGAGTTGCCCATAATCAATGTCCCCATCTTGACCTAGCTGCTGATCCCAAAGGCAGAAGCCAGTGCATTTGGAGCCAGCTTGGGTGCAGGAGCTCCTCGTTTGAAGATCTTAAATCTCTCTGCCTTTTGAGGCTCCACTCCTAGATAGATTGCCAACCAAGGCTGGAGAGCCCAGTCCACCCGCCTTTTGGTGCCATGTCTTCCACCAGGGGTAAGGACAAATACCACCCTCTAGGTTGCTCCTCCAGCAGAAGCTGTTGGCACCATATAGGTTACTAGGTTATTTCCTGCTGCCCAGCTCTTGGCCTTGACAGCTGCAGCTTAATGGCAGTAGACCTGGCCTGGTCTGACCTGGTGGTCTACACAGCCACCGGAGAAAATGCAGCACCAATCAGTAGAATAGCTGCAATATTCACCGTCACTGCTGATTACTAGATGTCATTACTCTGGTAAGAAGACAGCAGACTCCTTGATACGCTATATCTTGAAGCATTCCCCCACAAGGAATACAGACAGATGGTTAAATTCATGTTAATTTGGGGAAAATTAGACTTATTTTCTTATCCTGATCACTGTATACAATTCAAAGATAACGGAGACTCACTTCTGGTATGAGCAGAGAGATTTACCTTAGTTTGTGGAAGCGAGTTGCTTGAATGCAGTCAGTTGGTTACATGCCATGTTCACTTACAAATTTTGATGTTTTTTATTCTTTTCTTTTAATGATATTTCAGATTGAATTTTCGGGTTATCCCGAAGCAGATCTGCCCTTCACAGGCCAGTGTCAAAGGTAGGAGGCCTCAACACAGTTTCCTTATCTCCCCCCCCCCACTCACACACTTTTCCTTTCCATGATCCCTGCAATAGAGGCCTTCCATTACCACATTATTTCCACACATGGAGTATCCTTCCTTCCCTCAAACGAGGACTGCAGTCATCTTCTAATTTCAACCATTACACTAGGTGCCCTAATACAGCATGTCTGGGATCCTCAGGATAATATTTTCAGGGGGGAAAAAAGACCCAGTTTGAACATCTACTTACTGTAATTATACATGCAAGTGGCCAAAATAAACCTTCATGAGAGAGAAGGCAAACAAGGTAAAATGTAGCTATTAATTTGGATTCTGTGAGTCTTTTCTTTACCTAATTTCTAGCCCTGGGACTTTGAGAGGATTTAGGATGAAGGATCTTAAGAGACTGATAGATATTTCCTCCTTTCCTGGAGCTATTAAGAAATTGTTCTTTCTTGGATACCTGTTGTTTTTTTTTTAAATCTAAAATAAAAATTATCTGGACTGAACTATACATGCTTAGTCGTCTCTGTATGGAGCCAGTTATGTGGTTTAGGAGCATCTCAAAGATTTTTATGACCAGTCAGGGAAAGTCACTCAATAATTGCTGCACTGGGCCTAACAACTTGTGCTTAAATTACAAATAGCTTTTAGGAAGACATCTGATCTCCATGTGATACAAATGTCATTTGAACCATTTGACACACAGGTTTTTGGCACAGTTTTTCAAGCACATTTTAGGGAAAAAATGATGTTTCTAAATTAATTTAGAAGCAGAGAGCCAGCCCAAAATTTAGGCATCAGTTAAGTTGCTTCAAATTGTATTTTAAGGGCTTTCTGACACAGAACCTTACGTTGCTTATTTATGCAAGGTAGGGTTAATTTTACCCCCAATACAAGCATATGCATATGATTTATACCCACAGAAAGAATTAAGGTTACATCTCTATGCTTCTACCACATGCAAATCTGTGGTGTTATAGCAGTAAATCCAGGCAGGGGTGTGGCATTTATGCATTTCCTAGCTCATTAGCTGGGATTTGAAAATTACTGCAATGCTCATTTCAGAAGCCTGGTAAACCTGTTTGAGAAAGATAATCAAAATGACAACAACAATTTTTTATTTGCTCATTTAGGATGAGATTTTCAAAAACTGACTAAGTGAGTTAGGAGCACAAATCCAGTAATAATGGATGGAGAGGCATGCTTCTGATTTGCAAGGGACTTTTCAAACTCCTGATCAAAGGCTACAATAAATTCTCAGCTAGTTCTACCAGTGGCTTTTCTCCACCAAGTAAGTCCTATCTCTGGAGAACTACAACCCCCTAATGATCTTTATCCATATACAACATGCATCAGACCATGTTTCTCTCCTGTACTTTCATGGTCAAAAGAAAAGGAAATGGACCCACTCTGTGGGTACCAACTCTTTGCTGGGGTAAGTCCATTGCAGTTAACTGAGTATACCAAACATGCATTAAATCCTGTATCATAAAGCCTCTCTCTGTTTTTTCAATGTACTTGAAATCTTGACCCTCTTGAAGTTACTCTCAAAACTCCTTTTGACCTTACTAGGGCCAGGATTTCTCTTATCTATATTTCTCCCTGCTGGTTAAGGAAGCAAAAAGAAGAAGAAGAAGAAGAAGAAGAAGAAGAAGAAGAAGAAGAAAGGTAGGGCTTGGTTACAGAAAAAGAAAGGAAAGAAAAGGTAGGTTTAGCGTAAAGACAGATTATGCCTTTCTGTTGCTCAGAGCTGAGGTTACAGCTGTTCCCACCAACCTTAATCGACTACTGAATGTTATCCTCTTCAGTCCTGAACCAGACTTCAGTTTATCTGGTTAATGGGCCACTAAGCTGTTTGCATTACCTATATTGTCCCAAACGGGCACCTGTTCACAAGTGTTTCTGAATTCATGTAATAGCCAAAGCCTATAGGAGAAGAACAAAGATGTTTGCTGAACACTAGTTCCCTCTAATTGTCTTGAAAATGAATATCAGACAAACATATGTTTTTACTTAAGACAACTGAGTTAACTAAATTTGAAGCTGTTTTGTGTTAGTTTCTACCATTTAACTTAAAAAGTTTTGTCTCTTAACAGACTTGATGTGGCTTTAAGAAGCTGCAATCCTCCCCCCTTCTCCCCCCCCCCCCCTTATGAATCTTAATGTTTGGCTAGAGTTGTTTGTAGTGTCAGACAAAAGAATCTGGCAGGCTGGTCTTGTGACATAGATTTCATGGAGAAATAATCAATAAAGCTGATTGAAATCCATCAGAAGTCATATGGAAAATTTGTTTCTAGGAAAAAAAATGGTTTTAATGGATTATTAATACTGTGTTTGTTAAGAATTCTTGTCATTCTTGAAAGGGCTAGTTTGCCAGGCCCCTCCTCCACTCCAGCCTTGGGAGGCTGCTGTGCTGCAGGATGAGTCAGCTTTGGAATATCCAAAGGACACAGCTGTGCATTAGCATTTGGGAAGAGCTAATGCACAGAGTTCATATTTTACATACTGAAGTCATGACACTTTTTCAAGCCACAGGAAAAAAATGGTGGACAACAGAATGACAACCGCATGCCTCACCTGTCCTTCAGCAAATTGGCCTCACTCTTAAATCCCAATCCTAATAAAACCAATGAGCAACGAGCATCCCAGGGAAGATGGATTTGGCCTCCAATGGCCAAAACTGACCTTAGTATGGGGTACGAGAAGGATGTTACACAGCACCATCTATTTATGCTGTTCCTGTCAGTGCTTCCATATAAGAAGCTGGTGCTTACTTATTTTCTTCTAGTTTTGCTCTACACACTTGCTTTGGAGGCATCTCATTTTAAAGGGTACGTTGCACCTTTAGTTGGCAAGATGTGGAAGATAAGCTGCAATTTTGTTCTATAACAGTTAGAAAAGAACAAAAAATGCTTCTGACTGAAATGCTGGAGTAAAGATTAGCAAGTAAGGTGCATATATAGACCTAGCTTATATAGGTATAAAATACCATAAAACAAATAGTCATATTCATTGTACTTTGCATTCATACAGTCGAATTTTCAGATTTAGACCCACCAAAAATAGCAAGTTTATAAAGCTTGTATTTGCATTTGCAAATCTGGATCATTAAGCACAGAAATAGGGGTGTTTTGAAAATATAAGTAGGTCCTTTTACTACCTACTTCAGAAGTTCATCCTCAGCTGCTGTTGAATCTAAAGGGCTTCTGCTGACTGATACTGAGGACCTGGCTCATACATTTTAAGTAGGTGCCATGAGTCCGAACATACCTTACAAAAATTATTGTAAAGTTCATGCAAGATAAGGGCATCATATGGAGTAGATCTCAAAAAGCTGGCTCTTCCACACAGGATTTTAAAAATCAAAAGTGTGCTTTTTCAGTTTGTTCAACCAACATATCTATTGAAGGGTCATTGTCAGGAAAAGCCTAAAAAATTAGGCAGAATTATTCTTGGGGAGAATTATTTTTGCACATGAATGAAAACTGCTTCAACAGGATTTACAGCCATTTGTGTCAGTGATGAACTTGTAAAAACTGCCTTGCATGTGCCTTCCTTTAAGGAACAAAACTATATTTTGTGTGACATACTAATTAAGGCTGCATTGGAGATTTCAGTTTAACAAACATTCTCAACCTTTATTTCGTACTGCTTTTAAGTACAGTCTCTTACTACAGCGCAAAACTGAATTTAAAACGTACCCTATTTGCTGTATAACTACATTGTAAACACACCATTTTGCAAGCGCTGTGGAGGATTACGGGACCTACTTATATGTCCAATATGTAATCCTTAAACTAAAATCTGTGATATAGAACATGCAGCCAAGGTAGGTCAAATTTTAAGCTAATAAATGTGACAAGTGTCTTTTGTAAAGAAAGAGAAGTGAAAAGAAACGATTTTAAAACCTAAGGTGTATGAAAAGCTCGTTTCTATTAAATCCACAGGAAAAAACAACAGTTTATCTAGGTAGCATACGTAACCAGCAATACAGCAAATGTGAGTGAGATTTATAGAGATCTGTAGAGAATATGCTTGTCATACAAGGGAAAAGAGATTTAACTTATGCACTCAAGTTTTTATGAGAGCTAGGAAAACATTAGAAAAGAGAATAAGTATCTTTGGTCTTGTTCCACCCTCTTCTTTTTATATTCTCCTTCTCCTCCCTTCATGTATCTGGCACCTTCCCTAAAATGCACACTACATTAAAGAGGGGAGAATACGAACTCTGTATAATTTGAATAAATGAACCATGCATGTATTACCACTTCTAGTTTAAATTATGCAAAAATCCAAGATAAATGAGGCTGCATATAAAGCCCCTTAGTGTGTAATTTTAAATACTAAAGCTCAGTGTCCACTTCCAAAACAAGAACCTTTTTTTTTTTCCATTTGCATACTCTGACGACTTTTGACCTGCAGTAAAAATGTAGAACAAGTCAGTAAGTGACTGAGTCAGAACAGGACCTTCTGTTTGCATCATTCGTCCTGCCTTCTGGAGTTTCATGTCTTTAGCAATTTGCTCAGATTTCGAGTCATCTGTTAAACAGCTACAGTGTTTAGCATAATGTGTTATCAAAAGCTGTTGTCTTTAAACAAGCAAACTACTAGATTAAAATGCTTACTCTTCAGTATCTGCCTGGGTTTCTGGACTGAATTATAGAGACCATGTATGGTCCCAATCCTGACACCCGTGCTCATGGCTTGATTGCTTCTCTTAGGCAGAGCTGTAATAGAAGAGCAGAATGCTTCCTGGAGCACTCTGTTTCCAGAGGTATGCAGGTTACTATGGCCTATAGTGCAGGTGGGCAGGTCAGTGTACGGTAGGGCAGGGAAATGGGTCTGGATTTTACTCAAGGCTTGCTCTGGCCAATTCCCATTGACTTCAAGCTGTTAGGAAGCTCATGGCTTATAATCAGAGAAACAGGATCTGGAAAAATTAGTGATTGGTTTTATATACACACATCTGCTTGCTGTTAATAAAACTCACGGTTACTAATACTTAATTCTGTATGTTTTTGTACTTTACAATGGCTACTTTTCATAGCAGTGTCCAAGGATAAGATCTTTAAACGTCTGGTTCTTTTTGAAGGTCAAGGATTGAATGAGCCTAGGGACTTTACTACCATCTATGCTTTCAACACAAGAGGAAGAAATGGCAACTACAAAGTGAAGGGGATCGCTTGCCCACTGTCCCAGGTACAGCTGTTCTGTAACTAAGTAGATAAATTATAGTCTCCAACATGGCAGTCACTCTGGCACATTTATCCCATGTTAAAACCACTAAAATAATCTTAGAGACCAAACAAAAATGAAATAGCTGGGTCCTTTAAAATCCTGAAAGTGCCAATTTATTTGCAAGTGAACATTTATTTGCACAAGTTTCATCTATTGACTTCAGCAAGTCCTTTTCAGGCCCTAGGGTGACAATTTTGGGCCTAGTTTTATTCATGAAAAACTCCCATGCAAAGCCTGGAAACCAAGTTTTCTGTACTTAGCAGAAGCCAAGGGAGGCAAGAGAGGAAAAAGAAGCCAGAAGGCTGATTGTAAAAGTACTTTGCAGCTACTTAATCCTCAGGCACCAATTTAGTCCTAAATATAGACATTTGGGGAGGTTAAATCAGGTTCAAAATGGCCACTTCATTTAATTTGTCCCGGTGCCGACCTTATCCTTACAAACCTGGTCATGACTGGAAATCAGTCTAAACCTGTAACTACAGACAACGCACACGAACTGGTCTAAAAATTACAGAATCTGGTTTACGATAAACCTGGACTGATGCAGCATAAAACATACTCGGCCTAGGTCAAACCAGTGCACGGAGCTTCTGTACACTTTCCCTGCACAGCACCAAGGCCGGGAAAACCTGGCCACTGGCCCCAGCCCCAGCCCCTAGCCTCGGGGCTGCTCTTTTCACCCCCACCCTCTCACCGGGCTATTTTTTGTCTCCCAGCCCCCCTCCCCCCAATCAGCCATACCCCCAAACCCCCATCCTGCAAGCTGCTTCAGGTGCAGCCACTTTTATCAATGTTTGCTGCTGCCAGAGTCAAGCAAGTAAGTCCTGGTGGGAGGGATGGGTGTGTAGGTTCCCTGGGGAGAGGGCAGGGGGCTAAAAATAGCTCCTGGTCCCTGCAAGCCTCCCTGCAGACCCCATGAGCCCCCCTTCTTTTGTATGGCTTGGAGCAACAATTATAAGTCCAGTTTAAGCTTAGTTAATCAGTGTAATGCTCTTGAGAAAAGGGAATGTAACTCTGCAATGTCACCATCACATATGTATAGAGGGCTGAGTGTTGTCATGTGGTCCATAGTTTGATTAGGATTGCAGAACTCCTAATTCACCATTTGTGCATCAAATGACCACAGTGGCCATGCCCGGTTCGGATCTGATTTAGCGCCTTCCATGTTTTTTGCGGGAGGTCAAAACCAGGAGGCTCTATCGTTGGATTGGAAATTAGGTGAGCCCCCGTAATCCTGCCAGACGCTCCCAGCAACACCCTTGCGGGTTGCGCCTGCCCCCTGGCCCCACCCACAGAGCACACTTGCCCCCCATACCACCCGTGAGTCATACCTGCCCACCCTTCATGAGTCACACCTGTCCTCCAACCCTACCCATGGGTCGCACCTGCCCCTCACTCCTTACAGGTTGCACCTGTCCCCATCCCCTGGTGGACACTCAATCCCCCCCTGCCCCAGCCTGCTTGCTTCCCTGATTCCCCCACTAGCCCTGCCATCCCAACTTCTTTTAATCAGGCAGCCGTTTTGAATTGATTTAACCTCCCGCTAATGCTCATCGGTGACTGGTGCCTCCCAAATCTGGCGGGGCACCCGATCACTGATGGCAGGGGTCCCCCAGCAGTTGATTTCATGGCTGGGGCTTCCAGGGGGTGCATGGCCAATCTCAGGGGTGCACGTGCACCCGCATGCACCTCCTACATGTCGCCAATGGCTCCTGAATGTCTGTACTTAGCCAAAGAGAAATTTAGAGCAGACTCAGTGCTGCTTTTTCTATTACTACTTCAAAGGCCACCGAGGAGTTATTCCATCAGTCAAAAATCACTGGAATATAGATGTGCTATGGCCACACCTCCATTCTGTGGCCAAAAACCTGACATACCCCTCAGACATACATGGGGGTAGAGCTCTTCACCCCCTGCTATGCTCAACAACCAGCCCATGTAAGCCAGTTTCCTTCCTGCTGCAGTCTCTCAAGTAGAGCAGAGCAGACTTAAGAATTTGGCCCAAATTTGGTACAAAATGAGATTCCTTTTTACAGGAATTTCAATATATAAAACAATTGAACACACTGTGCTAACTGATTTCCTGATGTACCTTCGCTGACTTCAGGGACTGAAAAGTGGAGTTAAGTTAGTCATTAATTTTCACAACCCATTAGTAAATTAAGTAGAAACTGATGTGATTTATGAGCACATATTCTATTAAGAGTGGTGTTCTTTGCATCATCTTTTAGTCTGCACGTGTTTGTAGTAACCAAATATCCCTGTTGAACTGCTGCCTTTTTGTAAACTATTAAATTCTCTTCTACTCTTAATACATGAGGTATGGTTATTATTTGGTTGGTCTGTACACTGGTATCATGCTTTGCATTTTAATTTTAGCATAACAGAGTGGGAAAGTGCAAAAATCTCCTCTTGAAATTCAAAATAAAATAGCTTTTTATAGGCTGAGGAATCTGTGCATAGCTAAATTATTTTTCTTTGCAGGAAAAAAGAGTTTATATGCCTTATTCTTTGTTTCCCCCATATTATTCCTTAGCAAATAGATTCTGTGCTTGAAAATAAATCTCCACTGAACTTCTTCTGAAAGCTTGAACAAGAGTATAATTAACAACATTAAACAAATATCTAAGGTTGCATATAAAGCTTGGACAATGCTGTGTCTTCCAAAAGAAATTAAACTTGGATAGAAATGTAAAACAACAGTGTACACGCCTGGGATTATCAAAGGCATATTGCACCAACGGGAAATAGATGAGAGAGATACATATGACCTTTAAACAGACTAGCTAGTTCTTCTTGGCTTACTTCAAAGATTTCTTAAAGCAGGGGTGTACTAACATTATTTAAACTGCATTTTTAAATTCTGAATGGTTTTTTTCTTGTGAAATCTAATTTTATTTCTTAATGTGCATTTCAGACAATGCAGTTAGATTCTTAGAGTATTTTTAAGGGTTTGCAAATACAGTAATAGCTTGTTGCATCAACCTATTTCCTTTAAATTTCCAACTGAATCAGAAGTAGAACTTCCTCCTTCCCACATTAAGCACATTGATATAATTCAGAGGGAAAAATGGTCAAGATTTTATCAGCTGCTATTTTAAAATATTTCCTCTGTTTTCTATGCAGCAGTTTGAAAAGCGCAGAAACACGCACACACGGATGCATGCACGCACATACAACTGTTAAACTTTCATGATTCTGTTAAAGTTGCATGGAATGCTGTCTTTAGCAGTTCGTATTTTTAATCAGCTTTCAGTTTCAAATTGAATTGCTTTCTTTGTTCAAACTGGATTAGATCTAGATAGGTTATCTGGCTTAGTTATTACCATATTGTTCAAGTGGTGCTTAATTGTATCTCTTACATTCAAATGTAGAGGGGAAAAAAGGTTTTACTAATTCATTAAAAAAAAACAGATTAAAAAAAATCAGAATATATCCACGTGCCGAGGTTAAAAATTAACAAAGGGCAACTCTGGACTTTCAGCTCACTCGTCAGAGACCACCTAGATTTGAAGACTAGACTATCTTTTGTTAAATGATCTAAAATGTGTGGGCAATATTATAACACATTCCATCTTTAATATTTCAAGAAAGCAACATTTATTACAGTTGACTTCTTTCCTTATTACTGGTATTTGTAAGATACCCATCATCATGCCTTGGGACACTGTACATAGCAGAAGAGAGAGATTTTGACTTCAAAATGGGGCTTGCAATCATTTGTTTGAATTTCAAACCAGTATTCTATTTTGTGCCCCTTTTTATCTGCTATTTTTTAAATTTTGGTATAGATAAAATGTTTGGGATGGGAATTTGTGCATGGGTGCTATTAATCATTTTCTATATTTGTTTTATTTGCTATACTTCCAAGTTTGTGCCATCCATTCAAGAAGCAGAGGGGTTATCCTATGACTTAGAGAACTAATCACATGCCACAAAGACTACCATTTTACTTGAATCTAAGATGAGGTTTTTCCACCCCCATATTTGGGAAAATAAGGCTCCTCTTGGATTCAAGTACCAGCCCAGGGCAGGCACTGGGCCTGGATTCAGGGACAGAGCTGTAAGTGCTGCCCCAGGCTGGGGCCAAAGTTGTTATTACCACTGCTGCCTGTCCAGCCCAGTGTGGCTCAAGGTGGCTCATGCAGGGGCAATGTGGGGTGGAGGAGGAGGTGCAGCCAGGGGCAGAGACCACACAGTGCCAGGGGAGCTGCTCTTTCTGCCTGATCAAGGCTGGAGCAACTGTGCTGCATGCCCCAGGCTGGGCTGGAGCCAGAGTTGCAGTATAGGGTAAGCAGCATTGCGGGGGTAAGTGGCAGGGAGGGCAAATGGCCATGGGGACAATGCGGTGGAGTAGGGCAAGTAGCTGTGGGGGTTGGAGACAGGGGAGACTTCCTGTTTTATATGAAATCTGAGATTCATGCTTAATCACAGGATTCCAGCAGAAGAGGCTTTATATAACTAATACTGCATACACACACACACACCTTTCTATCTCTTTTAGTCATAGAAATATAGTGAGTTAAAACTGAGAGGTGCCAAGTATCTCCTGGCACCTCACCTCGCAAAAGCACCTGGCAAGATTAGTCCTTATTGCTGACTAACTATGCCCATCTGCGCTACCGTAGGTCAGCATTATTATTATTATCCTAACTTTACAAGAAGAGAAAACTGAGTCACAAAGTTAAGATTAGAATGCAGGAGGTTCTGGCTTGTCTCCCTGCCCCCTGTCTCCTAGACGACACTAGACAGTCTGTTACTCTCTCTATAATTACAGATAGAAATAATATTAGACACTGGCACAAAGCAAAATCCCTCATGGACTCTGACACTGGATTTGGATCTGAATTTTGCATTTGCTCTTTATTCTCATACTGGGTTGAACTGCAACCCTAAGCTTCATGGCATTCAGTGTCCAAAAGAAAACCAACCCCAAAACCAAAAAATAACCATGTGCAAGCAATGAAATTATTATGCTCCACTCTGAACTTTCCCCAAATCCGTTCCCACTCCAAAGATTTCTTGCAGTCAGAGCTATGCAGGGGTTAGGCCTTTGATGTGATGGTGATAGGTGCTATATAAAAACTTCAGAGAACTAGAACAGGGCCTGGCATTGTTACATTACTATCCTCACATGTAAATAATTTCTGCATCTGGCAGGAATAATCACATGGTGGGCAGAGTGTGGGTCCACATTAATGCTATTTTTGCCATATTAAAGCCCAATTCTGCTCCCACTGAAATTAGTGAGAGGCTTATACTGTGTGTCTATTTGCATTCAAAGATCAAAGAGACTCTGGATTTAGTTCAAAAAGATCCTCCCCTCTCTCCCGTGCCTCCCACCCCCCTCCCCACTCATAATTAGGTCTTTTTTTTCTTTTTTTTTTTGCAGTTGTGGTTGTACCCAAATTTGCTGACCTCATGCAATTCTTAATTCAACGAGCTGGCTTCTTTTTGTTTTTTTTTTTTTGGCTATTTTTGTCATAACTTGTTCAAAACAGAACAGTCTGTCTTTGGGAGCTTTCATTCATAGGAATTTGGGACATTTTATGAAACACAACAACTCCACAGAGGAAGGAGGGCTTTGTCTGCATGAGAATAAATGCTTACAGAGATTGCAAAACAACAGGAGGGGAAGCTTCTTTCTCTTTGTTCCGAATAGTTTTGCCAAGAGCATTAAAAAAAAGAAAGAAGAGGACCTCATGGAATAAGAGATGAACTTGTTAATAAGGGATAAATGTTTGGCCTTACAATTCAGAGGAAAACAAACATCATGGGATTTCTCTAGCTAAATCATTCCCTCTGCTCCCCCCCCTCCAAAAAACGAAACAAAACAAAAAAACAACCCAAAAATATGTGCTTTTCCAAGTCATACATTCATTAATTAGCAGGGATGACTAGAATGCTGACCTGTCCCCTTTTTAAATGGATATTGTTTTGAAAAATGTTTTTAAATAATTTATTTGGAGCACCTAGGGCGGGCCTTCTCCTTTGTAGCAGTAGTAGCAATAATAATAATAATAATAATAATTTCCTAGGTTCAGACCTCTTTCAAAGTAAGCTGAGCTGCAGTGCCATAGGGCAGTGCCCTTGATCGTGTCTACTGAGTTGTTTTGCTTAATAGAAGCATTACTGTTTTACAGAAAAGAAAAATTAGTCTCAGCTCCAAGGCCTGATTTTGCTTTTGGTTACACTAGAATCAATTCTAAAGCTGTATCTATGTATCAGAGTCGTACAGCTTTTACCTTAAGAGTGCAGCTATAGTGCTATAACCACTCTTGAGTGGCTGCAGTGACACTGCAGCTGAAGTCTATAATGTGCATGTAGTTTAAACGGGCAAAAGTACTGGAAGAAGCCCTGTTCTTCTGATCAGCCTACTGATCTGACCACATTATGTACTGATTCTGCTTATCAGACTAATATGACTAACAGCTGTAACAGCAAAATTCAGTAGCGGATCTGGTTTCGTATAAAGTATTTTACAGAAATACAGGTTATTCCCATCAATGAAAGAGAATGGCGGTGAAAGAGAATGATGGTACAATGTATTGGTGTATAGCATCTTTATGCCAGTGTAACTTTATCCAAGCTAGAGGTAACATTGGTTATAAAATATATCATACCCCTGACTAATACAGGGCTACGTATTAGTTCCAGCAAGCTCAGTGGGTATTTTAATAAAATTCCTTGAACATTAGAGAAGGTTCAGAGGCCAGATTTTTTGGGACTACCTAAGTCATACTCAAAGCTCAACATAGGAGCAGGGAATGCTGACTTTCAGGCTCTTTCCCATTTCCACGATCTTGAGGCCAGCCAGAGATTGCTGCAGCCTCCGGTATGGTTTACAGCACCATAAGGGCTGCTCTAAGTTACATCAGTGCTACCAGTCCCTCGGGGTCCTTTCCACCATCCTGGAGCACAAAGCATCTGGTGGGAGTTAACTTTAATGAGAGCAGCACGTGATCAGCACCTCTGAAAATGAGCTCTTCAGTGTCTGGTTGTCCTGGAGACTGCTCAGGAGGGAGACAGCTATAATTTGTGAGGCATTGCAAAAGAGTTGGGTCTCTTCGCCTGAGAAAGGAAAGAATAAACACATAGGGCTCAGAGCATTCACTGGAACTGTGCTACTATGGGGCAGGAGGGAGGGGTCCCAGGATGGATATAGTCATGGGGCTTTTGTGTAATGGCCACAGTTCCTGCAGATTTCAGAATGGACTTGCAGTCCCTACAGGAGATCAAATCCTGCCCTGATACAACAATTTGAGAGGAGTTTGCATACTGGGGAGGTAGGGTTATGGAGTTTTCCTTATTGTAGTCTCCTTTCCCTGGGTTTTCTTTGGGGGAGGATGTGATCAGGCTTTGTGTTGGCAGAAAGGACTTTTATGGTTTATCTAGTCCACATGTGGATGAAATAACAAGGCACAAACAAAACAAATAAGAAAAGGAGAAAACAGAATAGAGAGAGGGAAGAGGAATGTGGACTACCGTTTGTCCCTTTCAAAATAGGTAGTTGTATCGAGAGCTGATAAGAAATGCTTACATGCAGCTGAGCTTGGAACATGCAGAACAACTGGAAATTCAGTATTTTTGCAGCATGTTTTGAACTTGAAATTGTGCCCAGTTTCTGTTCAAATTCTTCTAGTGAAAACAAGGCAGCGTTTGCCCATTGCATAAGGGAAATGAGACTATTTTTGGAGTGAAGGTGGCTTTTCCATCCCAAATTTCAGCAAATCCACTGCCTCTTTTTTAAAGTTGTGTAACTTGCTAGAACTGCAAATGGCACAAAATGTTGGTTTCATAAGAAGATATGAAACAAAATGGTAAAAATACTGTGCGAAATCCCTTGAAACAAGACTTCAGATTTTGGCACTGCTCTAGTATTCTCATGTTGTGACTGCAGGCTTCTCTGATTGTTTCTTCTGACATTGTTCCAGGACATGTTAAAACTCATAAATCAAATGGGGTGATAAATGCCGTGATAGTTTCTGAAACTCATCGAAACACCTACTTCTTTGCTGCCATTGAAAAATATTTCAGTGCTATTCCTAACTTGCAGGTGAATAAACTAGAGCCTGATCTTTTGTTCTTGATTCATACAAATAGTTCTGTTTGAAGGCAATAGGGCTATGTTCATGAGTAAAGTTTACCTATACAAGTGAGGATGGCAGGTCTGGGCATTTGGAGTATCCAGGAGAATAACTTAGAGGAGGTATAATCTGAGCCATGGTTTTATGATTTCAGAACAATATGCAAGAGTCAGCTCTTTGGGAAGAGGTATTTTCATAGCAATCAACTAATTCCTTTCTAAAGGAGATTCCTCAGGTCAGAAGTTCTGGCATGTGCAACAGCATAGGCAAGCATGGGTAGACATATCCTCACTGGCTTTATTCTACCTAATACTGGTAACAATAACAATAGATGGGGTTAGCGCAGGTTAGGAGTACAAATAGACACTTAAGTTTTGCATCAGGCTTGTATGGCTTCCATGGAAATCTGTGCCACCACATCTTCAGTCCTATCCACTCCTGTCCTGCTGTCCCACCTGGCAGTTGTAGTGTAGACATATTTTGAATGAATAATTTACTACAAATACTGCATGCATGGATTTTATCTCTCTGCACTTGGAAATCCTGGTTGTATATAGGCACTCATTTTTTGGAAGTGATGTACTAGTGTTTTGCACAGGGAAGTGAGGCGCAAAGTGACTTCTTTATTTTGCAAAATAGTCGCAACCTGGAGACTTTGATGTTTGTGAATCTCTCAGCTTCCTCACAAGTCCATCACAGCAGGATAGAACAATTGAGACAAACTGACGATGGCGAGACATCCGCTGTATGGCCATCCTGCAGCACACTAACATCTGAAGACACCCAGGAGCTTCCTCACCAGCACCCAACCTCTCCATGCCACACCCAAGGACACGTGAGTATGGATGCAGAACAAGAGACCGAAAAAAATACCCAACAGCGAAAATGTATATTCCAGCAGCCAAGTCCATACCACCAGGTTGGCTGATGAACCATGGCAAAGGTGGTGATGTCTGAACATACCGGAGTCAGATGTTCCAAGGAACTAATGAAGAAGCGGGGCTATACCATTGGTTTAACCGCATTTGACCATGGCACAGACCTGCTTGAAGGCACATGTACTATGAAAGATCATGCAAAGTACTATAAACAAGCACAGCCGTATGTAACAAAATGGTCAAATGTGGATAGACACACAAGAAGATCACAAGTCCTGCAAGACTGGGTATTTTTCTTAAAGCCCCAGCTCCTAGAGTCACTTGCCTTTAAAATGTCAAGGACGCTTCCACCCCTCACGGTTTGAGAGAAAAGCAGTGAAAGAAGAGCCACAAAAACTCGTAAAAATTGTATGTCCTGTTGTTTCTATTTTTGTCATTGCTTCATGATTTTTCAAGCCAATCCCACCAGTTCTTGAGGGATGGCTGATTAATTTTGAATGACTGGGGTTTGCAGTAAATGCAGCAGTCACGTTCAGTTTCTTGTTGCTATTTCAAACCCCAGTGAAGTTGATGGGACTCTTTCCATTGACTTCATGGAGCTTTGGATCAGGTCAGAGGAACCCAGCAAGCAGAGGCAAATGGGCCCATGAATAGACTCCCTGGGCACAATGAAGTAAATGGAAACACTTTCAGTGGCCTCACTGCAGACATGATTTCACCTGATGTGTTAGTTTTTTCCTGTTTTCCTGAATCCAGGTTTGAGAGGAAGTACCTTTGACTAAATACTTACCATGTGCCAGTTTCTGGAACTTTGAACTCCTTCTCCAAACATTTGTGCCCTGACCTAGTATTTATCCACACCATCTCAGAAAACAGAAAGAGGAGAGACACAAGTGTGGCCACCGTGAATTTGCTCAAAAATAAGCAAATGTTAGTAATACTTGTCTATTTATTTATTTGCAGTTCTTGTCTGCCTCCAGTATGAATAATGGTAAGAAGGAAGTCTCAACAAGAGCCACATCATGGTATTATATCTGGTAAATACAACATTTATTATTTTCCATTTATTCTAACTTAATTATTTATTACAAATAGTTAGTCATAAAGCATACTATCAAGACCTATTATAATAATGTACTGTAATATATAGCTTTAAAGAGTAACAAGGTAAATGTCCTGGAGAGCAAGATTGCCTGTGCTCCGTTTTTTCTGATTTGAATCAAAAGTAGCCTTGGGAGGAAGTTGTTCTTTTAAAATTCATTTCTTTTAATAATTTCAACATGAAATTATTCCTGTCAGTTCCATGCTGTTGTTTCCAGGATTTTGACATTTCTTGCGATCTCAGCTTTTTAGATACATTTATTATTAGTTTGTATAGCAAAAAGGTCCTTTTTAAAATTAAAAAAATGATAATCTTCCTGTCTTGTCTCATGCATAATTGCCTGCTTTTAATTGATTGGTCGTATTGTTGCTTACACATTTATGGATTGGCTACATCTGTTATTTTGTGGATAAACTGCTAATCCTCCATAATTAACTCATTAAAGGGCCTGATTCTCTGAAATGCTTAACGCCTGCTAGAGTCATTTGATGAAGGATGACTAACTGGAGGATACAAGGCTGGATTCTAATAGGGTTCCATTGAGTTCAGAGAGATTTTACTATATATGAAATGCCATAATAAGCCTTAGCAAAGTTGAACCTTAACTCAGACAGACTGATAAGATTAAGCTTCTCCTGCGTTATCGCTGTGTGCAACATTTGAAAGGTGGCAGCCTATCTACTGGTAATGCCATCACAGAGCGAAAAGTAGTAGTCAGTTAAAAGCTGGGGTAGTGTCTCTCAATATAAAAAGAGAGGTTTTAACCTGGTTTGGATTAAATAGGCTCTTAAGGGGCCAAATAATCCAACAGTGATGCCACTCAGAATTTGCACCAAAATAAAATGAGCGTTTTGCCTGAGGAGAACATCAAATATGGGCAGGTGAGATCTATGTAAGGGCTGGGGAAGAAGCATAAATTTACCATTAATAGATAAGATGGGGATTGTCTGCATATTTAGTAAGAGAAAAAAAATAAAACATTCTTACTATCACCAGTCTTACCTCCTTTCCTCAGCATAGGTTCCCATGGCGTGGTGCAGAAGTGGAAAGTCGGACTGGGGAGACAGGCATGGTATCACCAAAGGAGTCCCTCCTTCATGCTGTGCTTCCCAAATCCTCTCCTCCCTATCTCCTCAATGGAAGTTGGGGGGTAAGTAGACCTCTCGTTTTTTGGAAGACTAAGAGAAAGGCAAGGAGAAAAGGATTTGGTGGTAGGGGTCTGCTACAGACCCCCACATCAAGGGGAAGAAATAGATTTGGGGCTCCTGAGGCAACTCTTAGAGACCATAAAAGCTAAAGAGGCGGTGGTCATGGGGGACCTAAACTACCCGGACATCTGCTGGGAGACATAGACAGCAAAGTCCCACCGCTCACGCAGGTTTCTAACCTGTGTACAGGACCTCCACCTGACGCAGGAGGTACATGGTCCCACTAGGGGGAATGCCTTACTGGATCTGGTATTGGCAACGGGGGATGACATAGTAGGGGACCTACAGATCGGTAGCCATCTGGGGGACAGTGATCACCTAAAAGTACAATTCAACATAAGGCGTCGAGTGGGTAAGGTAACCAGTAGGGTGAACGTGCTGGACTTTAGGAAAGCTGATTTCAGCGAACTCAGGCGATTAGTGAAGGATGCACTGCAGAGTAGTAGTTTTGAAATGATGGGAGCCCAAGAAGGGTGGCTGTGCCTTAAGGAAGCTATCCTTCGAGCACAAAGCGAGACGATCCCCGTGCGAGGTAAAAGAGGGAAAGGGGCCAGGAGGCTTCCCTGGCTGACCAGAGAAATCCAGGGCAGACTAAGGGCCAAAAGGGGAGCACATAAAAAGTGGAAACAGGGAGAGATCACCAAAGAGGAATATACCTCTTCTGCTCGTGCTTGTAGGGAGGCAGTTAGACAGGCCAAAGCTACCATGGAGCTGAGGATGGCAACCCAAGTAAAAGACAATAAGAAATTGTTTTTTAGATATATAGGGAGTAAAAGGAAGGCCCAGGGAGGAATAGGACCCCTGCTAAATGGGCAGAAACAATTGGTGACGGACAGAGGGGACAAGGCTGAACTCCTCAACGAGTTCTTCGCCTCAGTGCTCCTAAGCGAGAGGCACGACAAGTCTCTCACTGGGAGTGTAGGGAGGCAGCAGCAGGGCACCAGACTTCCATGCGTGGACCCTGAGGTGGTGCAGGGTCACTTGGAGGAACTGGATGCCTTTAAGTCGGCAAGCCCGGATGAGCTCCATCCGAGGGTACTGAAGGCACTGGCCGACATCATTGCAGAGCCACTGGCGGGAATATTTGAACGCTCGTGGCGCACGGGTCAAGTCCCGGAGGACTGGAAAAGGGCCAATGTGGTTCCCATTTTCAAGAAGGGGAGGAAGGAGGACCCGGGTAACTATAGGCCAGTCAGTCTCACCTCCATCCTTGGCAAAATCTTTGAGAAAATCATTAAGGCTCACATTTGTGAGAGCCCGGCAGGACAAATTATGCTGAGGGGAAACCAGCACGGGTTCGTGGCAGGTAGATCGTGCCTGACCAATCTAGTCTCTTTTTATGCCCAGGTCACAAAACGCCTCGACGCAGGAGGAGGGGTGGATGTCGTATACTTGGACTTCAGGAAGGCCTTTGATACGGTATCCCACCCCATACTGGTGAACAAGTTAAGGGGCTGTGACTTGGATTACTGCACAGTCCAGTGGGTGGAGAATTGGCTGGAGGGTCGCACCCAGAGAGTTGTGGTGGATGGGTCGGTTTCGACCTGGAAGAGTGTGGGCAGTGGGGTCCCGCAGGGCTCGGTGCTTGGACCGATACTCTTTAATGTCTTCATCAGCGACTTGGACGAGGGGGTGAAATGTACTCTGTCCAAGTTTGCAGATGACACTAAGCTATGGGGCGAAGTGGACACGCCGGAGGGCAGGGAACAGCTGCAAGCAGACCTGGACAGGTTAGACAAGTGGGCAGAAAACAACAGAATGCAGTTCAACAAGGAGAAATGCAAAGTGCTGCATCTAGGGAGGAAAAATGTCCAGCACACCTACAGCCTAGGAAATGACCTGCTGGGTGGCACGGAAGTGGAAAGGGATCTTGGAGTCCTAGTGGACTCCAAGATGAACATGAGTCGGCACTGTGACGAAACCATCAGAAAAGCCAATGGCACTTTATCGTGCATCAGCAGATGCATGACAAATAGGTCCAAGGAGGTGATACTTCCCCTCTATCGGGCGCTGGTCAGACCGCAGCTGGAGTACTGCGTGCAATTCTGGGTGCCGCACTTCAAGAAGGATGCGGATAACCTGGAGAGGGTCCAGAGAAGGGCCACTCGTATGGTTAAGGGCCTGCAGGCCAAGCCCTACGAGGAGAGATTAGAGAAACTGGACCTTTTCAGCCTCCGCAAGAGAAGGTTGAGAGGCGACCTGGTGGCTGCCTATAAGTTCGTCAGGGGGGCACAGAAGGGAATTGGTGAGTATTTATTCACCAAGGTGCCCCCGGGGGTTACAAGAAATAATGGCCACAAGCTAGAGGAGAGCAGATTTAGATTGGATATTAGGAGGAACTTCTTCACAGTTCGAGTGGCCAAGGTCTGGAACGGGCTCCCAAGGGAGGTGGTGCTCTCCCCTACCCTGGGGGTATTCAAGAGAAGGTTGGATGTGTATCTAGCTGGGGTATTGTAGGCCCAGCACTCTTTCCTGCTTATGCAGGGGGTCGGACTCGATGATCTATTGAGGTCCCTTCCGACCCTAGCATCTATGAATCTATGAATCTATGAAAGTTCAGTAGTTTTTCTAACCATTTTGACTGAAGTCTGTTCCAGTGCCTGGGATATCATATGGGTGAAATATGCTCTGAAATTACTCCAGTACCTGCTACATTCTAGGTTTCAGGTGAATTATCCATAGTGGGCATCTATTAAAAAAAACAAATGGGATCCTATTCTTTACCTCATGTCATTTTATACACATGGCAAGAACAGCAATGCTCTCCATAAGATTGACATTGCATTATGAGGGATTAATCTCAGGGTCTGAGTTGGGAAGTGCTGCATCACAACATGAGGAGAGGGGGTAGAAACGGACAATCTCTCATACATGTGGATGGACATAACCAAATGGTGTGGGATTACACATGTCACATCATGGGTTATCATAGAAATAGGATGCCACTGTTTGTTATGGGAACAGACATGACGACCAAAGAGTAACTTGTGAAAATATGCTTCTGTTTTCATGCTATGATAATGCATAGCTCCGCTCTATCATACACCATAAATTTCCTCCTTATTTAGCTATAAGGTGTAAGGATATACTAATTATAATTAAGAATCTCTCTGGCATGTAGAAATTATCTTTGACTTAATATAGTATAAACTGCATGGGTATACATTCAGCCCACTTAATGGCTACAAAAAGAACTGATTAGATCTGCTATATGGTGTCAAATGTAATAATAATCTAATATATTAAGGACAGTGGCACAGGTCCACATAAATCAACGTAAGTCTATTGATTAGAAGGAGGTACACCAATTTACACCAGTCCACAATGTCTCCCCTAATGTAACTTGATGTGACCTAACTATAACAGCACAGCTGAACCTGGGGGAAAGGTTTTTACAGCTGACTTTTCCAAAGAATCTTAATGTAACCTCTGTTAGGAACAAATCCAGCCCTTCACTGCCAAGCAAATCCCATTTCAATAAAACCAGTGTTTCAATGGGACAGACCTATGATGAGAATGAAGCTTCTTCAAAGGCCACTGTTGCAGTTCGTAAAATAAGGAAGATCAAAATTTCTCTTTGTACATGCCAGGGTGGTAGGAAAGGACCTGGAGTAAACTCTTGGACCCAGCACCCAGAGAAAGACCCACCATCCTAGAAGTGTAGCAGCAGCAAAATTGTAAGTGTAGATGGGACTGAAGGGAAGGAGCAGGAGAGATGGCATGAACACGGCCTGGTGGTGTTGCCCTTGGGTCCAAATAACCCCTAACAATAGGAAATGGTGAATCTTGCACATGCCCCTAACCACTCTGCTCTGTCTACCCACTTGCCCCCAGCACTCCAACACAGTCTGTAATGATAATGCAGAAGTGGCGATGCTTTATGAGAAGTCAGGCTTGAAAAACAGAGGCCAGGCGTTGAGGAACAGACCTTGGATGTGATACCTGGTTTCACTTTTGAAAACTAGGAAGCAATCCAAATGTATTGCAACAGATGGAAGTAGAGCACAAAGAGTACACAGTTTGAGGGCTAGCTGCCGGAACGGTGACTCATCATGTTTGTCACTGCAAGAAACAGTAATATATTTTAATGAGATTCAGTATTTGCAAATAGGTGAGGTACCCACCAAGGCAGTTTACATGCAATAGCATAGGCTTTTGCTAAAAATTGATCCCTCCTTATGATATCGTGGGCTCACTATAACAGTTGTGGCTCCACTTCCGTCATAGCTTTGACAAATGCTAGGACTTTCACAGTTCAAAATATCACTTTGACTTTCGGCAGCATTTTTACATTTTTGAAGGAAGCAACATGTAGGTTGATGAGTGGATGGATTAGATAGGAAAAAGCTGAATACAGTCCTCTGAACACTGAGAGTTACCGGAAGGGAGAGCTGCAAGATAGAGACAACTATGTAATACTGCCTAGTATGACCTGCCTTTTATTAAACTGAATTTGTTTGCTCATGCTAATAAAAGGAAGGTTGCATTTTAACGACCTCTTTTATAAAAGATATCCAAGAGCTTTACAAACAGAGAGATGACCTCAATAGGCCCAAGAGGCTGTGACTTAGAATATGGGGGGAACTGCGGCAGGAATGTTGCAAGTTGTCCAAAGTTTTTCCTTTCACTGACACACAATAATATCTAGTGTTAAGGACTTCTCATGCCCACTGCCCTGGCTCTATCTACATAAAAATAATTAAACACAGTACCACATATAAAACAAAATAAAACAGGAAACACTCTGGTGCAGGGGAGACGGTTTCCTTAATATGTATCATTTATATCTATGCGCAGGACCTGTGTATTCAGATATTCGTGCTATCCATGATACACTGTTGAATACTGTTTTCTGCCTGTCTCTTTCTACACTTTTATGTCCGTGGAAATATTTTGCCAGTAAAATGTAAAGACAGTAATAAATGTTATTGAGAAAAATGTTTTTTTCTAGAGAAGATGGTTTCCTTTCAGAAATACTAACAAACCTCTATTGAATTCTTACCCAGGATCTCATCTCATTGCTTTTTACTAGGCATTTGTCTAGGTCCCCACACACTGAAATAAGACTGCATAGTGCTGTTTAGTGTATTTGCATTAAGCCTGTGCCGTGTATGATATGTATTCCTAAAACAGTAGCCCCTAATTTTGCAAACTGTGAAAACAAAGTGCAACGTATTAGGTCACTTCTCATTAGGAAATTCAGTGTTTCCAAATATTTATGGCATATTTAATTTACCAAATGCACACAGATTTATTATGTAAGATGTATCCCTGCTACCAATGCATAATCGTGCTGTGTAAAGGTTCTAGGGGAAGCTAAGTATTTCAGGAATCCTAAACATTCAGTGTAAAGATAGGGTAAAAGAGCATTTCTAATACCAGAGGAAGTGTGAGGTGACCTGTGCATTTCTAGTAAAAGAAAAAATATGTTTATACTGAACACAAGTCACACAGGTCCTTAAGAGCACAGCTTTCCTTAAAGCAGTCTGGAGAGCTAGGTAATGTTTTAAGTTCACCAGATGTGGCAGGTTTTTACTAAATCTTGCATTGTACTGTGAGAAGACCTTGCTTGTGTTAACTTGTTGTGTTTGAAAGCAAATTTGCAAGCGAGTGAAACTTGAATCTCTCTCTGCCAATAATTCCTCATCACATTCAAGAAAAAGCCACCACTTTCTTATGTCCCCACCCCTTGAATGTGAAATTGCACTAAATCAGTCAATAGCACCATTTAGCGTGTAAAACAGAAGACTTCAAAGCCTTTTTCTCCACCTATGAAATTCCAGACTCTGCTTCTAAATTCAGTGAAATCTCATATCCCTGTCTACGCACAATTCAGGGTGCCTTGGAGATGCATATTAAAGGGATGCTGTCAGCTTCCATTTATTTAAAATTTGGACTGATTAAAAAAACATTTGGGTAATGGGCCTTCTCTATGTGAGCTAGCTGAGCATCCTGTCTAAATTCTGATTCTTTTAAAATTCCTTTTTGGTATTTAGTAGAAGAGATTTTTTGCTCCTCTGCTATTGTTTTCTTTTGGTTGGGTTTGAGACCATCACCAGCAACTGCACTCAAACCTGAAGCTGTTCACACCTGACATAGGCTGAAAAGGGGTGTTGAATCAGTGAAGAAATGCCCCTGAATTCATTTCTGGGACTGTCTACACAGGGATATGAATAATATGAATTACCTAAAGGCATAAATTGAGCTATGTAAATTAAAGTGCCTTTTACACTGGCGTGGACATGCTTATTCAGAAGCCAAAGGACTTAGCTCACTGCAGCTTAGTGATTTTATTTTACAGCATGAGCATGGCTTTGTCTTTATTTCTCTGAATATCCCTGTGGAGAAATTCCCATAGAAGCATCATTGAAAGTATGTCTGTACACATGTGCAGGGTACCCAGACTCTTTACTGTACCTTTAAACAGACTGAAAAATACTCAGTAGAAAAATATCCCGCCTACCACACACACAGGCTTCATTTTCTTGTTGAAACAGTAAAAGCCAAAAATTTGAGGGGAGGAAATTTTTTAATTATCCTCCCCTCTTGACCGCCAAACAGTAGAATTTTTTGGCTGCCCTTAAAAAAAAAGAGAGACAGAAGTTTGATCAACAGAGGGGGCATCTACACGAGATGCTAACTGCGCAGTAGCCTAATAGAGTAGTGTGTCACAGCAAAAACCGTGTTAAGCTACTGTGCAAAACAAGCCATGTGCTGACACTACTGCAGAGTAGCGCCAGTTCTTGTGCATTGATTTAGTGCTTGGCTATACAAGTACTAAACATAATGTGCAGTAACTACAGTGCATTAATGAACGTGTATACACACCCGGAAGTACATAGGATCCCTCATCTTGCTTTCATTGTAATACTTTTACTGCTACTTTTGAGAGTAGGCGTGGATTTTTTTAGATAGGAATATGACTTTAAAGTTGATTGCATTCCTTTAGGACTAGGCCTGATGTGGTCTACATCCACTAACGGACTCTATCAGAGCTCATCAACTTTAATCAAATTCTTCTGTAACATTTGCATCTTAGTTCTCCATTCCAGTCCTGACTTGACTGGGCAAATTCTAATAATGATCTATAGACATTCACTGAAATGCCAAATTATCACTCAATTCAAACAAAAACATAATGCAGTTGTGTTGACTTCAGATTTATCTGAACAGGTTATCATCCAGCCTGATTTTGGAGAATGGCTCTTTCATGGGGATAAAATGTGCTTCTATACATAGAACCAGAACAAGGTATATGAATGCCTCAAGTACAGAGGCCTTTGAGAAATGTTGATGTATTTCCTTTCTTTTCTCTAACAAGAAATGATTGTGAGCCATATTTTTTCACCCTTGTATTGTGTGTTTAATCAGATCAATAAGTAAAGGTCTCAATAACGCGTGAAGTGACTACAGACCTAATATGCTTCAAATTTCCGAGAGATGCTACCAGTAACGTAATTATACACCCACACATATATATCTAAACATACACACATACACACAAACACTTCACTGAGTAAATGCTGGAATTTCTGTCTCAGCACTCCCTAAACTCAGTATAAGAGCAGTACTGTATTTACTCATTTAGAAGATGAGGTTCCCCCCCACCAGTTAACATGGGGGGGAAAGCCCGTCACCTTACAATTGAGCATGTGGCAGTGTGGGGGGGAGATGGTAGCAGCTGCTGTGGTTCTCGTCCCCACATGGAGCTGGAGACGCCACCTACCCCCTTTCACTGCCTCTGCATACCCTGCCACTCTTCATACATTTCATAGACATTAGGGCTGGAAGGGACCTTGCGAGACCATCGGGTCCACCCCCTGCCCAAGGGGCAGAAAGTCAGCTGGGGTCACATCACCGTAGCAAAATAAGCATCCAAGCATTTCTTAAACGTATCCAAAGTAGGTGCTTGCACCACTTCTAGGGGGAGTCTATTCCAGACCCTGGAGACTTGAATGCTAAAGAAGTTTTTCCTTATGTCCAGTCTAAAACGGTCTTCCAGCAGTTTGTGACTGTTAGACACTGTCTTCCCTGGGGTGCCCTGGTGAACAGATGTTCTCCCAGTTCTGGATGCACACCCCTTATATACTTACAGGCTGCCACAAAATCCCCCCTGAATCCCCCCCAGCAACCCCCATTCTCCCCCATCCCCACATCACGTCTCCCTCTCTCTCTCCCTCTGCCTCACTCGTACTTACCTTTGCTCCATGCCAGCAGGCTCCATCCCTGCTGCAGGAGCAAGGCTCCAGCCCGCCCCGTAGGAGTGAGGTAGAGCTGGCACTGCTGTTCCAGCCCAGTCCTGTAGCAGCCATGTGTGGAGAGGGGAGGAGGGGGGAACAGGGGAAGGGGGAATTGAGGCAACCTGCAGCTGCAGGGGTGGGGGCAGTCACAATGTGGGGTAAGTGGGCATGAGGACAGGCAGCAGAGGGCAAGCTGCCACCTCTCACTGCCTGTCCCACTGCTTCCACACTGCCTGCCCCATTGCTGCTCCCACCTACTCTACCACATCCCCCCTATTGCCACTGTCTGTCCCCTGCCCCATTACCGACTCCCTCATCACCTCTCCCACCACCACCTGCAGTAGTGCGGGGGTGGGGGGCAGGGTGCAAATTTAAGATAATCCTCCAATAATACTATTGTACACGGAAAATTATAATACATTTAGAAATTTTCTGTGTGTAGAGTCTAATTATTGGAGGGTCATCTTACATTAGGGTCATCTTGTATTTGAGTAAATACAGTAAATAGATTCTCTAGGAGGAGCCAATTCTCAGGTAAATCTAAATTTGACCTCAGATTTGGATACATTGATTTTTTCCGTAGTCAGAGCTGGCATTAGGGAAAATGATGCCCTGGATGAACTTGTGTTTTGGCACCCCTTCCCTGTGCCCTCCTCCCTTTCCCCCCACCCCTGCCAAAAACCAGGAGCGCTGCTGCAAGCAGAGGCAAGCAGGGGCACAGGCTGCAGTCCAGTGGACCAACACGGTGCACCAGACAGGCAGGCACCACCGCTGCTGCCTGCATTGTCTGGCCTGACTTCTCCTGAGCACTGGCTGGAGGCAGAGGATGGACTGGGCTGGGCACTGTTCCTCCTCCCTGGGGTGGGGATCAGCCAGGATGGGGCAGGGAGGGGAAGAGTACTGCTGTGAGTGCAAGCTGCTCACACAACATCCCCTGATCACAGCACCCTGTGCAGTCGTCCGCATCGCCCGCTCCTAAGGCTGGTTTTATCCATAGTTCACAATGTACTTGCATAGCCCTGTTCCAGACTTTACTGGAGGACATGGAAAAGAACTGCCCTTGGTCTCAGTGGGCTCGGCGTCAGGGCTGGTAAAAACGGAATGCATGTTGCATGAAAGGTACGTACACGGGTATCACACCACCACATGTGGTTGGGTGGGACCACAAATTCATGCAGTTCAGCTTCACTGAAATGCAGAACTCTGTTCTTCAACTGAAAAGAGTAAGTCTGATGTATGGTCTTTGAAAAATATTTACTGAAATAGGATGCCTCAATACAGGTCTTAGGCTTGTTCATAAACACACAAAATACATTTTAAAATCCAAATTCCTGTACCCATGTCACATCCAGTATTATTAAGTCAGCATATGAGTATATGTGTGTATGAGTACACTGTTTACTAGGGCTGTCAATACAAACAAGGATCCTTACATTTTACCCACTCCACTGCACTGTATGTTCTCCTTGAACTTTGTCCAAACAGGCAGGTCCCTGAAAACCATAAATGAAAGTTTCAAAATTATTACTATTGAGGAGCATGGCTCTCTCTATATTTTAAATTATGAAAGTGAATTTCAGTGACAATAAAAGATGCTGGATTTACAGTGCTGGGGAAAGTACAAACTTCACATGCTGGATTTTTAATGGAAGCTGTAACACAAGATACAACAAAATATTCAGTTTCCAAAACTCAGCAGACCAAGTAATCCAGAGTCTAAAAGTCCAAAAATCTTATTTCTTGATGAAAACAAGCTGTCTAGTGATTCACTTTGTTGTCATTCTATAAAATGTTGCCATTAGTACAGTCATAATCTGTGTGGAGATAGTCACTCAAACTGAATTATGAGTCATGTCTGCTGAGAAAGGCAAGTATAGTGCGTGTGTTTGTATATGTACAGAAGGGCCATGTATAGAGATACTTAGGAACACAGACTCTTTTTTCTTGAACAATATTAAATCAGAAGGATTTATAGACATGTTGGTCTAGGCACAGATAATTTAACTGTCTGTCCACCCAGTCAAATTTTATAACAAGCCATAAATTACTTTCTGGAACTGGTCTTTAATATGTTATTGCAGTTCATTTTGGGTCTTTAGTAGATTAACTCAGTGTTGCCAACACCATGATTATTTTTAAAGAAACTAAGTTATGCACCCAAGGGATTCTAGCATTTATAATAATCAGGATTTTATTAGACTGCATAAACTCAAGACGTATGAACTACAGGACTAAACAAGAGACGGAGAGTCAGAATTCCTGGTTTTTCCTTCTGGCTCTGCTACTGACTTGCTGGAACAAGGCACTGCATTTCTCTAAGCTTTTGTTTCCCCATTTTTTAAATGGGGAAGTATAAAGTCATAAGTAAATGTTAGTGGAAGATGACAGTTCCATTTTGGGAAGTGTGTGTCTTGCCACGGGTCTGAGCTGTAAAAGGCTCAAGCAATCATCCCTGCTCTGTCTGACTCAGAACAGTTTCTCATCCCAGCTCGATGCATAGCCTTGAGTCTTGCACATCCCTGGTGACTCCTTGCCATTGGGCTACTTGCTGGTCTGGCTCTGTTATCAAAACTTATACATGTCCATGTCATGTTTCATTTTGATGAAAACTTCCAGCCTGCTGTAATTCTGACCCTTGACCAATTCATATTTTGAAAGTTGTTAGAAACTCACAAATAAAGCTCCAACAGGCTTTGGGTATCTTTCTAACCAGACTGGGACAGACTCTCAGCTTCTTTTAATAGCAGCTGACAATCTGGGCCAACATTTTTTATCCTGGCAGGGAACTAATGACACATCTGCACTACTGTGTTTACATGTAGATGCCATGACTTTGTTGACAACAATTAATTACCAGCCAGGTTCAAATGGCTAGGTTGTTCCAATGCTGATCTTAAGCGGCATCAGTGATCCCCAAGAGTGAATATGAAAGCCATGCATGATCCAGGCCTGTTGATGGATGACAGATTCTAAATCCTTTCCCTCCTCTTCCCGTGGTAGGACAAATGAATCAAGAGGAGCCATATACTGTCCCAAACAAACACCGTGTTCCTTTCTCCCTGCCAAGAGAATGCCGAGAACTCAGCCTGCTGGGATGTAAGGACCCATCAACTCAACTGGGAACCAACAACGCTACAGCAGCTGCAAATTGATTAACTCCCTTCCTCCTGGATGTCAAGTGGCTGTTGAGATAAAACAAACACATCACCCCATAACCCAGAGATAGAGATCCACCGGCTGTGCGTTCTGTACCATACCCACTCCCTGTCCAATAGCAACACTGAAGTGAAGTGCAGCTTAGTTATCTAAGTAATAATGTCCTAATGAAATCTGATCATTGCACAATTGTAACAATGGAGATCTGATCTGAAGATAATGTGTGGGTGACTAAAGTACCTAACAACCATTGTAGCGAACTCATACAGGCTGTGATTCAGCAGACACATGTCTAGTTCATATACCCAAATTGACCTCTAGGTCTTAGGTCTTTGCAGAATTGCAGTTCTTGTTAAAAATCAGCCTGTTCATTATTTACCTGTTTAGTGTGGAGGCTATTCTGAAGTTTCAAATTATTTTGCTTTTCTACAGTATAAGCATACTTGCAAATGTGTGGTATGGAATGCAACCCAATTTATTTCTGTTTTTATATGAAAGGGGGTTTATATATATCTTTCAGGTCTTTTCTTTAAAAAGAAAAGAAAGGAAAAACTTGACAAACAATAAAGATAGCTAGTGAAATCCAATTTTACATTTTAGTTCAAAGCATTTCATTTCATAAGCTCCTGAAGCTTTTTGTATTGATCCCAGTTACGCTCAGCTATCTGCCACTTTTCACTAGCCTTTTCTGAATTGCTTATAGTATCATATCTGCCGCTGGGGAGAATGCAAGAACTGACAAATGGAAATAACCGAAGCATTTGAAAAACACATGCTTTTGTATATTGCATATTTGTATATTGGTCCCCTTTTTCAAAGAGATCCAAATAAAAGCATAGATAGTTACGTAAGTTTTGTGTATATAGACAGCTCACATACATTTAATATATGCAGAGGAAAGAACTTATGTAAAAATAAATATACTTGTAAACTTTGATTTTATTTTGTGTACTAATACTGATATATATTCTCTTGTAAACTAAATGATTTAGGCAAATGAACATGGAGATAGGTCTCAAGCCAAAAGCAGAATTCAAGCTGAATACAAGTGGGATCATTCTAGGCGCTTCTTAAGTGTCTCTCTCCTGTTATCTGCCAGGATACCGAGAAAAACACATTTATTCTTTATATAATTTTTTACTATGGTCACAAGAGCTACTGAAGGACCATACCAAATTGTTCTGACTTTCCAACAAATCAGAATAAAATGGTTTCTGAACTAAATGCCAATCCATTGAATTGGAATTATATATTAAAGCTACAACTGGTCCACTTGGCAGAGATTCAAAACTCTCTAAAGTAGCCCGCAGAAGCCAGATTTAACATCTATTTTCAGATGTAAAGGACATGGTGATTTCAGCTCTTTCTTTCGATTTATTCCCATGTGTCACAGGTTCACCAAAGGAAAGCTAGTCAGGAGGACCTCCAGCCTATGGGTGTACTCCAGTCACATTGCATACAGAAAAAAAATCAGCTCTGTACAAAATAGTACAGCCCCAAAGCAAGCCAAGCCTAGAACAATGCTGCCATCAATCTTGATAATCAGGGAAGGAGCTGAGCTGCAAAATGAGATCTGGATCTGGATCCAAATCCAGTACTTCTAATGGCAAGACAGGAAGTGGGGAATGGTAACCAACAGCATAAAAGTGCATCAAAGGACACCTTTTAGCAGATTTGTACCCCCATCCCTATGTTATCTGAGTTGCTCAGTGGAAACCACATCATTAGGAAGCATTATTGAACTACAGATATTTAGAATGGTTTCACTAGGACACCGTATGTATAGGGCCTGGTTTAAATCATGGGCCCAGCTTGAGGCAACTCCTTTAATCCTTGGAGTGGCCCCCATGCCCCGACCACTGCTGATTGCAAGAGGAGCCCTGCAGCCCCACTGCTTGCTGTTCAGTCTTGATGGTCAGCAGGTGAAAACCAGTTTTAAATATGCCAGTTTTTGCCTTCCACTACCTGCTACAGGCAGATAGGAGGCAAAAACCATGGCATCTTTAAAACTGCAGTTTTTACCTCCCAGGTATTAGGAAGGAGTGGTGAGTGGTGGGGCCACAAGCCCCTCCACCAGTCAGCGGTGAGGGGGTGTGCAGGGGGAAATCCAAGGTTAAAGGAGCTACCATGCTACGAGCCGAGCCAGTGATTTAAATCAGACCCTACTTATGCAGTGGTTTGGTAGTTAAACAGGAAAAAGCATTCAGATCAGGAAGATGAGAATCTGTCCAGCTATATATCGTGGCTAGAAAACATGTAAAAGCGACAAAACATTGGTAGGGACCTACCGAAAATACGATTTCAGGGATTTTGGAGAAAACGTGAAATACAGCATTGCCTGCAATAGTAGGCAATGTCTGAGAAATACACAACCCCTCCCCCAAACTTACTGAGAATAAAATGCTGGCTCCCCCGAGGGAGCCACTAGTCCTCACGGCCCTGCGGCCTGGCTGTGCAGCCTGCTGGAGGAGGGAAAGCAGGGGGGCTGCTGGCATACATAGGAGTCCCAAATGGCTGCTGCCCCTGCCTCTTGCTGCTGATTGGCTGAGTGGGCTGCCAGTCTTGCAGCCCTGCTTCTCTCCACCAATTGGCAGTAAGGGGCAGGGACCATATGATGGACAGCCCTTCCAGCCAGTCAGCACCATGGGGTGGGGCCTTTGGGGCCCCTTGGCCAATCAGAGATGTGTGTGTGTGTGTGTGTGTGTGTGTGTGGGGAGAGGGGCAAACATAATAAAAATGGCCACTGGCCCTGCCATATGCCTGCAAAATCAGCTGGCTGCCTCCTTGCGTGGGGTAGACCCCTTACCCATAGGGAAGAGTTAATTCTGAGTCTTGGGGGGAAAAATGCTGTGATGCAGTGGAATAGCAGAAACGGGCACTACCGTTGACTTCTGTGTCCATGCCACAATGGAGGATTGGACACCTGCCATGGCAGGGGGTCGGACTAGATGATCTGCTCAGGTCCCTTCCGACCCTAGAAACTATGAAACTATGAAACTTACTTCTCATTAGGAAGCTCTCATGTCTCCGGTCTGTTAATACAAAGAAACACCAGGACACTGAACCAATTCAGTCCTGGTGGAACACCCCTGATAGCAATACAATTATCCCCGGAATTAAAGTGTCCATATTAGGTGTATGCCTGCTGTCAAGTATTTATATATCTGACTGTCATAGCCCTGGTCATTTGAGTCCATCTGACATGAGGATTGCTAAGAATAATATTGAAATGCTTAAAGCACTAGGAGAAATGCAGCCAATCTTGCAAGCCTTCTTTGTTTAAGATGTACTAGGGATATGATCCAGAAAAGAAGATTAGAATGTAGAATTTCTTGGTGTCGAAATTAAATTTCCTATTAGCTGTTAACCGGGCTTCTCAAAGAACCCCCCCCTTTTTACAGATACAAAGAATTAAAAAACAAATTGGAAAAAAAAACCCAACCCAAACCCCTGTTAGACTATTTTGCTTGCCACTGACTGTTACATTACACACACGCTCCCAGACAGGTTATACAGCTTCCGTGGTTCCTGTCTTTACACATTGTTTCTGCCTGTAGTGTTTTGCTTTGAAGCTGATGTTTGTCCACTTTTCAAATGTGGTAACGTTGCCTTCTTTTATGATCGCTCATAGCTGAGTCATATGTTATATCACCATGAATAGAACCTTCAGCAAATGGCTTAATTACAACAAAATAAAGGTGTTTTCTATCATTTCTATCTCAGATAAACCATTTCAACCAAAGAATGGGATGTTGAGAACTGATGAGACACAAGTGATGCGCAAAAGAGCACGTGTCATATTTCAGAAAGGAACGGAATCCATTTGTTGTCCCAAATTAGGCACTGTCTGTACACTTCTTGTACGACTTAGGGAAAAATGATGCTGAAATTATTCAAAGTGCTTCACAGACATGCCTATCAATTCCAGCAAGTACAAGATTCAAACAAAAAGAAATGTAGGTACATAGACCGCTTTAAAACATCAGAGTGTCATAACTTTAGGCCTGACTGTTCCACACAATCCAACCTTGTTGATTATGTTACAGTGCAGCTGATTATTCATAAGCTGTACTGAAGCTACAAATTATTTACTGATTTTTCTCAAATGTTATCAAGTTCTAAAGAATAATTACTGGTGTAATAGTTAGCTAAGTTGTTATGAGAATTGTAAGCCCCTTTGGTTAATGCATGGCATATGTCTGAGGCATTCAGCTAATTCACATATCTGTCTGCACTATTAATAGAGAAGGTTACATGCCAATTATCCAGGGTTCAATCAGCCTGTTAGGATACAATAGCTGCAGTGTTCACACACTTGATGTGCCACATTCCTCACAGACATTATAAGCAGCTGGTCCAGATAAGACCACTGGGGTTTTAATATTAGAAATCACTCCTTCATTCAACCTAGATTGTGATTTTTATTGTTACATTAACTGAACTCCCTTTGTTACCTAAAATCTCTCTCATTTTTTTGGATTCAGAAATATTGGAGTCAACTGAGATTTCTCTTTGTTTAGGGGGAAAACAGACCACTGGCTTAAGCAACCAAGTAGACACAATGAGTTCTGAACTTCCAAATATTTCCCCCAGAGGGAAACTAAATGATGTTAACGATGCACCAGTTTAGTAATTTGTGTTATCACCGTCAACCTACAAACTGGAAGAAATAATGTTTCCAAGTGGTTTTGCTCTGTGCTAGTCCTCAGTTCTATACAGTTGTTTCTCCTGCTTTATAGAGGTAGACAATGAAAATGTATGCTACCCCAAGAGCTATTTAGTTTTGTTTTTCTGCTTTAGTTTTGGGGGTACAGGCTTGGAAAAAAAGAAAAGTGTTCCCCATTCTCTGAATTTGGTTAAACACAGAAAGAGACTGAAAACAACCAATTTAAAGGGTTGTGCTAGTGAAGCCACTGTGGGCTCGTTGGGGATTTCACCACATGAAAACCAGACATTCATCTGTTCCCATGGAGATATTCCTTCTACTAGTCAATCAGTGAGCTGTTCAGGTCAAACAATAGGCAGTGGTTCCTTTTCTTATCTTACAAATCGATCCCCCCCCCTTTATTTTTATATTCTCGGTAACATTTAAACACCCTCAAAACAAGCAATTATGTCTTGTGATTATAGAAAAGAGTATTTTTTAGATTCCTTAAACTAACAGGAAAAAAAAAAACATTCGGAAGTTTAAAAAACATATATATAAAGAAATAATGTAGGCTTTCCTGAAACTTTAGGCCCCAAAGCAGGCCCCAGCTCAATTTTCGTAATTATGGGTAGTGCTATCCTCTGATCCAAGTGAGTAATCCTGTACAGGATTGGGACTTAATTTGCCTCTAAATCATCTCATAAAAAGTGATTAAATGCAATCCCGGTTAAATTAGGAATGTAACATTTTAATTCCCCAAATAGTTGTTCCAGATAAAGAATTCTTTTGAGAAAAGGAGCTGTGAATACTGAAGAAGCGATTAGTCTTCATCAGCCAAAGGAAACACCTGTACTCTCTATAATGAGTTGTGGTAACAAAGAGGATTCTACATTGTCGGCGGCAGGTATTTTTGATAGTCTTGTGGCTAGAAGACCTTGAGTCAGGAAATCTGGGTCCTGTTTGTGGTGCTGCTAGACCTCCCACGGGAATTTGGAAAATTTAGAGGAAAATTTGCAATAGAGTACTATTCTCCCATCTTCTATGTGTGCATATTTATGTACATATGTATATACAGGTGCCTATGGGTGCAAATCTGTGTGCATCTACTGAAAAAACTGTTACAGCTGCCCTTGCTCCAGCATTAGAATTTTCTCCCTTAAAACGCTTTTGTATTACAGGGCTCTGCAAACACACTACACTTACACAGACAGAAGCATTGCTTTTTTTTTTTCTTAATATATGCACAGGTACTGGCATGTGAAAAGTGCACACAATTTTGCGTGTGTATAGATGGAAACTAAGCGCTGGAGCCATGCTCCTTAATTGAGCCCTTAGCCTCAGTTTCTCCATCTCTAGTATGGCAATTCTTAAACATTGAATGTGCATTTTGCATGGGAGGAGCACCCAGATAAAATATGCAAAGCTAATACATTTTTCTCTTTCAAATTCCTCCTTTAGTTTCACCTCTGATGCAATGCCTGCAGCGGAGACCCAACTGGTTTGGGAGATGCGTGTTTGTTGCGCTGTCTGTAATCCCGTCATTGCTACCCCGTGTTCTTTACAGTTGTCCTAAACTGTGCTCTACTTTTTCACACTTGCATCACGAGCCCTTTTTGGTAGTAACCTACAACAATAAATGACCGCAAAGGGATGGCTTGTCCATCACTTAGTAATTTTGGTGAAAATGCACAGGATTTTACTGGACCCTGTATTAATACTAATTTAATGAGAAACTTCCAAAGGAAGACATTTTAAAACATATTTTATCCTCTGAGACACATGCTTAAAAAAACATTCATTTTCACAGCAATTCAATAATGTAAAAAAAAAAAAAAAGGCGAAGGGTGAATATTTTTATAAAAATGAAACATCAGACAGAACTTGAAGGGACAACTTGTACTGAGCTCACCGAGTAAGAATGGAACAGGAAACTGCCAATAATACCTGTAGTTTGGATCCTATGGTTAAGTAACTGCTCTCCTTTTTAACAAAGTCATGCAAGAACAACTAAACGGCAAAGCTAAGCAAAGCAGTAAAGTCAACAAAGTTAAACTCTCTTGGCTTTAAACAAGACTGGCCAGTTATACCGCTTCTTACCAAATTGCATTTACATCTCTACATGGAGAGATTTCATTTCTCTAAACTGTTGGGCTGGAACAAAGAAATTTGATCCCTGAACGTATTTTGGAAGTAGCCCAGCAAAATCACCTTTGGGGGAAACAGAAATTATGAAAGTCGAATAAGACGGTTAATAAACAAGCTAACTACAATTTCACACTACAACTGTAACTCATTTAGCAAGAGCACCCTACTTATTCCTGTCTGCCATTTCTCACCTATTGAAAGAATACAGTTGCAAATGACTTCTCCTTTGAAACGCACAATACTTCTGAAAAGGGGCTGATGGCTCAGCACCTGTTCTTAAGACTCTTTTATCTCTTGAATAAGAACTGATTGAATTAACCATTTTAAAAGAACCTTGTCTGCCATTTTAAAAAAGGGCTTTATGTTTTAACTACTGTTAAAATGTTTACATGTTTAATGTTAACCCATTAAAGAAATCTGTCATGACACTCCCTGCAATTTTTCATTCTTTCTGTCTGGATGGGAGTGAGAGTCTTACAGAACAAAAATATGCTTCTCTGCGAAATGCTGAGATTTCTGAGTAGCATCCCACAGCAGCTTATTAAAACTGATCACTTCATACTGAGTAATTCCCATCATCTATTCTGTCCTGCTATAATACTCAAAATGCCACCTTAGGAGTGTGGTATACAGATTCTGCATTTGTGCTTAGATCCCTTTAGAGCTGTAAAGGAAGAATCAGATAACTTTAAAAATAGGATGTTTGACCATGTGTGCACATGGTAGCACACAGCACATTGTAGAAGGATATTATATGATAAAATCCCGTGTTAAATAATATTGTCAAAGCATGGAAAAGATATTCATGGTTTCTCCTTTGATGCTTTGATGGGGTTTTCCATATATCTTTATAGGCAGCAGAAGTTGTTTAACTGTGTACAGCAAGGCAGAAGGATCTGGCAATCAGGAAAAGGAAGTTCAAAGTCAGTTTAAAAGCAAGCCAGAAACTGAAACAGTCTGTGATATTTTTAGAAAAGT
The DNA here is from genome assembly GCF_052110815.1 of Crocodylus siamensis. Classification (NCBI taxonomy): domain Eukaryota; kingdom Metazoa; phylum Chordata; order Crocodylia; family Crocodylidae; genus Crocodylus; species Crocodylus siamensis. Next base: position 62,541,862 of record NC_143404.1, read on the forward strand.
GGAGAAAGGGAAAACCCAGAAAGTCATAAGCAAATCATTACCTGGAAGAAGAAATGCTATCAAAATGATAGCAGAACTTTAAAGGTTGTGGGTCTGCCTAAGAAAAAGACAAGGGAAGTTGATGGATGACTTACTTGGTTCTAAAAGCGAAATATATATTTGCAGCTGGAACCTCTACATTTTCAATGCTTGGCAAAGGTGAGCTAGAGCAAAAACAAATCGGTACCAAACAGAATAGCAACAGGGACTAGGAAGCTTTATAAGAATATGATGGCTTCTTGGAAGTACATTGGAATAATAGTGATTTCAATAGGGCCAGGAACTCTGTTCAAGTCTGTAGGTACTGAATAATTACTGCTTCTTCCACAGGAAGCATTTCTGAAATGACTGGGCTGAACTGGCAGGAATTTTAACATTCAAAATGAAAAGTGGCATTCACGGCAGGAAACAGGCAACGACAGCAGAGGGAGCAGGACTAGTTGTGGCCATTGGTAATGCCTTCACTGTGCATTATGAAGGGTATGCATTGATTTACAGGAAACAAAGGTTCAAGGCTTGTCTCCAGCTATCCTGTCCTTGAGACATTCCTTTGAACTGCTTGGAACAACTATTAAACAGATATTAAAATACTGTTTGGTCAGTTTGGCTGCAAATATTAGGCATAGGTTTTTAAAAATTTCCTTTGAGTTACATCACAAGTGATCAAAGAAGAACACTTGAAAAACAAAGTTGAAAACCAAGTAAGTGCCCACATGCTAGGAAAGGACATCAGGGTGAAAAATCTGATGATTTCACAGACAAGAAAGCTGTGGTAGTACTATCTAGGAGCCCCAGTTAAATACACGAGGAGCCCCTGCCGCAAACACCTTACAGTCTTTGTTATTAGCAGAATGCTATTTTTTTCTGGGAAATATGTAATTAGGGAAGCAGTGTATGTTTTACAAGTACGTATTCGTTAATTTGGGATGCACAGGATTTTGAGACATCCAGCAAGCTCGACTTGCACAATCCAAAGCTGATCAACATAAAATAAGTAAACTCTCTTGGACATGCGGTCCCGTGTTTTATAGTTGACACATGCAATATTCATGCCCTCATGTATTATATTTGTGCCTTCCTTGACTATGGAAATTATTTTGGCAAGAGTGTTGAATGTACAGCCATAGTGAAGAAATATGTATATAATGTGATGCCAATTATAAGCAAAATATGAGCAGCCAGGAATGTTTTCTTTTTAGGACAAAGTTTATGTACATAAAATGCTAGAGAACTGTAACTGCCTTTCACATATTTAATTCAGTACAACCAGGCCCTGGAGCAACCAATATGCACCAAATCTCACCTCAATATCAGGAAGCAGAGTTGTCTAGCAGGAGGTTAAAAGAAGAAGAGAAAATAACTCCATTTCAAATCCATGCTTATTAGCTTTCTTCAATTTGAATTCTGAAAGAATCTGAAGCTTCAATACATCCTTAATCAGAATTTTGTGCCAGACCCATGGATACAAAAGCCCTTGTATTTTCAGGCCAAAATGTAATTGGTTCATTAAATAGTTACTTGACATACCCAATTATAAGACAAGTTATAGCTGGTTATAGTAAGGACACATTCACCCAAATGGAAAAGTTATAACGGAGAAGTAATCATAGAGATAGTCCAGTATTTCTTTAAACTTTGGGTAACAGCCTAAAGAAAATTAGGATATTAAATGGCAGCAAAAGAACAACACAAAAATCTCCTCATTTCCTTCAAGGGTTGTCTCCCTCAGGAAATGTGAGCAGTTTATAGCCAAGATGAATCCCTTTGTATCCTGCTATAATGTAACTCTGTTGTGACTAAAGCTACAAGAAAAAAAACAACACAAAACGAAATGCCTTAAGTTAAAATATGTACTGAATCCCATCATATGTACGGAAGTGACATTTATTTATAATATATTCTTTCACAGAGACTTTCTTGCTGGTAATTATGCTTTCCAGTTTTCATTAGGCATGCTAGTTACAGCTGGGAACTTTGATTCAAATTCCCTGATTTCTCCTATCTAATGCTTACCAAACCAAGAACAAATGATAGACTTGGGCTGACGCTCCTTAAACTGCTTTTCATTCCAGGACTTTTAAGTTTTGCTTTGCTGTTTTGTTATTTTCACAACTGAAACTCATTCAGTCGACACACAAATACCCAAGCACATGACTCAGCTCTCCAGCCTGTCAGCATAAATCAGGTGTAATTCCACTGAAGTCATTTCATTATAAAACTCAAGAACATGAGAGAGAGGAATCAGGCCTGAGTATGTAAGCTGGTAATACCCACCTTTTTTTCTGATTATATACCAGTGAGTCATTCTAGGTGAGTCCCATACTCCTTGGGTCATTCTCGATGGGTCCCATCCTTCATTCCTTTTACTAGGGCTCTCTGCTCTCAAATTGTGGGAGTGCTAATATGAGATCCTCAGCATCTGTTGAAGATGTACCTCTGAAGCACGGGTGTAGGTTGTAGCCATGTTGGTCTAAGGACATAGGCAGACAAGGTTCTTTGGGTGAATGTGATATCTTTTATTAAACCAGCTATGACTCATTACTATCATTGTTGGTCTAATAAAAGATATCACATTTACCCAAAGAACCTTGCCTGCCTATGTCCTTAGACCAGCACAGCTACAACCTACACCTGCCTGCCAAATGTTATTTGTACCCAAAAGCTTGCTAGGAAGAATTTTTCCAACTATTTGAGTTGGTCTAATAAAATATATCAAATTTAGCCAGAGATCCTTGTCTGCATTTGAATAATCATGTATCATGGATGCATACGTAAGTGGAACTATCATATATTAATAGGCCTGTTGAGTAAGGAGAATCTGTAAAGTCCAGGGACAAAGAACAAATCTGCCAAGTCTCTCTCACTCCCTCATTTTTTGGCTTCTTCTCTAGGTAGTTTTAAAAATAAACATTCTCCCTCACCGCTGTAAAGAAGAGTTTTACTATATTTCACTAGGGCATTTGGTATCTCCCTTATTCAGACTGTCACAGTTTGATGCCCTCAGGAAAAAAACAGGATCCAATTAAGGTGGGACATATCACTTGAACAGTACATTGAATTCTTGGGAGGAGAAGGGGAGAGGCGATCTGAGACTATCAAGTGGATTGAAAAACACTGAGACACTTTTTCTTAATATGAGAAGCCAATTCTGGCCTGTGGATAGAGGAGAAAGGAAGTTAGAATCAAAAACCGGAAAAGAAAAAAAAAATCAGCTAATGCAAGTTAGTATAAAATAGCAAAAGGCAAGTTAGTATAAAATAGAACGGTCTGAAAACATTTCTATTATTATTACTACATAAAACAGGGATATATTTTTGGCACAAGTTTTGTTAAAAATATTCCTGTTTTCTGATCAACTCTAGTTCAGGCCCAAATAAAAAGTGCCAGAAACAACCGTCAACAATACAGCTTGCCCCCCACAGTGTTACCCAATTATATTAAAAATTAAACTATGCAAGCTTTGCCTATGCCGCAGGACTCTGTCATACTAACTAACCATGCAAAGTTCTTTAAACACTGATTTGCTACAAACATTTTAAGATGTCCACGGACCTTAGTTCTTCTGAGAACAAGTCAACACCTTTGTGTGCTTGAAGGGTTTTATGAAAATGAGCCCCCTAAGGTATGGATTTAAATTGATATAGCAAGCATGGAACAAGAGGGTCCAAATAAGAACTATAATTACAGTTATACTAACATATTAGTATAACTTTTGGAACTTGCCTATTCAGACAAACCAAGTCAACATGTTTTCTGAGCACAAAACGTAGCAGTGCTATTGACCGCTGAGCAATCCGAACTGGGATTATCTTTTTTTTTTCTGGGTGTACAGTGCCTCACACAGTAGGACTTGATTCATGATTGCATCCTCCAGACATTACGTAATATAATAATAACTAGACATTAGTATTATTAATTAATGTAATTGTATTGGTAATAAACATAATCATTTCACACCAACTCCTACTGTTGCTACTACTCAGTTGGCACATTGCAGCTAGTCCTCCTACTAATCCCTGTGATTCCTTCAGCCTCTCATACAAGCTTTTATGCAGTGTGCATGTGAAATAAATACAAGTACAACAAGATGGATGAAATGAACAGTTCACAGTGGGCCAATTACAGTGGTCTCATTAAAATGTTTTAATTACACCTGCTGTAATTCTCCAGTGAAGATAAGGTCCTGAAAACTAATTTCCCAGAAACTACAGTGGAAACTAAATAAAAAGACAGTTAAATTAAATAAATAGGGGTCAGCCTGGGATCTCCATTTAAGCTAGGTAGATTTTTAAATTAGTAGTATTTGCAATGAAAAATGAGTCCAGATCCAATCAAAAGTAGGTGTGTGCATTGGTCCTGTTACATGTCCAAATTAAAGCTGGATTGAAACCAGCTATAGAGTTGTTACACATTTTCAAGCACTGACTCAAGCTGGTTGACTCTTTTTCTAGCTGGATAGTTATTTTTATCTTGTGATAATTACTTTGCACATATGGTTGGGTCTAAATGTATTGCATGATTAACCAGTTAGTCGTGTGATAATTACTTTGCACTTGTGGTCAGTCTTAATTGGCATGTGGTCAGTCTAAATTCATTGTGCAATTAACCGGTTAAGTGTGTAATATATGTAACGTGTAGCGGGGTCTACATGTGTGCGTGCACACAAATGGAAGGGGTTACAGGCCATGTTCAATAAATGCATGATAATTTTATAGGAAAGGCAAATGCTTCCCATACTTCTAGTGGGAAACATAGCAAAGGGTGCTCTGAAAGAGCACCTTGTTCTGAAGGGCCAGTTTCAGCTAAAACTCTATTCAAAACTCAAAACTATTTCTTCTTCGGCCAAAACTCACCAGACATCAGTAAGGATCCTCCCAAAGCAGAGTTAGAGTTAGGACCTTAAATCTTGTGCTTATGGGAGTTGATAGACCCAATGCAGTTACCATCTCTGTTTATAGAATATGAGGTATGGTATTGTGGTCTATAATAGGAGCCCAGCCTTCCCCACTCCTCACTGAGGAAAGGTTTTCAGTGCATAGGCCTACTTGGAGTTAGCATGCTGGAGTCCCTATCAAGGAATTTGTTGGCTATGCCTTCACCTAGTCCTCTACCATAGAGCCACAAAGGAGCTTAGATTGGCCTCTTGTGCGGTCTCTTTACCGTACAACGGAAAGTCAGCATGAAAATTAGAGGTAGTCATGCAATCTGGCTAAATTTATATCCGTCATGAACACTGTGCTGCTTCCTTGAAGGAACTGATCTCCAGTGGAAAGGTTGTTGTATTACATTCATCATTCTTTCTTCTAGCCTGTACAATGGCTAACACCTGTTCAATTAGCAGCTGATGGAAGACGTAATAGCTGTATAACTGAAAATGTTCAGCAGCTGTAAACATTGCTGTGAATCATACCTAAGTGACTGAAAAAGTAGAAAAAGCCTATTATACATCCTAGAAGTTAAGCTGCTCCACTCTGATGGCATTTCATTTTTAAGCAGTGGCAAGTCTAGTTTTGCTGAAGCAAAAGGTAATGAAGAATACTTTCCATGAGATCCAAGTAACTGCAGCACCTTGTTACTGCGGTTAAAGTTTTGAAGGTGATCTTTTGCGCTAGGGACAGAAATGACACATAAACTAGTATAAGTGATTAGAAACCAGTTCAAGTCTGTAACACAATAGAAGTTCAGTGCATATAAATCACTCTCAAAATGGTTGAAACCAGTTTAAGATAAACCTAACCAGTTTAAGGTAAACCTGGATGGATGTAGCATCAGACTTAATGGATTTAGGTTAAATCAGTTTATTGAACTTCTGTCCCAGATCCCCTCCAGATTCAAGTTTGGTCTAGTGCCCCCCCCCCGGCTTCTGTCCTGGACCACTGCAGGCATATGGCTGTATTTCCCGAATCAAACGTGAATGTCTGTTCACTTGCTTATCAGTTCAATCTACGCAGCTTATGCTAACCCTTGAAGATTGAATTGATTCAGCCTCGGGTTTTTTGACTATCTGTACTTAGCCTTGATAATGGTTACTGTTCTCTGGCTCCTGCCACAGCTTTGCTGAAGGTAGAGGTTGTTGGATGCTTGAAGTTACAGTAATAGAAAATTAGTTAGGGGGTAGAGGAAAAAGGAGAAACTTCTAGTACTAATAGCACATGGTACTAATTATGAAGGAGGTACAGTAACAGCCGTGAGCATCAAAATATTAAGAAAATACGATTATTTATTGGAGCTGCATTTTCTCTCCCCAATCTCTTTCCACCCAAGATTCTTTGGCTATTCAGTAAATGGTGTTCCAGAAGAGCAGGGAAGAGTGTTGTATAAAATTATATTATTTTATCTCCACCCCTTGTGGATGACAACGTCTCAGTAACACACGCATGCACACGCACGCGCGCGCACACACACACACACACACACAATTTAGAGTGCGCAGTGTTCTCTAATGAATAAACAGCCCTGGATGGGGGAATGCGTACGCTTCCATCTTATTCCTAGCTCTGCCACTGACTAGCTGGGTGGCCTTGAAAAACTCATCTCATCTCTCTGCCTCAGCTTCTCCAGCTGTAAAATGGGGATAGTAATACTAATTTCCTTTCCAAAGCACTTTTGACATACACTATTGAAAACTGCTTTATAAGAGCTAATTATTACTATAATATATCAAACCACAATAGACTGTAATGGCATGCTACATGAGTACAGACCACTTTAAAGTATCTTCTAATGAACTTGGAAATGACCACAGACCTTTATAATATTTAAAATCCTGAAATATATAATTACTGATATGACTTAGCAGGTAGGATTCAACTGTGAGTAGTTTTACCAGCAGAAATCCTATCAGCATTTTACAACTGACATGCCTCTGACAGAGTACATACACATTTAGCTGCCTCTGCCAGTGCTGCAAATTGTCCCAACAACAGGTTGTGTGTATAGTACTGCAGGCAGGCATAAAAAATACAACCGATACCCCTACCTGCCACACTACTTGATGGAAAAAAATTGCATTGCTGTGGAGTTGCAGACTTTAATTGTGAGAAACCATCACTCCTTTGCGGAAATTATATGAGTGAAATCCTCAGACCCCTTTGTTCCATCCCACAATCCATTTTTATTGTCCTATTTTTCCTTACTGCTGCCACCACACCATCAAAAACATAGATGCCATATTGATCAGGCAAACTGTCTTGTCCATGTTAAGCACAGAATAAGGCATTTATGGGTATCAGAATCACAGCAGTGGCATTATTAATGATGACAACAAGGGAGAGATTATAACAGTCACGACTACCTTCAGGGATTTGCTGTCCAGCAGTACAAGACAGAGCAGCTGGTTGGGACCAGTACTGCGAGACGAGATCACAACGGGATGACTAGTAGCGGTTCCAGAACTATCAGATACTGAGTGGAACTCACCCGAGCACTTCTGTGTACAGACCCCCGGGTGAGAGCTGTTGTGACAGTGAAGAAGCAGGGGCAATCACCAAGTGGAAGCTTGCAGCCCTAGGGTTACCATAATTCAAGTATCAAAAGAGAGGACACCTGTGAGGGGCAGGAGGGGGAGGGTGAAGGTTGGGGGTGGGCATATGCCTATGCCCTGCCTCTGCCCCTCACTCCTAAGACCCTGCCCCCCAGCCCTGCTGGTGCCCCTCACTCCTGCCCTGCAGCCCCCTGTCCCCCCAGCACTACCGGTGCCCCTCATTCTCAACCTGCAGCCCCCTGTCTCCCTGCCCTGCCAGTGCCCCTCACCCCTGAGACCCCTGCCCCCCACAGCCCAAGCAGCTCCTGTGTTGCACACATGCACACACACCCACCTAGCCGGGCCCCACGTAGGGAGCACGTGACCACCAACAGCCAATCACTTTGCCCACTGCTCCCAGCCCCAAGCAGCCAGCCTGGGAAAGCAGAGGAAAAGCAAAAACCCAGACCTTTGCTCTCATTTTAAAAACCCACCCAGACACATGGACAGGAGGCCAAAAAAGGGGACATGTCTGGGAAAACCTGGACATATGGAAACCCAATTGCCATTAGAGGACAATTGCTTTTGAGTTGGCAAATATGTCAGGGGGGTGGTTGTCATCCAGGTGTAGAAGGTGATTAAGCATGTCCTGCCCTGAAGCACTGAGACACTGAACATTATCCAGGAAATAATAGGGTAGATTTGGGCTACTCTAACAGTGGGGTGGCAATAGATACACCCCAATACTGACTCTGCTCCCAGCCTTTTAAACTGGTTTGAAATTGTAATTAAACCAAACCCAACCAAACCACAAGTGGTTGTTTTGCTACCCTGATAGCATAGCTCATTGGTTTGAAGAAAGCAACATTTCTTAGTGTTTTGGATTGTTGTCTAGAAACGCCATGCTTTCATGTTCTTAATAGATGTCTGCTAGTTCAGAAGAATTCCAGTTCCTGTCTCTGTGTGTGTGGCTGCAATTGTGAGAACTAGGAGGGAAGCAGAAGTGGAGGAGAGCTGAGGTTTGGGAAAGGAACCAAAAAAGAAATTAAAAAAAAAAAATCAGCGATGATTACTGAGGCGGTCCTTCCCATTAAATTATACCTACTTTAGTTCTTTTTCAAAGCTCTTCCTGGAGCTAATGTGAACTACTCATTATATAGCACCAAAACAGAGCCTCTCCATAGCACTTTACAGCTAGATCTACAGACTGCCCGCCAATGCTGAGCAGTGGCAGTGGCTGGGCAGAAGCTGCCACTCAGTATGGAGGAAAGGTGCCCCCTCACCGCTGCCTTCTTGCTGCAGCCACCCAGAGCCCGCACCCGGGCTACCCTGTGGCTCCTCTCCACCGCCGTCACCACCACCTCTGGGCTACCTAGCGGGGCAGCAGTGGCTGTGCAGAGAAGCCGCAGCGCAGTGCAGGCTCTGGGCAGTTGCAGCAAGAAGGGCCCCGCAGCAGCAAAAGGGAGGGACTGCTTTTCCCCTGTGCCAAGCAGCAGCATCTACCTGGCTGCTGTCACTGTTCAGCATGGCCAGACAAGTCGGGAGCAGGCATGGGGTGGGCTGGGGTCAGGACTGTTGCGTGGGCTCCAGCTGGTCCGGAGCTGGTCTGCTCTTCCAGGTCAAGTATGGATCAGGCACAGGGCAGGACAGGGTTGGGGCTGTGTGCCAGTAGCACAGGGCTGAGGCCACTACCATGGGGCTGGGGTCAGTGGCAGCGGCAGCCAGATGGAGACGTCATTGCCACCTGGGTTGCCTAAAAAAGCAGTCCAGCTGTGGAGCCGACCCAGCCCCACTGCATGCCCAGCAGGTGGTGGGATGTGCCATGGGTCAGACCCTGCCTGGGCCAGGTGTGTCTGCTGCAGGCCATACAAAATCCCTCCCTGGGCCAGATCTGGCTGGCGGGCCTTATTTTGCCCATCCCTGCTATAACCCATCATGACTGGGGTTACCATAGGTCTGAGTTTTCCCAGACATGTCCTCTATTTTGGCCCCCTGTCCTCGTGGCCAGGCAGGTTTTTAAAATACGAGGAAATGTCCAAGTTTTTTATTTTCCTTTGCTTTCCTGGGGACTAACAGCTTTGGACTGCTTGGGGCTGGGAGCAGCAGGGAAGGTGACTGACTGTCGGGGGTGACGTGCTCTACATGTGTGCCCCAGCAAGTTCCCAGGTAAGAGATACAGAGTGAGTGTGTGTGTGTGTGTGTGTGTGTGTGTGTGTGTGTGTGCGCGCATGTGTGTGCACGCAGAGGAGCTGCATGGGCAGCAGGGCTGGAGGGGAAGGGGCTACAGGTTGAGAGTGAGGGGCACTGGCAGGGCTGGGGGAGCAGGGAGCTGTGGGTTGGGAGTGAGGGGCACTGGTGGGGCTGGAGGGCCAGGGGCTTAGGAGTGAGGGGCAGAGGCAGGGCACGGGAATATCATTGCCCTCCCCCCCACCGGTGTCCTCTTTTTTGATACTGGAAATATAGTAACCCTAGCATGACTAAACTGACCAAAGGTTCCTGTGAAGTGTTGGCTTATATCTTCTAAGCAGTATAATAAAAAGTCCTTTTTCAAATATGTAGGGAGGATGAAGAAGTTACCAGGAAATGTGGGGCCCCTGCAAGGTATGCTGGGCCAGCTGGTGGTTGTGCCAGAGGAGAAAGCAGACCAATTCTTTAACCAATTCTTCACCTCCGTTTTCTTGTGCAGGGACTGGGACTTCCCCACCATGATGCAAGATGGACTGAAGGGGAATGCCTCCAGACCTCAGGTTGGGGAGGACCAGGTTAGAGAGCTTCTGGAGGGGCTGGACGTGTTCAAATCAGCAGGTCCAGATGCTCTCCACCCCAGGGTATTGAGGGAGCTAGCAGGGGTTATTGCAGGGCCCTTGGCAAGGCTTTACGAGTGCTCATGGTGCTTGGGCCAGGTGCCAGATGATTGGAAGATAGCCAGGTCCCCATCTTTAAAAAAGGGAGGATCCGGGCAACTATAGGCCCGTCAGTCTTACCTCAATCCTATGGAAACTCTTTGAGAAGAGCATCAAGGAGCACATCTGTGATGGGCCGGCTTCAGGGATGATGCTCAAGGGCAACCAGCACAGTTTCATTAGGGGAGGTCATGTCAGACCAACCTGATTGCCTTTTATGATCAGGTCACAAAAGCACTGGATGCAGGTGTCGCCATGGACGTAGTCTATCTGGACTTCAGCAAGGCCTTTGACACCGTCTCCCACCCCCTCCTCATTAAAAAACTAGGTGACTGTGGCATTGATGCCTACACAGTCAGATGGATTGCAGATCGGCTGAAGGGTCGCACTCAGAGGGTGGTGGTGGATGGGTAATATTCGACCTGGGGGGAAGTGGGCAGCGGAGTCCCCCAGGGCTCGGTCCTTGGGCCCATGCTGTGCAATCTCTTCATCAGCGATTTGGATGACGGGGTGAAAAGCAACCTGTTTAAATTTGCTGATGACACCAAAATTTGAGGTGAGTCAAGCACACTGGTAGGGAGAGAAAGACTGCAGCAAGACCTGGATAGGTTACAGGGGCAGGCTAACAAAAACAGGATGCATTTCAATACTGACAAGTGCAGGGTGCTGCACTTGGGCAGTAGTAACCAGCAGCACACTTATAAGATGGGAAACTCCCTTCTTGAGAGCACGGAGGGAGAAAGGGATCTTGGAGTCGTTATTGACTCCACAGGTGCATCTCAAGTAGAGCCAGGGAGGTGATCCTCCCCCTCTGTGCAACGCTGGTCAGGCCACAGCTGGAGTACTGCATCCAGCTCTGGGCGCCGCACTTCAGGAGGGATGTGGACAATATGGAGAGGGTCCAGAGGAGGCCACTCGCCTGATCCGGGGACAACAGGGCAGACCCTACAATGAGAGACTGCAGGACCTGAACCTGTTCAGCCTCCACAAGAGAAGGCTGAGGGGGGACCTGGTGACTGTCTATAAACTCACTAGGGGGGGACCAGAAGGGTTTGGGAGAGACCTTGTTTCCCCGAGTGCCCCCTGGCATAACAAGGAATAACGGCCACAAGTTGTTGGAGAGGAGGTTTAGATCAGACATCCGTAAGAACGACTTCACAGTTCAGGCGGCTAGGATCTGGAACCAACTTCCAAGGGAAGTGGTGCTGGCTCCTACCCTGGGGGTCTTTAAGAAGAGGCTTGATGACTACCTGGTTGGAGTCATCTGAGTCCGGTTTTTCTCCTGCCCAGGCGGAGGGTTGGACTTGAAGATCTACAATGTCCCTTCTGACCCGACTGCTATTATATGATTCTGTGACATGATTCACTTTACATACATTAATCTGTTTAATAACTCAGATATGGAGATTCAATTTGAAAATTTGCCTGCATCTTTCATTGCTCTGATAAAATATTTATAGGGACAGCTTTTTACTTAGCTGTTCGTCTGCCTGTCTGTTTTGTTAAAATAAAATCCATTAAAAAAAAAAAGAGAGGGATGAACTCACATATTGGAGCATTACCTTTTAATAACAGACATATAATATTGAGCATTACAATCTTTAGAATTTTGCCTTTTCCCTAATGAACATATCTGTGGCATGTATGACACTACAATAACCCTGGAAGCAGAATTACTTGTAAAACAACAGCAGTAACTACCTTTAGGGCAATCGGGTTTCCAGCAAAATGTTTATTTTATCTTCGGATAATAAAAAAAAACAAATTCCCAAATGATATCAAAACATAGGCCCTACTGGTTTTAAGCTACACAACTGATTTCCTTCTTTCTCTTTCCTTCTACCTCTGGATTGCACTAGTGGCAAATAAGACAGGAGTCAAATCAGAGCGGCTTATAAGAAGCACAGAAATCAAATAAGAGCTGCTTATTTATTATAGACACCTCGTTAGAAGTAAAGACGGTCACTGAGTGCCAAGACTCTGTTCTTAATGTCGATGAGTCAGAGAAACAGAATAGGGTTTTTTTTTGAGATTATATCACCTATAGATACATGCAGAAGATTTTGTAACATGTGGCTCTCTTGTAACCTGGCCTCTTTAACAGTTAATATTTGCGTGAGTTTTTTCGTTGGGGTGTCTTTTTCCCCTACTCTTTTTTAAACGTCTGTAGGTGAATGGTTTCACTAAAGGAGGAGGAGGAGAGTGGCAAAAGCAAGAGACAGCTGGAGAATGAATGATGAGCCGGCTCCTTTGTGCCACCATTTGGTTTTAACACTAGCTGCTGTGAAATGGTGGCTCTTGCTAAGACTGTTACAGCACAAAGGATCCCCCAGTTGTGAATGCAGGATTATTGTTACTGGTTACAGAGAGGTTGCCTTTAAGGGTAAAACAATGTCTCAGCCATTTTCTTGGTAACCCTGACTTTTAACATCAGTGAAGTGAACAAGCTATTAACATGCAATGAGAAATAAATCTCTGACTTTTTTGCATCGGTTGTTATGATTCTTTCCATACACCTGCACTCTTGGCATCAATATTATGCCCCACCCCCCACAAAGTGAAAGGGAATGAAACTACACTAAAAGTCATGCTTTGTCTTGACATGAATTATTGCATCAGTAACCTATATCAGCTCTAGGTGATGAGGTAAATACGGACTAGCAGAGTCTGAAAAGGTACAGACACCTTTCTGACGCCAGTAGATCCAGCCCTGGTCTCAGCCACATTAATGACAGCATGAAGTTACTCTAGGCTTATACCAGTGGAACTGAGATCTGAATGTAGCCCATTAGGGTAGGTTATGTTAAAAGATGCAGGGCATGTAAGGGTCTGCTTTAGTCATCTGCTGCTTTTGAAAAATCTTGCAATTCCTGAAGTCTTTTTCACCACATCCTGAGGGAGAAACTTCAGAATGAAAGAAAACACACCTTTTGAGAAAGATTCCCGACTGCCTTTTGGTACCTAGAATTCATTTTCAGGCAAAAATCTAGGTAGGCATTCCCTTTACCCCCTGAATGTGCATGTGCATCAGATAAAATAAGGTGCAGCTTCTGGGGTTGGCGCTTTCAGATTCTGCCCACAAGCCAGAAAGTCTTGTGTCCACTCAGCTGATAAATACCCCTCGTGTGCCCCTTTCTCATGAGAGAGACCATATTAGCTCATTCAAGGTGACTGTCCTTTAACTATATATTTAGGGCTGAATTCCACTCGATCACCTGAGCACAAAGGTTAAGGACAGACAGTCAAACAGCCCGAGACGGAATCAATTCAATTTACGCAGGTATTCCTAAGCTGCATAAACTGGACGGTTAACGAGCAGAACGCACGTTTCGTTGTCCATTGGCCAAGGAAGGCAAAGGCCGGAAAGTGGGGGGGGGGCGGTGCCGCATGTCTCCTGCTGGGCTGCAATTGCCCCAGCTTTACCCCCTTGCCAGCCCCCCACCTCTACGCTGTGGTGGGACTTGGGGGAAAATGGACTCCCATTCCGACCTTGGCTGTTGGGGGGGGCCGGGGCCAGAGTGGGGGTCCATTCCCACCCCCCCACACACACATACACACACACACACGCACACACTGCTCCCCTGTGCCTGATGGGGAAGTGTTGGCAAGGGGCTGGGTATGGGCTTTGCAGACTCCAGCTCAGGGGAAGCCCAGGCCGGGACCCCCCCATCCCTGCTGGGATGCAGTCAAGGGAGCAGAGACTTTGCTGCTTCAGCTCTGTGACAACTGGGGCCAGGGCCAGCCAGGCTCTGTGGGAGCAGACAGCACAGCGGAGGGCTGCAAAGCACCCTGGGATGCTGGGGGACAGTGGGGTAACTTGAGTCAGGAGGGAATCTAGGACAGAAGTTTGATAGACTTGTTTTACCTAAATCAGTTCAGTCTGATGCTACATCCATCCAGGCCCATCTTAAGTTAGGTTCGGTCATTTCGAAACTGGTCTATGTGTACTGAATTGCTATTCTGTTACAGATTTAGACTGGTCTACGATCACTGATGCTGGTGTGTGTGTAATTTTTGTCCCTAGACAAAGGCCTTTGGTAGGGGAGGAGTAAATCTTGGACCAGGTTTTGTGGTTTTTAAATTAATCTGTGCACCAAACTTCTGCTCTGTTACTGGTACAGAATAGTGTCCAGTGACTTATACCAGGAAAAGTTAAATTAAAACATTTAAGTTATCATAACAAGTCATAATACAATATCCAGTAAAAATATATTAATTTGTACCTGGCCTAAGTCTCCAGTCAAACCTGGAAAGGCACAGCCCCCAACTTGAGGAACTTGTGGTGGAGTCATTCTAGATATAGGCTACTGAGAGAAAAAAAAAATCAAAATATTATTTCGCAAAGTAACACATCTTTTTAGAAAACAGTTACTACAAACACAAAATAGGTACATGTCAAAGTTAGATATCTTGGATGTTTTCTGCCCAAATGCAGAGTAATCAGATTGGACTGTGATATAATGATTATCCCAATGGCTTTGTGTTTTTCTTGTCCTATAGGCTCTACTTATCACATCTGATGTGAACAAGGACACATGATAAAAGGGATGGATGTGGCCAGGAAAACTGAATAAATATTCTCTCTGACACTTTTGCCAGGAAAATAAAAATATTCATTGAACAACCAATAATACGGGCACTTTATAAAGGGGCTTGGGTCCACGCTTTACAAAAGAAAAACTCAGCCCCCAGGAATCAGGACAATTTAAAGTATTCCAATAGTTAAGCTTAAATGTTTTCAACCAATATGTTAATTCTACTGGGCAAGCCTCTAGCCCTGGCTGAAACAATGAGCCTGAGCACTCTGTATTTAGCAGATCCTACAGAGTGATGATAGTTCACAAAGAGTTTGCAAACCCTCTGTCAAAAGGAAAAAAAAAGCCTTTCAGAAATTGCTCAGGAATCCAATTATTTTATAATAAATGATGGGGTTTGGATTAATAAACAAGCACAGGTTTGGTTTTTACTTGTAAGGGTTTTTTTTTTTTTCCTTTTGAAAGAAAACATGATGTGAAATAAAACAAGAAAACAAAAGCAATCCCTTCCTCTTTATGGCATAGACTTGTATAATGCCCAGCCCCCTTGGCTCTGGATCACTCAAAGTTTCTAAAATAAACATACTGAGACGCCATGATCCCAGCTTGTATGTCAAGCCCCTTGCCCCGACATAGTAAAAAGGGTTGAAAGAATAAGTGAGATTCAGAGCTTCCCTAGATGGCTATTTGTTTGAGTGTAAGTGCACTGCTGTGGTTACAGCAATGCAAACACGTAAGGCAGAACCAGGTGTACACTGATTTATTACACCGGGGGGCTGGCACATGTAACTTCATCAATATACTTATGACATGCTTATCACTTATGAATTATTCAGTTCCTACTCCAAATGACGCCAAGCATAGGTTTTACGCACAGAGTAATTTAGAAAGCCCGGCTGGTAACTCCTTGGACTGACAAGAACCCCCTAGAAAAACCTCTAGTGCAATCACAAAGGCAGAAGACACAGCCTCTCAGAGGAGCATGTATTGATCCAACTCAATAGTTGGCACAGGTTTCCCTACAAATGCTTGCAGTCTACATTCACTGCAGTGCAGTGAAAAAGGATAAAGGCCCCATTACAGAACCAACTGCAGAGTCTTGGCATTCTCTGTAACCAGCCAGGCTACAATTCAATTGCCCTCTGATCCTGGTGCCACACCATTGAAAGTCTTATGGGTGACAAAATCTAACTGCATCCCGAACACAGGGGCAGAGCCTGAACTGGGTGTTTTTTTAATTTAGTTACAGACCCCTTCACCGTATTTTTTCTGTATTGTAACCCGGTCAGAGTACAATCATGATTTGACATCAACACTGAGTTGTATAGACAGCATGTTAAGGCAATGCTTAAGTGCTGGAGAGAGGTACACTCTCCTACCCATGTATCTGCTTAGTCTCAGAGCTATGTGATGTTATTCTCCAGCTGTTTGACACATAAAAGCCACAAGAGAAGTACCTGAGCATTTTAGTGCAGTCTCTACTTACTCCCACTATACCATTGCAGAAGCAGAAATTACACCTGGCTCAAGGGTGTGAAAACTCTCTCGCTGCTCAGGTGTGCAGTCACTAGGGAGCTAGCTGACAATACAGAATGAATTTTTCATATGTATATCTGCTAATGTGAGGTATCCCAGGACAGACTTTGGCCCCCGAGAACGTTCTGCAGATTGGAGACAATACCTGGAGGATTTTAAGTCTATAAAGTATTTTGGCAGCTTTTTACAGGAGCATAACACAGATGTTTCGGGGTCAGCGTGCCCTTCTCTTTGATGAGCACTTTGATGTTTAAAAGAAAGTAGTGAGAAGTCCCAACGTTATCTGCATGAATAAAACATGTGAGAATACCTTTAACTCTATAGAAACTTCAGACTTCAGGCTCAAAAACCCTGGGTGCAGTTCTCTGTTATGTTAGCATATGACACATGTGGAAGTCACGGACTGGAAGTTGCTGACACGCAGGCCACAAAAAAAAAGAGAGAAACCCCTGCTGCTTTATTTTAGAGCATAACTGCATGTAAACACAGCTTGAGAAAAATCCAGTGCAGAAACTGTAAGATTTTGGTCAGTTGTGTTTTGAAACATTTTTGGAAACAACAGTTTCCTTTGTTAAAATCCTTGAGCTAAGAAAATGTCAGTGAATTTTGATTCACACCTGTGCCATGCAAACAAAGTATTTGCTATGCTGATACCTTTCTGGTTTGTGCATGAGCACATACAAAACTGTGCTTCATGAAAAAATGAACTTTGGGAGTTTAAATTAGGAATCCCCAGCAAAGCCTCTAATAAAATGGACTTCGGGGTTCTATCTTGGGGCCCAGTGCTGAGAGCAAAAGCATTAAATGTGCTACCTCCTCTTAACACTATTTGCAATAAGGAAGATGATAAATCTATCATCAGACATGGTAAGAAAACTATCCAGGGACTGGAAGTAAAAAGGTGACATCTTGAACAAAAATCAAACATAGCCAAGGTTTTGGTTACCTCTAAGTATGATTCTAGCTACTGGGTCAAGTTAATCTGTGATATAACCCAAATGAAGTCTATTTTCATTCAGCATCCATTTAGTTTCCTTAGCTAACTTAAAAAATTGCAGATGAAGCTGTTCATATATGTCAAATTAACACTTAAATCCATAGGCCATACTCAGGTCCTTGTGTAAGTCAGTGAAAGACCATTACATGCAGTGGGATTACATCTGTTAATGCCTAGTCTGAATTTGGCCTACTGAAAAACAATGTGAAAGCGTATGTCAGTGCATCAACCAGACCTTCAAAGAAGTAAATTTAAGGATATCAGGTCACTAAGGGTACCTGTACACATGTGAGGAGGCTGCTCAGACCCACTGTAATTATTCAAGGCTGCTGGAGTGTGCTAATTATCGTACTCTAGCCAGCCTCCATGTCTCGTGTATCAGCATCCCTGTGCTTCAAAATGGTGGTGGGAACACTTTAACTAAAGCTCATTCGACAAGCTATAGTCAAAGCACCCCCGCCTCCATGTTGAAGCACAGGGACGCTTATAGATGAGGTGCTGCACATGCTTTAATTACAACGGTTCTCAGAACTGCTTTAATTTAAACACCCCCACTCCCGAAGAACGTGTAAAAATGCCTTAACTGTAACAAAGGCAGCAGTACTGTTGGTGTGGCAAATGCCTTGACCATTTTCTAAGAGAGTTTCCCTATAATCTGTCATAACCACCAGGATCTGGAGGAACGTTTGTTCACCAGAGCGCCCCAAGGGATGATGAGGTCGAACGGTCATAAACTACTGCAAGACTGCTTCAGGCTGGACATAAGGAAGAATTTCTTTACTGTCCGAGCCCCCTAGGTCTGGAACAGTCTGCCAGCGGAGGTGGTTCAAGCACCTACACTGAACACCTTCAAGAGCAAATTGGATGCTTATCTTGCTGGGATCCTATGACCCCAGCTGACTTCCTGCCCCATGGGCGGGGGGTTGGACTCGATGATCTTCCAAGGTCCCTTCCAGCCCTAATGTCTATGAAATCTATGAAACTTTGTGTATTTTCACAGGAAAATTTCAGAGTGATTATCAGACTAACTGCGTCTACCTAAGCTAGAAAATTCTAGCAACGGCTCTTACTTTGGTTACTAGCCGTTGGCTGCAGAATGAACGCCCTACTTTAGACAGGACTCTGGGGACACCATCATTTTTCCTCTGTCAGCTGCTACCATCACACTTAATCTCCCAAGGCACAAACTGTTCATTACTAGTCAACATTTTCCATAAGGAAAGCACTATCACGCCCATTTTACAGATGGGAAAACTAAGGCACAGATCGATTTGCTTAAGGTTACAGGATAACTCGGTGTCACAGCAGAGTAGAATACTGGCCTCCCCACTCCACTGCTATACCTTGTCCCCTGGACTACTAGGCTTCTAGACTATTCCCTTCTATACCTTGTGTTATAATCTGACATTGCCAACATTTAGTCCCAGTTGTTCTGAACTCATCTATCCCATATGCAAGCATTGTGTGTGTGAAAATATGCATGTAAGTACCAACCAAGCTGGATCCAAATGCACCTGACTTTCCTTTGGGTTAATTCAGCAAGGCCAGAAGGGGGACACTGGTGTGTGGGCAGCTCAGTGTTTGCGCTCTGGAGAGGCCATTCCAGCTTCACTTTATTTCCAAACGAGGATTACATTCAGTGAGCTGGTGTCTCACTTGGCTTAATTCTTTTGTCTTGCAAGACAGACAGATACTTACATAATAGGAAAGCCCTATACAACACTACCTTTACCTTTAAATATAAATATCTCATTCTCTGTAGATTATTGTTTTCTTATAACTTCAAACCAATGAGGACCAGAGCAAAAATAAAGATGCATTCCTTGGCTTAGTTACTGTCTCATTTAAATTCCTATTTTAATGCATACTGTTTATTTCAATAGCAATGACAGCAGATAAATAACACTAATGTGAACATCACAGCAGCAATTATTGTATTATTTAGACCAAAAATAAGTTCTTTGTCATGAAAACAGCATTCTGCAGAAGTTTGCAAATTGCCATGTGTTTACATATTTCCTAGTCCCATTAAAGCATTTAGAGAAAATAGAAAGTTTTTATTTAGGAATGATATACTGATTTTTTTTCTAAATTTCAGGCAAGTTACTGTAACTAATACTGGGAATGCTAAGATCTTCCGCTATAGAAACAGGAGAAAAGATTATATTAACATATCAATAGAACTCTCTCCTCAGGAGCCATGAAGTGGGAACAATATTTGCATCTACAGTTTGTTAACAGCACAGGCAGGGGCTGCTACTGAATCTCTTACATTTGCGCTTAATGTGTTAGGCTCTTTTTTCTAGAAGAAAGACAAAGCCTATATGTTCAAAGGCCCTTCTTAATATATGAATATTTCAGTAGAACTCAGTCTTCCAAATCAAGATCCAGAGCCCTCTGTGCTAGGAGCTATAACAACATTTCCTGTAAGGTTGCACAAATTAATCCTTCACCTTTTTGGTTCCTCAACCACAGACGTCTAGCTGCTTCCTCTTAGGGTGACTTGAAGCAGAGGAATTTGGTGACCATTTAGCTCAATTTACTGTTAATCTAAAGAAACTAACTCTATACATTATTTTTCAGATGCCTAGAACACATCCGAAAAAATATAGACACAGAACCTGGAAATTACCATACTTAAGCTGGCCGCTGGTTTATCAAGCCTAGTGTCCTGTCCGGGATGCTAGTCAGTCCCAGATGTTTCAGAGGAAGGCGTTAGAAACCCAATAGGGGAATATCCTGTCCAAAGCGAAAGTTGTTCTAAAACACATCTGTTAGTAGTTGATTTATGCTTTGAAGTATAAGACTTTTTATTCCTTTGTCTTTTTTTCTTGGATATTTTTGATAAATGCCTAATCTTTTTTGGATCACAGGTGCTGGGTTTCAATGATATCCTGTGCCAGTGAGTTCCACAGGTCAGTTGTGTTATATTCCAGAAATGATATTTCCTGTCGGCGTGCCCGTGTCTCAATCATCTTTATTTCATCATAATTGATTTCGGAAATAAGGTGACCAGAACTGAGCACAGTTCCATGAGGCTACCCTGCTACATCTTCTACCCGGTACCGTATATATAGGAACATTTCGATTCCTCCTGACTTTGTCTGAATGTTGAATCTAAGTTGCTATTGAATTGCTCCCCGACAGCAGCTGAGCATTTGGTTGTTTGATGGCAGTTGATTAAGAAACCAAAAAAACCCCACCCATGATTTCCTCCTCCCAATATGCTCTACTTCGCATTTGCCAGAATTGTATTTCACCTTCCATAATGCTGCCTTGTCCCTTAGGTTGACATTTTTTTGGTCAAAACTTTCAAGCTTAAAACTACCCTGTTTGGCAGAAACATATTGGTTTCAATCAAAATGTTATTGAGAAGGTTTACCAGGCCCAAGCTGGAGTTCAGAGGGAAGTGATTATTTCCCTCTGTTTGGCATTTGGTGAGGCCTGGTACAGACGACTGTTGGGGCATGGATTTAATAGCATCCTTCAGCTACCTAAAGAGTGGTTACAAAGAGGATGGAGTTAGACTATTCTCGGTGGTGGCAGATGACAGAACAAGGAGCAAGGGTCTCAAGTTGCAGCAGGGGAAGTTTAGGCTGGAGATTAGGAAAAACTTTTTCACTAGAAGGGTAGTCAAACACTGGAGCAGGTGACCCAGAGAGGTGGTGCAATCTCCATCTTTGGAGGTTTTTAAGATACAGCTAGACAAAGCCTTGGCTGGGATCATCTAGTTGGGGCTGGTCCTGCGTGGAGCAGGGTGGTTGGACTAGACGACCTCCTTAGGTCTCTTTCAACCCTCATTTTCTATGATTCCTGCTCATGTCAGAGACAAAATTCCCCAACTCAAAAGAGCCAGTGGGTAGAACAAATGCTAACGTGAGACAACTGCTAGCTTCAGTTTCTGCTTGGTTTGGAGCATAGCCCTGAATCAGTGTCTACCATGTCGCAGGTGAATGGTATAACCAGGAGGCTATTGAGCAGTTCTTGTTCCCTCTCCCTCTCTTCCTGCTTCCCCTTTCACCCTTTTCCCATCCCATTGTCTTCCAACAAAATTTAGAACCACCCAAGAAAGAAATACCAAAACCTCAACATTTTCAGCAAGCAGACCTGTTCGTCGGTGAGATGTATGCACTCAGTCGAATCTCTCTGGTATTCCACGCTGACTTCTTTAGCTTCCCACCTAAACACTCAAAAACTGGTGGATGTTCAGCGCTTCTGAAAATGCCACCTTTTATACAGGCCCATAAATAAGGAAATAGCTTAAAATTTTAGCCACCAGCTTCTGAAAATGGTGGATTCTAATGCTATATTTTGGATCTGGGAACAAGTCTGAACTGAGCTGAGCTTTCAAATTCCAAGCTAAAGGCATGATTTTCAGAATCACTGAGCCCCCTCAACTGCGGTGGAGACCAGTGAAGCGTACAGGTACACAGCACTTCTGAAAATCGTAGCCCATCTCGTTTGTTTAATTCATTGAAAAGATTTCCTTTGCTTTAGTCCACTAGCAACTAATTAAGTTGCCACCAGATTAACAGTCTGAGCCAAGAATTACAGGATATACCACATGCTTTCTCAAGGCAAATATTTACAGTTGTGTGTAGGATTGAAGTCTTTGACATTTATCTTCAATGCACAAACCTTTTTTTTCTTTAAATGCAACACAAGAAAAAATGCTACATGCCATTGTGTGAAAGGGTTTTTTTTTTCTTTTTTTTTCTATTCTTTTTTTTTTAAGTGAGATGCGTTGAGTGCCAGCTTGCAAATTGTTTAGCAGATGCTATTTCTGTAATGCTGGCACGGCTCCTTTTAAAGGCGGGGGGGGGGTGGGAAGAAACATAAAAGAGTAGATCAAAGATTCTTTTTTTGGTAGGCAAAGGGTTCTGGCTTCTTTTTCCTAATAGAAAAAGTTTGCGATATCAGAGGAAACCGCACATCAAGCGGCGTTATGCAGCCCAGCTTTAGCATTCTCTTTATTCACTGCTTTGTGCTTGCTTCTGCTCTCTTGTCACTGTGCTGGTATTTCATGGGGCCTCGGCAGTATTCAAGGAACAGATAGAAAGTGCGGGATAAAGAAGGATCTCTAATAATTTGTTTACTGGCCCTATTAGAAACCACCTTAGGCATGTGCTGAAGAAGATTAATCCCAGGGGTTTTTGAAGCGTTCCAATGGCTCCCCCATGATTTCAGTGGTCATGGAAGGCTTTTATGCCTAATGGTGACATGGGGAATTAATCATTACATGGAAGGCAGATTACAGGGGGCGGAGGAAGTTCTTTAGGGCAGGCAGGGTGGGCACTGTACTCCTTAAAAAAAAAAATGACCTGTATTATGATTTTAATAGGAACTCACTCATGTTCTGCACTGTTGGAAGAAACAAATCCAATGGATGCACAACTATGGATTTAGTAGCCAAAATGTAGGCTCAAAATATCTAGGGTGGATTTTCTAAAGCACTCAGTATTGACCTAATTCTGCTCCTATTAAATTCTATGGTAAAACTTCCATTGACATAATGGGAGCAGAGCATGCTGCTGCAAACTATCCCACCCTAGCCAGCTATTGGTTAGGTGTTCCCCAGCACCTCTGCATAGTTCCCCACCACCCCGTCACCCGTGTATATTGGGATGAGGAAATTACCCTACCACCCCTGTATGCTGTAATGAGGAAGTTTCACATGGTCCTGAGGCCAGGTCCCATTGCATATGGATATGAAAGTATGAATACTTAGGAGGGGAGAAAGGTGGGACTACTAAAACTGTGTGCAAATGATCCAGTGAAATGTCCCTTCTGCACCCAGTTCAGCAAAAGGAATTTATCAAGTTATAGTGGACTGCAGAGACTGCTGAACAGAGACAACGAAGGACACCACCTGAATGATTACAAGAACACAACAGACCTGTTGTGGAGCTTAAAGAACTAGGGAGAAGCCCCCCCCCCCCACCCCTCCTTGTAAGGAACAGGTCTTTGAAGGTTCGTTATTTGAGCACTTACTTTTTGACAACAGGAAGTGAAGAGGTTGAAGACTTTGCAATTCCGCTGGAGATCCCTAGATAGGAAAGAGAAATGTAATTTTGCCCCGCTTTCCCGCCAATTCTTTCCTGTTTTTGAGCTCTCTTCTATACAAGGGTTAGGACCGAACAGGGAGGCAACAATGACTTTACATGACTTGACCTGCAGGGTTGAAAGAGCACAGCAGAGCTCTGCCTACCCCTTGCTGCCCATCATATTCAATCCCATTCCCCCCACCACCTTCGTCCTCAACACACCTCTTAGCTGGCTGACATAGGGGAAGAGCCAAGTTTAAGAGAGCAGCTCCTGTACCCCAGGGAAATTCTTTGCTGGCAAGTTGCATCTAGTAGCTGACCAGAGTGGCTGCCAAAGGCTCGAGTATAGCAGAAAATCTGGCTTTCAATACGTACAAATCCACATCCTAACCAAATTGGAGCCTGATTCTTTTCCCAGTGAAAGCAACTAATTGTTACATCAAACCATCCACAATGGTGTTCTTGAACTGAAAATTACAGTTTTTGTGGGGCCTGTTTAACAAAAATGTCCCAAATGACTCGGGCATTAACTCTGCTGATCAATGATAATTAACTCATCTCGTTTCCTTGAATTCAGAACTTTTCCCCTCTCTCTTCACTTTGGCTGCTTCCTACATTTTCAGGAATATAAAGTCCCATGCATGTGTAATTTAGGGAAAGGTTCACATGGTTGACACACAACAATCTTTATGGAGCATATGCCAACAGGGTGTACTTCACAATAATACAATCTGTCTGCGTACCTCTCAGTGCTGGTCTATGCTACTTCCATCCTAAGTTTGGGAGTGTCACAGAGAAGCATAGCCCAGTAGTTCACTCCCACTCCATGTGTGGCTGATCTCTGAACACGACCTTGAACATGCACACCAACTTTACTCTCAGGGTTTCTATACTGAGCACGTACAGTCAGTACAGTCATTCCTAGGAGATTACATTGCCTCCTTTCTCCAGGATTTGGCATAACAGAATCAGGAGTGACTGGTTGGGGCATGCTTCTTGGCAGCTTCCCCAGGCTTGGCATGGAGATGATGAAGACAAGGCCTCACTTATCTGCTTGGGTTTTTGCGGGCTCTAAGAATAGGGATTTCCAGGTATTTTAATTAAGGTACTAATTTCTAACATCCAAAGTGATATTAGATATTATTTATGTGTATAAGCACTGCTGCACGTTCACATAAGTGTGCAACCTCATAATTGCACCATTACAGTAACCGAGCACACAAACACTTTGGCAGCTAAGTATCAACTGCATGTGCTGTTTGCCCACTTGCCTGAAATCCTAGTAATTGTGTGCATGTAATTCTAGGGAACCGGGCCTAAGATGATTTGTAACCTGAACACAAGCAAGTCTTTTTATTGTCCCTGTCACTTGCCTATGTCTTTGCTAGTCAGGCATTACTAACCCATTTATGAATCACAGCAGCAGGTGACCAGTTAAGGAATCCACATCAGACAATGATGGAGCTCCCAGTGGATTTTTAAATATTAAACTTAAGGATGAGAATAAACTTCCTCTTAGTATGCTGAGTGGATGGTGAATGTTCTTGAGTATGCTCATTTTTTGTAATCCTCTCCCTGGCAACCAACGTGACTAGGACATGTATCTGATGACCTTCAAAGAGGTCATGACTCCCCATATCGTTGATCCTTGATATTGGGTCTCAAAAGCATGAAAAGAGAATCACTTAGGAACAATATACCCAAATGACAGTGTAACTGATACACAAGCAGAGAAGTACCCTGCCTATAAAGGACATCACCATGGAGCATTTCCGCTTTTCTCAATTTCATATAACAATAATACCTGTGTCCTCTGTTTTCCAGTTAGTTTTGTGGGGGGAGGGAAGAGGGGGAAGAATCCCACTTCAATCCCATTTCAGAAAGATTATGATGTTTAAAGAATGAATCTTTTGGAGTATTTTTCATGAGAAAACAAGAGCGATCCACCCAAGGATGTCGAAGAGCTTAATAATGTGGAAAGCAGGCTACAGTCCTTGCTCTAGCTTTTTAATAATATTTTTATTGACACCGATATGTCTTGGCAATACCTTTCTGTTATAACGAACTGGAAGTTTTAGATGGAAAGAAAAAGTTCCATGGAATTTCCTCCCCACCCCACCACCAGCTCTAGTGCTTTCCATCTATGTACCTCAAAACATTGCAAAAGAGGTCAACATGGGTGGGTAAATATAGGAACAGGAAGGGAGGAATGACTTCAGTCAAGATCACCCAGAAAACAAGGGGCAGAGCTATCTAAGGGGCCACAGTGCCTCTACCAAATCTTATGAAACAGCCATACTGAAGGCACAAACTTTTTCCTCTTCTTTAAGTCTTTTTGTAGTAAATCATTCTGAAATCATGCGCGGTATCATGATGGTTTGCAATAGGGGTGTATGAAGTGGGTCCTATTCGATTTGGATTCAGCTCAAATCAGGGACAGTGACTCCATTTGTTGATTCAGATCACTGTCCCCAATTTGATTCAGCTGTAGATTCAATGCTGATTCAGAGAATCAGCGATTCAGCCATAGACACAGCTATAAAATATTTTTTCTACATACTTTGAGGTACCAGCATGGCTCGTGATCACTGTGATGCTGGGGCACATGGAGCATCCCACCGGAGCATGGGGGGGCCCTCCATGTGTTCAGTAGTGAACCCAGAAGTGGACTGGAATTACTTTTGGTCCATCTTCCAGTCTGCCAGGGAGCGCACTAGGAAGCTCCCCCTGCACCCTCCCCACCCTGGCTCAGCGATCAGCCACGGGGGAACTGTGGGTGCCCCCCAGACCCAGGAAGCACCAGTCACCAGGATGGGGAGCCACAGGAGGGTGGACCCAGAAGTGGACCTGAAGTGCTTCTGGTCCACTTCTGGGTCTGCTGCTGAGCACACTAGGGAGCCCCCGCGCTTCTGTGGGATGCTCCATGCACCCCAGCATTGCAGCATTTACAAGCCGCCTGCTACTTAGCAGGTATGTAGAAAAAGCATTTATACTTGTGTCTGTGTCCAAATCTCCAAATCTTTCCAAATCTCTCTGAATTGATTTGAAGGCTTCCGATTCAATTTGGAGAGATTAAAGTGTCCTCTGATTCGATTCAGATTTGGAGATTTGGTCACTGAATTGGGTCCAATCTCCACCAAATCGAATCAGGGACCAAGGCTCTGCACAGCCCTAGTTTGCAATACACTTTGTTAGCACTTCAGATGGAGGATTTTGTCTTCATTTTTCAGATGGGGATGAGGTAGGAACACATTGTTTCCATTTACCTTACAGACAGTTTTCACTTTTAATATTAGTACACAGGGGGAGGTGAAGAATGGGTTCTGGAAAGTGTCATGCTCCTACTGGGGTCAGTGGGACATGGGAACTGAGAGAAAACTGCTTAGATAAACATTAGTTACTAAAGAACATGAGCTAATACTCTAATCAAATATAGTTAAGTTTTATATGCTAACAATCAACAGCACAATGCAATTCTAATGCTTTGCTTAGCTTTTAGGGAGGGCCTTTAGCACTGAACTCAAATTAACAGAGAGAAAGAAATCTGTCTTCCCTCGTGTTCCCCCCAGACAATGGCCTTTATGCCGAGTACTGTAAGAAAATCGTATTCAGAAACCAGCAGACAAAGAAATCCATTTAGCACCAGGTTTGTGAAATCTGTGGAGTATATGCCTGTCTCTATAAGGTGTTTGGCACCTGCAGAACACCTGTGACTTCCAAATGTGTAGCAGTTTCAGGCTGTGTCCAACAAAATATCTCGGATCAAATGACACCAAATCCATATTTCCCCAAGGACTGGATCAGGGCACATTTTCCCCCTTCCCAGACACATGTGTGATCAAAGGCTGCATCTGCTTTCAAACTTTGCTGATGGTCTGCATGGTCTCAGCCAGCCTTGCAGTGTCTGAAGAGCTGTTGCCTATTTTAGATTGTATATGATACGGATTTTCCGCAGGCCTAAGACAGGTAAGGAATCCTGAACATACTCCTCTCCTTCTGGATCGTCTAACCACCTAGCAAGGCAGCTCTCTTGACGGCAGCTGAGAACAGCTTCCGGGAGAAATTCTGCCAGGTGGCCAGACTCCTTTATCTCCGCTATCTGGGACCTGGGAAGTGGATGATATACGTTCT
This sequence comes from Crocodylus siamensis, assembly GCF_052110815.1. NCBI lineage: Eukaryota > Metazoa > Chordata > Crocodylia > Crocodylidae > Crocodylus > Crocodylus siamensis. Next base: position 62,569,509 of record NC_143404.1, read on the forward strand.
AGTCTGCTATTTGTATGCCAGCAGAGGTTCACGTCTAATTTATGTCTGGTGGGAAACCACACCTCCTACCCATCCTCTATACAGGAAACAAATCTAATGTGGGTTGTTTTCAAGAGAATGGGTCGCTCACATTTTTTGTTCCGAGCTGAAATGCAGATGCTAAATCCCAACAAATACAAGTGGAAACAAAGATACCATGTTTAGAATTAAAAATGTTGCTGTTTGTAATTTCATTACAGTTTACTTGGTTACTGATGTGTGAGGACACTTTTTGCGGCAACCTAACATTCAAAAACTCATCTTCCGCAAACATTCCTCCCTGTCTTTGGGAGAACGAACCCTTCCAAGTATCCCCTTGCAAAGATATCCTAGTTGCCAACCGCTTTTACATTTGTGTTCACTAATTAACCCTGTAACAGGAACGACACAAAAAGAGAACAGAAGAAAAATCATTCGTCACAATCAGCTACACGTGCTGGATTGGAAATACGATGGGAAGAAAGCATTTACCTATATGCTCACCCACCCTTGTCATGTAAGGTCAGTGATAACGCACCATGAAGTCGTTTGCTACAAGCCTGCCAGCCTTGAAGAGAATTTACATGGTTTTTTTTTTTCCGCTGAGTGAGTTCCTCCTACTTGTCACTATTTTGACTCACTGGGACATTTCTTATATGTTATCTCTCACACCAAACTTCCATTCACATATGTGCCTGAAAAATGTAGGCTGAAACTTCTAAATCAGGCCTCTTCTGTCTGAAGCAATGCTAAATGAATGTGATGAGAAAAACTATTCTAAGCTATTTTTATGTCCCGCATCTTGGAGGCTGTGAGACATCCAGCCGGCTTGCTATCTCCCTTACGGTCCATTCATCCAGCCCATACTTCCTCAGCTTACTTGCAGAAATGCTGTGGGAGATAGTAGCAAAATCCTTGCTAAAGTCAAGGTATTTTATGTCCACTGCTTTTCCTGCATCCATAGAGCCAGTCATCTCGTAGAAGGCAATCAGGTTGGTCAGGCTTGAGTTGCCCTTGGTGAATCCATGCTGACTCTTCCTAATCACCTTCTCCTCCAAGTGCTTAGAAATGGGTTCTTTGGGGATCTGCTCCATGATTTTTCTGGGGACTGAGGTGAGGCTGACTGGAGTTTCCTTCTTCCCTTTCTTAAAGATGGGCACTGTTTGTCCTTTCCATAGTCTGGGACCTAGTGACCAAGCTAGTAACCAAAGATGACTTTTTAAAAAATACTCACTGAATGCCAGTTTTCAAAGATAAGAAAAATCCTTTGCAAATTTTTAAAAGTCTTTTTGGTAACATCACACAAACCTCTTGCATGTACAAGGAGCAATGGTCTCAAGTTGCAACAAGGGAACTTTAGGTTGGATATTAAGAAAAACTTCCTTACTAGAAGGGTAGTAAAGTATTAGATCAGGTTACCCAGAAAGGTTGTGGAAGCTGCATCCTTGGATGTTTTCAAGAGCTGACTACACAACACATTGGCTAGGAAGATCTAGTTAGGGATGGTCCTGCTTTGAGCAGGGGGTTGGACTAGATGACCTGAGATCCCTTCCAACCCTAATTATGATGCTATGTACATTATGCTGCATTGCTAGCAGAAGTGTATTTCAGGCTATTTGTAGGAATGAGATGCTAGGAAAATGCCATGTTTGCTATTGTTTCATTATTGAATTGTCTGATGATATTGTCCATGGGCAATAAGAATGTCCACAGGCAAACATATCCTCAAAAGGAGGGCTTCAAAAATAATTTAATTTTATCATAGGCTTAGAAGAATGCAAGTCTGGTCATTTTGCTAATTTCTTTTGCCAAGAAAATGAAATGCTTTCTGGTTCATTGAGCAAATGGGTGGGTTTGAATTCCAGAAATTCAGATATCCTCACAAAGGCAGCCATTATGAGTGAACAGGTTATGTGTTTAGGATTCTGGCTGGATGCCACTTTGTTAATAAATACAACTGTTGAATTCAACTGGATCTAAAGATTGTGTTCTTTGCTTGAGCAAATCTGACAGTGCCAGAGCTGTAAGTTATCCTTGTTGCCTATGCTTTGGAACCTGGCCACCCTGTTATGAGTGCAAAATATGGCTCTTGTCCTGCAAAAGAAACCCAGTGGTAGATCTCTGAGCTCATGCAAAGCTCAATTGACTCCAGTGACCTAAGACAGCGAAAGAACAAAATTATGTGATTTTTATTGGCTGGCTCAATTAACCACAATCCTGGTAAAGAAGCTACTAGACATATTTGAACTGTAAGCGTATAAAATATTTTCTTTATATCTCAAAGAATAATAGTTGAAGTTGCAGGACTTACTGGGGCAGAAATGGTTTATATAGCTGTATACACCTCAGCATGCTGTTATTGCTCAGTGAAATGTTATGAAGAGAAATAAATATTTTAGTCATTGCATTTCAGAAAGTCCCAAGGTTTTGTTACTTTGAGTTAAAAAATTCAGTTGCTTTATTTTTGTAATTAATTCTGGTTGCATTACACAGGACAGCGTTTGTGCATCTTCTAAAGAGTATGGTTGTTAGAGCTAGGAAAACAAGCAACTCTAGACAAACGATATATTCAAAGAATGCCTTCTCTGCTTCCATTCACAAACAGCACACCAACCTGTAAATATGAATTCAAACGCTTTGTTACTCAAAAAACATTCAGTGAGTATTTTTTAAAAAGTCATCTTTGGTTAGTAGCTTGGTCACTAGGTCATTCAAAATTCCTGCCAGGAAGGGGGCTGTATGTTTTTCCCTTCTAAACAATTGTTAGTTTTGATGGGAAAATGTTGCTTTTAAATTTTCAGAAGTCACTTTTTGCAAGTAATGTTTGCTTAATAGTAGTCATTTCTGTGAGCAATCTAAACAGAAATCTATTTGCTAGAATATTTATAGCTAGCAAACCCTAAAGAGGCATGAACACAGATTAAACACATTCATTTGCATGTTTATGGATTTTTTTTCAGCATTTCCTGAAATCATCCGTTATTTTCTACTGAATTTCAGTCCCTGATGCACTGATTTGGTGCTCATTCTCTCTTTCTAGCACTTTTTTCCCCCACTCATTAGTAGAAAATTCCTTCACCTTTTTTTTTTAATGTTGTATGCAACAGCTTAACTAACCCTTACCCAGAAGATTGCAGTCCTGCCAAGGTTTCACCTAGTTATATATGACTTTTCAGGATCAGTACCTAACGTTTTGCTCTTATGAAGGTGATTTCACTTGCTTGTCATGTCAACGTAGACCAATTAATTAAGCTCCCCCCTCCCCAGTGCCACTAAGAGACGGTTACAAGTAAATATAGTTATGAACACAATGAAAGTAACACAGATCCTGTAGCAGAGATGGGAGTATTGGCTCCTTGTTTTAAACACTAGACTACTTGGCTTCAGGATGAGCAAATTCTTTACCATGAGTTCATGGCAAAGAATCTGCTCAACCTGAAGCCAAGTGGCAAAATCCACTGGTCTGTTTATACACAGAACAACTGTTTAAACACATTATTGATGCTGGTCTCTCCAGCAGCCTACCCTGCCTTTAAGATCCTGTGTGTGATTTAAAAAAGCAGGTTTAATGGCTAAGGAACTGCCACCATGCAAAATAGCAGACAGAGTGAAGCTTAACTATTTATTTAAGTTTAATTTTCCTCCCACCGCTTTCTTGAGAACCTAGTTGTGACCCTCAACCTGCCAGAACCAAGATATGAACCATGAAGTATCACAGTATCACAGTTATTTATGCAGCATATTTGCCGCTGTGGGATGTCTTCCTTCTGTGCCAATGCCTCTTTCTGTAAGCTTAGTTTCCTGGTTCTTTACTTCCACTGGATATAACTTTCAACAATAAAAGTGAAGGGGCAATCTAACATGAATGCAAACCTCAGTGAAGAGGTATGCTTGCTAGTACTCAGATACTCTTCGAGTACAAAGGTGATATGGGATACAGATTTGGAAATTTAGAGACTGGCAAAGGGGTGAGAATGTTTGGTGATGAGATAGCGCTGAGCACTCAAAGGCTAGGGACAGAAGTTACACATCAACCAGTTTAAGTAATCAGAAATTGGTTTAAACCTTTAACAAAACAGAAATTCATTTTGAAAATGGCGCAAACTGTGTTAAGATAAACCTGGCTGAATGTAGTATCAGACTTAACTGACTGAGGTCAAACTGGTTTATTAAACTTCTGTCTCAGACCCTTTCCTGATTTAAGTTAAACCAGAGTCCCCCAGCATCCCAGCATGCTCTGCAGCCCTGGGCTGTGCTCTGCTGTCTGCTTCAGAGAGCAGGGCTGGCCCTGCCCCTCTCTCTAGCTGGAGCAGGGGCAGGAGTGTGGCCAGACACCAGCCCAGCATGGCTCCCTGGGTTGCAGGGGACAGGGAGAGGGATGCCATTTGGGGTCTGCCAGCCCTGGCTGCTGCCTCCACTGGTTGCCCTCAGCCAGGCACACCCTGGAGGGAGGGGGAACTGCAGGTGGAATAAACCCCTTCCCTGCCACCTTTGCCTCAGGGGGCCATGCCGGGCTGGCATCTGGCTGGGGGCCAGGGTCTGGCCATGCTCCCTACCCCCCCAAAAGCCTGGCAAGGGCTGCTTCCTGCCTCCACCTCCAGGCACACCCCAGCTGGGGTCCCTACAGGCCAGGATCAGGCTTTAAACCCCTCCCCAAACATACTCAGGCTAGGCCCTGTCCCCCAGCTCAGCTTCCTCTGGCCACTGTGGAAGGGAAGGGAGGGCTGCTCTAGCACCCACTGGCTTTTGGCCTGAGCCACTGCAGGGGTGTGCCTGCATTTCTGGAATCAAAAGTGAACGTCTGTTCACTTGCTTGGTGGTTCAATCTCTGCAGGTTAGACTAATTTGCAAAGATTGAATCAATTCAGGCACAGGCTTTTTGAATGTCTGTACTTAGCCAAACACACTTCTGCCTTACATCTGTACCTTTGGGAATGGATCCTACTGTAGGGAAGGCTGTGACACCCAAGCCAGGACACATTTTTGAGTTGTACATAGCTAGAGTCAATGACAGAGCCCTGGCTCAAATGAGACTATGTTGTTAAAAATGTGTTCAAATAAATGAGCAGAAAATCAGAAATAGACAATAACAAACCAACAGAGAGAAAAATAATGGTTTTTACTTAGCTACTCCTCTCTCTTCAGCAACTATATTTAAATTGCTCAGGAGCCACATGGAACCCACAAACCACAGTTTAGCTACCCCATGCTAAAGCAGGAGGGGTGATAAATTGAACTCAGTGGAAGCAGAAATAGGTCACCCCAGGGAAGGGAAAGAAAAAGTAAAAAAGAGAAAAATCAACCCTTGAAGATTTAACATACACCCTCGAGGCCGGGGGGGATCCAGTAGTTAGCATGGTGGATACAGGATCTATTTCGTGCTCTGTCCCTTGCTTCCTGTGTGGTGCTAGGCAAGTCACCTGAACTCAAATCCCAATAGGTATTGGGCACCTAACATATCTGGGCCTCATGCTTTCTGTGCCTGTCCTTTCCAAAGATAACTAATAGCACTGTCTTACCTCAAGGATAGAGGGGAGTATTAAAGATGGTGAGGTGCTACAATACAGTAATAATGGGAAGGTGGTCAGGTATCAGACATCAGAGCAGTTTTAACTGGCAGGGCATAAGGGTGCTAGCTGTCATTGGGCCTGTTGGCCCCACCATCACTTCCACTGAAGGAGCTGCAATAGTGTTAGCAGCTGTGGGGAGTGTATGCCAGAAAACTCTAGGGTGGACAAACGCACAGACTTGCTGGCAAGATTTGTTATATGAGGAAAAATAATTATTTTATCTGAAATGACTCAAAGACTCTGCTCTGAATGCCTTCAGGGGAAACCTGTTCATAAAATCTTTGTTACTGGCAGAGACAATTTTTGTTATTGGCACAGACATATTGCATGTGTCTAAAAAAAGACATTTGTTTTCTCATTGCTTCCTGGATAAATAGGGTCCAATCCTGAAATGCACTGTGTGCTCTGTTCCTTACAAGTTCAGGTCCTAAATCAACTATTGAGACTACGGTGGTGGCTAAAGATGTAGGTAGGCACCTACCAGGAATTTCAAAAACACCCCAATATTTGAAACATCAGAAATGTTAACCAATATTAGCTAGAGTTTGTGGGATGCTGAGCTTTTACTTGGAGTCTCATGTGCATTGAAGGCAGTGGCAAAATCTTCCCTGCTTTTTATCAGCTAAATTTGGACCATTTAGTAAAGGTGTTAACAATATTTTTCCCCTAGTTGGGCTTTGAGTTCACACATCCAAAGTCTCCCATAAAACATGGGCCTGGAATTTATGCAGGCCATCCCAGAAGGCAAAGACTTTATGGCTTGCTAAGAGAAAGCCAGACAAATAGAGACAAGACAAATAGAGTTTGTTAAGAAAGACAAATTTCTGGACCCTACACCAGAATTGTCCTCAGAACATAGGAGGGTAAGCCCAGAATATAGTAGACTGTGATAGTTCCCCGATTTTCAAGGCAAGCTCAAGCTGATACAGGTTTCCAGAAGTAACCTACACCAGTGACAAGTATGATTGGCATAGTCTAATGGAGCTATGCCATGCCTCTGTCCACCATGACATATTAGTTCTCTTTACTGGGCCTGGGGTGGAAAGGAATAAGTGCACCATGTTACCTGGAGGAACTCTTTGCTACACCTTTGTGGCCTCTTTGCTCGGACCTTGTGCAACAGGCCTAAAAACTCAGTAGATAAATTGGGCCGAAGTGATCCAAGCCATCTGGTGAAACTGATCACCTTATTCGATTTGCATAATGATACTCTGCAAAACAATTGCCATGTATTGAACACCACCCATATCCGTGTTTAAAGATTTCCCCCTTGTTTTCCAGTTTGGGCATTCTGCATTAGAGATCCTTCATCTTCATCTCATTATTTACATCAAGTCTGGAAATCACCAAGTTCATTCTAAATGAAGTATACAAAAAGTGTTTGCAGAAGTGCATCTCCGCATACTAAGCTGTGTGTTTTACTTCTTCATTTATGTAACCTCATATTAAAGGGGGGAAAAAAAGGAACCATTTAGCTTTAACATTTTTGCATTTATGATCATAACTCATATACCCAGGAAAGTGCCATGTGAAAAATCAGAGAAGGACAATAGAATAGTGTTTATTTCTTTTCTTCCAGTGTTACATGATAGTTGTCATGCTGAAATCAGTTTTGCTGCTCATGTGAGGTTTGTTTGCTCAAGGACTGCAGACCCAAATTCCTAAGTGAGTGTGATTCAGTGGTTAAGTTCAGTGCTCTGGCTACATTAGAGTTACTTAAGAATTAGCCTAGTGTCGACAGCAAGAAAAAAGAACTTCCCTTAATGTAAATTGGAAGTGGGAGTTTCTGGCAGCAAGTTTTCTGACACAGTCACGTGTGTATGTCATATCAGTGGGTAGAAAATATATGGGTAAGGATATCATGATAGTTCTATATTTATTTTTATGCCTATAGACATTTATATGTAGAGCTAAATTCTCAGATCTTGAATTCTCTAGGTACAGATGATTTTTTGTCTACATTCTCCGCTGCTACTCGGCACCAATTGAATTTATTATGCAGTTAGTGGCAACCATATATACTGAAAGTTAGATATTCCATGCAGACTAGAAGAAATAATTTTACTTTAATATGTTTTGGGGTAATTTCTTTCTTGCTCGCTTTCTTTCTTCTCTCTTAAAAAAATGTACCACTTTCTCCTTACTTCATTCTGCAACTACGTTTCCATATGAGCATAGATTATTTAATTGTACTCAAAACAGAACTGAAAGGATTTTAGCTCAGAATCAAAAAGAATGGTTCCTTCTCTCTTTACTCTTTCATGATTTTAGAAAGTAGTGAAATGCCTTCACATTCACTTGCAATTATTTTCAGTCATTTAAAGTTTTTTGGGGATAAGACCCTTATCCAGACACCCAGATATTTCAAGATATTTTGCATTTATTTTCTTTGGGAACACAGTTATGTTCCAGGTCCCATTTGACTCAATTTCAAATGCTCCCTATTATTTTCCATAGCTAATTGTTTTGTATTATAGATGTAATTATGCCCCCCCCCGCCGGCATCTACCTTAATCACAGGGTACCTACAGACCTTTAGGCAGCCTGTCAGGTAGGCACTCTAACTCATGGCACTTTCCAGAAAGCACCATGAGTTAGAGCACCACTTAACCCAAGACGCATGCACCTGTTGCGTCAGAGGGACTTGATCCCATGGGCACAAACCCTGGCCAGCAGGTGGGAGTCTCCAGCAGCCTCCCAGGACACTGCTGACCCTCCTCTCTCCCCAGCCCCTGTCTCAGAAAGTAGTAAGTGACTTCGCAGTAACCACTGTAACTGTGCAGTCCCAGCAGCACATGGGTCATTTCTGACCCTACTGCACAGTAGCAGAGAGGTACTGTGCAGTAGCTCATTGCTTGGTATCATGGTTTATGTTTGCTGATGCTACCTTGCTGTAGCTCATCATTATGGCAGTATAGCATCTCATGTAGAAAAGCCTAATAAGTACATCGTTTCAGACATTTTATGACCAGTATAAGAAAAACCAACACTACAGGTATTTTGTGACTGAATCCCATATTATCTGACTTCTAGAGAGATTAGTTATTGAAAAAGGAACTTTTCATTTAATACATTTTCTCAAAATGAATACAGGCTAAGAAATTAAACTTACTTTCGTATGGCTGAAGAGAGAAAGGGCGGCTATAACATAGTACAAGTTGTGCTCTGTTACTCACAGGGGAATGAGCAAGCAGTGGAGCAGCTTGCAGGTAGCTGCACTTCCAATCAGGCACAACTGCCTGATTGGGAACAGGGCCCAGCTGTTAATTATAACAACAGGGCTCTGAGCAGTGGAGCTGGCAGTCTGCTGCAAGCAGCCAAGGAGAGAGCATCACCCGGTTGGAGCTGCTGCTCATAACATCTTGGAGGTACAGGAAAGGAGCTATAGAGAAGGTGGAGGCTTGTGGTCCTGGGTCATGACCTAAAACCACACCCGGCTGGGGCTGGATAGTGTGGTGGGACTGCTGGTAGTAGGGCAGTCTCCAGGAAATGCCACACCTGTGCCTCCCTGGTGAAGGGTAAGTATGGGGCACCAGAAAACCTCATCTCCCATTGCCTTACAGGTTACCCTGTGGAGGGGAAAGGCTAGGGAAGCACACCTCGAAGACAAAGCAATGGATTAAGCTCACAGTGAGGCCTGAAGCAGAGGCCAGGTTGTGTGAAAGGAAAGAAAGAAAATTAGAGAAAAAATGACCTTGACAAGCATAAACCCTGACATCCCCAACACAATCCTGATTCTTGCTCCATGTTTCAAATCAGACTTCTAGATGCCTATTTGAACTGGCTAAAACCTTCCTTTGAAAACCTTTGAAAGATACTGGGCATGTCTATACATCACCCTATAGCAATGTGCTACATCACCACATTGTGTGCTAGGGCAACACAGTGGTCATATGGGTTTACATTTGATCACTAGCTACATCCCCATAATGGCACACTCCTAGCTGGAAAATTTACCCATACGTGGCATACCTGGCACTGTAACAACCCATGCTGGAAGTACTAAACCACAACACTGTAGCAACATTGCCATATGGCGATGTGTAGATGTGCCCACAATCTGGACAAAGGAGGCATTTTGTCTTTTTTTTTTTCAACACTCTTCCCTTTTGAATGTTCTTCTTCTTTAGGCCTCAACTTAGAAGCCGAACACCAGTGAAACATTACTTGCTTTACCCACAGACTTCTATTTTTACAGAGGATGTTGCTTAGTCTTAAATTCTGGGTCCTTACTTTGTGGGACGTGGGAAGGAATGGCTTCCACCTCTCTCTGCTGGGGAGGAGGCTCTTCTCAACTAGACTGGCTGACCTGCTCCACCAGGCTTTACACTAAGCCTGCTGAGCCCCTGTACTCAAGGAGCTGGCGAGCGTCATAGCCCAGCCCCTGGTACAGATCTTTGAGACCTCCTGGCACTCTGGTGAGGTGCCTGAAGACTGGAAGAAGGCCAATGTGGTGCCTATCTTCAAGAAAGGGAGGAAAGTGGATTTGGCAAACTACAGGACCATCAGCCTGACCTCTATCTTAGGGAAAGACTTAGAAAAGATTATCAAAGAGGCCATTCTTAACAGACTGGCTGATGGCAACATCCTGAGGGATACCCGGCATGGGTTGTTGTGGGTAGGTCTTGCTTGACCAATCTTATTTCCTTTTATGACCAGGTGACCTATCACCTGGACAAGGGAGAGGAGATTGATGTCATATATCTTGACTTTAAAAAAGCCTTTGATCTGGTATCCCATGATCACCTCTTAGTCAGTTTTGCTAACTGCAGCCATGATCCATTGGCTGGGGAACTGGCTTCGTGGTCGGACCCAGAGGGTGGTGGCTGATGGAAGTCAATCACTGTGGTGCCCTTTGACCAGTGGGGTCTCTCAAGGCTCTGTCCTTGGGCCTATACTATTTAACATCTTCATTAATGATGTGGACATTGGTATCAGAAGCAGACTGGCCTAGTTCATCGATGACACCAAACTTTGTGGTAAAGTGTCCACACCTGAGGCCAGTAAGGTGATCCAAGCTAACCTTGACAGGCTCATGAAATGTGCGGATGAGAACCTGATGGTGTTTAACACTGAAAAATGCAAGGTTCTCCACCTTGGGAAGAAAAACCTGCAGCATCCTTATAGGCTCGGCATTGCTACGCTGGCTAGCACTATGTACAAAATGGACTTGGGGGTCATGATTGACCACAAGATAAACATGAGCCATTGATGTGATGCTGCAGCTAGTAAAGTGAGCAAATTGCTGGCTTGTATCCATAGACGCTTCTCAAATAAATCCCAGGATGTCATTCTCCTGTTGTACTTGGCCTTGGTGAGGCCGCAGCTGGAGTACTGCGTCCAGTTTTGGGCTCCACAATTCAGAAAGGATGTGAAGAAACTTGAGAGAGTCCAGAGGAGAGCCACGTGCATGACCAGAGTTCAGGAAAACAGACTTACGATGACAGGCTGAGAGCCATGGGGCTCCTCGGCCTGGAAAAGTGCAGGCTCAGGGGTGATCTAGAGGCCACCTATAAGTTTATCGGGGTGCTCACCAGGATCTGGGAGAACCTCTGTTCACCAGAGTGCCCCAAGGGATGAGAAGGTCATATGGTCACAAACTCCTCCATGACAGTTTCAGGCTAGACATAAGGAAGAACTTCTTTACAGTCTGAGCCGCCAAGGCCTGGAATAGACTGCCGCCGGAGGTGGTTTAAGCACCTACATTGAACACCATCAAGAGAAATGTGGATGCTTATCTTGCTGGGATCCTGTGACCCCTGCTGACTTCCTGCCCCTGGGGCAGGGGGCTGGACTCAGTGGTCTTCTGCGGTCCCTTCCAGCCCTAATGTGTAAGAAATCTATGATAAGCTAACTTTCTTTATGAACCTCAGTTCAGATGCTTCCATCCTAGCCCAGTCTCAACACCATGACAGAATACTATTTGTTCAAGGCAAGTCTTGGTAAACCCTGTACTGCCTTCCATAACTGGTATGTCTCTCCATGTTAGGACATTGCAACCTTCTGTTTGATTCACCACACTCTTTTGCCATGGTACCTGAGTTGTCTCGGATCAGGAGTAAAGGTGGGGGGTGGGAAGTAACACAGTGTGGCTCCATGGTATTAGTGGGATCCTGTGGCATTCAGTGCATTTTGTAAAGCCTCAGCTCTTGTACTTAAGTGAATATGTGGAAATCTCAGCTTTCATTCTTTCAAAAATAACTTTCCAGTCTCAGGTTTGTATAGAAAAACTTGAGGGCATCTCTGAATAGAACCTGAACGTTCCACAACCTGGGTGGTAACTGAAGTACCCCAGATGTGTTTGAGATGGTGTTGTTTTACATTTAAGTCAATCCCAAGGTTTTTTGAACGTTTGAAGCTGGCCCTTTTCATAGATTGTAAGGCCAGAAGGGACCTTGGAAGATCATTGGGTCTAGCCCCCTGCACCAAGCAGGAAAGATAACTGGGGGTCAGGTGATCCCAGCAAAGTGACCATGTAGTCTCCTCTCGAAGATTTCCAGGGTAGGTGATTGCACCGCCACTGGAGGGTGCTTATTCCACAGTCTGGACACCCTGACTGTGAAGATGTTTTTCCTAATGTTGAGCCTGCATCTGTCTTCCAGGAGTTTGTGGCCATTACTCCTGGTTTTCCCATGACTGGAGTCACAAACTGGAGAACCATATACACAGCTGAAAAGCATTGCTCTCAGTTAGTTTAATTTGAATGCGTAACACCGACAGACGCACCGTATGGGTATCCGGATAGGCTAGAAGTGTGATTCTTATATCAGTACAGCCTTAATATAAGTGCAGTTGTAGTGATTTAGGAAGGTGTTTATACCCACGTAACCGACTGTCCTTTGCATGTGTGAAGAAGTGATATTATTAGTACCTCCGTACCCACACTAGTTAAAATAATGCAATTCTTGTTTTAGACAGTCAAAACGAAGGTGTCAGAATGATGTCTGTTTTAAGGTATTTCATCTCATTAAACTTGCTGTAGCTATACTAAAGTGACAAATGCTCTTCTTTTCCAGGTCTTGTCTCTGGCCTTGTATATACTGACCCACCTCTTCTGTCAGAAGTTCTGGTGGCAGACAGGAGCTACCATCACCATGGTACAAGTCCCTGTACGCTTATGAACACTTATGGACGTTTTACTGGCAGGACATGACTTGCACCCTTGAAAGACGCTAGCTTCTCAAGGGATCAGCTGCCAGATCCATCTTCTTTCTCTTAGCAGAGGGGGCAGAAAGGAAGGTTTTGTTGCCACAGAGGATTTTTGCCAGCAAAAAAGTCTTCCTCATATATATATATTAGAAAATTAACAAGCCAAGTTATGGTGAAATACGTTTTCCACCATGATTTTGTCAGCTTCTCTTTGAAGTCTCCCTAGAAGAGTGTCGAGTTCCCTTTACACAGCTGAGAAAGGAGTGCAAACAGAAGTTAAATAAAAGCCAAGTTGGGTTCTGAAATAACAAATAAAAGAGTCTCTCCTTATAATCAGATCAACAAACACATCATTCCCATGTCCAAATAGTAAAGTCAAAGGAACATATTTCTTTATATGCAGTCCACAAAAAGATAGAGGCTTCCAACTGTGCTGTAGGTGCAAAAATAAAAGGCTAGTTTAATGAGAAGAAAAGTATTTTCTTTAAAATTGGACTTAGCCTTTAATTTCTTTTATCCATTGTTCTGTATTACTAGCAACAATCACATTTCCAAAAAAAACCCTATGTAGAAGGAAGGGACCCTTTGTCGAACGAGGTGAACGTGCCCTAAAAAATAGGAAGCTTTATAAAAATTCTGCTCCATTTCTGAAAACCCAGACAAGAAAGGGGGATTTTTTGCCTCTCCCCACATTCAGCTTTTCTAAGAATCATAGTTTAGGGAATATCCTGAGTATTTGCATGTTAACTTTAGCAACTGAATAACTGGGCTAAATAAATAGCCAGCAAAACCACTCCCCTACATAGCAGACACACCTATAAGAGGTGGTTACATAGCTTTACAGTTTTTTAAAATGATTTAATACACTATGTGGTAACTGGTTAGTGTGTGGGATAAACCCTTTATAATCTAGCATGGTGACTCAGTAACCTTGTTAAAAGGCACTAACCCCACACCTTCACTTTTTCAATTGGAGTGGGTAAAACAAATGCTTTGTTGGTGATCGCAGTTTAGTCTCAGACATTTCAGAGGGCTGTTTACCTGTGATTTAAAACCAGTATCTTTTGATCAAAGAGATAAGCTGTCTCCATGCTGTCTGGTGATCAGTATGCTCAGACCCTTCTCCACCTTCAATTAATTTAAGTTTTTTAGTTTACCTGGGTATGAATGAATGCTAGCTTCAAGTTTTCCCAATATAAGTTGACATGTTATTTTGGTTTTAACATCTGCCATAGAGAATTGCAACGGGAGAATCACAGCAATATAACTACTTTGAAGCTGTCATGTGACAATAAAATCTGCAGCTTCTTGCTAATGCTGCATGTGGGGTTATTACCAGCCTTTTGGAGGAAGATTTTGGAGCCTAAGAATAGTCCACACAAACCTGATAGCTGTTTCTAGTGTTGGGAGGGATGGTGTAGCTGTGATGGTCCAGCAAATATGTGAGGGAAGGATTTGGGCGGTGGGGGGGCGGTGAACTCTTATTGGATCAACTGCATAGCTGGGAGAGTTTGTAAACATACTTGTGGACACAAGGTTCCCTTCTTGCAGTTGCTCCAATAAAAGCGATCACTCCCTGCCAACAAAATTCCCCCTACCTCTCGCATAGCTCTTACTAGTAACTCTATCTTGAAAACTGCAATAAAAGAAATCCAAAGTCATTCTTCTTCCTGGTAGTTTGGAGCGCAAAAGCAGCAAATTAGTATTTGACTTTCTTCTACACTTGTTGATATCGCTGGAGCAGAAAGAATTTCAGTGCTCAGCCGCCCACTTCCTGAAGTCAGAAAAAAAAAAGATCTGCATTAGGGCAAGCTGCATTGAGATTGTGCCACTGATAACATGAATCATTGATCTGGCTGACTGTTAACAATAGAAGAGAGACTTCTGTCCCGTTACAAGTTCCACCACAGAGAACAAGAAATCGTCTCTTTTACTATCACAATGTCTTTTGTGTCCACGGAAGGACAGTTAAACCTGACACATTTCCTCCTCGTTAAAAATAACCACATTGCAATCAATTGTTGCATACGAAACTCCTGTATCTCAGCGTCTTTTTGCTGATGGGATACCAACAATTATCAATATTTATTTGAAAATAATGTCAGAGACAGACTTAATTGAAGTGCTAAAACTGTGTTTGCTTCTCCTTGTTCAGCACAGCTGAAATAACAAAACCAGTTGGACAACTTCTTTTTTTTTTTGGTCAGGTATGTACTGAATTGCTGGCAATAAGCTTCAGCGTTCTTGAAAGAGCTCCACAGCAGCCAGTTGATTTCTTCTTCAAGTCCTTCCACTCCTAACCCCTCAGACAGAAGCACTTCATTTGACTGGCTTTGTTGCTCTTTTTATAGATACTGGTTGCTGGCTCAGTGTATCCATTTTGTGGCCAGTTTGAAAGAACCGAGTAAGAAAACATCATTGAAATTTCTTCTTCTTTTTTTTTAATTTCCAAAAAGAGCCATAACAAAGGCATTTAGGCATTTGTCCCCCCCCCCCATCTCAGAATTAGAATTTAAGTTTTACGTGTGGGAGCATAGAGCTTAAGTTTTATGTATGTGAGCATAGAGCAAGTGCAAGAGAGCACCCATGCAGGCATGAAAAAAGCACATGCATATGAACAAGCTGCATTTTGCTTTTGTCTGTTTTTACTGTAAAAGGTAATGAATCTTTGGAATATGCAGATACAAAATGAATGTTTTCTGCATACTTTACACTATGCCCCTTAATTTTGAGAGCTGTAAAAAAATTATCTTAAAGTTAAAGGACAAGCTGCTTGAGTAGGATCTGCAGGATTAGTTGATTCAACCTCTGAAGATGTGTTTAAAATAGGGAAACGTACTGGAATCATTGCACTCTATCAGCAAAAGTTTTTTGGCCCCTTCATGTATTTACTGAAGTTAAATGCTAAAAGACCCATTTTCTTGATGGTAAAATTGAGGCACAGAACCTTAAGAAGTACTTGGGCAATTCTCTGTTCCTGTTGACACTTCACTGCACCATTTATGTGCTGCTGCTATCCTCAAACAGAGTCCTGGATACTTGGGATAGACATTTTATTTGGGAAGAGGATTCACAGCACAAGCTCTGGAGCAGAGGGAGACCTGTGCCTTGTGAAGGCATTTAATTCTCCCCATCCTCTGGACAGGAATCCTGGGCACCTACCGGTAAGGTGGGGCTAAGAAGTCCATTAGGTGGCAGGGGCCTTGGAGTTAGGCATGGCGGCCCCTACGTACCTCTGGGGTGAGAGGTTAAGGGTATGCGAGTCAAGGTGTGACCGTTCTGTGGCATACGCTGCCAGGTTGAATGCAGCCAGCACAGGTAACAGTGGTGAAAATGCAACAGCATCAGTTAACAACCCAGCTACAGACGCAGAGCATGCTTGTGCTTGGGTTCCTGAAGTCTACAATCCTACTTCCCCACCCATACCATTACCGGGGGTAGTGAGGTATATGCCTTCATTTGCAGTGTAAATGCACACTAAGCGACTTGTCCAGGCTCACACAGGAAGCTTGCAGTGGAGCATGGGACTGAACCCTGATACAGTAAGAAGCAAAGGAAAAATAGTCTAGTGTTGTTACTAATGTATCCTTGACTCTGCTGGACCAATACAAGCTTAGTTTTTGCACCAGTGTAATTTAATTTACTTACTTCTATCAGGTATGCGCATCTATGATCTGAATGAGTCCATCAAGACACTTCCATAGCAGAGATGATTTTTTTTGGACATTAATCCTCACCCCTGTCTTCCACAATCCTCTGACCTTTGCAAAAAGTTAGGACTACTAAAACGGTATTTAATTCCCCAAATAGTAGGATTTCATCCTTTCTTGATTATTAAACTGAATTTACAGACTCAGAAGGCCTATATGAGAGACATTACCCACAGACGTGTAACTGTGCATGAAAGCTGCAGACTCATCCCTTGTATATCTTAGTCCGTGTGGTTAGTTTAAACACATGAATAATCTGACTGAATTTCTCCCATGTGTAAAAGTTACTCTTGAGTGAAAAAGAAATCAAAACTCATGCAAGAGGTGATATCTTTTATTAGACCAACTAAAATGATTCCATTTCTACCTAGGAGAACTTTTACAATCTCTGCTCTCTCCTATGCCTGATGAAGGGGTGAATGTGCCCAAAAGCTTGCAGATAAATACAATAATTTGTTTGCAAATATCTAGTTGGTAATAAAAGATATTACCTCTTTCATGAGTTTTGATTCCTTTTGCCTCTAGGCCAGTACGGCTACAACCTGGATGCCTGACTCTTGAGCGAAAGTGTTTGCAAAGTTCAGGGCCTTCATTTGCCCTTACTGTGACTGTGCATGGAAATGGCTAATTATGGACATGCATTTAAAGTGATTAAAATGAAAGAATATCTATCTTAAAAAGCATCCAGCTGAGCAGAAAAGTTTATTAAAGTGACATTCACTCTTAAATTTAGCATGTGGTTGTTCAGTTTGGTAGTGCAGGAGACAGACACTGCTGGTTTAATTACCAAACTAGTCTAATAGGCTGCTGAAAGACACGGTGTCATACTGTTTCACCAATTTCTCATCCATTGCAGTTGGAAGTAGGTGCTTTAACCTGGAGAGAGAACATTTATAAATCCCACTAGCTGCACTTTGGTTTCTGTAGGAGTCTGAAAATCTGGCTCTGAGCCTTTAGGATACACTTGTTTCATGTTTTCACCCTTTTCTCTTGAACCACAAGGGCTAGAGACTTTTTTTCTTAAAAAAAAAAGCTCAGATTCTCATGCCATCTCTCATCTCCAGCTGCTGGGTTTTAGAGGATACACAAAATACAGAAGCAGCATACATATTACAACAGGGCTCATGATAAAGTCATGAGAGCTGACTACACAGAAAATTATGGACAGTCCTCATGGAGCAAGACAAAGTGAACAAGGTCATTTTTCAGGTGCAGGCAGGCACACGGTGCTGAAGATTGCTTCTACGACATGTACACCGGGTGAGAGGGAGATAAAAATTGGGGCAACACAAAGTGTTCAAACTGTTTAAAAAAACCCAAAAAACTAGACATTGTTTAAGTTGCATGCTGCAAATGGCTTTTGAAGGCAACATAGATTTCTGTCCTATGGAGTCAGAATTTTCCTCAACGGGTCCCTTTTCACAGAGAAAGAGAGGGGGGAAACGCTATTTAAAAACTGAGGCGGTATCAAGCAGTATGCAAAGATTCTCTTCTGTTTCATAAAGAAAATGTAGCAATGCATACCAGGTTGTGGGTGACAAAGGTTGGTGTACATATTGTGGAAAAAACACATGTGAGGTGTGAAAATAGATTTCTAGTGGAGGTTTATATACAAAAATATCTGGAACCCCCATTAAAAGCCACATAACCCACACAATCTGTGATTTAATTCTTTTCCCCCTCAATACACACTAATAATGAGTGGCATCATGGCAACGCTTACTGTGCTTCATAAGTGGATGTTCAGGTCATTCAAAATAGCACAGAGTGCCTAAGGGCCAGAGGTTGCCTCCTTTTTTTATACTGATACCAATGGGACAGTTCGGTAAGACTAGTTAGGCTGCAAAGCAGTACTCAATCTGAGAAAAAGTGACAAAAATCAAGCCCAGTGATATTAAATCATAGGTCATCTGTATCTGTAAGGACAGATATGGCTACCAGTGCTCACACGGAGCAACATTTTCCTCCAAAGGTGTCGCCACTCATTGCAATGGAACAACCAGCCAAAATGATTAAGGTTATTTTCTTCTAGACCATAGAAAGGTAAGGGATCAAGTGATGATTATACCTCATTCAAAGTTGAATTACACAACTCTCTTTATTGTGGCGATGCTGAAAGGCCCATTGTGCCCATATAGGAGGTGACCCATGCTAGACTGACAAACGTGCATAGCCTAAAGTATCTAAGTACATACCAACTAGAATTTATGAAAGATGCCCAGAGTAGTTGCCCAATTCTTACTAATGGTCAGGTGTCTAACCTGCTTAACTACTTCTAAGAAGCACTGGCATCTATAGATGCCTAAATACCTTTGTAAAGGTAAGCTCAAAGCTCCTGTCTGGATGATGTTACAGTTTTAAAGCTATTTCCTGAAAACAGAAGTACAAATAAAAGTGAACTCATGGTAACTTAATACCACATTCTGACCACGGCAAAACTTCATAGGTGGAAGTTTCCCCATGCACAGAAAGAGGGAGGTGATTACAGTCATTAATATTGCTCACTGGAGGATTATGCTTCCCTGACTCAGAAAATGAGAGGTAAAAGAGGGTGTGAAAGAGCCAACAATTGAACACATCAGCCTCGTGTGAGATAGCCCATCTTGATAAGGAACAGCAGACTCAACATATGCAGGTTCAACACTTAACACTTTGGACTAGATTGTTCAACCTTTACATGACAGATTAACCCTCGACCTTTGCAGCTTCCTGTCATTTTTAAG
The DNA here is from genome assembly GCF_052110815.1 of Crocodylus siamensis. NCBI lineage: Eukaryota > Metazoa > Chordata > Crocodylia > Crocodylidae > Crocodylus > Crocodylus siamensis. The sequence goes on from NC_143404.1 coordinate 62,588,679, forward strand.
TGCACTGAATCTGTCATTCTTATTCCACTGGATTAAATTCACCCTGCTCTATAGCTGGCCTGGTATAAGGCTTGCGCTCTGTTAAGTCTGTAAGGGTACAACCTGTTCTGACCCATGGCCTCGGAGGTGTATTTCACCGACTTGTACTTGCTCTACAAGTATTCCCATTGCTGGGCTACTTGACATGAATTCAAGTCAAGGGTGTATAAAGCCAGAAGATCTTCTTGGTCCCAGTAGTTACACAAGTAGTCCTTGTGACTAGGTAAAAGGTGTGTGATGGGGCAACAAAAGTATTTGAAATAAAATTAGAGGGAAATGCATTTTTATTAAGAGACAAAGACTTCTGAAGCCATTAATGATGGTATGTTGGCTTCCTTAATGCTCTTTTAAAAAAAATACCAATGAGACAAATTCTTGCATTTGGTTTTCCTCTGTGTTTATTGATAGAAGTCCCTTACCAGTGCTTGTGAAAGAGTAATTACTTAGTGCTAATCAGTGGGAAATATTGCTTCTGCTTTCAGGTTTATGCATTTATTAGAAATGAAGAATGCACGGATGGGCAACACTGGTTTCTATCAAGTGTACAACTTGTTTACTTAAATTACTCTAGCGCTAGGGACAGAAATTACACATAAAACAGTTTAAGTGAGTAGAAACTGGTTTAAACCTGTAACAGAACAGAAATTCAGTGCATATAAACTGGTTTCAAAATGGCTGGAACCAGTTTGAGGTAAACCTGGTTGAATATAATATCAGACTTAACTGATTGAGCTCAAACCAGTTTATGCAACTTCTGTCCCAGACCCCTTCCTGGTGAAACCAGAATACCCCAGCTTCCTGGCTTTCTGGGCTGTGCCCTGTGCTACAGCAGAGCAGGGCTGGTCCTGCCCCTCTGCTCCCCAGCCAGAGGAGGGACAGGGGAGCAGGACGAGATTCATTCCCCCTCCCTCCTCTGCCCCACCAACGTGGACCTGCATTTCTCTGCTTGCTGTTCCAGCAGCAGGGATGTGGCCAACCGTGGCAGTAGCCCGGAGTTAATTGGCCAGGGAGAGGGTTGAACTGCATCAGAGAGGGCAGTCAAATCTAGGACCCTGATGGGATCCAAGTATGGATGCTAGAAGGGTATGTGACTCTAGGTGTCACACAGTCACTGCTAGCTGGTATTGGAGAAGGAAATCTTGGCTCCTGCCAGCATTTAAAAGATAGCTAACGTCCAAAACAGTAGTAAGTTCAAAGCACATGGACAGACCAATCCAGATGTGAAACAATGCAATGTGGGAAAGTAGTTGGAGGACTGCCAGAAGCAGAATAGTTAGGAAATAATCTAAATAAACCAAGCCAGGAGTTATACAAGAGAAACTGCTTCTGAGCTGAGGAGTTTATTTGACCCATACTTTGAATGCAAGGCATTTCAAGCTGATCTAAAGATGACTTTAAAATGCAAGACATTAAGATGACCAAGATATAGACAAGGCCTTAGGCTCCTTAAGTAACCAAGCCCTGGTGTTGAAAGGACTTAAGAACCGGTGTCATTTAGGAGATTTTAAACATTTTACCTGAAAAGAACCAAGGAATATTATAATGCCTCAAGAGTATTCAACAAATGCAGAGAGCTCTGATCATGATATTTTCTCCTGATCCTCTGTCAGAGGCAGTTCATCATCCTCTTAATTAACAGTGTAACATTTGTTTAAAAAAAAAAAAGAAAAGAAAGCGATGCATTTTGCTGCACTGTAATGTGATGAATGGCTAATTAGGTGGGAAGGGAGGAAATCTGTAAGAAAACTGAAAAAAGTATATTTATTACCAATTCTTGCTATTAGGTTTGACAGATAGCAGTTGCCTCCAACCTTTCGAGCCAGAAGTGGAACAGATGTTCATGAAAAGCCAGTTAATTTCCTGCCATTTGTGAACTGATTAGAAACTGAAACATTAGCACCCTGAAACTTCTTTATTTTTAATCTTACTTATGTTGTGAAAGGAAAAGAAGAGAAACACCAAGAGCTAACCCTCTGGGTTTCAGAAAAGAATGGCTGCATATTCTTCTTTTAACCCTAATCCTTTCTGTTAATGAAAGAGAAGAGAACAAAACTGACTCCCCATAACCCCTAACAATTTTGCATTGCAAATTGTCTTTTAGCATAGACAGTGCTGCTAGCATAGGGCGTGGATGAAAGAGTAAGAATAGGTGTTCTTCTCTCCCATCAATAGCTATTAAGCAGAGAGAGGGAGATAGCTATGGACCAAAAAGAGGAAGTTACTCAAAAGCAGAGGTGGTTAAAAATGGTCCGATAAAATCATTTTATTGTCCACTTGTGATCCTCAGAATTTTTTTTTTTAAAGTGACTTTGTTCAGATGTGTTCTCATGGCAATTGAAATACAGATGGATAAGGTTTAGAGTAGCTTTCTTTGAGGTTGAAAAAGATTCTGTATATAATTATGGGCAAGGTTATTAATTTCATACTCCATATACCATTCAGTCCAAAGTAGATTGCTCACAGAAGCCAGTGGTAATTTGTATAAGGGGCAAAGGGAGAATTCACCCTTTATGTGGTAACTGAGAAGCTATTTGTCATATTCAGCATTACTCAGTAAAAGAAAAACAAATCCACTCTTCTATCCCTGCTCTTCCTGTTTTTCATGCCTCTTCCCCTATCTTCTGGGTGTTTCCTCTCCATTACCTTCCCTGTAGCAACTTCCTCTTCCCAGCTCCACATAAATCTCACTCTCACCTTGCCCCGTTCCTTCTGATACACTGAGCAGCTGTGGAATAGTTGATGCTGACATAAAAGCATCATCAACCCTGAGCTTTGGAGGTGGTATTCCAATGAGATACAGGTGGTACAGAAGAGCCGACTGTTTTCAGACCTATCCCCTAAAGTTATTTGTAGACTCAACCAAGCATCACTGCATTGGGTTATCTTTCCAGATGGGAAACAAGTGCTTCGTCAAAGTAAGAGCTAGAGACTTTAAGGAAGCTGAAACTCTGGAGTGTACAGGTGTCACAAAAACCAGAGAAATGCATCGTGTATAGTAGGTAGGCTCTGTTGTTCTTATGTTTGACATCCTTGCATCAGATCAATATGTCTAGCAGAGACAAGGTCTCTGCCTCTTATCTAATGCATGTTTGTTCTTCCAACACTCCCTACCTTCACTCCAAAAGTCAACTGAGCAAGTTGTTTGAATGAAGCAATTTATTACCTTATATAAGGTCAAGAACTTAAAAGGACAGAGTTTCACGCAAGTCAAACATACGATACATTGCTGAAAGATCTCTGAAAACCTATGGCAAAAAGATACATAAAAGCCCAAACTCATTTTAAATCATACATATTAATGGGTAGGTAAAAAGCGTCTTAGAATTGATAGAAAAGGGATCTATAAACATTGGCCGTCTGTCTCAAATTAAGCAGGAGGTAATTCTTCTCCAGTTAAACTGGCTGATTGCTCCAATAATACTACATACACTGCTCAGCGCTTTAATACTAGGGCAATTCAAAGTAAATTCAAAACAGCAATGAAAGTAGAGGAATTTATGAAGAAGATATGAGTGCTAAGTTTGTATAGTTTGGTTAAAGGGTGACTAAGAGAGGATATGATAACTGTCTACAAATATTTGAAGGGTGTAAGCACTAAGGAGTGTGATGAATAGTGTAGGCTGAGAAAAGTTTGAACTGCAATGACATCTTCTAGACCATGGAATATTTTCCTAATGGGAATGGTGCTTGAATCATTTAATAGCTAGACTGGATAAAGAACTGGAGTATTTGCTACATGGATCAGGTCTCAGCTACATCAAAGACTCCATTTCCATTGATGATTCACCGTGACAGCTGTGCCCTCTGGGAAAATGCAGAACACAAAACCCAGTATGAAGCATGTGAGAAACGGAGACATCCTCTATTGAGTGGGTCTGGCTAGCAGACAGACAAATCTAGAGTTTGTCCATCTTTAGTAAGCATTACCAAATGTTCTCCAAAAAATAAAAGAATGATGCTTACATCACTGGCATCTTCTCCCCCTCATACCTCCCAACCAACCAGCTAAAAAGACACCAACAAAAGCCATACCCACAGTTAACTTCTGAATCGGAGAAGGGAGAAACCTATTTCATGAGACTAGGGACTTTACTATGGCTTTGATTTTTTTTGTATAGATGGCACCCAGATACCATGCTGAGGGGCAGTAGCACAGCCCTTTTAGACAGGGTGGATTAAAGCAAATCAAGAGGAAAGACAGACGCATTCGATCCAGGATAAGAGTGTCCCCAAGGGGAGCTTTTTAAACTAATGATTGCAGAATTCTGCAATTTTCCCCTCACATAGGCAAGCCCAGGCATACTTGAGGATAATCTGGCATCAGTAGGGGAATATTAATATTTGATCAAACTGACTTTTTCCATCTCTCATTTCAGACTTTTCAAATTCATGTTGAAATAATGTGTTCCAACCTCTTGTCTATGCTGGAAAATGTAACACAAGTTGAATTTACCAAATTGAGTGAAGCTTAATCAGATGTAAATGGATCTACATTAAGGGGTTGGAACACTTTCACCAAATTTAAGTTTTATACTAGGCTTTTGAGCTAAAATTAGCTTTCACTTTGCCCAGTGGTCAAAAAGCTTTAAAATAAACATGAACAGGAAGTCTCACAATGTCTACACTGTTTGCTTTATTGATTGGCATAATTTTTATATTTCAGGGAATTTTTGTGCTTTTAAAATGACTAAAGTGAAAGGAAATACTCGGATCTGGGTCCAGAAAACAAAGAAAAATCCCCAAACTTATTATGTAATAATATGAACCCTGCCTCCACACACACTTCTTTATATAATATAGCTGCAGCTGGAACCTATCAATTAGTGATTTAACCAGGCTGAAAGGACTCATTTTAGGATGAATAAGAACTTGGAAATTTTTACATATATCTTGTCTTTTGGGGTTAAATAGATCCCTTGTGTAATTCTATTGAAGTTATGAGAGATTGTTTGTTTGTTTTAAATATAGAGTACAATAGCAAATTTATTCGTCTACCATGCTCACTTATGCTGTCTGACCAATGTTAAATGGGTTACACTTTTCATAAAAGGCAGTTTGTTCTTTCCTTCTTCGGTTGTATAATTCAATTGAACGTTATTTAATAATTTATAAAATAAAGTTGTGCAGAGGACAAAAATCCCATTTTTACAGATTTTACATTTTTTGCTCCATTCTGAACCTGAACAATCATTGTGGAAAAAAACTACGAATTTTTTTTAAAAATTGCAATTTAAACTTTTTCAGAAAAAAAATGGAGAGAGCGGTGGGGAGTTTCAGGTTGATGGAAGCAAAGTGTTTTGCTTCACATTTCAACTCTATATATGAATGTTTTATCAATACAATATAAAAATAATTGTACACTCATTCTCTGAAGCTGAACTACAATATTTTAACATCCTAGAATAAAAACTCACAATTTTATCTTCTGATTTTAACCTAAACAGAATTTGATTGAAACTGCCCCAATTTCTCAAAACGTTTTTATCAAAATGACATCTATTGCAACACACTTCTGTCAAAATTTCCTTCTGTTAGCCCTAGCCTCAGTCTTTGCATGTCTGCTGTCTTTTTTTTTCTAGTCTTATTCACCAATTCAGATGCTGCTAAAATGTCACATTAGGAGAGAGATAACTTGGCTTGGTGACGTGTTTTCTTTCATCTGATCTGATCTTGTGGTCTCATTTTCCTTACTGTACATTGACATAACTAGTGTTAAACCATGAAGTTGCACTCATAGAAAGTTTTCTTGTATGCCAGAGAATCAACCCAGCATGGTTTGATGTTTTTTCCTCTCTTCCCCCACTGTTACCTGTGTGTCCTATTTAATTATTTCTCCCACCACTGTTTTACATCAGCTTGGGATATGCATTAATTCACCACAATGTGCTGATTTGCAGAAAACAGGAGTGACCTTCAGATGGTTCAAGCATACAATGCTTTGTAATACTTGCTTCCATATCCAATTCATGTACATATACAAACATGTTTTATTAGCTGTTTTGTACATGTAATTACTGAGATTTCTAAGGGAAGATGAAGAAAGGAGAGTTAGGTGTGTACATCAAGTTACCAAAAGGCCAGAAGCCCCAAAGCTTCCAATGTTTCCCAAATTTGAAAGTTTCCTTATTTTTCGAATTGAAGCCAAAAGATTTAGAGAGCAGCACTGGGAAAACAGAGCCAACCCCAAATTAAATAACAACCCCTCAAATAAATATATAAATAAACAAAACCAACAACAACCCCCCCGCCGGGAAAAAAATCCCAAGAACAAAAAAGGCAAAAAACCTGAGCATGTAACGAGAAAAAAAAGGGATCCATTAGTTGAATTTGCCAGTTCTGGCCTCCTTAGCTTTTGTAATAGTCTGGTATACAAGAATGCATTCAACTTTGAACAGGTAACATGTCACAAATACTGGTGCATGCACGACCAGAAGTATTCTTGTGGTCATTTTGAAAAGTCAGTTTCATTATTTGCATAACAGGTTTCCAAGACAAGCACTGATATCTCATTTCAGCCATCCAATCAGGAAACAAAACAAAAAAAACAAATAGCACGTCATTTAGGTTGCCTGTCATGCAACAAGAAAATTGAATTGTCCTAAATTCTCCTACTTTTCCATTCACAGAAAAAACTGCAGGGTAAATTTGCACCAACTGCTATTGAATCATCAATAAACATACCATAAAAAGTCAGATGATTCAGGAACAGAAGAAGGATGTTACTCAATTGAAGCAGTCAAATCTTTAAGCAATTAATTTCCTTTTCTTCCAGAACTTTTTATTAATCCAAATAGATTTGCCTATCCTGAATTTTCCATGTGCATTGGCACTTCTAGACGCACTTAGGCCAGGTAGAGACATTAAACTTTTACCAGTATAAGTGATTGGAAACCAGTCTTCACCCATAACAAACCTAGTTGGCTCCTAACCAATCGAAGCTTGATTTTCACTCACATTATGAGAGCCGTCTGCCCTCCTCCTAACATTTTGAAATCTTAGATGACAAATCTCAAACCTTTTTACTTATCAAGCTCCACAACAAAAGGAGTCTTGGAGTCAGTGGTAAAAGGAGCTGACCGTGCAAAATACTGACCAATCTTAACTCTGATTTAGAGTTGAGGACATTGATACACTTTAAGAACCACTCAGTCTTGCCGACTATACCTTTTGTTGCACTGTATGTAGTAGCTTGCTTTCCTGTCACTGCTTTCCAAAATTTTATCAGCCAGACTGAGAGTTGATTTCTCAAGACAAGACAGTCACTTTCTAAGAACACAGGTACCTCTCAAGCAAATCTCCACTAAGAGGTTCAAAAGCACTGGTACATGTGGGAAGTAGCATCTCACATTCCTCTGATGACATTTCATCCATTGTGCACAGTAAAACCAGGGCACGGGCCTTGAGAGGTAAGCCATGCGTCTATTTGGTCCTTAAGCTTTGATAGTATGCTGGCTACTGTGTGATCTTTATTAGAAGCAGAGAAGCACTGCCTGGTCTGTCAGGCTATGGCAGATGTGCAGTGGCGTGTGGTTTTCCTCAGTCTCACTCAGTTGTGACAGTCCCGAAGACAAGCGTTTGCCCATATAGATCATGGATGTGAATACCGTACGTTTGTTTACACGTCTTTAAAACAGGATTATGGTCAGAAAAGCGACTATTTAACATATGCTCAACATTTCTACACCCCTGTAAATGGCTGACTGCTTTGCTAATACCAAGTTTTAATTATGTCGGCTGTACTGCAGAAAGAGATATAGTACTGGATATGGGGTACTGTGTGTGCGTAGGGGGGGTGGTACCCAGATTTGAACGGCTGGGCAAACTCAGTCCTCATGTAATTCCTCATGTTGCAGCAGGAGTTAATTTGTCCTTTTACAACAGACTTGCACCACAACACAGTCACATGAAACTCCTTTTACCTAGCACAGCAGGGTATAGCGCAGGGGCGGGCAATTATTTTGGGCCGAGGGCCGCTTACTGAGTTTTGGCAAGCCATCGAGGGCCGCATGACAGGCAGCCAGGGGCAGATAAATATTAATTTTCTAAATTTTTGAGGGGCCTCATGGGCTGGATAGAATGGCCTGGTGGGCCGTATCCAGCCCACGGGCCACATTTTGCCCACCCCTGGTATAGCAGGTAAGCGCAATTTATGTGGAGTACCAGTGCCTGTCTGGTTCCTTTGAAAGATGCTCAAGTTAGTATTTGAATCTACTCAGTGATCCAGTGGCACTAAAACAAACATTCGCACTCCTTTTGGATTACCAGACCTATGTGCTTAATGCCTGCTGCAGTCACTTGAACTTTCCTTGACATTCCCAATATTTACCACCCCCTTTCTTCCAAGACCGTGACCAAGTTACAGGAACTGCACAACTCAAAGACACTACCTGAGTGGAAATAACACAGCTCCCTGATAGGGGTGTGCAAACCGGGCCCTATTCAATTCAGATTTGGCCTGAATCAGGGACAGTGATTCAATTCATTGATTTGGACCGCTGTCCCCAACTCAGTTTGGCTGAATATGAATCCGAAGATTCGATGCTGATTCAGAGAATCAGCAGTTTGGACATAGACACAATTTTTAAAGTTTTTTCTACATACCTTGAGGTAGCAGGCATGGCTCATGATCGCTGCAATGCTGGGGTGCACGGAGTGTCCCACAGGAGTGCAGGGGGACCCTCCATGTGCTTGGCAGCAAACCCAGAAGTGGACCAGAAGTACTTCTGGTCCACTTCTGGGTCTGCCAGGGAGCACACTAGCCCCCACCCTCACACATTCCTGGCTCGGCAATCAGCCATGGGGGGACCCCATATGCCCCCCCTAGACCCAGGAGGCACTAATAAAGTTGGGGGGGGTAGGGCACCCCACCATGCGCTCCCTAGCAGACCTGGAAGTGCTTCTGATCCACTTCTAGGTCTGCTGCCGAGCGCACTGGGGAACCCCCCACGCTTCTGTGGGATACTCCATGCATGCCGGCATTGCAGCACTCACGAGCCCTAGAGGGGTGTAGAAAAAGCAGTTAAAGCTGTCTCTATGTCCTAATCTCCGAATAGATTCAGGGAGTTCGGATTCAATTCGGAGAGATTCAAGGGTCCTCTGATTCAATTCAGATTCAGAGATTCGGCCACCAAATCGGACCAAATCTCTGCTGAATCGAATTAGGGACCAAAGCTTCACACAGCCCTACTCCCTGAGCAGTTTACACTGATCTGCTTATAATTTGATAGAGTATTCAACTAGACAGATAGTTTGAGACCCAAACCAAACTCTCCAGGACTTGAAGTTCTAATATCAAGGAACCTAAAATCAGGTTTTCTTCTTTTTCTTCAGCTAAATATCTGCTCATCCCAACTCTTCTCCCTTACCCTAGGAATAAAGATCAAAGACAGAACTCTCACTGTCCTGGACAAGTGAATGCAATAATAAATCACTCAAGAAGTCCCCAAACTCATGCAAGACAGCATTGTAAAATACTTTCTTTCTGAAGTACTTGTCAGAACCAACTAAATATAGAACCTGAGCACAGTGAGTGCAGCTCACCCAAATTTTGGAGAAGTTTTCATCTGAGCTCATGAGCAATGTCTGGGGTTATGCTCGGCTGAACCCATTATACACTTATTCTGAGCATCTGCAATCCTGAGATCGGTAGTGACCCGACTCGTAGAAATAGAGACCCACCTGGCTTTAGAAGCATAATAGTACTTCAAGTGCCGAGGCACTGGCTTTTCTTTGTTAAGGCCTGGCTAATAAGTATTTAGGTTTAGTATATACAATTTTCCTCATCCTGATTATTTGCCAACTCTTAACTACAGCACCTATATGCTGTTATGAACCTAGGTACAATGCAGCCAACATGGAGGGGCAGGGGGGCAAGGGAGCAAAACTATTCCTGCCCCAAATTCTACAATTTCCGTACAAAGTTAAAAGCTTCTTCTTGACAAAAAGACCTTGCCAGTAAAAGCAGTTTTTACACTGGCAGTGTCAGCTGTGCTTTTTGCAGGGGGTGCACATGCTCCCGCCTGCACCCCGACGCATTGCCAATGGCTAGGGTGGTGCATCTCTGGCTGGCAGAGGGCCTGGGGGTCAGCCTGCCGGCCTGGGGCTGCTGTGACGCGGCTCAGCAATGTGGAAGGGCTGGCTGGGGCACGAGAGTGCTACGGTGTGGGACTAGCCAGCAGGCAGCCCCTGCACTGTAGCAGCCTTGTGCCCCAGCCAGCCTTGGTTACCATCTACACATACCCTGTGGCAGACTAAACTCTGCCATAGGATAGTAATTGTGTCGGGCAGTAACATCTTACAGTGGAGTTCATTAGTTCACCATGGCCTAGCAGCGCACCCTGCGTAGATGGTGATGCTTTATTGTGGAGCTAATTAGTCATCCTTACAAAAAAGCACACGTGTAGATGTACCCGGTTGCTCTTTAAGAAGTATACGTCCATTGCTGCAACCACTTGTGGAGCTATATTGACAGTTGATCCCAATTTTTATAATGGCTTGTTTTCACTAGCAAATCCAAAGACTGGCACAACCCACGTGCTAGCTGAAACATATGATGGGGGTCCTGATGCAGTCATGCAATTCCTATTATTACACACAACAATCAGTTAAGTATTGGAAAGTTAAACAGCTCTTTAGCCATTTACCCATTTGCCTTACCTGACATCACATGTATATTCACAGAAACTGCAAGCATAAAACTTAGACATACAATCAAGTATAAATTTATGAACTGTAGTTGGGGGAGCAGATGAAAATAAAATAAAATAAAAAAAATCACACATTAAGTTTCTCTGCTAAGCATTGTACAGCTTTCCAATTAATAACCTGACACACTTAGCACCTGCCATGTGCCAATTGTAGAAGTGTTTTCTCATTTGTGAGCCACTGCTGGTTAGAAAAGGTTCTCAACAACAGCTATTTCTCAAGGCTTATAAACAAAAATGCAAGTTGTTTTCCAGGAAGGATATGATGAGTTCGAAAGACTTTTTTAGAGCAATGTGGTGAGGCAGATAGGTAAATAAATGAGCATGTTTCCTTCTCATTATGATCAGCAGTCTATAAAGCAGCCCATTTCCAGTGACAGCACAAGCTGTCTATATTTTTCTTATTAACATTGCTTTTATTTAATTTCTCATTAGGCAGCCAACAAGACAAACTAGTGACTCGGACCTAGTTCATAGCACCACTTCTATTTTGACCCTCTTGTGTCTTGCACTTTTTCAGAAGGGTAAAGAAGGAGGTTAGGGAGAATCAATTTTTTAAAAACAAAAATCTTCTGTTCTTGTTTCTCTTATTTATAGGTATTTGTGGTCATCTACTTTAGTTGATGTTCTTTTAAGATATTTCTTGGAGATTTTGGAATTGCATCCCTAACTGTAAATTCTGGAAGGTCATGACTGGAGAATGCAGCTTTCATTCCCTTTTTTTTTGCATTGTCTTCTTCCCTCCCCTCCCTATCTTTTTTTAACTGTCACTATTTATGTGTTGCCCACCCTACTCTAAACCTACTTTAAATTAATACATTGGAATTCAGGAAAACATCCTTAATCGCTGGTATCTATAGGCACATGCAGAATTAAGTCACTGGGATTTAAGCATGTGTGCAAAATTGAGCCCATGCTGTCCCAAGCAGGGATTGGTTTAGGCATGGCATGTTAAGTGCTTAGCTGAGTTGGGGCATTTCTGAAAAAAACTATAAATATGGGAAAGACTATGGATGTCATCTCCCTTCATGAATAAACCAGGCACAGACACCAACCAGCACACTGTGCAGTGATTACTGGGTATAAAGGCAGGTTGAGATGTAAATTCTCAACACAGAAAAGAAAACTGAGCAGGAGGGGGGAAAAAAGAGAGTAGTGTTTTGCCACTGTTCAAAGCTCCACATCACCTACATTTCTTAAGATGATCTAACATGCTGTTCCAGTCGCTATTCCAGTTCTGGCTCCCGAGAAGAACCGGGGAAAGCTTCCTCCTTTCTCGGCGTGCAAGACGCTCTGAGGGCACCTGAGCAATGGTCCTTCTTTAGCCTCTCTCTATCCTGCCCCCTCTTCTGTATGTGACCAGAAGATATTTTAAACCACACTGACAGCTTAGAATTCATCAAAATGGTGTCTTCTTGCACATTGCCATCATTAGTGTCGTTTCGCCCAAAGCCACTCTTTCTTGACCGCCAGATTCTATAAATCCTTCATTTAGTTCCTCTTTCTTGCAGCACCTACTTTCTGAACCACCCGGTTTCTATGAAAGAGCCACCAGAAGAAAAAGGAGGAAAAAGACAAAAACCCCCAAACCCTGCAAATGCTACTGAGTTATTGTAATGACCCAAACTCCTGAGAAACTAAAGCAAACTGCCCTCTACTGGCCACCGGTGGGAACACATGGAAGGACAGCGTGGGTGGGGGAAAGAGGGGGGTAGTGGTATTAGGCAACAGTAAAAGGAAACTGTGTCAATAAACTGGGCACGGTCTGAAAACTGTAATCGCATAGCAGGGCAATCTAATTGTTGGTAAGTCTTGGTGTTAGCGTTATGTATAGTACATACTGAATATTGCTGGTATGAATGCAGTAACAAGCCAGGATGTTGTAATAGCTACTGGTTGGGGGGAGGGACGAGGGAAACAAAAAGCCTGTTTTAAATAGCTTCTGTGCATCAAAAGAACTCCCAGTATAGTAGCTGCATGGTTTGGGGCTTTTTTATGATTATTATTCATTTTGGAAAAATCAGGGGAGATAAAAAAACCCAACTCTGATTGTGTTTATTCAGTACTTAATGTCTGTATTTTATAGCTAAGGAAAACAGTTGTGCAACAATTACATTACCACATGAATATGGGCTTGGAAGAAATGATATCATATGAGCTTTAGGGAACTTAATCCATGAGACTGAAGGAAGAGAGAGAGAGAGAGAGCACGAAGGAGCAAGAAAACATGACAGTGAAAGCATGCATGGGTACACTCTCTCTCAGGAAAGCAATACATGAAAAAGTCCTTTTCAGAAAGCTTAGGAAACTTGGGGAATCAAATACTATTGTGTAATACAAAGTTCCTGTAATACATAAGTACAACCTTCTGCGTGGCTTCAACAATGACCTCAGTAGAAGGTAGAAACAAACCAAAACATGATAGAACAACACTGTTGGACTTGTAACAATTAAAAAAAAAAAGAATAAAGAAAACTAAATACACCCATGAAAACCAGAACCGCCCCCGCCTTGCCACCTTCCCTTTCCCAGTAATTTTGAAGCAGTTACCGTTTTGTGATACAATGAGTGTTACCTGAGGCCTGATTCCAATCTCACTCCTCTCTGGTTTATACTGCTATGCTTTGAATGAGTTCCATCTGAGAGCAGGATTCATCCCTACCGTCTGAATTATTTGAACATGAACTGGGATAATTTATTAGGGACAGCCACAAAGATTTGTTTGACATCAAATTCTTGTACAGAAATTTTTTTTTTGTTCTATTCATGTTACAATGGTACACTGAGGCATGAATAGAGGATCAGATGCCTACTGTTCTGGGCACTGAGCAAAGGGACAGTTCTTGCCAAAAAGAGTTTACGATCTTGGGCTTATTGATTGGGTCACTTCTGACCCAGGCCTAAACAAAGTGGTTTAAGTCATCAGAAACTGATTTCAACCTGTAACAGAACAGAAATTCAGTGCACATAAACTGCTTTCAAAATGGCTGAAACTGGTTTAAGATAAACCTGGTTGGATGTACTATGAGACTTAACTGATTTGGGTTAAACTGGTTTACAGAACTTCTGTCCCAGATCCCCTTCCTGGTTTAAGTTGACTCACAGTCCCCCAGCATCCCAACATGCTTTGGGCTGGCTTGTCTGCTCCATAGTGGTGGAAAGGCTGAAGGGAAGCTGAGCTGAGGGGCGGGCAGGGTGGAGGGGAGAGGGTGTGTGGCCAGACCCAGGCAGGCCTGAGTACAATTAGGGAGGGGCTTAGGCAAAGGGAGAGGAGGAAGGGGGGGGGGGGGGGATCACAGAGAAGTGGGGCTGGCAGGCACCTCCAGAGGTCCTCTAGTGTCTAATCTAGCACCTGCCTGAGTCTTGGCCAGACCCTCCCCAACAAGCACTACAGTCTAAAGAGCAGAGGGTTTGTTCACCAGGGGGGCTCTGTACTGCTGGGGAAAAAAGCCACCAAGCACTTCCTGGGGCCAGTTCCTTCCCCCCCCAACCCCACCCCTGCCCCACAGAGGGGTCCAATGCTGCACTCCTCCAGCCCTGAGCCCCGAGGCAGCACTGCAGAGTTCTCCCCATCCCATGGCAGGGGAGAAGGGGGAAAGCCCTGCCAGCCACTGTGGCTCCATGACAGCCCATCCCAGCCTGGGTGCAGGGAGCCAGGAGCAATCTGGGTGCACTGCAGCCAGCTGAGAAGGGCCCAGCCCCAGCCTAGCCCCAGTCCCAGCCCAAGGCAAGGTGGGCAGATGGCAGGGCTGAGCCAGGCTGGTCTACGAGGGCAGGGCCCTTGCCTGTGGCTGTGGCTTGGGTTGGGGCTGTGGGAGCTGTACGCTCAGATTGCTCCCAGCTCCCCATATCCAGGCCAGGCCAGGCTTTCATGGAGCCACTGCAGTGGGCAGGGCTCCCTCTGTTCTCCTCCCTCACGGTGTGGGCTGGGGGTGGGGGCTCTCTGTAGTACTGCCTTCGGGGCTCAGGGCTGGGCCCTGCTGTGGGGGGTGGGGGGAGGAAACTGGCTCTTGGTGGCTTTTTTCCCCAGCAGTACAGAGGCCCCCTGGCAGGTGTTCTTGGTTGTGAGTGCTGAGAGCAAACCCTCTGCTCTTTAGATTGTGGGGAAGGGTCTGGCCAGGGCTCAGGCAGGGGCTGGACTAGAAACTAGAGGACCTCTGGAGGTGCCTGCCAGCCCCACTTCTCTGCAGTTCCATCCTTCTTCCCCCGCATTCACCTTAGGCCCAGCCCAGGTCTGGCCATGCCCCTGCTCCCAATACTTGACTCTTCAGTGCCAGCCTGGGGCCAGGGTCTGGCCATGCTCCCTCCCCCAACTCAAAAGCCAAGAAAGGGCTGCTTCCCCTCTCCATCTCCAGGCACACTCTGGCTGGGGTCCTTGCAGGCCAGGGTGGGGGTTTAAACCCCACCCTAATCATACTCAGATTTGCCTGGGCCTGGCCACTCCCCTTCACTGAGCTTACTTTCCCTCCAGCCAAGGGCTCACTCTAGCACCCCCTGGCTTCTAGCTTGAGTCACTAATTGATTTCCAGAATCAAAAATGAACGTCTGGTCACTTGCTTCTTGGTTCAATCTATGCACATTAGACTAACCTGCAATGATTGAATTGATACAGGCTTTTGTTTTTTGAATGTCTGTTCCTAGCCTTAAAGTTGACTAGCTCTTTTTTAATAAGATTTCTGTTATCCGGAACCCCAGTTACCCCAGTCTATTGGTGAAAGAAGTTATAATTTAGATATGGATCCATGTGTATCAGAGCAGTAGGATTATTTAATATCAATACCAATGATGCTTTTATCTGCTCTATCTTTAATAATTTGTTGCTGGGAGAAAGTAGTACCCGTGGGTCTTCACTGACTCATTTGCAGTCCATCTCTCCCTCTCTACCTGCCTTGCCTGATCAACAGTAGCTCACTTAGTGCTGGCATCATCACTTACACAGAACACATTAAGCGTAGACTTAATGTTTATCATTTGACTTGTGCATAAACGTCTGACAAACCGGATATTAAATCATCTGCATCTTGATACTAGTTTTAATACTGAAAGTTGAATTTCCATCAAATGCAACAGGAAAAGTAGCAAAATGAAAAATCCATTTTGACTAAGCTTATATGCAACTGAAAGCCTGTGCACCAAACACCCACTGGAAACACCCACCATCAGTCAGGTGAGCCAGAAACATTGTTCCTGGGAGTCAGTTCTGATCAAAACTGCTTGCTAGAAACAGGTCTGGATTATGACATGATGGAATGGAGCATAAAGGTACAAAGAAGCCTTTTCACGTGTTTCTTGCATGTCATTCTGAGAAGAACCAAAGGCTTGATTTTGCATGATACAGAATGTCATAAAATGTCACTGAATTCAAAGGAGTTGATGGCTTCTAGAAACAGGTTGCAGATGACAGGAGAGATTCTCACCTCTGTTCTGGCCCCTTTATGCCAGATAAAAGAGCCACTGTGATATAAAAGGTCCTTAGAAGCCTCAGTTCAGATTGGGAAAAGATTTTGTGGTGCAGAGCAGACAGCCAGCAGTGTCCTTAAAGGACCTCCCTCTCTTCCCCCTCTTCCCCCTGCCCCCCAAGCATTTGAGTAAGGGCTCATTGGAAGCAATAAATGTTTATCTGGGCTATGGCTGCACCTTAATACACCCAGTAGGACAGGCATAGGAAACTGCAGATGCATGGGCCCATTTTCAGTTTTTTCAGGATTTTTTCAACCCCAGAATTAGGAAATCATAGCAATAGCTTTAAAGCTACTGCATTTCCCCTTTGCAGGCAGTTTCATAGTACAAAACGAGCTGTAGAGAATGGGCACAATTGTAGTCCAATTGTATTGATATTTTGCAAATTCCCTTTTTCTCATATACAACCCTGACACAACAGTCCATTCCCTCAACCTTTTTCTTCAGTATAAAGAAACTGAACTGCTGTTACCACTTACTTCAGCTGTTTGCATTGAATGGAATATCTACCTAGGGGAATTGGTCTTCAAAGCAGGTATTGCAATAGCATGTAAAACCTGACCTCTCATTCCAGCTAGGTGGAAGAATTTCTCATTGGCTAGAGCAGCAAGGTGCACATTCAGACCATAAAAACTCTGAATGAATATTTCATTTTAAATATCCAAGGTGGTCTATTGCCCCTGCAATTATTGGCATCGTTAGTTGCAAGGACTCACCTGAGGCTGCAGGGAGGGATTTTCAAAAGTGCACACAATATTTGTGCCAAATTCCCACCAACGTTCAATAGATTTGGGTGCATTATTTTCTTAGACTCTTTCACTAATCCCATGGGTTAATATTAGCTTCAGCACTTACAATGATTGAAGACCACAAATAAAGGAGCACGATCAATGCACTAACAGGAGGAAAGAGCAGACTTGAAGTGGGGGCGGGGGTCATGGCAGGGAGTATTTGGATTAGCATGCCAGTTTGGATAACACAAGGCTATTTTAGTTGCAATCTACAGATGAGAACTCCACTAGAACTACCATGGTTTCCACGGTTTAGTGCAGGCCCGATCACAGTTTTCAAAGTATACTAAACAGGAGGATGTCAACAAGTCAAGTTACCGCTGAAATAGCTCCAAACAGGTGAGATAGTTAGAATAGCCTCAGTTCTTAGGGTATTTTTAATGTGCATTTTGAAAGGGTTGCTATGCTGTACCTTCTCTCAACTGGGTCCCTTTGAAAGCAAGGCACCCCTAAACAAAAGCACCCAAACATCACTAGTTAGCTTAGGAAGTTTTAGTAGATGTGTGTGCATCAGAACAAGGATGCATCTGTGAACCGAAAGGTTTAAGAAATACTTCATGCAAAGCCCTACATACCATTTCAATCCTAGAAGATAGTCATTTAAAAGCAATTCTGCCAGTGACCAGTACTAATTTTAGTGCAATGTTTGTTTCCAAGCAGATGAAAGCTCATACCCCATGTAATGGCTAGGAATGGTAAATACCAACTTTCACTCTGCCTCCAGGGGTTATGATTTTTCTCTTAAGAACAGAAGGGCAGAGGGAAAAGCTGAGATTCACCTGAAATGGAATGCAAGGTACCAAGTTCTTTCGCTGGTAGCTACAGGAAATTATGACAATTGAGACACTATAGGGCACAAGATAAATGCTCCATTTGGATTATATTAAAACAACCAGCTTTCTCTAAAAGCATGTGCTTTGCTTCAAAATGACAGTTGTTTCAGCGTCTATATTGTGTTACATTACATTGGGTCAGCCACACTTATTGACATGGTGACATGTGACAATGAAAGAATGCAGATTTCTAAATCTCGCGGGGGACGTTCCTTAACTCTGTCTGTGCTATCTGAATGGCAGGCCTGGAACTTAAAATCAATAGTTCGGGTCTCATTTGTCACTACTGTTAGAGCTCAAGAAAGAAAACAAAGCAACTGCACTTTTCCACGTGCTCTTGTGGAAAAAGAAATATGTTACTAGAAAAGACAACTGACATAGGCTCAAAAATCTGTGCTGGAAAGTGCCACGTTATCATAGTGGATTGAACTTTCTATAATCACCTTCTTCCCCCAGGCAACTCCCCAGTTGTATTTATCTTCATGGTCTTGTCCACTTTCTGACAAATATATCCAAAATTCATTATTTCCATGACATCAAGATATTCAGTGTAACCCTTCAGTCAGTATGATGTCATAGAGCAGGGGTTTTCAACTTTTTTGCATCACTGTACCCCCTGGCAGCTGGATGTGGAGCAGTGCACCCCTGGCCACTGAGCCGAGGGGGCAGATGATGGGGGGAGGGTGGTAGTGAGCAGCTGGATGCCAAGCAGGGGAGTGGTGGGTGAGCAGCCAGAAGCTGAGCGGGGGCAAGAGGAGGGGTGGGCGATGTGGGGGGTGGCAACTGCCACGTGCAAGCTTCCCCCGCCCTCCCATGTCTAGTCAGGCAGGTGGCACTTGTGTGGCCTTGCCTGCCTGCGCATACCCCCTAGGGACTTCTTAATTACCCCTGGGGGTACACGTATCCCTGGTTGACAACCCCATCATAGAGCAATACATCTAAACACTTCTTTTAAGCAACAAAAAGTATCTCAGGATTTTACACAGAGGGTCAGCATAAAGACTAGGTATGTTGTTTCTATGATGAATACTTCTGTTTATTTCTGTGGTGAAGTCAGTTCACATTTAAGCATTGTACCTTTTTTTTAATATTGACTGAGGACAACAGCTGTTCAAGTTTGGGAACCTAATGAGAGACTCCTAAATTCATACCTTTGACACCTTAATAAAGTGGCCTCATTGTTAGAGATGAGAAGAGCCACCATTTCTTTCAACTTAAGGGAAACTGCAGTGCCAAGAATTAGACCATTTTCACTTTAATGCTCATATAGACTCATGTAGATGTGATTTCATGGCATACAACTAATTGCTGCTTGGCCTCCCATCAGGAATGATCCAAAGGTTCCCTTCAGCAAGCCATTAGCTCGAATATTTCTATTCAAATCCCAAGCCAGTCCCCAGTATAATAGCAAACAAAATACCCTCAGTGGAAAAGGGAAAATAGTAGCCCCACCAGGCCTACCTGCCTTCAGAAAGGCTGTGGCATCTAGTAGTCTCCGAGTGGATCCTAGTGTGATAAACCCTTCCCTTTTGGGGCTGCTTGAGACCTCCTTAACTTATTAGCCCTTCCTTAGCTCACATGGGATATTGTATACCCCATTATAATAGGTTTAGGAGAGTCTTTGGTCCACACTTGAAAGTTTTACTAGCGTACCTACGTTTATCAGTCATCTGGTTTTAATTGCAGCAGTTATAGTGAGATGTGCTTTAATGTGTATAATTGTGTGTTTCTGCTGTGCACCACACTGAACAAGCATGCTGGAATAAGCTGTGTTGATAGAAGTGTGATATTGCCAGCTTCCTTGAACAGAACTGTCAAAATGTAGTTTCACTGGAACTGAGATCTCCGCTAAGGGCTTTTGCCAATGTATCCATGCCAGTCAGGGACCATATAGTTCTGTGGCCCTGACGGACCAGGAAAAGGAAGCCTGGCTTTTTAGTTATTTTGGCTACCAAATGGAAATGTCTGTACCTTTCTAGCAATACAGTTGTGTTCGTATTGGTGAGTTTTATTGCTTTTACCGTGCTAATGCAGTGAAAACGATTCACTTTCTAGTATAAGCAAGGTCGAGCTTTAAGCACTCAGGTTTGACAACTTTGACGTAACTGTTCACTTTCAAATCAGAGTGAGGAACGCTTATTGCTGTCTCACGCTTCACAACTGTGAACTGTCTTCGTGGAAATTGCCATTGTGCTAATATTTCGCAGCAGGAGATGTAGTCTGATGATTCGAGGCACCACTTAGGAAAGCCAGATAGTGTTCAGTGTCAAAGAAAGGAGGGATTTTCCCAGCATTTAACACAAGCCTTCAATTAGCTATGTTTGGTTGCAGCCTATCCCTTGCCCTTATGTTGTCCCCTAAAGCATCTGTGAAGAATTTTGCACATATTTGATTTGTTATACCATTATACTTGTATGTGTATGCCTTTCTTATGCCTGCGAATTGTCGAGCTTGGTCTGTATACCTATTTCCTTCTATCACTTTGTAACTGTTAATTGCTTAGACTAGAAATACTGGGTGTTTTTACATGTGCTCCAGGAGTTGTGGGAGTACTTTAGTTAAAGCAGCTCTGAGCATGCTCAGAGTAATTACCATGCTCCAGCAGACTCAATTAATTGAATCTGCTATGACACGCTTTAATTACAGTGCATCAGAGCAGCCTCTTGACTCGTGTACTTGCACCCACTACATTCAGGATATAGAAAGCCATGTTCTCCTTCCTTTGAAAGTTTACCTGCAGCTACTGGTTTAGGATATATGTCTGATCTTAATCTTAAATTTAGTAAACACAGATGAGGAATGAGAGCTGAAATAGCTAAATCAGCTGGTATTAACTTGCATACTTCCACCCATATCAGTCAGTGAAGCAATTTCAGTTTGCATCAGGTAGATTGGAAAATGTTGGGAAAAATTATGAAGAGAAAGAAAGGCAACGTTTGGTGAAAATTTGCAAATTCATCACCCAGTTTCCTTCCTTCTTTCAAAGAAGCTCTAATGAAGGATTTATTAAGGTTACACTGTCTTAATCTCTAAAGGCTGTAGAGATTAAGGGTGGATCTGCAATGTTCTGATATAAGTCTGAACCCTGTCATAGTTTGGGTCTGCTTATATGCAGAAGATTACCTTCTCTACAAAAAAACACACATTCAGTCACAAGACTGAAATAATCATAAAAGTCTTTATTTCTATTCTCTGATTCCCTTGGTAAGTTGTTACCCTGAAAGAAGATGCCGCAATAGCTGCATCACCTTTACACAGGGGAGTCAGATAAAGAGTTCGTACTTTTGTGATTCAAAGGTTTACAAAGGTTTTGTGATTCAAGCCTTAAGGTTTCCTTTTAAATAGGTTATTTTTTAATGGCTCACTTGGGTGACAAGTTTAATAGGAAATGATTAAGTAAAACCAAGGAGTGCTCATAAGGGATTTATGCTCCAAGACTTCTGGTAATTTGTTCTAAACAAATCGTGCAATCTTTACACTAAGGAATTTATACGCATCTTCAGCTTTCATCAGGGCTGGTGCAGAATTTCCTGTTTTTGTGCTCTCAGAACTGCTAAGCTGCTGAAACTGCCAGTAATGACATAGGGCGTGCTATCCAAAAGAGGTGGAGACTGCAGCTATTCCCAGCTCTTCGGTGATACTCTCGAACGAACGTATGCAAGTTAGATCTGTTCCATACATAACTAACAAATGGAGATGGTTCCGACAGCAGGGACTCATCCTTCCTCGTAGCTTTTTTTTTTATTTGTTTGTTTCTCTCTTCATAAAGGCAAGTCCTTTCTGTGCATTAAACCATGAATTTTGTTATCCGAGTCATCTCAAAGCAATTCTGTAAGTGCGTATGCATGCAAAAGGCATACAAGTGCAGGGCCTAGCCCCAAGAATGCTAAGCGGAGACAATGTGAAATTCATACGCACGTTATCCAGTTTCATGGCTGGGTTGTGATCTCAGAGAAATCATAATCTGGTCTGTAAGCTCTTAAAAGAAAGAGCCTATTACACACAATAGGTAAGATCTTGATGCGATAAGATTTTGATATGACTCACACAGGGATACCTCTGATTAACATAAGCCTTGGAGCCAGTCTGTTTACCAGGGCTAGGGACAGACATTACACATAAACTGGTTTAAGTGATCAGAAACTGGTTTAAACCTGTAACAGAACAGATGTTCAGTGCACACAAACAAGTCTGAAAATGGCTAAAACTGGTTAGAGACAAGTTGAGCACATGCGGACTACGGTCCATGCTGTGGGAGTCAGGACAAAGGCAGACAGGACTGTATCAGCTTAGGGTTTTTTGGAGTCAATCAACAGGTAGTTGGTAAAGTCCCTCTGTTCCTTTCTTGGAAAAGTTGTTTAAGAAAACTTTGAACTAATAGAGAGAGTCTTTGTTTCCTGATAAAATGGGGTGATAAACACTGAGTTAGCAGTGATAAACACTGTGTTATCAACTCCCTTCTGGGCTGCTCAGAAAGGGGGGCACCACACCCTAATCAGAGAGTCCTGCTGGGGCCTGGCCATGTCCCCCCTCAGCTCAGCCCTGTGGATGGGAAGGGAGGGCTGCTCTAGCACCCTTGGCTTCTAGCGTGAGTCACTGCAGGAGTCTGCCTGAATTTCTGGGATGCCTATGTGGTTACAAACCAGTTTAGCCTAGCCAGGTTATACTAACCTGCAAAGATTGCATCAATTCAGGCTCAGGCTTTTTGAATATCTGTCCCTATCCTAACACAGCAAGTGTAGATGGTGCTAAGGTGTAAATCTCCAGAAGACACCCTACCCAGAGCCACTACACATTCAGGCACCCTTTGCAGATATCAGCACCATGAATGATTCTAACTCAGGTTCATACTCTTCCAGAAGGGTTTCTAGTAGATGGGTAACAAGCTAGGAAAGTTATGGGGATAATAACATTGATGCATAAATGATAATCCTTTTTTTTATTTCTTTGCTTGTTTTATTTTGACTTTGTTTCACTAGCATGCCTGACAATAAGCACATTTAAACACAAAGATCCTTCAAAGCATCAGTCTGTCCTGCGGCTACACATACAATTCTTCTTAAATTCAGTGTAGGAAAAGGCAGAGGAAATGGCATAACATTAGTAGCATAGCATTCATAGATTTGTCTGAGAAGATGGATCTCAAGATTGAGACACTGACAAGAGACTCAACAAGCAGGTGCAGTTCCCTACTCTGCCACAGACTCCCTCTGTAATCCTGGGCAAGTCGCTCAGGCCCAGATCATCAAAGATAAAGCAAACTGCGTGAAGAGGAGACCTAACTAGTTCAATCCCTTGCAATGATGTTTAGGGACCCGATTTCCATCAAGAGGGTTTAAGGGCCAGTTTTCCACAAACCTCTCAGCTTGTAGGAACTTAATTTCCTTCTTCCTCAGTTCTTCATCTGTAAAATGGGAATAATGGCAACTCAGCTCTTTACTTTGTCTTCTTAAAGTGTAAGCTCTGTCTCCTGCCCTGCACACGTACAGTGTCCAGTACAGTTATATTCCGGGACCTTTTTGTACCAATTAAGCACAAAGCCAGAACAAAACGACAGTCCCTGATGTAAGTAGTTTACAATATAAGTGTTAGATTAGACAATAGATGAATACAGGTAGATATCAGAGCACAAGGGGAAAATGAAACTATGGGTTCCTGATTTATTTATTGGTCTCTAGGCAATACTGGGAAATAATATGCCTCTAAAATGAAATTACATATTTTGCCTATCTTTGTGACTAGTCTCTGAGCACAAGATTCATGCTGGGCTGTGTGACACTGGAAATTACATTCTTTTATTCAAGCAGTATACATACCTGCTTGGCTTGTTTCATCCTGGAACTATCAGCTATTTTCCTCTTCTAGTTTAATGACATTAGGCATCTGGACAGCTTCCAAAGGAGAAGAGTTGAGCTTGCATGTATTTTTACATAAGACCATTGATTTGCAGGTTCAAAAACTGTCAGCACAAAACTGTACAGGAATCTGATTGTTTTTTCTGCATTGGCAGTGCTTAGCCCACAACCAGCAGAACATAGCCATGGCGCTCAAAACAACGTAAGTGTTGAATGAGCTCATCTATGGAGGAAGTGGATAAATAACTGTCAGGTAGACAGAAAACTCTTATGAAAAGGGTGACCATTTAAACTCATTTCCTGGGATCACATTTCTTTTAAAATATCACCTTACGATCACAGGAGATTTCATTGCATTCTGACAATGGGGCCTGTTTCAAGTCCATTCAAAATATTCTAAAATAGTGCTGGTTCGGTTAGGTTCTTTATATGATTTCTGTACTGTTCCCAGGGCTCAGTTCAGTAGTTTGAGAGTCAGGGAACTGAGAGTCATTTCTCTTTGTCCTGGCTGGACAAAATGAGCTACTTGATGTGAACACTTATACTTTTTAAAAAATACTTAAGATTCAGTAACCTGGCTCCAGAAATGAGGAACCTCTACAAAATGGTGGAGGCTGCTGCTCAGACTTTTCTTCCTCTATGGGCTGTGTGTGTTGCTGCTTCTGAGAAGGCTGACTGCTTCTTCAAAGTTTGCCATGTTCCTTTTATCAGAGAGGAATCAAAACAGGGGAGTTTCTGTGTGGCAGACTCTGCCAGAACTCACCCTTACTTCATGAGTATTAGTGTCTCATTGGTATCATCACACTGATTTTTCTCTGTTTTCTGCCAAGGGGTTTTCCTGATTCATGCAACTAACCACTTGTCAATCAAGGTGCAATCTGCAAGTCACACAGTGATTTCCAGTTTCCTATAGAGTCCCACCCCACCTATTTCCCTTTGGAACATAGGACTAAAAGTTTCAAGCTGAATGACTGGCTTTAGACGGTACTTCTTTGAGTCTTTTCCAAAGATGATGTGCTCTTCAAAAGAAAATTTGGTTCACACACAGGGTTTTTAATATCAGAACAGCTGCCAGGTCAGTGGTGCACAACACTCATGTAATACTGAAATAGTTATTTCAATACTAGTGTAAAAGTGGCTATGCTACTATACAGGTGACTTATGCCATAATAGCTTTATTCCACTTCTTTCATGGAAGGACTTCATTTGTATAAAGTTCCTTTATTTTGCTATAACTTCATCCACTTTAAGGGAAGATATACCACTTTAACTCTTTTGATCAATGCTAGAAAGCTACGGAGTTTGAACTAGACAAACCTGACTTTCTGACTGGTTTTGTGCCAAATTAAATATGTCAGTACAGAGTGGGAAGTTAATTTCTATTTGACAGAGCTGGATTAACAGGATTAATCACCCTTTGTCCATATTCTGTGGGTATAGTATTGACAGTCATATCTAATCATCAGCTACAAGGTTATAGTAGAGCATTACTAGCCACTTCTAGAAAGAAAGGTAGCTTTTTTCACCCATGTTCTTAATACGAGTCAGGAGTCCAGGCTTGCATATTCTACAGAATCTGTCTAACTACGATATCCGATGATATCTGGAAAGAGGTGACGTGAAACCTAATTTGGATTGAGAGAGAATGAAAGATATTTGCTCCACATTCAAGCAGAGAGCGTGGGCGTGTGGGTGTGTATGCATGTAATTTATTTCCTGCTTCTTCTATACCAGTCAGCAAATAACAAGAACAACCCAAATTATTATTATTATATATATAGGCATGCTTATATAATCTCTGGTTAAAGATTAAAGATACACATTCTTCTTTTTTAAAAGAAAACAAGTTGTTTATTAAATCATAAGGAAATCAAAATATACAACAGGGTATCATTCAAATGCTAGTATGGATTAAAATGTCAGTCCCGCAGTTCCCTGTTTGAGCAAAGAATAAACCAACAGAAATCTGAATTTTCCATAAAATTTATTAATGACAGTTACTACAGGAGTTTTGTAAAGCAGGGAGAGGCCTGGTCAGTCTTAGGTTTGGTTTTCATTAGGATTAATTACAGATATAAATATGGACACATATCTGAGGAAATAACTGAAGGTTTTTTCTAGCATCTGCAAAACATTAATAATATAAGATTGTAGGTACACCTTCTTGAGTTAGTACTAAAGTGGAGATACTGGTGCCCCCTTGTGTTTGTATTAATACCTTAAGTAATTTTCCTTTGTTAACCCACCTCCAAGTCAAGAAAGAAACTGTGTTTCAAATCATTTAAAAGCCTTTGCATTTTAGCTTTTTAATTTACATTAATAAAATGCTAACCAATCTGAAGCATGATCTTGTAATGAATCATTGATTCTTTTATCCAATTGTCCTTGCTAATTAAAGCAAACCATAACAGGTGGGATGTTGTTTTTACTCTTATGGTGAAAGTTTATCAAAAAATGATAAAATGATCTCTTCCTCCCCCCACCCCGCTTCCCCCCAACCCCCGCTTTAATGCTCTAGGTGAGAATATCTTTGCTCACTGCTTTGCCCCACAAACTGTATTCCTTGTATCACATGCACTTTTTCTTTCTTTCCCCACTTCAACTGCAACTTTCTTAGGTTTTGAAACATTCTCTTCCCACTCGACTTAAATCACCCACAAAACCTCTCTTGAATAATAATACTACATGTTGCTTCTCAGTGACCTTTACAGTTACTTACTAGAGACTAGTGAACAAATTCTGTAAATGATACACCTCAAATGTACACAAATGTTTGCTTTAGCTGGAGGCACGGCCCTCTTTTGATGACAGCCATATAAAGAAAATAATGAGTCATCTTCACTGCAAGAGCACTTGTGGAAAGCCACTGATTCTTCAGCAGCCAAGCATATCCATTACTTGGATTTCCCAGCAGGTACAATAGACACTGGATCTGTTTGCACTTCAGCATCAGACATCTTTTTGGGACCCTAGAAATAATACAGAGAAATATGGTTGAACATTTTGGGACATTTGTTCAGTCTCGAATTATGTTTTAAATCTTTGCAAAGAGACATTTCCCATTCGCATTACCACCTTCCTCCCTTACTAAAAGTACAACTGACACCTGCACAGGTATTCTTTCCCGAGTAGCAGCAACTATAGCTAAACCTGGGTGCTGTTGTTGTATATTCTTTCCCTGACCAGGGTAGAAGGGAGTTGCTTTTAGACAACTACACTAAGTAAACATGCTATGTGCATCCCTGAGTCAATAGCAGGGGTGGGTAAAGTGGCAGATCTGGCTGGCAACCGGGCTCCATTTCCCAGCAGCTCCTGCCCACATGGTTGGGGCCAGTTTCCATGGAGACCCCAACCACAGCTGTGCTGTGATAGCATGAGGCTGGAGCTGCCATGGAGACTGGCCCCGGCCGCGCTGGCAGGGTGTGCAGCAGGGCAGGGCTGGGGCTGCTCTGGAGCTACTGGGATCTTGTGACAGAGGCAGCTTGGTCTGGTGCCATGGCAGAGCCACAATCTGCAGCCTGCATGCTCTGGGCAGGGGCACGGTTGTAGTGGATCACAGTTCTGCCCCAGCTCCTTGCAGCAGAGGCAGTCTGATCCAAGCTGCCCCCACTGCAAGATCCCAGTGGGGGGGTGTCCAGGAGCCCACCCAGGGACCCCCATATATCCTGCGAGCAGGGGCAGCCCTAGGGACCACAACCAGGCTGCAGGGAACAGGTGACCATGGATGCCTCTACTCCCTGACTGCAGTTGACATGCCTGTGGCTGATGATGATGGGGGAAGAAGGAGGGCAGCATGCTCTCCTGTGCCCAGCAGCTAATCTGGGGTTGCCCAACCACTCGGCTGTGCTCGACAGTCTCTGGTAGCTGAGGGAGTCTGCTGGGAGGTGTGCAGGAGCGCCTCCAACCTGCTGGCCTTGGCTAGTGCAGGCAACCTGCATGACCCCCCTGCCCAAGGGTGGACACATGTTCTGTTCACTCCTGAACTAACCTATGCCACTTACAGAAACCCAGATAAGTTTGATCAATTCTTCCTTAGGCTTTTTGAATGTCTATACTTAGCCTCCCACTTCACACAGTGGGCTCCTAGTTCACACTGATTACTCAGAACTTATTCTGGTATAACACCAGGGTGAATCAAGCCCTGACTTCCTCACCTTTAGGAAGAGAAACAACAATAGATGTTTTTACATTTACTAGAGCCAGCATATACGTGACTCTGGTTGCTATCCATTTTTACTTTCTAGCTTTAAAAACTGTACCAGAAACCCCCAATGTGTCAAAGAATGCACCAGCATAAACCCTCTGTACTTTTAGGTTGGCCATGGTATAGACCGCTGTGATTGAATTTGGACTACTTTGTCTAGAAGTGGATGGCTTCTAAGTGATTAAGTCTGGAAGGCTACTGAAGATGCTTCTTTTAAAATGTATTGCTAGTGGTAACTGATGGTACCTTGTTCTTAAATAGCATACAGACAACACTAATCATTTCAAAATGTATCCAGCAACTCAAAGCGTCTAGACAGCAATTAAAAGATTGTATTAGAAGATTAGCTTGCAGACTCCCAGCTGTACCTGTGCCTGTGTGCTACAGGAAGATATTATTGTCATTTTTAGTTTGACCAAGGAAATAAGACATTACTGTTTGCCCTACTTCCTGTAAATAACACAGTTACACAGGAAACTCATTTCTCATAATTCCTATTTTGACTCACTTAGCATATTTGCAGAATTGCTTCATTTTTGGAAGGATTGGCCTTTGATTTTATGAAGTAGGGATAAGAGAGTTGATCATAAAAAGATGAATAGGTGGCAGTGTCTTGTGAAGTACTGTAATATATCAAATCCTTCTGTTTTAAACATTGGATATTCTCTTGGCCAGAAGGATGAGATCATCCATGTCCTTTTTTGGACAGCAATATCTGCTAACCACCTTCAGACCAGGTGGTTTTTCCAATCTCATTGTTTGTTTTTGTTGCTAGCAGGCCAGGCCAACTACCATGCTATCAATCTAAGACTTTACACTCTTAAAAAGGAAGAGCTAATGTTACCCTGACAATGGAAGAGGGAAAAAGTTATTGGTACTGGAGGCCCCGGTTAATGCAATGAAAGAGAATGCACTGCCAAGCCAAGTTGTATCATACATAAGATATATAAAGAAATAAACATGAAAACCGCATCGACTCCTTCTACTTTCCTTTCACTCTTCATATTTTTTAACTAGAGCTGCCCCTTCATCCCCACAAACAGATTTCACCTGTCACTGCTAGAAACATTCCCTCTACCCTTTGTCAAAAAAATCTTCCCTGCATCTCTGCCTCAGAGTCTCCTCCTTTATAATGTATCATTTGAAAACATATTCTCCTGCTTGCCCATACCTCCTCCGATCTCTTTGCAGTGCTTCTAACTGTATACCTAGAAATATAGCTGGGACGTTTTTGAATGCTGACTGAATACAGGACACCCTACAACAGGGGTGGGCAATTATTTTGGGCGGAGGGCCACTTACTCAGTTTTGGCAGGCTGTCGAGGGCCGCATGCATAGCCCTGCCCCTTGACAGGTGCCTTGCCCTCTGGTCATCATCTTGGGACCAATGCCCCAATGTCTTGGGACCAATGTCCCAGGGCCAGCATCGGTGGGGCCCAAAGCAGGGCACAGGCTGGCAGGGGTCTGTGGAGCCGGGCTGGGCTGCACCAGCAGGGAGTGGGGAGCTGGCCTGGCTCCATAGAGCCCCTGCTGGCTGGGACCCCAGGGGCTCCTGCCACCCTGCTCTGGGCCCTGCCGGCACTGGCCCCAGGGCACTGGTGCAGACCCCGTGCTCCTGCTGGCTCCCCGCCCACTCATGCCCAGTGTCCCCCAGCCCCATGGTACAGGTGGGGGGCAGCACACAGCCCCGACCCCCTGCTCGCTGGCAGGGAAGAAGCTGGTGCTGAGCATGGGGAAAAACATCCCCTTGCCTGCCCCATGGCTGGTGCTCCCTACTGCAGGGACACACATCCCACATGGGGCTGTCTGGAGCAGGCACAGGCAGCCCTATGCGGGCTGCAAGAGGCTACAGCAAGGGGTACTGGCCATGAGGTGAGTGAGGGGCTGCTTTTTCCCATGCTCAGAACCAGCTTGTAACCTGGCCCCACTGCCAACTTGGGCTCCAAGCTGGCTCTGGGCTTGCCCATTGGCGACAGCAGCTGCCGCTCCCCCACTTGCCGTGCTGGGCAGTGTTGGCTGCTGCTGCCCACCTGAAGCTTGTGCGCTGGGCAGCCCAGAGGCAACAGTGGCAAATGATGCTCAGTGCAGCAAGCAGGGGGGCCACAGCTGCTGTCACCACACGCAGCCCCGACGGGTGAGTCCAGAGCCGCTATGGAGCCCAGGCTGGCAGTGGGGCTGGGTCACAAAGCGGTGCTGAGTATGGGGGGGGGAAGCAGCCCCTCCCCACCCCATGCCCGATGCTCCGTGCTGCAGTTGCTTGCAGCCCACCTAGGGCTGCCTGTGCCTGCTCTGGACATCCCCACATGGGCTGCAAGCAGCTGCAGCCCTGGGTGCTGGCCACAGGGCAGGAGAAAAGCAGCCCCTCCCCCACCCCGTGGCCAGTGCCCTGCACTGCAGCCACTTACAGCCCGCAGGGCTGTCCGGAGCAGGCACAGGCAGCCCCATGTGTGCTGCAAGTGACTGCAGCACAGGACGCCAGCCACAGGGTGGGCAAGGGGCCGCTTTCCCAGGTCCCAGGCCAGAAGCCCCCACTGGGGCTTCCCCTGGATCCTACTGTCCTTGGTTCCTGTCATTTTTGACAGGAACCAAGGGCAGATGACTATTAATTTTCTAAATTTTTTAGGGGCCCCATGGGCCAGATAGAATGGTGTCGCGGGCCAAATGTGGCCTGTGGGCCATATTTTGCCCACCCTGCCCCACAACAGAAAGTACTATTGTAACAAATACAGAAGCCCTTTTACACTCATTGGCTTCCTTGACAATTTTAACTAAGATCATTGGTATTTAGCCCAGAGCACTTAATTTCAGCAGAATCCAAACCAAGAAAACAAATTTTTGTTATCTTTAGAAATAACAGAAGTAGTTAATATTTGCTCTGTTCCTGTACAACCCATGCTAGAAAAGTATGGATTTCTCTTTCCCTCCAATTGACAGTAATAAGTCTATAACAGCTTCCCCCTGAAGACTTTAGCTCAATAAGAAATTCATATCTTCACATCAGGCACTCTCAGGCTCAAACCCAAGGTAAGGCTTGCTCCTCGTATTTATAGCATGAGACATGCCACTCATGATATGAGTCCTGTTACGCAACATATGCACACACACATAATTGTGCATAGTGGAAAAGGATGTGAACTAATATTTCACTCTAGGACTCCAAGGCTATGTTCACATGGCCTCTGGAGACAACCCAGGAGTGCTGCCAACAGACACATCCTGGCCACTCATGCTACCCCCGATTGTTCAAGTTACATCGTAAGCAGAATAGATGCTTTAGAAGACTGAGAGGGCCAAATAAGCACATGCCCAAGCTGTCTACTCTGCCTAATTTGGGGCATATAGAGGTAGCTAAGAGTATGCAGAACCAGTTAGAGACATACACACTACCTTAGGTACCAATATTAGTACGGCAGAATTAAGAATATTGTGCTTCACAGACATCCTATAAGTGATATGCATGCTAGATGGCAAAGAAAATTATTAAGTGGCTTCATTATTATTAAAAATCAGATGAAAATACTTAATTTCCCTTCCGCCCCCACCAATATGCATTTTTTTAAAGTGCAAATAATACTCTGCAGTGCTTTTCTGTGAAATATATGAAGATTATGATGTGGAAAAGCATCTGCCTCATATTATTCAATACAGCAGGTTCACTTGATAACTTAATGTTCTGACAGGGCTAGTTTTCAAATTGGCATCAACATTTAAAATGCAGCTTGTTTTTTTCCTCTTTCAGGCCGTGAAATTTGGCTTAGTTTTATTCTTTTTCCTATGTGTTTTTTGAGCAGGGAAGGCAAAGGAAAAAAAAGGGTTTTTAAATATCTCACAGGGACCAGACTGAGTAGGGACCACTACGGGTAAAGTAGTCACATCACTGTGTGTTCTCCACAAAAATGGAAATACATGCTGGTGTCCATTTTGCATGTGGGCTATCCAAAGATATGACTGGCGCCGGAGTTCTTGAAGTAAAAAATGACTCTTGTCTCTTTTATGAGAAGGAGAAAGGAGTCAGCTGCAGATGTTTTAATTCTTTAAAAAAAAAAAATCAACTGCAATCTACCCTCCTGGCATTGACCTCTTGGAAGAAAGTTTGCCTATTTGTCCCATGCCAAACCCATTCAGAGGACTAATCACCCTTTGTCCATATTCTGTGAGCATAGTATTGACAGTCATTTCTAATCATCAGCTACAAAGTGACAGCAGAGCATTACTAGCCACTTCTAGACAGGAAGATTTCACCCACTCTTTTCTGAACTTCTGCATCGATCCCTATAGCCCATTAGTATGGGTGTGTCAGAGGGAAGCAAAAAAAAGTTGCACCCATTGCACGTCTTGAGCAAAGGACTAGGCGCATTCTCCAGAGAGCTCAGACTTGCGGTCTTCTGAATCTTTCCAAAAATCTACCTTTTGGTGCTGTAGAGACATGAGCATCCTGCCCGAGCGCAGAACCCAGCAGTGAAAACAAAGCACGCACATGGGTTTCCAAGCTATTTTCTACCCGTTCCATTGCTGGTTGGCAGCTGCGTCCCCAATTTTCCAGACCTCTGCCTGAAAGTGAGCTGCTCCCTGGCCCCTGTCCTGCACTCACTGCCACGGAAGTGCAACCCTCCACTCAGATAGCCCACCTAGAGGCCATGGCATTGCGCACCTCTACGGGGACCTCTGAGCAGTCTAGACCAGCTCAAACTTGCGCAACCCTATGGGAACCTTGGGCAGCGACACCGTCTAGACCAGCTCAAACTATTTAAGAACAAAAGGTGAAGCTAACGTACAAGGCCCTTGAAAAAACCTCCAAGAGACTGTCTCTTCTCTGTCTTCTTGAGGGGCGTTTCCTTTGCGGTGTCTCCTCCGTTCTGGATGGAGTCAGTCTCGCCTGTATGCTGCTCTCTGGAGTCTTGCTGATCTTTGGTTTCCTGTTTGTTACCTTTCTGCTTGCTCAGCTCTGCTGTAGACTTCTTGTCTTTCGAACTCTCTTTGCTCTTCTGGCCCACAGGTTCACTTTCAGCTGGGGCGACTGGCCTCTCTGTGGAGTCTGATGTCTAAAGTGGTTTCAAACAATGGTTATTTTTAGTGGGAAATGGAAACACTTTGCCAGGAGGGTCCCTAAATATAGTAACAATTTAAGACCACCTGCCGGGGAGCAATTCCGTTATCCCACAGGTTTGCATTTACAGAGGTAGATCCCGATTCCTACAACCCTTAATTCAGGTAGTCATTCCAATGAGATTATTAGTATAGACAGTGTATAGTGAGTAAAAGCTGCAAGGTCAGGCTCTTTCTGCCTTTCCTTTCATATATTTCTATGATGAAGGTGCTTTAGCTGGCAGAGCTGCATATGCACAGAAGGATAGAATCACATGCACATATCCATAGCTGCAAAGACATAAGCACCTTTGCATCTCTGTAGAGGTACAAAGAGAGTCTGAAAGCAAAAAGGAAGGGGGAGAGAGAGGCAGAGAGGGAGAGAGAAAGAGGAAGAGGAAGAAAGAGAGGGAGAAGTGCCAGGGTGCATAAAGCAGAGGTAAAAATATCCCCTCTATAAAATTACAGCACTTCACCAGATGATTAACACCCCGCGATTTGGCCCTGGTAATGTCATATAACATTCTTCATCGAATTGCTAAAAAAAAAGAGACAGCAAATACTCAGTAGACAAACAATGTTACATAGCACCTAAGTACAAGAAAT
Organism: Crocodylus siamensis; assembly: GCF_052110815.1. NCBI lineage: Eukaryota > Metazoa > Chordata > Crocodylia > Crocodylidae > Crocodylus > Crocodylus siamensis. Next base: position 62,622,255 of record NC_143404.1, read on the forward strand.
ACTGTACAGGAAGTATGAGAACTCTGACCCGGAGAAAATGGCTAGACAGGATTAAAGTTCCTAAACCAAAATTTCAACCTTGAAAATAAATGGAATAGCACAATGACACCGCCAGTTCATTTCTAATAAGACACTTGCTTGCTGAGGGGATTTTCTTTTTCTGTGTCATACAACACCAAAACCATGTTAGCTCATTTGTTCAGTTAAAAAAAAATTTGGTAAGGAAACGGACAAATTTATTGTGTTTTAAATTGACTCAAGATCTTGCATCTGCAGTCTGGAGATGGCTCACTAGTTTAATAAGCTACTGCTTTGCTATCTTCTGTAATTTTATCATCAAATTCAAAATATAGGAGCTGTTCAACAAACACACCAGAAGTTGTGTTAAAATCTCAGCTTTCATTAAAAACCAGAAAACCTTTTTAACTATCATCATTTCAGAGAAAACCTTTAACGTATAAACTCTAATAGCTCAAAAAACAGAAGGCAAATAAAAAACATTGTATCTCAACCCTTTTATTTAAAATCTGTCATAATTTTGAAACCAACCTCATAATATAGAGGTTAAACTTAAAAAAAAATCAAGGACTGGCAGTACTGAAGAGGCTCCATATTTAAGTTTCCTTTCTGTCCTTTCTATCTTTTAAAAAACGTGTAGGTTAGGGAGCCTTTGATACAGACCATACTAATTCTCCCGATCATTGAACAGTTTATTTCCCCCATAAAGCTATAATATTTTCTCTATATTTTTCCTTCCCTCTTGGGCAAGCACTCTTTCTAATTTTATATAAAAATCAAACCACTATTTTATGGTTCGTGCTGTAGCACATAAGATGACACTACAAGAAATGGGGAAATATTATAGAGTTTATAAGGTTACTTGTGCAAAAGCACGGCACAGCACAGCGACATCAGCCGTGCACTTAGAGTTTCTTAAGGCAAAGTCAGTAATCTTGGAACTGTGGAAGAACTGCCAGATCTGCCTCCACAGGGAACGATGGTACCTGTGCCTCGTAAGTCTGGCACTTGTGCATCTAAATGGGCTTTCTCTAAGTGCCGAGAATGCAAGATCTCTCCTAGCATGTAAACGAGAAATGTTTCATAAAACCCAGTTTCACTGTTTATCTTCATTCTTATGGATTTACGTTGTCAAACAAGAAGCACTCAAATGCCTCCCTGTCGCTTTGTTTGACAGATCCTTACCGGAGCTTGATTTTTTTTAAATGTTAGGATTTGGTGGGTTAGACTTACAAGAGCAGAAAATAATTGAAGAACAAAAGCTCCATCGCTATTTTCATCAGATGTCTCCTACCTTAACGGTCTAAGGAATGCTTCTGGCCCTGAAATCAATGAGTGTATGTGCAGGGTCAAAGTTAGCATGAAATTTGCTCGGTCTTGCATATAACTATTTTTGTGAGTGTGGTGAGCAAGTTTTGACCTTTAAACTATTTAAAGCACCATCTATACCTTTTGTAAAGCAAAAGAGGGGGGGAAAAAAAACAATCAGGTGATCTCTGGGAGGTGTTTCGTGTTCATTTTGAAAGGCAGGAAATTGACATATTTGATACTGATGGGAGTGGCAGCAGACATTACAAAGAGAAACCAGTGAATAATGAAACACGTGATGCTTCTCATTTTAAAGGCTCATCTCCACCTGACAGACTCCACTTATTCTCTTCAAATTAGAACTTGCAGGAAAAAAAATATTGACAGATTAACAGGATTAGGTCTTTAAAATCCTATCACATTGTTCCAGGGCCTGATCAAATTCCTAACGGAAAAGTCACTGATTTTACTTGGCAATGTCAGAGCCATGAAGACTATACTTAATCAGGCAGTTTAGGCCCAGGCTGTAAGGTTTATTAAGCGATTTTCAGACTTAAAGCTTCCAAATCTAATATTACGGGAATGCTGTTTTCTGATTTCTTTTGTTAAATTTCAGTGACAAGGCTTTTAGAAAAAAAGGTTATACTTTTTCTGTAATGTTTCCCATCAAATAATAATCTTTCTAATTGTTCATGAAGAATAAAATTAATCCAGAATAGCACTGTCCACATTGCATGAAATTTAATACATAAATAATATAGAGGGCATAAAGCAAAGTAGTATATAATAAATTATTATTAAAACATAAATAATATAGAGGGCATAAAGCAAAGTAGTATATAATAAATTATTAGTAACATAAATATATTTTATGAACACAGGGGAAATATTTTGAAAAAATATGATTTTTTTTTTTTTACCTGATAACAAACCATTTTAATTAACTTCACTAGGACATAATAAAGAGATGGGATTGATTGGGCATGCTATCATTCTGCTGCAATTGGCGATTTTTAATTTAAAGAAACCAAGAGATACATAATTGGAAATAAGCTACAGAAATCCATCACCAAGAGATGAATAAATTCAGACACTTACTTGGTAATTGGGGTTTGGCCCATTTACCTCTTCTGAATTGGCTGTCCCTGCATCATCTTTGACTGACTAAAATAACAAAGGATTACAGGTCTTGCAACTATTATCTTTTTTTAGGCACATACTCAACATAAAAAATATCAAATAAAATGAAGGTTTGTTTTAAGAATATTATTCCAACATGGTTAAAACAAAGCAAAACACCACATCAAATGATCTGCACTATGCCTTTATCGCTACGGTAGATTGTTGTATATCTATTTTACTACAGCACTATTGTCTTTAGCAAGGCATTTCTCTGTTGACGATCTCACAATATGATAAATGGGATGTTGCTATCATTCCTGCCATCGTAAGTTATGAGGGGAGCATTTCCTGTTAACAGCTCTCCCTTATAAGGTCATCTTCAGCAGAACTGTACTCTTTGCCTTATTTCTACATATTTGCTTAATATGTTGGCTAACAATTAAAAACTGCTGGGGTCTACAGATGGTTTGCCATTGCTGTACAATTTCTTTCAATTTATTTCTTCTGTGCTATGCTTTATCTCTCAAAGGAGCATGTGCATCTAGGCAACAACCTTTCTTGGCATCAGCTCTTCTTGGCTACAACAATCAAAGCAGACCCTGAAGCTGTAACACAGGCAGCTTGTTCAAAGTAAACCTTGACTCTCATATATATTTCTCAACAGTGATCCACTGTAGCCATGTTTCAACAAAACAAAACAAAAATCCTTGATAAAATTCGCTTTATGGGTGGACGTTGCAAAAAAAAATTCATTATGGCTATGCTTAGATTTTAGGTTACAATTTTCGTGAAAGAAAAAAAAGTCACTGGAGCCATTTATAAATGTAGCATTTGACGTGTAGACAGGAGAGGGTTGCTTAAAAAAAATTGATACAGTATTGTGTAGCCATAGAGTATTAAAGCATAACAAAAACCGTAGTATTTCAAAGTACCTGAATTTAAATGTCATTTTTCATTGCATAAGTTCAATGAAAACAATGAAAGGATATGACTTTTGCTCTAAAGATAGATCAGGTGGATTGTGGTTTTCTGTAGCTCGTAGATTTGTCACTTGTAGCACAACACTATTCGCTCAATCCTATTTTCAGTCTCTTAGTGAGGATCTGCTTTCACTGCATGATTTTCTCTCTCTCCAGCCACTGAAAAATCAATACTAAATAGTGGTTTGCTCAAAAGTTAAAGAATTCAGCAATAGTTTGTTATGAGTAACCAATCTGGGGACAGTATTATTTTTTTAGCAAAGTATCTTTGCTCAGCTAATAAATTACATGTTTATATTCATAATGGTTGTTATCTGTGAAAGGCTGAAGAAATGGTGGAGGAAACTCAGTGTGGTCTGTCTTACATTACAGTCTCGTAACCTAGTCCATGGTGTATGAAGATTGCCTAGAGATAAGATCTAGTTTGCATTTCTGTTGCAATGCTTCTTTATATGTTTGAAAAAGAACTTGCATAATGTTAAGAAAGTTTATGCAGTAATACGAGCCATTCTGTTGCATTTCATTTAAAGGAAGGACTGCTGTGGCAAACCTTTTGCAATCACACATCATTTAAACTACTAATTACTATTAGTAGATCATAAATAACTATGGCATAAACCCTGCAATCCACGTCCAGGCAGAATTCCAATTTATTTCAATGGAAGTTTTATATAAAATGACAGAATTTTACCCTAGAGAAATTCTGTCATCTTCTGCCACACTTTGATCAAGTTAGAAGTGCTGTGGATTGGTTCCCCAAAGTGTTTTCAGCTTTTATCGGCAAGAAGGCGAGGTAGCATGACCTGAGACCTTTGACTGGAGAAGGGCGGAGAGCAGGGAAGAGCCTTGCTAAATATACAAGTTGTATTTGTGTGAGTTACGAACTTCAGTTATATTTGGGTTAATGTAAAATACCCATAGTTATACTTAAAACAGGAAGCTGTTCCTGAAGGGTTGTCTTTACTTCCCCTATGCGAACACTCTCTTCTGAAAAAAAGGGTTTTTTCCCCCAGAATAATTACTCAACTTTGCAAGTTTATTATTCCAGAATAGAATAACTTTTATTTCAGAGTAGAGCATCCACATGGGGAACTATTCTGGAAAGGTATGTTGGAAAATTTCCCCGGTTTAGAAAAAAGACTTGCCAGAAAATGAGGTTGGTAGCTCCACCCATTTTGGTATGAGAAAGAGAAGAATTTCATGCTGCCAATGTTTCATCATAATATCTACAGAGATTTCATGTCAAACAATACCTACATAGTTTTGATGAATAAAGTACAAGTGGCATATTTTCCAGTGCCAAGACAGGATTTTACATTCTTGTGTGATTACAGCTATAGGCCTATAGTTAGGCATAATAAGGGTAATATTTCTTTGTGAGAGGGTTAGACTGAGTGGACTGCATCACACCATCGCTTCTCTGGTGCTCCCAGTAGTTATTACAGGATGGAATTATTGGGGGAAAAAAACAAAAATACAACCTCCTAATTCTTGTAATTGCATTTAATTCTCTCCAGGTGGGCATGGGCACAGTGTTGCCTTACTGAATCTACAGACAGCTTGGAAGAATAGCTCCATGAGAGATGAACTACCCTTTCATATTAAATCCCAAGTCTAATCAAGATGGTCAAAATATCAACAGCATTAATTATAGCAATGCTGTTCCCTGGAAGAGAAAAACCCAACAACCACGTATGCAAGGCTTGTGATCTTGGTGCAGAACGAATAGAGGATACCAGGTTTTCCCCTCCTGCTGCTACTTTGCCAAGAGTGTTTTAAGGTAGAATGATTTCCTTGGGACCGAAGAGCCAGAACTGTCGGAAACTTGATTCAGAAACAAACTGGCAGAAAGCGTAGGTCTTTATTAGGTCTGCCTGTGCTGTTTTGTTTAAAGGAATAATTAAAGAGCCTGGAAGGTGAGGAGGAAAACAAGAGTTCATCCACAGCTGGACTTGGGCGGAGGAATTATTGTACGAGAAAGAAAAACGATCAATTAATGTAGATGTATGTGTTTTGTTTATTTGGGCCTTGTTTAGCATTGACTGATGTCTGCCTTCACCACACTGGGCAAACCTCACCTCTCACTCGTTTCGCCAATGACATGTTAAAAATAATCCCGATGTCTCCTTTCCTAATATTTTGTGCATTACAGATGGCAAATCATGTATTCTGGGGCATTTCCTAGTGGGCACACAGGCAATGAATAGCTTATTTCAGTTCCTCTATGAAACAGTGACTCTGTGAGTTATATAACAACTGAGGACTCTTCTCTTTTCTTGATTGGTAACCAAGGATGAGCTATATAAATCTTTATCAAAAAGCCTGGATCTCTAGCATCAATTGTGCTCTCCTGAGAAGGGATCTCATCTGATCAGCCAAAATGGTAGAAACAATACTAAAACTGCTGTAGGCACATGGAGTCTTCTCAAAGAATTTTACCTGTATATAAAAAAGAAAAAAATCCTATTGCTTTTGTATACACCTGGTTTGGCCTTTTGGTTTTTTCTTCTGGCTGTTGAAGGCCACAGACCCAGACTCTTACTGGTGACAAATCTATCGGAGGAGGTTGTGGTTATAGTGACACCTCTTCTCTGCTGAAGAGGCCCACCATGCCCACCCTTGTCATCCTATCAGATAGGGATAAGAATTAGGGATGTGCAAAACTTCAGGTGCTCATTCAATTTGGAGGAGATTCAGCCCAATTCGGTGGCTGAACCTCCAAATCCAAATTGAATCAGGGAACCAATTAAAAGGTCCAAATTGATTCAAAGCACTCAGAATTGATTTGGAAAAGATTTAGGGAGCTTCAGTGATTTGAGCAGTCCCCGCCCACTGGAGCAGGGAGCTGGACCCAGACTCCATGCTGGTAAATAGAGGGCGGGGGAGGGCGACTGAAGAGGGTGAAGGGAACTATGTGGAGAACCCCTGCCAGGCACTGACCCCCCACCCACTCCCCCAGCCCCGCCCATGGTTACCCCGCCTGCCCCAGCTCTCAGCCCTTTAAAAAAAAGCCCCCACTCACCAGCTGCTGTCCAGTGGGGGGGGGTGATCCCTGCTGCCCCCCATTGCTCCAAGCCACATGGGCGTCTCTGCCATGAGGCCCCCAATCTCAGCCTGCTCCCACTGCCCCACTGGCCCCAGCTCTGGCCCTCTAACATAAAGGAAACAACCCTCCCAAACTCACTGGCTCCTACAGCAGGCTTCTGGGGGCTCATGTAGAGCCCCCCATGCAGCACGGGGCAGTGGGGGTTAGCGGGGATTTCTCCTTGCCAGGTAGCAGCTGGCGAGTAGGGACTTTTTTTTAATTTTTAAAGGGCTGGAACAAGGGTGGGTGAGGCTGCCATGGGGGTGCTGGGACAGTGGGATGGGGTCAGGGGGCTTGTGACAGCACCCCCCACATGGCATGGAGTAGTGGGGGGCAGCAGGGATTACTCCCCGGTGGGCAGGAGCCAGTGAATGGGGGCTTTTTTTGTTTCCAAAGAGCCGAGGGCTGGGAGGGGCAGGGCAGCCATTGAGAGCAGGTGGTGGATGAGGCCTGTGTAATTCAGAGATTTGGTGGATTCAGCAGCAGCCAACTCTTCTAATCAGATTCAGCTGAATTGATTAGGGACAGTGATTCAAATCACTAGATCAAATCACTGCCCCCCTGAATCATTTGAATCTGAAGTGAATACTAGATGCTTTGCACAGGCCTAATAAGAATATTTCCCTGTTTTACGGGCAGAGAACTGAGAGAGAGAAAAATGACTTGTTCCAGGTTCATATATCAAGTCTGTGGCACAGGCAGAAATTCAGAACTGAGCCTAGGTTCCCTGAATCCCAATCCTGACCCTTCAGCTTAAGAGAAACCTGTCTCACTTTCTCTCTTGTTTTTATCTAATGGAAATATGGAAGTTCTCGTTATCCATATCAGCGTCAATCCTTTTGTTTTCTTGAATTACACCAAACTCTTGGTTCTGGCGGTATCTTGCAGCAGTGAGATTTTCCAGTTAATTATGCATTGTATAAAATCTATTTTCCTTTAATAATTTTATTTTTTTTGTCTAAATGTTTTTATCATTGCTGATGTGTAAATGTTAATAGTGGGGGGGGGGGGGGGCACAACTCCATACCGCTGCCACCCCTGCTGCTGCCAGGTGCTGGCTCTGACTGGGCTGCAGCCCTGCAGTTGATGCAGAAATTGCTGCTACTACCCTCACTGCTGCCGTTCCCTGGTTGTGGCTGGGCTGCAGCCTTGTGCCCCACCATCAGCACAGAAATCGGGGGGGGGGGGCAAGTGCCCCCCCATCCCCCTGATGTATCGCCAATACTTTATCTCGTTCCCTCTAGTTCATGAAATAATTGGCAAAGTATCCATTTATATTTCTCCTCATGGTATTAATCTTATATAATGTGAAACATAGCATAGACATGATCTTATATTGTAGCTATTTGAAAGTAAGAAGATTCTAGAGTAGGCAAAGGGGAAAAAGAGATTCCCAGCAGAGAATCACATTCACTTAAGATGAAAAGACCATTACTATTTAAAAAAAACTGGAGTAATAATATGTGTATTGTCTAAAGGAATTTTACAACCACCACCACCTAACTTGAGGCCAAACAATCCAGAATGAACAGCAACTTGTGGTTTGGCCATGAGGGTCAGCAGCATGCCTTTCCATACACAAACACATTGTGTTTCAGAGGACTTGAATGAATGTGCTGGTTAAGATGTTATCTTATAAGAATTCATTGGCTGTTACACCCTCAGGGAAGAAGAAGGATCATTTTCCACATGAAGGGTAGGATGTGTCAGTGGTCTGTCTCAGCCAAGCAACACATGTTGTACAATGTACAGCATGGTTTTAAGGGTCTTGTAGCTTCCTTGCCACTGTTTCCCATGTTTTTGCTCTTTGGGGCATGGTACCAGTTGGCATGTTGTGGTATAGGTTGAATTTGTAGTGTAGTATCATAATGCTTAGGGTTGGAAGGGACCTAAACAGATCATCAGGTCCAACCACCTGGCCCAGCCAGGAACAGGTGCCGGGGTCATATCACCTGGTTCTGTAGAGATGAGAAGCAAATATCTGTCCAGCCTCCTCTTGAAGACCCCCAAGGTAGGAGAGAGCACCACCTCCCTTGGGAGCCCATTCCAGAGCCCGACAGCCCTCACTGTAAAGATTAGGGTCTTATTTTGTATGAGAAATACAGAATGGTCTTATTTTGTATGAGGACTCTAAGCATGTAAGCCATTGCTTTAGCTCTGAAGATTTATCTAGCAGGTGCTAAGGATTATGCTCCTCACACAATGCAAAAAGCACATAGGATGTGGTCAAATTTGAAGGGATTCTGGGTCTTATTCTTCATTCAGCGCCCCCTTATGCTAGGTTTAGGCTGTAATTGGAGGGGAGATGACAGCTTGTGTAGACATGCACTGACACTAGTTTTACACTAGGTGGTTTGGGAACTGGTAGCAGTTTAGCTGTAGCAGCCTGGAACTCAGTGCCCACAAATTACAGAAAGTGGGTACATTAACCTCTGCCAAACTGTTGCTACAGCTAGACTGGTACAATGCTTGGGCTCTAACAGTTAGCTTGTGTGTGTTGTCACTATAGTGTAGACATTGCCCAGTGAGAAATACAGAGGAAATCCATCAACCTTTGAGTGGATATTATACCTACTAGTATACGACTCGATAATATTCAGCTATGCAATATGCCTCTCATCTCTACAGAACCAGGTTTAATTGCAGTTCCTACGCTTCTTACTGCAGGGAAACTTCTTGTTTGATGATGCCCCTGAAGACCAAGACACTATTAAGAGGGGCAGGAGAAGATGGGTAGAGATGAGGCTATAATCAGGCTTCTCTCACACACTAGCTTTGAACCAAAAGGTGAGGGAATCCGAAATACTTCATGCATTTTCAGCATGTGCATCCATATAGGTGCTAACATCTTCGTTTGCATTTAAAAGCATTTAGTTACAAAGGGGGGGAGTCGAAATAATGTCTTAGGATTTAGGTGTTAACTCAATCAAACAGGATGATGAGTAATATTCTAAGCAACAGGATGGCAACAGGATGACAAACATGCAATAATCCAAAAATTATCCAGGGAAATTTGGCAACAGTCAGAAACAACAAGTATAGTCAAGGGTCTGTTCGGGAATGGTTTGATAGCATAAAATAGACTAAATCGATAATACCCGATTCAAAAAGCGGAAAGTATAGCTGTACATTAGCACAGTGCTGTTCCTAGCATTAATGGGATGTTTGTCTTTGCTGTCATTGGTTCTTTTTATTCCTTTGACAATGAGGCTAACACAGAGGCTTTCTCCTTTAAAGAAGCAGAAAACAGAGGAGGCTAAACTGGAACCAACCCCCAGCTCTGATTATGGTAGTGCTACATCTACCACTTTTAAACACAGCTTTGTTTGTTTTTCCATGGTGACTAAGATGGGTGTGGAATAGAGATTTATTTGAAATCAAATGCTATTTTTGGGGGGAGGGTGACATAACTTGAAGTCATAGCTGCCTCTAAAATGAAGCATAATGCACATTGGTGCTGACTCACAGAACTAGCCTTTGTATGCATCTGTATAAGAAGTCCACATAAGAACAAATAACAAGTTTTTATAGGGAATTACCACACATCTGTCTGCAGACTAAGTGATTTAGGAGCAGACTGGGGATTTTCAAGAAAACCTGGGGATGCATTCAGTACCCCCAACTCTCTTTGAAATTGTGTTGGGTGCAGAGCTTCTGAAGGCCCTTTTAAATATCTTAGTCTGGATCCTTGGTTATACAAAGATACATCCCATCCCACCTCAGGATAACTCTTAAAGGAAAAGGCAGATAGCCAGGAAGCTAGATTTGCTACTTGGAAGATAACTTGCTCTGTTTACTATCTGTCATCGCTCCCTTTTCTCCACTTGTCTCAACTACCTGCTATATCTTGTCAGAATCTAAATGGTGACAAAGCAGCTCTTTGGGGCTCTAAGGCTGCCCTTTCAATTTGTCAGGACAATAATAACCAGGATGGTGCTATGATCCCTGGTTGAGGCCTTTAGGAATTACTGCCCACCACATTCCCCAATTTTGAGGTCTGCTGTAACTTGCAACCACCTGCCCACGGTCACAAGCAGCCACTCTGGCAACTGGGTATCACAGGGACATAAACACGACCAAACCATGCTCCTTTCATTCAGCAATACCAGGTACTGGGACTAGGAGGTTGTCCAGGTCTGGCTCTGTACTATCTAGCTGTCCCTTCCAAAACCTGAGGCAGATGGTTTAATCAGCTTTCTAGCTGGAGCAGAACCAAGAATCTAACTTTACAGGCACATACTGCCTAGGTAAAAATATCAAAAGCTATACCATAGCCATAAGTGATTCCAGCAAGATGAGCAATGGTTCACACAACCGCCGGGGGTTTGCTCTGACAAACAATATTATTTTTCTATATATATATTTGGTGGATTTGGTCCAGAATTTTTGAACCTTTGAGATTGGTATTGCTGCAGTTACATTCCCAGGAGTGTAAAGTTATGACAGTCTAGGCCATTGTGCATGTCAGACAGGAACTACATTTGCATATTTTAAACACCAAGACATCACTGACTCCACTGCATAACTGCTTAAAAGTCAAACAGCCGTGGAAATCCCTGTCACACCCATTTGAGCCACTAATAAACTGGTGATAAAGTTCTGATGCAATTGTACTTAGGACAGAGGGGATTGGGTTGAGATCTGCCTGTTTTTGTTTTCTTTTCTGCTTCTTTATCATTATTTGAGGAGGTTACTTCATGTGCAGCAAGTGAATATGCTATTCCCTGTTGAAATATGACTCTATCATTTATACTACTCATTTGCCAGGAGAGTAGCTATGGAAGTGTCGAGACACATGCTGTTTCACCGCTTTGGCCATTTTGTGTGCATAATGTTTCCCTTTTCACACCACTTTAATGAGGGGCAGGGGGAAGGAGAAGAATCAGACTTTCATTTGTCTTTCGACGGTATAAGATCTTTGAAGCGAGGGCTGTGTCCTCTTTAGTGTACATGTTCACTTAGGTCTCCAAAGGGGTACCTTTAGCACCAAAATCATGGCCTGCTGTCTCTCGAGCTAAAGAATCTACTGTCTGATTCAAAGCTCATTGAAATAAGTAAAAGGTTTCACGTGGCTTTGGATCAGGCTCTCACTCCCCCAGCTGACAGCAGCAGCAGATCCATAAGCCTCTTAGGAACAGCCACGAGAGGGCGATACAACCTCTAGTACCCATAGGGTTTATAACAGTATGCAGAATAATAATTTTACGTGCACTGAAATTAATTGCATCTGCAAAGCAGGCAGACAGATGCTTCCCTGATCATGCAGGAACAAAGCATGCACGCAGTTATGGAAATGGGTGCCATCATTTAGATGCACAGCTTTGGTTATAGCACTTAAAAAAAAAAGCCTCTTTATTCTGAAAAGTTATCCCCCAAGAGCATCAACCCTAATATCCTTATGTTCAAAATGCCCTGCTTACCAGTTTAAAAAACTTCCTCAGGTTTGTTTTGGGGGGTTTAGTTTCTTCTCTTCTGGGTGTCACTTCTGTAGCTTCTGTGCTTTTATTCACATCTTTATCAGGAGCCACAGCTTCTAATGATGCTTCCACTTTCTGATTGCTTACAACCTCTGCGTCTTCTGGTGCAGTCTAGGGTTATGTTTGCCAAACATTAAGAACGCAGAAAAACATTCATCTATCACACTCTTTAAATCAGTGTGGCTTTAACTTTGAGCTATAATTATCCAAGATGTCCTTGGTTAGAAATACAGCATTGCTATGTACTAATAGAACATAGATACAGAAATAGAACATGGTTAGTTTTATAATATCCTTTCAGTCCTGCTATCCAGGAGAAAAAAATTAAATAACTGCTCAGGAAAACACTTACATTGGTATGAATTAAGTACAGACTAAAAGAGTAAAGAATGCTTTCTTGACCTGGAGCCTTCACTGTTGAGTACAATAATTCACTTACTCTTCAAACTTAAAATGAAATGTTGTTAATGAATATATGATCACTTAAGACTATCATAACTCATGAGCAAGTTCATCCAAGTTACACTAGGGTAAAATGGCTGAGAGTGAGAGAAGGACCCCCTACCTCCCAGGAGTTTACAAGCGAAAACCAAAATCAATATTAAAAAAAAAAATTCTGATTCCAAACCTAGAGATACCTTAAATTGTCTAAACACCAGTTTCTGCCTTGCAGAGGGAATGTGAGGTTCACAGAAACTATCACAGCTTCCGAATTCTCAACGTAGTCATATCACAGCTGGCTTTTTTTCACTTTGCCCAGATGTTAATATTTGTACAAGAGAGGCAAGATATTGAGGAGTTACATCCATTATCTTACTAAGGGCCTGAGCCTCTGAAGCACAGAGAACCCGTGAGTGTCTCCTATTTCTGCTAGAGTTCATGAAAGCAGTTTGCAAGTGATGCTCTGCACTGTGAAGGCCTGGCATCCACCTGAGAGAGCTTAGTGTTGTCAAGTGAACCATGCCCAATGCAGAACTGGTGTCCAGGGGCACGTGTGTGCCTCACGGGGTGCGTCTACATGAGATGCTAACTGAGCAGTAGCCTAATAATATTGCGGAGTAGTGCTCTGGGCAAAACTCGTGTTAATAAGCTAATGCACAGTTAACATCTGGGAAAAAAACCCAAAAACATGCGCCAGTGCTACTGCACATTGATTTAGTACTTAATTATCCAAGTACAAAACTTAATGCACAGTAACTATGGTGCATTAGTGAATGTATAGAGGCACCCACTGAGGGACGGATGTTTCAAATGCCAACAAGGCATGGGGTGAAATGTTCTTTTCTTTGGCTGATTGTTCTATTCTGTATAATTCCCTAGGTACATAATAAAAAGCCTTTCCCTGGAGCACTAAAGAAATGTTAATTAATTCTCCACTCAGTTACAGTATAGCATCTTTCCTTTCTTTCATAAAGAATGAGCTATTAGCATAGAAATAACCCTAATAATTTGACCTGAGCCAGCCCCTATAGTATTTTACAACCAATTGGAGAACGGTGCATAATATCATAAAGCTGCAGACATTGTAATTGCTAATCCGAAACACTGAATTAAAAGAGAACCAGTTATACTTGATATTGGTGTTTAGAAACTGGCTGCTTCTTATAGTGCTCACCCTTGATCATAATCTAAATGCTATGTAAACCTAGTGCTGTAGGGATGCATCACAATCTAGTTACACGTGCAATGTATATGCACATATGGAAATGAATTGTTAACACGTGCACTTATATGTGAGATGCCATTTGAGTGACATATCAGAGATTAAGCCAGAGGCCTCCAGACCTGAAAGTACTGACAGCTAGAGAAAAACCAAACCCCTTTGCTGCTGTAACTCATATCCTCTGTGTACGAGCAACATCTCCTTAATAGCATGGTTACGCATCCATGCATGTACAACCATCATATAAATTGCATCATCAGACTGGTTGAAAAGTGACTTGGCAAAATACTTTAAGAGGTTGTGCCAAGTAATCCTGGGTATTTGGGTGAAATTCATTTCCGCTGCATAAAGCCGGTTGTGGGTGATATGTCTGACATGTGGAAGTCTGGGAGAGGAAAAGATTGATCAGCTCCCCTACAACCTGAAAGTGCTGGGCTGCCTCTTCCCCACAGAAATGTACATTTTATTTAAATGGTATGAGCATTCATGAGATGATTAATTTATAGCAATTTTAATGTGTGCAACTTTCTGATCTACTGTAGGCACATGCACCATCCATTCACCTGTCATTTGCTAGGGTTGGAACAGTGGCTCAATAAAGCTGCGACTGAGCTTCTGAGAGCTCATCATTCAAAGATTACACTTCGGGATCATATTACTGCCCCTGCTGTTACAGCTGCAACCCAAATGTGCTTTGTCTCTCAAGCTATGTCTGCAATGGTTTTCATTTCTCTAGTGATAACAGTTGCATCCTGGGAGGAAATGCCAAATCCTGTTGTTTTTTTTTTAAAGTACTTGTCAGTCAAAATACATTAAGAGAGACCCATTTAGAGTGGTTATTTATTCACACTAAGAAGTGTATTTTTATATAGATGCAACCACTTCCGAGTTTCCATAGAATGCATTAGGAAAGCTAGGGGAAACAATTAAAGATAGTATTAAAATTACGTTTTCAGTCTACCCGAAACATGCTATTACAGGGACAGATTTGTTTTAAATAGGCATGTAAAAAAATGCACATCTCATTTGCAATGATGACAACTGCATAAGAAATTACCCAATTTACCTGTGCAGTCCTACTAATTATACATTCTAATTAGGCATCCCATAAAGTTACTAAAGACATTATAAGGTGCCTTGTTTGTAGTCCTTTGCCAGCTATTAGAAATGGCATTTTATCATATTTCTATTATAATTATCACCAGAAAAGAATTTTATACAGTTGTGTGTGTGTATGTGTGTGTGTGTGTGTGTGAGAGAGAGAGAGAGAGAGAGAGAGAGAGAGATCACACTAAAACTTCCCTTTACCATTTAAAGGCTCTGTTATATTGCCTTTTATTCAGTCCTGAACATTTTCTTTTAGATGAAACCTCAAGGTAGCTTTACGATTACAAATTTACAATTTGGTGTTGTAAATGACAAATATTTACTGTTATGAAGTCCAAATTAGAACGGTGAATTGCTGCTTTTCAAAAAATTTCAAAATATTGAAATCTGTTGCTCAGATTATATAATTGTTTCCCTGTTTATATATCCAGACATCACACATGATGACACATTAGTTTGATTCAGACTATAGCATATTATACACACACACACACACACATACACACACACATTTACACATACGCACACAAAGTCTGTACTTTCTGAACTAGGCATATTTTGTATGCTTTATCTGCACACCCCATTAGTGTAATTTCCTGAACATCTAGCATAACTGGTGGTTGGCATTGACTTTAACAAGGCAGGGTTTTGCCCCTTTTGTCCAAGCCATTGATTCTCACCTGGGATCCTATGAGTTCCTTTTAAGGAAAATGCAGGGTTTCCTGTAATATTAGCATTTGTAGATATGCAAAAATGTATATATGATTCACCAGGTAGACCCAAAGGCCAGATCCATACTAGCAGGGACGTGCCTTTACAGCGGCACAAATGGTAGGGGCACACATTTGTGCTGCTACTTTGTGCCCCAGTGCACACCCCTGTCTATGTGCTTTGCGGCGGGACACGTTGTGTCCTGGTTTGCCTGCTCCCCTGTCTCTGTGCTTGTCCTGGCACTTGCCACTTTGGTGTGGTTTGCGCTGCTTTATTCTAGTGTTGCTTTTTTCTTTGCTACCAGGAAATCCCAATAGCAATTTTTGCCCTGGTACTGCAAATTAGCAGAGCAGAGCACTGATTAATGTCCAACTTGTGTTGTTTGTGGTGCTGCAAAAAGGTTTGCAGTGCCACAAATCACATGTGCCTGCATGTCTGGATCCAGCCAGAAGGTGCATCCTGACAAGCGTGCATATACAGGGGTGCACATTTCCTGCAGGACAAATAGCAGTGGCACACATTTATGCCGCTGGTATTTGTCCCTTGGCATGCTCCTGCATGTGTGCTCCAGTGTGCAGCAAAATGACCTGGGTGGGGTAGGGAAGGCTGGGGCCAACACCTGCAGCCTTACCTGGGGGCCTCGTGGGTGCTGAGCTGGCCACTTACAGCCTGGCCAGCAGCCAAAGCATGGCTTCTAGCCAGCCAGGATCCCTTTCTGGTGGTGCACACTGCTGCTGTGGGCACCGCACTGCTTTTTTCAGCGGCATTTTTTTGACACTGGGATCTCCTGGCATCAACCCCCCACCATGTTGCAAATTAGCAGTGCAGCAAATAGTTGCATGTGTGCTGTGTGTGGTTTGCGGTGCCTCAAACTACTTTGGGGAGCCATGTGTATGCGCTCATCAGGATACACCCGGAGATTTCAAATAGAAATCTATAGTGTCAAAAACATGTGGACCTGTTGTGGTCTGTCTTTGCAACAGCTTTATTATTGTTCCACCATCAAGAAATGAGTGGAAGCTAAAAGTTGGCATTTTCTGAGGGATGCCTCAAGCCTAAAAAGGTTCAGAACCACTGATCTAAACAGTCACCTGTAAATAAAATTTCTAGAAACATTAAAAAAGGATTCCCTGGATGGCTGGATACAAATGTGCAGGTTCACATTTGCCCATGCCTTTAGATTTACTACATCCATTTCCTAAACACAGATATACACAGAGTCATTTTCTCTCTCTCTCTGTTCTTCCTACTATATGTGGTATGCTTAGTATTTCAGCATAGTGAACAAGACATGAAAATGCCTGCCTTCAGTCTGCCAAGAACCATTTTGTGTGTTATACATAAGAAAATCCATTTTATGAAATTTTCTTATGTTTCCCTGCCTTGTTTCTCACCCCAGTAAGCTCCTTCATATTCCTGTGGCAGGATACTAATATGTCTTACATGCTATAATGATGAACATGCTTTCAGTTCTTATTTTAAAAAATATCACTCAAAAAATGAAATGCCTTAGACTGGGCTTGGTAAATAGTATCTAACCCTGGAACTGCTGCACACAAAACAAAATGCTCCTTTATCTCATAGGCACTCTGACATCACAAAAGATGTCTCTGTTTATAGATGTCACCACTATTATGAATGTAAAGATGGTTTTCCCACCTTTAGTTGGTCAAGGAACTGATGCTGGGCTGTATTTAGTTCTTCCATGAAGGGCACTTCAGTAAAAAGTAACAGGTTTTAAAGTTATGTTTTATGTTATTGAGGGTCAAATTAAAGAGAATTAACTCTTTCATTTTCATATTTTCCTCTTCTTTACAATGGTCACATTTTCCTTCTCCATATAATGAATCAATAATTGGGCTTTGCTGCAAAGTCCTATCCTTTGGGTGGGGGAAGGCACTGGAGCTGGGCAAATAAAGATTTTTATAAATAATTGCTAAAGCCTCATATCTTTGAAGAAATAAATGCCCATCACAATACTGAAAATCAAAAACAGTGATACCCTTGACATCCCTAAGCCTTGCAGGATGGTTGTTTTAGGGGGGAAGCTGCTAGCCTGGGATTTTAGAGATGTACGATCAGTTCTTGAGACTGTTACAGACTTCCATTGTGCCTGAAGTTTCAGATCCTGAAACATATTCGGGCTTGCTTGATCCAAGAGGCATTGAGCCTCATGGATACCTTTGGAGATCTGGACTGCATTGCCTTTTCTTCACTGAAAAAATGGGGATACCTATATTTCCCTACTTCACAGCTATGCTGGGAGGCTGTCAGACCCTGTGCAGGGGGTCATGCGACTCACTAAAATAGATAAAACCAGAATTGATATGAAATCTGGCTATCACTGTCATGTTACCATTGCTTGGCTAGATGGCACTAAGATTGCAGTGCGCTTTAGAGTCTGTGCTGCAAAGTCTGATCCTTCATTTGGAAACAGCTGATGGGCAACAATTTCAAAACACCACAATCAGCGACAGTCACCGCTAAAGGCACTGAAAATGTAAACTGGTAAGTCTGAAGCCTTTTAACATTACCAGGGGCCACTTATTGGGAAGAGTTAGTTTGGGGATGCCTTTATTAGGGCATTTTGTTAGAGAAAAAACAGCCTAATGATAGGTTACAGTACACTGTACTTATGAAACTTTGATTGAAAATGGTGAGATGGTAATAAGGATAACTCAGTGGTAGAGCTCTTGCCTGCCACACCAGAGACCTGAGTTCACTTCCTAGCCAAGGCATTTCATGGGGGGAGTTCCTGCTGGGGGCTTTCAAAAGTTCAAAAATGATTGCTGGGGGGGTATTTCCTTTCAGAGCAACTGAGGGGAAAACCAGGAGAAATGGTCAAAAACTCCTGGAAGATCCATTCAGGCTCAACATTAGGAAAAAACTTCTTCACAGCCAGTGTGTCCAGACTGTGGAATAAGCTCCCTCCAGGGGCGATGCAATCACCTACCCTGGAAATCTTCAAGAGGAGACTGGACGGTCCCCTTGCTGGGGTCACCTGACCCCAGTTGTCTTTTCTGCTTGGTGCAGGGGGGCTGGACCCAATGATCTTCCGAGGTCCCTTCCAGCCTTACAATCTATGAATCCCTAAGAAAGGGGTCCTCATTAACTAAATCACATTTCTAAGCTATAGTGCTGAAGAAATTAGAGTCATAGTCTAGAAGAAATGCAAATTTGCAGAGAACCAAGACAGACTATGCAAACCTGGCAGGAAATAGTTAAACTCTAGAGAGTTGATAAAATATCCTTCTGATAAGGGTATGACATCTTATATTTGCAGATCCTTGGAGGCTCATATATTCCCTTTTCTACACATGCACAAGATTTTAGAGGGCTATGTGCATTTCTCCAAAAGGGAAAAATGATCTCCAAATTGCAAAGTTTTTGTGACATTCTTTTAAGTGTTCCCTTTTAAGTTTCTCCTGGGAGACTGGAGGAAACATTCCTATTTAGGGATTCCCAGGTTATTGAGAGATGCACATGGCAGCAATTGAAAGTTTAATAGGAAGGGCCTGACCAAGATGAATTGTCAGTAAACCTTGAGTGATTTTACATTAACTGAAATTCTTCTCTGGAGTACTGGCCTATGCTTCCCATTTACTCAGCTAACGCTGGAAAAACAATTAACATGATTCTGTGTTCTCAGACTGTGAAGAAGAAATGAAAATTATTACACAAACTGTAAAGCAGCATAGCATTATCAGCTTCATTTGACTTAGTGCACCAACATCCTTCTATTCATAAATTACTTTGACCAAGGTTTTTTGGATTTACAAGAACTTATACCTGTACCTAGCAGTTTTTACGTGAAGTGTTTTCTTTTATGCTACTGCTTTACCAAATGCAGTCATCTAAGAATGACACTTATTTGTGGACTCGGTGAGCATGGACATCAGGTTTTGTTACTCTTTCTTTGCCATTTTGTTGTCCTCTCCTTAAATTTAAGGTAAATGCTATACCTTGCAACACATATTATTCTCCCATGCCATCACAACTTGATGACTCTCCTTGAGTCTAACCTACACCCTGCATGAGGCTCTATTTTTCCTGGGACATGCACTCTTTGTGCAAACAGACTTTATCTTTTCTTTTCTTAAAACATATTTAATAAGTTTAACTCGTGCTTCATTATTGAAAAGGACTCTACTTGTTGAGACTCTGTTCTCTGTTTTGTAAGGCATGAGACAGAATCACAGCCTAGTGAGAAGGAAAGGCTGATGTTGCTTTAAGCTATTTTAGTCTCTTCGTGATTCGGGGTGGCTGTCAGTCTAATTCTGACAGGGTTACAGTAGCCTAGTCCTGCTCCAAGGGTAGAAATTCTGTCCAAAACTGTGGCAGCACTATGCACTGTGGACCTACACTATGGCCTTAATTCTGGCCCCATGATGTTTCTGCTCCTTCACCCAACATAAAAGGGGCCAGAACTTCACCTTATTTCTCTGTAACTTTGCTAGTGACATTTTTTGTGGCAGAGGCAGACAGAGGACACGCTTAGCCTCAGCAATGCGCTTATACCATCTTCTTCACCCGGATCATTAGTTTCCCTCCTCTGTTGCACTTGGCTCTTTCCTTTTCAGGTACGGTTTGCTCTGCAAATTATATGTTAATGACTCTGCTAAAGGGTGTTCTTCAGAGCATGCAGACTGTCAGCTGCGTTGCTGGTTGCATTATCAACGCATAAATCTTCCTCTTCCGGTAACAGATAAAGGTCTGTTGATACCTGTATGGCATCAAGCCTCAAATTGTGATTGTTTGGGGGGAAAGAAGCATAACCTTAGCTGAGATTAGTCCCAGGCTAATTTCTCTGAATCACTCTTAGAAATCTGTAGTTAAATTTAAGCAGTTTGTTGTAACGATGCCACACTTAAAACTGTTTTGATTGGATACACAGGTCTCCTGGTATATTTCCCCATCCTGGTTTGCTATGGGCAAAACTCGGAGTTAATTTCCAGTGCAAATCCTTACAATTACAAATTAAAATCTGCTTCCTGTTCTAATCTGTCAGCATTTGCTATATAATCACCATTTTGTGATAGACATTTCACAGAAACTGCTGTTTGAGAAAGTCATCCCCAAAATGGAGTAGAGGCAGTTGCAGTCAATGCATCTGAAAACATGAACAAGCAGTTACCAATGCTATTTTTCTGCCTCTGCCCAGCTTCAGTTAAAGTATTAGCATTAACTGCAGTCTGTTGACAGGCACTTCATTACTTATGCTTTGAAATGAAAGCTCTTTCTAGTAAAAGGCATTTGAGAGACTCTACCTGGAAGCAGAAAAGTTAAATCTGAGAGCTGGGTTTGGCTCCATGTCAGGGTTTCTCTTAGTTCAAAAGAAAAACTGATTTGTCTGAATTACATTCACTTACTAAGAACCACTGCTAGCTTCTGCTTTCTAACAACGAATGAAAGAGAGCAGTATGTAGGAGTGGATAATGACAAGAATGCGAGAAGCAAGGTGTTACTATTATTATTTTTTATTGGAAAAGATATCCCCCTCTCTACTGCCCTCCCCCCCCAAAAAAAACAATACAACCTTTGCTTCTTGCCTATATACTGAGCCATCATGGCTACAACACCACTGTAACCCTACTACATAAAAAATGAAAAATAATAGCTTCAAAACAATCTAAGTTACAAAGGGGAGAGATCACTTTCCACATTTATGCCAATTTTCTTTTTGCCTCAAGCCAATCAGGTTGCTAAGGTCACTGATCAAAGACAACGTAATACAAGGAAACCCAGTGAAGTGACACAAGCCAGTTGCTGGTAAGAACTCAGCAGTGATGCCAAACAGGTAACTGTTTTGTTTGCAAGCTAAACACATAGCACAAAATGTCTATTCTCAAGCACAGCATTTCAGTAGCTCCAAAAAATTTATTTCTCCCTGCTGAACCCCATGAAGACTGCACCAGGGCACAAAGTCCCACAATTCATAAGAGAGGAAAGACTGAGACTGGCTTTAAAAGACACCTCTAGCAGTCGTGTAAATAGCTACCAGAATTTTGCACATCTTTCCATTGTGAGATGTAATGTCCAGACACAGAAAAACAGTTCATTTCCCCCGACCCACTTCTTCTATATACAAGACTTGGTTACTTAACTATTCACAATTTGGACAAAAATTATTTCCCAATACAACTTCAGTAGACATCACTAGGTTTACAGCACAGATCGATTTGATCCCAAGTCTTCAGTTTTTGCTTAAAAAAAAAAAAATTCAATTCTGATGCTCAATAAGATCTTGTTCTTCATATCAATTTTCAAATAAGCCAAATATATTCAGACAGTGGATACGGTTGCCGTGTTAAGGAAACCACATGAAAGCTCTCTCTCAGATACTTCTTCCCCCATCTTAAAGGTTTCCCTTCATTATGAATACTTGATTCATTGTGTTTCACAGGATAATAATATGTCTCAGATAACAACTGTTTCCAATGGTCTTGGATATGAAATGAAGAAAGCAAATCAGGTTTATTTAATTTGGAAATTGCTAAACACCCTACATTTTCAGTGTATGTAACATGCCCAAAGCTGGGTATCCAACATCCCTGTCGAGCGGACGAAACACAAGCAAAGGAGAACAGATATTTTTTTTATTTGAAAGTACTGAATTTGGGGGATTTGGGTTTGAATAGAAGCCCAGGAAGGCAGCTTTTCAAACTATCATGATTCACTATAGTTTGGTACAACACTTCTATTAACAGTAATAAGAAAGGGCCCAGCCTTCTGTTGAAGTACCACAAAAAATCAAAGAAACACAAGCTTTCATTAAAATCAAATTTTAACCTGAGGGAAATTTCATCATCCTAAACAGGCAGTGGGAACTCCTGCACTTTAAAGGTAGTTTTTTGTTTGCATCCCTTGCTTTTGAATGAAAAGAAAAAGACATATTGGCCAGGTACAGACATTCCACTTTTACTGGTATAAGTGATCGGAAATTGGGCTATACCTGTAACAGAACAGAAGTTCGGCACACGTAGACTGGTTTAAAAATGGTGGAACCTGGTCTAAGATTTAGTCCCCCTCCCCCAGCCCCACAGAGTGAACGTGCACTCTGTTTGCTACCGATCTAAACTACACTGCTTACAGAAAACCGTCTAACTTAGATCAATTCAGCCTTGGGCTTTTTGAACGTCTGTGCCTAGCCATTGGGAGTCAGATGTCAGGCACTTAGGTTGCGTAAAGCAATTAAATCAGGAGGAGTCTACAGAAATTAAACAGGTTTCTACCAAAATACTCTAAAAACCTGTATTTTACTGAAGATGGATATAATCTCTCTAAGATTTTTAAACAAATCTGTTGCATGAAATAGAAATCAATACCCTCTAACGTATAGGGCTAATTAAAGCATTCTACCCCAAAGTTATCACTTTTACTTAAATTATATTAAATTCTTCCACACTGGCCAGAATAACACATGTGCTTAAGTATGTTCACATGCAAATTCCAGCAGTAGCTATTTACATGTGCAACTGATCAAAGCAAACACAAACGGTAAATGCTCACACATTTTACGTGCATCTAATTTGTTTAAAAATCTGGCTTTGCTTGACTTAATGGCATTGCGATTCTAGTTACGTTGTCCTGGGGACTACGGCGGGGTGGAACCGTTCTGAAATCCAGACATACCTTTTTCCAAAAGAGCTTGCTCAGTGGTGTGGGAGTGGATGCAGCTTTCTCCTTGGTTGTGTCTTTAGGGGTTTCTGTTGCTGCTGCTGCTGCTGCCTGCTGCTGAGCTGCAGGTTCTGGGGCTTTTGTATTCTGTTTTGTCGTCTGGGGCTCTTGGGAGACAGGGGCATTTTTTTCCGATTTTACATTGGTAGAGGCGGCAGACTGTTGTTCAGCACCCTAGAAACATACCCATGAAAGTTGTTACAAAGTCCTTAGACACTTATAAAGATAAAGAAGGTTGAACACATTCAAATAGCACTGACAACAAGAACCAGGACACGACACACCACGACAACCCAGGATCACTGCTTGACATTACAGTGCCACAAACTTCAGAGTTAAGTAACGTAATTCACTCTTAACAAGGACGTAAAGTAAGTGGAAATCCATCCATTACAACAGATGATGTTAGCTGTTAAATAAATCCACGCTATGCTGGGAATGGTAGCGATATTAGTTACAATTTGACTCCATCAGTCATATGGAAGACTTAAATAATCCTACTCACTTTGGTATTGGTTGTCTGTTGGGCCTCTTTCGCAGACTAAAGGGGAAAAAAAAGAACAAAGGCAAGTCTGTTTCTAACAATGCCATTCCTGCCTGTTACACAGTTTAGGAGATGTCTGTGCCTCTCATTATTTTATTTTTAGTGAATGTTTGTGTTTGTCAAAGTCCCTGTTTCTGCAGCCATGGAAACTGTATTAGGCTGCCCTTTCCCCGCCAACCTTTCTTAAGAAGCAGAGCAGCCATAGAAGGAGTAGCTCCAGCAAT
The DNA here is from genome assembly GCF_052110815.1 of Crocodylus siamensis. Classification (NCBI taxonomy): domain Eukaryota; kingdom Metazoa; phylum Chordata; order Crocodylia; family Crocodylidae; genus Crocodylus; species Crocodylus siamensis. The sequence continues at coordinate 62,646,171 of NC_143404.1, forward strand.
AAGCCTTTTACCTGACCTGGAGGAATCACCTTTTGAAAGAGAATAATAGACTATATCAGCTTAGTTTTGGATCATACTGGAGCCAAGACGGCTAACTGAACTGATGGACATGACGAAGTGTGGACCGCTGTGCTCATTTCAGTTAGAAACGCATCTCCCAAGCATTGGGTTGGCCGCAGATGGCCCACAGGCCACATCCAGCCCACAGGCCACATCCAGCCCACAGAGCTAGAGGGCTTTACCTGTGTCTGCATCTGGGCCAGGAAGCTAGGAGCTGCTGCTTCTCCCTGCCTCCCCCAAATCCAGTCCAACACAGGCTAGGTGACTTTGGTGGCACATCAGCGGTTGGGGGTCTTTCCCTGCGTGTGCATTAGGGACAGGGGGCTGCAGCATAGAGTCAGCTTCCAGCTGGTCAAGAGCTGTTCTGGGGACCAGCAGCTTCCAGCTGTGCCACAGTTGGCGGGGGGAGGAGGGAGAGTGGGGAGAAGCAGTGGGAGTGCAAACACAGTTTGCAGACACCTGGTCCCAGCCCAGCCCCCGACCAACTGGAAGTTGTACTCACCCTCCAGCCAGGTAGTCGGCATGGGTGCAGCATCCAGCTGCCTGGCCCCAGTACGGGCTCAGGGAAAGCCACCACTGCTGACAGACCACCAAAGCCATGGCGTGTAAAGGTTTGCTGGCCCCTGTCCTAGGATATCAAGTCAGTTGGTGCATTTCAAGTCCTTTTATCTGGGAAAACACTGCAGTCTCATATCAAGTTGCTTTGTGTCCTGTTCTGGGTCATTTACTACCATAGACCTATTCTTTCCAGAAAATAAAATCTCCATCCCATTTGCTAGTACAAGATGGAACAAATATATATATATATATATATATATATATACATACACACACAAAATGGAAACAAGGGCTTTCAAAGACATGCAGTTCTGTGTGCTTGAGTTACTTGTGTACATATCCCTTGATACACATGTGTACGTGTGGTGTGTAGATATTGCTCATATTCAAGTTAGGCACACTCAAAAATATACTTTGAAAACTATGGGGTACAATTTCTGAGATATAAAATCTTTGCTGATAAACGTGACGTGGAAGCCAAATATTTCTGCAGCACAGCTATTAGTTTAATTAGGCCTTTTAATGTGCAAGACCTCCGTGGTACAGGGTCGTGATTGTGGAGAACAGTCTGAGATGAGACTACATGGGCTACAATGTAATGTTTGTTTTTAACTTCTCTGTAAAGGAATAGATAATATTTATTCTGTATGCACTATGAATTAGCGCACAAATAATCATGGGGGAATTGCTATGGTGGATTGAGTATTGGATTGTAGCACAGAGTTCTATAAAACACTGTGTAGCTTAATACTGTGCTGGAAAGAAATGGTCTGTACCCTTGATCATTAGAGAATAAAAATCATGGGAGCGTTGAAATGCTCCAGTTTTGCAATACATCTATGCTAGGGAACAGGAAGAAGCACAGGCAAATTGTTTGCATGATTGGGCATCTATATATGCTGTCCTCCAGTGAGGGAAGGTACACTACACCATACCAGATCCTTGGAGGCAGCGAGGAGATCTATGCTTGTCTAGCTCCATTACCTGGAATATCAATGCACAGAATAGCAAATACTTTTAAGCAGGTAATTGGAGTTGTAGGCAGAGCATTGCTTATCATCTAAGGCTTATTCAATATCCCTAGCATCTGCAAAGCCCAACTACTCCAGGCCGACTTATAATTTGATGTCAGAAACCAGTAAAATTAATCTGTTTTGGCTGGGATTTGCTATACTGTTTCTTTACATGTAAACTGAGTCCTTTGCTTCATTGTGACACTTGCTGCCAGGGTGTCCCGTTTATACAACCAACTCAAAACCTTATTGAGCCAGTTTCTAGACAAATGATTTGAGCCAATTGTTATAACCCCTTATCTGCTCACGTGCAAACATCATGCAGCTTATATTAGGAGATAAGCATCTGGGTTTTGTAAAAGGAAGAGAAGCAATAGGCCAGAACACAGCACAAATGCTGCTCTAATTCTAGGCAACTGGCCATGCTATTTGGGGATTTCTCGAAAGAACAGGTGTGAGACTTTCGCTGGAGCCAAGACCTTCTTGTTTGGTCTGCTTTAATGAAAAAAATCCAGAGTAACTTACAGGACGCAGTATGAATACCTTAAGCTGACTTCAGCAACAGCACCTAAATGCAATCGATTCACCCGCTCCTCCCCAGACACGATTCCATAAATCGATAAAGTTATATTTCAAAATTGGCTTTGAGCAGAAAGCAACATCCACGGAGGGATATGAAGAGCATAATGCGTGGGGATCCAGCTGTGAGAATCCCATCAAAGCTTATTGAAGGAGGCTGCGTAACTAATAATTGGATACATGTTAAGCCTGATGCACTGGGATTTAGTTTCCATGTTATTGCGCAAAAGCAACATTTCAAATTTGTTTGGAATATGCTTGTTTGCACTAGAAGTTAGTATTTTATGTAATGCGGGGAAGCGTCATGTGATGCAGGGAACTGAAAAACAATGCTTTTTCTTTTTATTCTCCCAGTCATTGCTATCCAACTTCAATGAGGACGGATGTTGCAGAATAACGACTGAATTTCAAAAGGTGATCAAACGCAAAACAGTCAGGGCAGTGACGGGGTCTCAGAATGAAATACGGTCGTAGTTGTGTTTTATTAAATTAATTAAGCGTCATATAAAAAAGCAAGTATTTTACCTAATGGCCTAAGATAACGCATCATGCTAGGATGCTTTAAAAATGAAAAGGACCACAAGTCGAGACTTAACAGCACTGCACTATTCCAATAGCAAAGGCAGTAACCTAAGAATTTGAAGCAAATCAGCACAGATGGTTGTGGTTTCTATGGTGACACTCCTGGTTGTGCCCTGATTTGAGACCTGCGTTATAAGTAAACCAGAGGAAGAATCTTAACTCAGTTTAAAACTATCCACCTTTTATTAGTGTGTGTCACAGTCACCACACTACCCTCATCTTACTATCTCGCGGTCTGGAGCACAGTCATCCTGGAAAACAGGGTGAACTGAGATTAAACCAACATGGACTAGATTTAAGAACTGTTGTAGGCAGGGTTTAACACATTAGCAGGGATCCTGGTTTTCTCTGGATTTAAAAAAAACCCCGTTTTCGGTTAAAAAAAAAAAAAGGAACCACGTTTTTTCCGTGATTTAAACGGAACACCACTAGTGTATAGATAGATATATTAGTAGGGTTTCAATTTAAATCATGGAAAAATGTGGATTTGGGGTTACTTGTTTTGAAACCGAAAATCAGGGATTTTTTTTTAAAATCAGAGATAACAGGATCTCTGCCATTAGCTACCCAGGACTTGACCGGTTTGGAGCTTTGGGTAGATTATAAACCAAGTGTATTGGTTCAAACATGCTCGCTAGCATGTTTTTAAACACAAGGTATTTTCCTCGCGTAGGCGGGGCCCAAAAGGTTTAAACTGCAACAGAAGAATTATTACTCCTACACTGATATGTAAATGAGAATGGACACTATGGAAAACGAGAAGGCATGTTCAGGGTTTTGTTTCTTTTCTCTTTCTTTCTTGCTTTTTCTTTTTCTTTTTTTTTTTAAAGTGGCAAATAAATTGTTTTTTGTTTTAAAAATATCTAAAGGGTTTTCCCTCACCCCAGATATGGTACCCAGTATAACAGCCCCCTACTCACGACGAATTCCAAGTGGGTGTTTCAGTGTCATTTTTGCATGTGATTAATATTATTATTTCCTCCTCCACTTACAGGGTCCCTGGCTGTGGACTCTTTGAGAAATAATGCTGCTGTTCCTTGCTTCCCAGCCAGGAGACATCACAGCATAAATTTCAATCACCCTCATTAAACAGAAGTATCAAATGAAACAACACGACTAGCAGGGTTGGTGCGGATACTTTTTTTTTTTGCAATGGATTTTTAGGTCAATAAATACATTTTCATTAGAAGGGCCCTGCTGTCCTCATAAAATTCCACTTCATTGGAAAACCAATGAAGGCTTGCAACTCAGAACAAATACGTGGAAAAATAATCAACTTTACAAATGTTTTGGCTTTCCAATGAAAAGTCAAAATTTTCCCTAGAAACACATTCCAATTTTTCCAGTCAACATTCCTAAATTCAAAATGGGCATACCTGGCCCCAAATCAGCCAGATACTTTTGCATGTGCCTAACTTTAAGCACCTGACAAGTCCATGGGAATCTTGCTGGTCCTCAACAAGATTCAGATCTAGCTGTTCAAAATGGCAAGGCATTGAAGGGGACTTAATTTTCTGGAAAAAAAAAATCATTGTTTGTCAGTACCAGCTTTCTTTGTGTTCATGTTAGTGTATTGACTTTGTAAAGTAGCAAGGGAGGATGACATCGAGGAGTTAAACCGATTGTTTCAGAATCCTGAATTCACAGATGGTGTACAGGGAAATGTTTCCATGCTAAAATATCATTTTAACATTGGTGTCAGGTAAACGTGCAGGTCATGATTTTTTAGGTTAACAGTTGGCCAGATTCTGATCTCAGTCATATTGTGTAAATGCTAGTCATATTCATAATTCATCCAAGGACAGGAACCATCTGTTACCATTCAGGGTTCTCTTCTGGCTAGAATCACATACAGACCTTATGCCTAAAGAGTTTGCTAAATGTACTGTGTCCTAACTTGGGACTGTCTGGCTTCTTTTTCTTGCCTCCTTTTGCTTGGGATTCTGCCGCTATCTTCTGAGCAGGTTGTCCACCATGGCCTTTTTCCGCTTTGGATCCCTTTCAGGCAACATCATTCAAGTTTGAATCTCTATCACACGCCATTTTCCTTTTATTCATGAATGCATGTTTAAAAACACTCACACAAGGCATATGACAGCCAACTATTTCCTTTAGTCCTGGTGCATGACTTGGTGAAGAAAGTATTATGCTGTATGTTATATTTTTAAGTCATTTCTCCCTGGATTTTGTTTTAGGGGAGCAGCAGCAAAACTTTAACAGTCGTCACATGTTAAAACCTCTTTCTGTTACACCTGTAATTCAGTTGCTTTAAACACAGTTACAAGTGAGAAGAATTTGTCTGTGAATGTTCACTCTGGGCTGAATTCGACATTTATATTCACACAAGTGAAATCTTAACTTCCTTCCAGATCAGACTGTTGTAAAAGAAATGAGAGCTGAGCTCTAACTTCATAATTAAGGAATGTATCGTCTCATTTTTGCAAAGAATAAAAAGGCATGTAATGTTAAACCTGTGAATTCCCACCGAGTTTGGGATTATCCTTGGGTTTACAATTACTAGATGCATACATTTTTGTGGAGTTAGGGTTTATTTTTATAAATTAGGATTTTTTATAATCCTGCATGGTAGGGTTCGCATAACATGGTTTCTGTATCATATGTAGAAATATTAAAAGGCATTGCTATTGCAAAGGCAAAATACTCAAAAGTACGTAAATATACACATGTGCACAAATATTAACCTGCCACATGAACAAAATCAGAAAAATAGCCTTCTTATGTGAAAAATTGCCAATCCATATTCCCTTAAGAAGTGATCTCCCAGTCCAGGATGAAATGGGTGGGATCCCACCTAGAAGTATGATTTCAAAGGACCGTAATTTCTAGACTGACTACCCTTACATTGATTCTGGGTCCTACAGACAAATGAGCATGCAGGGTAGAGATGCTAGTCCAGACAGCATGGGTCTCAGTGTGGGCTACTTTACCCTGGTGAGCAGAAAGAAGAAGGCTGTTCTGTTACAATAACTGACTGGTCGATAAGACTCTGGATTGGAGCTGGTTGGACTTTTTCACTTGAATTTGTTATTATTATTAGCACAAGTTAATTAATACCACGACTCTACAGAGCTCAGTTTATGGAAACACAGACAACAGCTACTTGGGTTTCTAGCTTACCTAACTTAAGGTAAAAATCATCCTTTTTAAATAAAAAAAGGAGGAAGGTAAAAGGGTGCATCATAAATGGGACCAGAAACTTCCATTTACCATTTAGTTTCATAGGTTACCAGACAAGAAGGGACCATTGGTGGCAATCAGTTTTGGAAGGCAAGGTAGAATTATAGTCCACTTGGTTTATTTGCTACTTGCGAGTACTTTGGTTTGATTCTGATCTCCGCTACACCATTGTAGTTGCACTTACTTTAAACAAGTTACACCTGATTTACGCATTGCTTAGTGAATTCATCTCGAAGCCTAATGCTTTCAAAGCATAAAATATATTCCAAAAATGTCATATCACAATTCCTTTTGGCTTTGACCAATAAAAGCCCAAGTAAGAGCTACCAGCTAGTCATGGGATATAAATGCTTTGACCAGAGAACACAGAAGGCAATTTTGGAGAAAGATTCCCAGGAGCAAAATATGGTCTTCAGAAAAAAAAACAGCTCCCAACCAACTCAGTGTTTTGTGCAGAGTTAGCAGTTTGCACATCCTGCTGGAGTCATCTGGGTATGTTTACTTACACAGGTGTGTTAGCAAACCAAACCCATGCAGTATATTTGTTTCTGAACTATAATGTGCCTCTGCCAACAGTCACAAGTTGCAGAAGCGCATGCTTGTTTTTAAAAGTCAGGAAAGCAAATAATACACCTGGGCTTGAATTTTCCAAGGATAAGGGTAGATGCTCAAAATTGTTTGAAATGCAGTGAGATTAACATGCATAACGCCACTAGGCCCCTTGAAAATGTCAGCCCTCATTGTTGAGGTCACTGTCAGAATTACATGAGCAACTGGGTGCCTCTTCTTGTCCATGCCAAATCGATCCGAAAATTTGACTTTGCTCTTTTTTAGTACTGGGCTGTTATTAAGAGATGAATAGAACATAATTTAGAGCAGCAAACTGTGACTGGAGCAGCATTATCTTCACATTAATAGAAATTTTTATTATCTATTAAATACGTAGAAAGCTGATGCCACTTTTTAGTGCTTTGTTCTCTTTATGCTATTTATTTAAATGCTTTTGGTATGATTTAATTGCAATAATTCGGGAAGTTATTTAAGCTATTGTAGTCATATGATTTAACCACCACTGTTCATTTGGAAATTCCACCTCAATCACATTGTTAGTGAGATGCCCATTGGTTACTGAAACAACGCATCATTGTCAAGCTACATTATCAATATAAATACTATGTAGTGCAATAATGTCATTGAAGCTATTGGAATATTTTTCATTGATTTTAGAATGAGATCAGGAGCCACTCTTATAAAGATCCAAATTTTTGTCTTTCAGCACATATTCAGCCTTCACAAATGCTATGTATATATGCTTGGGACAATTTAGGGTTTCAGATATCTACATAATAACTTAGAAAGTTACAGCATTTCCTTGACAGTGGGGTTATGCCAAATTTTAATTGATGTCACAGCATGATGAAATGGAGAAAATGGGCTATCACTTCAGTTAGCAGTGTCCACTGAAGTCTCTACTTGGGATCATGATGCTATTTTTCACCAGCTTCTAAGGCAGGGGTGGGCAAAATGCAGCCGGGGGGCCAGTTGTGGCCTGCCAGGCCATTCTATGCAGCCCGTGGGGCCCCTAAAAAATTTAGAAAATTAATATTTATCTGCCCCTGGGTGCCTATCATGAAGCCCCCGATGGCTTGCCAAAACTCAGTAAGTGGCCCTCTGCCCAAAATAATTGCCTGCCCTTATTCTAAGGACTGGGGTAGAAATGTCACTCCATCTGCAGGTGAAGTCTGCACATGATGCTGACTGAGAGCATTGCATCTCTTCAGATCATCTCCTCAAATGAGGGAACTGCAGGGTTATGGGTAGGACAAAATTCATCCTACAAACCGTGATCAGGGTGTGGGGCATTTTGTAGCCTTTCTCTACCTGTTTCAGTTGCAAAATGGGAATAGTATAGCAGCTCCAACCACAGCACACTCCCTGCATGGGTGCTTGTAGCCACTACAGATGTCAGGGTGGAGCCCAGCTCCTACTCAGATCAATAAAAACCTTTAATGACTTGAATTGGAGTTAAGTTAGACAACCATAGGGCATGACCTCACTGTTGGCCAATGAATTCAATCTTACTTCCAACATGAGTGGAATACGAGAGGTCTTCCTATATGCCTGCTGTACAGCACACCATCTCCTTAACAATAGAGAAACATTTACACTACATTGTGATCCTCTGTGCAACTGGGTGAGAATTTTACCCTGTAGGCAAGAATGCAAGACAAATATAGGTATTTTCATTTAACCAAGGGGAGATGAAAACCGGCGGCTTTGCATAGCCACATGAACACATTTTTTTTCATTTACTTCACTGATGCCAGCCAGAGTCTCATCCCAAACCCTGAAAATCATTTAGAGAGATATAAATATCCATATAAACACACACACACACAAAATTTGTGTGTGTGTATAGTTCAGTGTGTATATAGTGAATATTAGTGTGTGCATGCACACACACACACACACAAGTATATACCACACACACACACTTCCATGAATACAGTACAACTTTACTCTAATCAACCCCATTTATAACAATCTCCCACCAGCAGGAACCATTTTTTATTCATTGTTATGATGCAACGAATTGACTAAGCCTATTATAGTGAAAACTCTTTTTAAATGAACTTTTCTCCCAGTCCCACAGTGGCTTGTAACACTGAGGTTGTACTGTAGTACATATAAAATATGAGAATATCACTTTAAGATTTCTAATACAGAAAGTGATTCCATGCAGCATAATATTTTAAACTGAATGCAAAGATAGCCATAAACACGTAGTTTATCAACATGTCTCTTTTCCTCTCTCTGGGCAGGTCTACATGTGCCTCTATGGCACCGTTGTTACTGTGCTACCATTAAGTACTTCCTTTAGCCATGATGTAGCTGTGATGTCACGGTTTGTGTCTGCTGATGCCATGTCACTGTAGCTCATTGCTATGGTGACATAGCATCTCATGTAGACATGCTGTCTGTGTTTTATTTGAAAAACAATTATTACCATAGACAATAATGTCTATAACAATTATTACCATAGTTATTACCATAGACAATAATGTCATCTTTAGGTAAACAGAAAGTTCAAGTTTAATTTTATTTCAATGACATGAATAAACAGCAAGCAAATGCCTACCTTGTCCTCCGACTCACTTTTGGCCTCTGCTTTGCTTGGTGAAACCTTAAGAAAAATGAGAAACCAAAACACTGTCATCATGCATGGAATATGCCCAATTCAGAATCTTTCAACAGATTCTTTAAAAAAAAAAGATCAATTTGATAAAAAATATCAGGGTTATCCCATGAGAAGGGAAAGAAGAATGCACACAGAACTGTAAACATCAAGCAATAACTTATTTGCCAAATGGGAAAATATCATTGTGTATTAATAAATGAATTAGTTTCCTAAAACTAACTTTGATACAGTGGCTGAAAATAAAATGGGATCAAGAATATATCAAACAAGCCTGGCTATTCAGATATTCAGAATATATCAGACAAGTCTGGATATCAGACAAGGTCTAGGTATTCCCTCAAGATGAAGTCAATTGTGAATTCTGATCTTCCTTGATCATAAACATATGGTATTTCCTGTCATTTTACATTGCTAATTTACTATGTTCATTATATAGCTTCCTCTCTTTTTTCAACATCTATTCTTCATTGTAGTTAATGGTTTTGTTGTCTGTCTCAACTGTTTCAGTTATACAGTCAATAACTAATCGTCTTGTTCTGCTTGTACATTTAGACATTAATAAAAATGTAATAATGCAGGAAATATTATTTCTCTCAGAACTACGCAACTTCAGCCTTACAGCTTTCATACTATATCAGCAATGTTAGGCAGCTATTGCATTGCTTATTATATCTTTCCATTTCTTTACCAATCTGGACCTTCTCTAAGACATCAGTTCAGCTTCACACCATTAATCTTTGGTGCCGGCCACGTAAGATTCACCTACTTGTGTCAAATTAGACTTTAAGAAACTTCCTTTTTTTCTAAAGGAAATATCCTATGGAGCGCAGTTGAAGGCAATGACTTACCAGTGTTTTAAGGAAACTCATCATGGAATTATTCAACTCTGTTGCAGCAACCGACTTGGAGCTCTCTTGCTTTACCTCTGTCTTGTCAGGATCCTCAGAGACCGGGCAACTGGCACCTGCCACGTCCTGCTGCACCCCTTTTTGGTTGCAGTCATCTAGGTCCTAAAAAGCGGGGAACAGCTTCTTCAGTTCTGACTTGTTTAATTTCCAGTGGAATGTAAAAGTAACATTTGTGATTTGCATCGTGTCACTCTCAGAGTCACAACCCTAATTCCAGCCATACTTCTCCAGCCTACATACCCCCAAACAATCAAGCCTTTATACAAATCCCTCCCCTCCACCACCCTTTTCTAATAAATACAACATTTGCAGTCAGCTGGAGGAACATTGTTCTGAGCTACAGAGTACAACAAACACAGCAAGGAAAGCGGCACACGGCATCCAAAACAACCCCCCTTTTCTATTAATGAGACGGAGAACTTGTGAACAGCAACAAACGACTGAGATTATGGCCATTATGTCTGATTATACCCTACAAAGTTTCTGGCACTTAATATATGGGTTCCTGACATCATTTTTATTTAGGAAACACAATGACGCAGTTTCACATGAAAAGTGTGAAAAAATCCCCATGTTATCAAAAACAACTTGGATTTTTATAAGTCTTTCAGGGCTGCTTCTCTCATACATGTGGGCCCAGCTTTACAAAAGAGACCGTAGTTTTTCTTAATAATGCTCAGCTCTCTCTCTTAAGACAATATTTTCAAAAGGAGTGCATTTCCCATTTAGGCAATCAAACAGGAACCAGATTTTCAAAAAGTGCCTTTGGGACACTTCTAGACTAATATTCAAAAGAACTCTGCCGTGTTTTCTGATGGTCTGGTGACTGACCTTGGGAGCTGCACTCCTTTGCAAACCTGGCTGTTAGGGCATGTTTATCCCTCATCCCCAAATTGGCACTGCAGATGACAAGGAAAGAAACCTAAAGAAGAGGACAAAAAATATTCCAGCTTCCCAAACACCTTTTCCTTTACTGCCTCACCAGGCGAGAACACGTCTCACATCTGTAAGGCTCCACCCTGCAAAGTCCTTTCTGCCGCTTGAAAAGTACTGAGTATCCACAGAGTCTCCGAACTCCGTGCAGGTCAAGGTGCTGAACACTTTGCAGGATTAGGCCCAAGTCTTCAGGGTCTTAGTTATCTGTCTCTTCCAACACTGTAAGCCACCAACAGCAATGCATTTAGCAAAGAACTGTGGGAGACAAGACATACCATTCAACCAGTACCATGTGGGGATCCTGGCTCCTAGCAGATCAATTTTGAAAATGGCTAGCACTAAGTTAACAGAATAGCTAATCTCAGCTGAACGAGTTCTCAATTACAATTTATGATACCTAAATTTATAAAAGACCCTTTTCAAGAAGGATTAGGCAAATTTCTCTCTCCCTTTTTCCTTTGGTATTTTGGGGCTCTATTTTGTAAACCTTCATGTATGTCAGCTGTCTTGATGGAACAACTAATGTTTTTCATGCGATTAAAAGTCTTCAGGATCAGGCCAAGAGTTGATGAATGTAGTCCCAGACCTACAGAGGCACTGAGGCACCTCTCACTGAAATGATTGTCCTATTCGAAGCCCTTTGTATTGGTGTAGTAGTGGTAGAAAGCAGCCAGAATCTGGGTACAACAGCTACACTTCTGGCACGGACGAAGCTCGGCTTGTGTTGCACAGCCTTTCCTCACCTTTCAGCTTGGGGTGGCTTGTGGAGCTGAGCTTTTCCTGAGACACAAAAAATAGTGTCCCGATGGATAACATTACTTCTCACCTCCATGGGACCCCTCCAAAGTCATTCTTCATGCTTGGGCAATTTGACACCCTATCAAGGTAGGTGAGGGAGAAGAAAGGAGGAAAAATGGACCCATACTTCTCATTTTAGCAGCCTGTTTGAAGAGCGGTACAATATGGATGATCAAAATCCTACCAGCTATGTATAAAGACAGTGGCTTTCTCCCAGGGTGTGTGTAAAAGACATTCATATACAAGCTGAGTAGTACATTTGAGATTAAAACAAAAATAGAGTCCTATATAATATTAATCCAAATTACATATGTATATTTCTTGCATATCTTAGCTGTCTCTGATTAGGGACTCAGAAATGCTCAATCTCTCTTCTAAATAGACCATAATTATACAGTGGTGCGTCTGCTAGGAATTATATAATGAAAAGAAATCAATGCACAGCAATACTGATTTTCCCAGTTGAGTACTTGGTTCTTGAACATCATCTTAATTATGTTAATCAACCGTTGGATTTAAAAAAATATATGTATCACTTAAATTGTTTGAATTTTTTCTGTTTTTCTCCCATAAAGGGGTCCCACATTTTTGTCCTTATTTTTGGGTACTTGCATGCCTGATATTTATTCTAGGAGTGTATGAAGCAGACTGTGTTCGATTCAGATTCAGATTTGGCCTGAATTGAGAACAGCAACTCAGTTCATTGATTTGGATCACTGTCCCCAATTTGATCTGGCTGAATCCGAGTCTGAAGGTTCGATGTTGATTTGGAAAATCAGCAATTCAGCTATAGACACCGCTTTAAATGTTTTTTTCTACATACCTCAAGGTAGCAGGCATAGCTTGTGAACACTGTGATGGTGGGGCAGATGGAGCGTCCCACAGGAGCATGGGGGGGGGGCATCATGTGCTCGGTGGCAAAACGAGAAGTGGGCCAGAGGTACTTCTCGTCCACTTCCAGTTCTGCCAGGGAGTGTGCAGGGGGGTCTCCCTGTGCCCCCTTGGCTCGGCAGTTGGCCATGGTGGAACCCCGGGTCCCCCCCCAGACCCAGGAGGCACCAGTCACTGCACCGGGGAGGCGCAGGGACCCCCCCAATACACTTCCTGGTGGACCTGGAAGTGGGCTTCTGGTCCACTTCCAGGTCTGCTGACGAGCATGCTGGAGACCACCCCCCAATCCCATGGGACTCTCCATCTGCCCCAGCATCGCAGCATTCATGAGCCGCCTGGTACCCTGAGGTATGTAGAAAAAACATTTAAAGCTGTGTCTATGTCCCAATCTCTGAATCTTTCCGAATCGATTCGGAGGGTTCTGATTCAATTCAGAAAAATTAAAGGGTCTCCTGATTCGATTTGGATTCAGAGATTCGGGCACCAAACCAGGCTGAATCTCCACCGAATCAAGCCAGGGACTAAAGCTTCTCTCAGCCTTAATGTATTCGGAGTCATCTCCAATTGGGAAATGACATGCCTCAGGCACTAGTTATTTACAACCATGTTACTCTATGTATAAAATAGACATATATTTCTGTCCCATTTAAAAAATCTAGGACATAAGATTTTTTCCCTGTTTTTAATGTCTGGTAGTTAGAATTCCTTCCAGCCAGACTTACTTACTTAATGTCTCATGAATTGAGTCTAATAACACTTAATCCTTAAGCCTATAATCTTTAACATTTTCAATAGTTTTGTTTTATGAGATGATAAATTAATACATCAAAGAGTAGGCAAACAAAAAAAATGAATAAAAGACATTAGCTAAGGTAAAAAACAGAAATAAATGAAAAGTTAACTCAGCTACACAGCACTGACAAAGATTTTACAAGGCAACTAAATTTAATCTTTTAACCACTACATATGAAACTACATAACTTACAATAGGTGAGGCGACATAGTGAAAATGGGTCTTTCTTTGACCCCTTTTCCTCATTTGAACATCACAAAATGTTCCAGAGAGTAGAACACATAAGCATTTCAATAAGGAAGCAAGTGAAATGCCAGAAATTGTTTCCAATCAACGCTAGCCATTTTATACCAGGAGCTATACTGGCCCTTGGGGATACTTTTTGTGCTGTGGCCTCCTGCTCTACTGATATAGGTGCTGCGATCACAGTTACACAGCACATTGGCTCCTAAACAAGTTCAGCTGCTGATTTCAGTGGGTCAAGATCAAGCCCTGGCTGAGATTCACAAGTTGCTCTTCTGCACCATGACAAATTATTGCAAAGGGCAGGACTGCATGTGCCTGATGCCACACTTCTTACCCACTTATAGAAATGAGCCATTCACTGGGAAAACTGGAATAGGAGAAGTACCTGGAGGGTGAGCTGGTCTGCAAACTGAAAAGCTGTTGCTTCTACTAATGACTGTGGTGAAGCACTTCTCTGTCTCCATTCATATTCCCGCTCTTTGTTAATTAAGCTCTGAGTTCTACAGTATGCATCCTCTAATTTAAAACACACAGTCATGCATTTCTTCCCTTTTCCAGTTTACTTTCCTATCTCTCCATCCACCCTGGTTTGAGATGCATACAAAAGTGCCTGTATTGTACCTTAATAAAACCTTCCCTGGGAAACATCAAAGCAGCATGGTAGAAAACACAAAAAACCAGGCCGGGGGCCAAAGTGCAGTTACAAAGACCAGTTACATGTTGCTCCGTGTCCTTTGCCTCTCTCATTGCAGACACCACACTCCAGTCCTTTCATGGTGTCAAGTCGCATTATAGAGCATAGATCAGATAACTTACACTAAGGTGGAAACTTTAAAGCTTCTGTTTTTTAAGGTTTGGCATGTTTCTTTCCAATGATTTGGTACAGGCACTTCCCTGCCTCTTTAGGCACTTAAGTAACTGTCCCTTAATCTCTCTGATCTTCGGTTCTCCACTGTCACAATGGGAATGATGACAGGAGGCAAGGCCTCAAGAAACTACCTTGTTCAAAGAGACATGAACATCTGTAGCTACACCTTACTTTGTCAGATGCTGTGCGTAGACATCCAGGGGCAGGGGCCATTTGTACACGCCACAAAATTGGCCTTTAAAGTGGCTTAATGCCCTTTTGTACTGCTTTAATGATGCAGCTGTTTGCATGCGTCAGCAGCGTAATGCACGTTAAATGACTCTGGGATGCAGCAAAATAAAACATCTCAGAGGTGGTTTAGTTTGCCATGAAGGAAAGCACCGGGCCCTGTGCATCTCAGAGGCTGGCTCCACTGAAGATAAAAAAAAAAGGGAGGCAAGCCTGATCTTTTTTTTCCCCCTCCCCGGAGCCTATCTACCTGCCTATGTGGGGGCCTTGTGCTTCCTTCTGCAGCTGCAGTGCCCCCTGGGACCGCTCAGGCCGGGTGCTTGTGGGTGGGTGCTGCCGGGGGGGTCACCACTGCTGCAAAGGGAAACACCAGCTTCCCCTGCTGCAGCTCAGGGATCGCTCAGCCCACTGGCACCTTGCCTTCCCCTCCCCGCCGCCGGGGTTGAGCCCACCCCCTGCGTACATGCCACCGGGGTTTACTTCACTCTAAATTGAAGTGGTGTTTTTAAAGACCCACTGCTTCAATTTAGGGAGAATTAAACTGAAGTAACCCCCCCGGGGCATGTACAAATGCCCTGGGTACTAAACACAAAGGAAAAAAAGTCATTTAAATAGAAAGGATAGAGAAAGGGGGAGGGAAAAAAAAAATCAGTCTATGAATTTACTTGATGGCATGGAAAACGATGGGTACAAAAAAGGCAAGAGTCATTAGGAAACAATATTTCTTCTTAACACGGGTGGGGGGGAGGAGATTAAAATAAAACCAAAGATTATAATATGAACAGAAAAACAACTCAACTCTTCCTTTGCCAATGTGTTTCCAATAGATGGTATCTTTGATATTCTTGGAGATAAAGAAATACTTGGAGCTCTAAGCAGCTTCAATTTTATCAATCTGTCATTCAAGCATTCAAATCCCTTAGTTCCTGTTTTTGAGATTATTTCTCCCTGTGCCACAGGGCTTAAAGAGAATTGTTTACAACTGTTTCACAAAAGAACATATACTGGTGTGGGCAAGTGGTGGGTGGGAAAGCAAAGGGCTCCTTAATAGGTGTGAAATCATGTATCGTAATTAAAACTTTAGAGCTTCTTTGCCTGCAAGCTCACACATAGCACATTTCTCACACTGGCATGCAGCGAGTTAAGTCCATAAGTTTCGTTTGCAATAACAGAACTTTTCCTGCTTAATTCTCCACCCAAGATGACATGCTATACAATGACAGACAATGCTTCAAGTGGCTAGGGCGACATTTCTTGCAAGGGTTTGACACGACATTTTGTATAGCTGCCAGTTACAGGCCAAAGCCATGTCAGGAACGATACATCTCGTGCAAAATACATACACTCCATACCAACTTCAGCCTCTGCCCGCCAAGGATGGCATCTATAGTGATAGTGCGCATACAACAAAAGCCGTCTCAACCTCACCAAAAGTGAGGCACCAGACCAAAGAAGCAGGATGCAGAATATACAATTGCTAGACAAAACCAACCTCAGCACCAGAAACGACTTAAAACAGATGACATCAGCAAAAGGGCTCAGCTCAGTGACAACCGCTCAGACTTCTAACCTGAGTTCTTTCATTTTTCTGTGAGCATTTATTTAAAACTTATGGCACTGTCTAATGGCCCTCACTGCTTAAACACAAGGGTATGTTATAGAGTCATACAGCAATTCCAATGTGGTTCATTCCTGACCTGAAACACTCCTCTGAGCAAACAATATTCAGCAAGGTGGACAGGGTAAGGAGGAGAAAGAAGATCAGTAGCAGCTTGGGTCTTTGTGCTGCTCTCTATAGCTTCAGTGGTAATGTCAGTGGGGTAAGCAATGAAGAATCTGGCCTTAACTATGCAAGTCAGAAATAATAACTATGGAGCTTAAAAACATCACATTTTTAGAGCTATATATATAACTATAAAGAGCTATATATATCATATATATAACCACAAAAACTTCTGCATCAGCTTGCTCCCTAATATGCACTGCAAAGCCCTAGAGACAAATGGTAATGAAAGAAACCCCTGGAAATAGCACAGCAGGAAAGTCACTATGAGAAGCTAAATGTTCTTACATAAATACTCAATGAATTTCTGTGAGAAGTCAAAATTTTGGGTAATAAATACCTTAAATACGCATACTATAGTCTTAGTTCAGCCATTAGAAAAAAAGCATATCAAAAGAAAGTATTCTTGCCAACACTTTTGTTTGTATGAATCACGGCTCAGTGAAACATTTCAGGCATATCATTTATCTTTTCTTTGGCTTAAATAGTAAATGCTTCATCAATTCATGAATTCTGTCCTTGTTTTAATTATGCTGCGTTCTGAATGTAGTTTTGTAGACCACAAAAATAAAGACTGGTTTGCCAAACACAGAATGTTTGTGCAGTTTCTAGGCTAAAACTGTGCAGTCTATTTCTCTTCATTATCAGCAATGTTATTTGTTATTTGCTGAGGCTCAGTTCAGTGAAGCTTTGATTCGATCAAGTTCTTATAGATCCTGATAATCCCAGTCCACCAGAACATCAGTAACTTTGTTTTTTCATATTTTGTGAGACCACAAACACAATAGTGACAATATTAAATTAGCAGATGTTTGGAGATTTTTTTTAATGCAACTTTACGGCTTAGTTCTTCTGTGCCACCATGTGTGCAGATGTGTGTAACCATTGTATAGTGCATGTATGCATTTGAAGGCCCAATCAAAGCTTGTTAATGGCATTTAACGGTCACAAACTCCTGCAAGACCGTTTCAGGCTGGACATAAGGAAGAATTTCTTTACTGTTCGAGCCCCCAAGGTCTGGAACAGTCTGCCAGCGGAGGTGGTTCAAGCACCTACATTGAACACCTTCAAGAGTAAATTGGATGCTTATCTTGCTGGGATCCTGTGACCCCAGCTGACTTCCTGCCCTTTGGGCAGGGGGCTGGACTCGATGATCTCCCGAGGTCCCTTCCAGCCCTGATGTCTATGAATCTATGATTCTATAAAAAAAATCCCTAACCCCGTTGTAATCAAAAGTTTGATGGCATTACTATTATATACCTTTTTTGCTGTTTAAACTGGTTATGAAGTGTACGCTCTCGGCTTGGGTGAAATGCGACTTAGATAGGTATGCCTCGAGATGGGGAAGCAGGCAGCCCTGCTTCTGCATGTGTCAGCATGGGGGCTCCACTGTGGCACCCTTGCACTAAGGCATGTGGAGTCCCTGTCTCAAGCACCCTGCACCCCAGCCAGCCAGGGACCAGTTGACCAGGGTGCAGGGTGCCTTAGCACGGGGGCTCTGCAGCACGAGGAGATGGGGGAGAAGGCAGCCCTGCTCCCCTGGCTCTGCAATTGTCCTGACACGCGGCACTTGGGTGTGCTTTGTGCCGCTTGTTTTTTCAGGGGGGTTTTTTTTGGCTTTTCCAGTAGGAATTTTTACCCCAGTGCTGCACATTAGCAGCAGGGCACATGGTTTAATGTGCAACATGTGTGGTTTGTAGTCCTGCGAAGAGGTTTGCAATGCCACAAACGGCATGTGCCTGCACATCTGGATCCAGCCATTCTGGCCAAAGAATTGTGTTTAAAAAAAATAAAATAAATTGAACTGGGAATCTTATGTATTTGTTTTTAAAGATGGAAGACACACGTGTTAAGGCATGCTCTTTAAATAAAATTGTGAGTATTTTTGGATGCATTGGAAAATGACAGACTTTCTAAGGATAGTTTTCAAACTGGGAAAAAAGGCAAAACATATTGAAAAAAGTATTCAGTATTCACTCAGCTCTGTCTTAAACGGTGGGTGAATTTCGATTCAGTAGGCCCAAGTGAGAATAAATACACAAGTGTGCATCTGTACCACCCTATATGTTACAAATTAGCTATCTGAGATACCCAGTGAGATTTTGAAGGACAAAGGGCACAAAAGTGCATTTGTTGTCCAGAACCCATGTTTTCCATTCTTATTATAAAAGAATACCTACAGGCAAATCTTTAAAAATTAAATTGAATGATAAATGAATGTATTCTAAGATTGATATTTTACAGTTTGAGGCTAGAGCTCATATCCAAAACTTGGTGGGGAGAAGCAGTAGAGACTGGAAGGGAGAATAAGTTTCAGAACAGAAACCAGAGACCCAGTGTTGGAAAGAACAGCGTGACACTATAAACCGAGGTGCTCAAAGCTCATAGGTGTCTCTTTGTGAACTCTCAACACTGTTCCAAGCAGCAATTACCAATGCTCAACCATTATTGTAACTGGATGAGTTAGTCTAGGTACATCAATATAATAGTCACTGTTAAAATTACCCTTTCCCCCTATTAGATTCTGATTAACAGCTGTGTTTTTCTAGAGTCAGGATTCTTACCCAGAGATCATACAAAAAATATTTGACATTTCTGCTGGGATCACAGCAACTAATAAGGAATGACACCACTTTACCTCAGTTGAGGGCTTAGCCCTTTGAGCAGTGCAGCCACAGTCAAGGTGCAGTTATACTCAAAGTCAATCTCGTAGTAATATGAGACTTTCCAGGCAGAGTCCCTGGAAAAATAGCTTCCCTTATCCCTGAAAAAATAGCTTGTTCTGTGTACTCAGCTGGTAAAAAGCCGCATAACTATTGAAGTCAATGGAGCTATGCTGATTTACACTAGGTGGGGATAGAACCTAGTAGAATAATGAGAACCTATTAATGATAATTTAGGATCAGAAACAGATCAGATTACATTTCCTTCTCCATCCCACTAAATCTACTTTATAGGGCTGATGGCACCAAATAAATTAAATATAGTAAAACACCACACTTCTTTCTTGGTTCTTTACAGCAGGAGGTAAATCTTCCAGCAAGAAGCAAAATGACCAGTCACAAACCTAAAACCCCTCAGCCGTTTCACCAGAAAAATGGTTAAGATAAAAAAACAATTACTCGTCTAAAACTCCAAAATCTAAGGGTCGTATCCATTTCCAGATCTGCCCCTGGACTGCATTGTGGCCTTGGGTAAGTTTTTAACTGCTTTGCACCTCATTCTCGCTGTGTAATGCCTCAAATATTTAAAGAACTGTATCTCCTTGGATGAAAGGCATAATACATTAAAGCACACCAAATTGCTGCTGTATTTTACTCTTTATTAAAGGCTGTGACAGGGATGTATGCTATGCAATAAGCAGCATAAAAAGTTCGACTTTTATAAGCGTGATCTGAAATGTGTCCAAAGAGTTTCCTAAAACGATCCAGTATCAGGCAGTGAGCATCTAAAGCATGAAAGTCACTTACATTTCCAGGTACATTTTTTTTCTTCCCCTTGCAGCTGCTGTTCATCATCCGAACTAATGGGGCATGACTTGAGCTAGCTTGACTAAGTCTTTGGTAAAAATACAAATGAACTTACACTTGAGGTCAGACACCACCAGTTTTGTCCTGAAATGCATACCCCAGCTTTTATTACTCTGCCAAGGAGGACACTTCACCCTCCACCCCCCTCCTGCCAAACCTGCCTGTCAGGGAGTTACCACACCAGTGCTAAGAATATCCACTATTCTCTGGCTCCTTCCTACAGCCATCATAATGCGATACTGTCCTGCACCATTAATATTCCTAAGAGATTTCATTAAGAAGTAAATTGATATTCCTGTTCAAACACTTGCCTTCCCCTGTGGGACATCACTTGGCGTGCTCTGTAATCCAGCAGCCTCTTCTGCTGTGATGCCTCCGTCAGGAATGTCTGTAGCCTGACTCCCCTCTTGGGTTTCAATTTGCGTTTTACTCTTTTCCTTTCCCTTTTCCAGTTTGAAGAGTCTGTCAAAAAAGGTTACTTGCTTTGGCTTTGATGGGACAGCATTCTCTCCCTCAAGTGATGCTGATGCTGCTAGTTCGGTTTCACTGATGGATGCTGCAGAAGGGGCCTGGTTTAGGTTTTTATGCAAGCCTTCCTCTGGTGCAGCTGTTGCTGGAAGCTCGACGGTCTCACTCGATGCTTTGTTCACTTCGGGCATCTCTGAGCTGACATCAAGCGTAGCTGATCCAACTGATGAATCTGTAGCTCGCTCTTCAGTACGTCCTGGTACAGGCCGTGAAAATGCCAAGACAAAACGAGATTTAGCAGCTGGCATGGGCTTCTTGGCTCCATTCCCAAGATTTTTTCCGTTCACATCAGAAACGGAGCTTATCTCCATTGTCTTCTGGGAAGAAACAGCCGCATTATCTTCTATAATACTTGCCCTCGCATCCACTGCAAATAGAAACATAAAACAGCAATTATCCAACCAACCAAGGAAGTTGTACTAGTTATTCTATTAATTGGGGTGGCCTCAATCTTTAATAAACTCATTCTAAAACTCAGTGCTTGAATGAGGACCGTACACACTGTTACATGTTAAAAAATGAACCAGTTGTTCTCTTGTTGCTACTTATCCATCGGGCCTGATCCTCTGAATTACTAAAGTCCTCTGGTCTCATTGAAATCAGCATTGGGAAGCACTGGGTATTCAGCATTTTTCAGGATCAAGCACATTCTCTCTCTCTCACACGGACACACGGACGCATGCACACAGAGTGATATGCTCGAGCCATAGTGAGATATTGGTTGAGGCTTGTGCTAATTTAGCTCAGTAGGTAGGGAAAAGGAAAAAAAAAAAGAAAACGCTGACTCAGTTGTCTGTAGCATTAGAATTAAGCAAACAAGTACATTTATTTTATCTGGGATTATTTTTCTATCAAAATTTAAAAGGAAATGAAAAAAATCTACAAAACTTGAGATCTAGCTGTGTTAATAAATCCTTTTTAACGTAAGTTAACAAAGTTAATAGGAGTGGGGGAAAAACGGACTGTAGTAACTACTGACTTGATTTGCTCTTTTAACAATATACCTTTTAAAGTGGCCATACCTTTCCTGACTCACTTTTTCAGCTTTTACTCGAGGTTTACTATGGATCTGATTCTCCTAATTGTAGCTCCATTGCCTTCAGCAAAATTTACTGGGTTTAGACTGAATGAAGCCCAATAGCATGAATAGAGAGACAAACAAAGGGAAGAAATGGGAAAATGAAGCACAGTGACCCGACTCCTCAGCGAATGGGAAGAATGCAGCAAAAGCGCTGATCCCATCATTTTCTTCTATTTTGCTTAGCCAGTTTTATCCCCTTGACATTTTATTTTATTTTATTACATTGGTGTAATATTGATATGGTAGCTGGGGGCCTATCGTGCTGTATGTTGAATAAATATATTCCAGATCCTGCTAAAACTTGATAGGATTTCTATATTTACCTACAAACATTAAAAGAAAAAAAAAATCAAATTTGAAGGTGCAAATGTTATAATTTTACTCAGAGTAGCTCTTTGTTTTTGGAGGGGCTCAATCATGGGATTACTTTTGAGCCCAAACTATGCAAAACATCCCTTTTTTTTTCTTTTAAACAAAACATGCCAATTTTCTAACCTACCATAACAAATAACAAAAAAAATTAAACCAGAAGCGTGAAATAATTTTCCATTTTGCTCCTGTGTTTGCATTTTTGGGGTGCAATTCTCACAAGCCCCCAACTGATGTGAGTGAAGCACAAGCGGAAAAAGCAACATGCTCACATTCAGTGACATGGCTGAGCTGATGGCTCACTTCAGTAGATTATAAATGGAAGCTCACAGTGAGGCTCCCCAGGATACATTCGTTTTATTCTGAGCTTTTTCCATTGCCCATGTATAGCCTGGGCCTGTTTACTCCTTGCAGAAACCACAATGTTTTTCTAAGCTTTTCCTTGGTAGAGAACAAGCAGATTCTCATTTGCAGACTGTGATAGCATGCCATTCTCTACAGTGAATGACTATATTATTACCATATTTTTTTGTATTGGTGTAGTGTCTAGAGACCCCAGGCATGTTTCAAGGTGATGTACAAAGGCAGAACAAGACAATCCCTTGGTTTACACAGAGGCCATCAGTCTCATACACACTCTTTCCCGGGGCTTGATGACGTTAACTCAGTGACTAGGTAGCGTATACGCTTGACAATGCTCACACGTACTCTAGGGTTTGTTACCTAAATAGAAACAGCTAGGAACAATCATAAAATGCAGGGACAAGAGAAAGAGCAGCAGGAGCTCACTGCTCTTCTAAGGTGAATGCAGACTGAGAAGCTTGCAACCATGAGAGAAGCAGCTGATGTGAAGGGAAAGCTTTGAGGATAATATTCACAATCACGGCCAGGGTCTTGCCAGATGCCACGATCTCTAGTTCCTTTGACTTCTCTTATTTTACCATTTTCATTTTGGCCTTTTTCAGTTTCTCATTGTGCTTTGCATTTGAACAAGTGCATGGAAATAGGGGGCACAACTATTTCCACACCTTGCTTGGCAGGTAAATAGATGTTACTTTCTAGGTTTGTACTTTAAAGGGAATATTGCCCCTGGCACAATATAGGTCCTGTCTGCTACTGTTTAGGTAAGAAAATAACCCACGTGGCCCCAGGTCTGTTTATTCATTAAAAAAAATATAGTATCTAAATTTGCTTCTGCAATATTTGCTATGCATCTGCTTGAGCATATGGGTCTACATAAGGAAGTTTTCACACAGGTGCTCAGTAGCCACTTAGGATCAATTTGGGTCCACTAATCATTAATATAAATTCCCTCTCGGCACTCTGGAATTTTTCCTGAAAGAGAATTAAAGTATCAAGCCCTTGCTAATTAATTTATTAACAGAGGAACATTAGGAGGGCATCTTCAAGATGACAGACATGGAAACCAATCCAGAAAAAAGAAAGAAAAAAAACCCCCAGTTATTCCTTTCGTTTAGGAAAAGAAAATTCCATCAGAAAATAATCATAGCAGGTCCTGTGTTTTGGTTACATGTCATACATAATAAGCTTTTAGATAACTGAGAACATGTTTTGGCATCAAAACAGGAAGATCATCTCATGTTAAAAACAAACAGGGTGTGAATGCATGAAAATATTTATTCTGCAATTACCCTGGAAGGAATGAAATATATGCTTTATAGTGTGTCTGTCAGGCAAATGCTAGTCAAACTTTGTTTCGAGAAAATTTTGCTCATACAGCAAGTGTAAGCAGGTCATGCCATAAGAGAGCTCCTTTACTATCTTCTTCCCCCCCTTGCACAGGCATGAGAATAATCAACTACTGAACTGAACCCTAGATGCAGGCGGAGGTGCGTTACATGGGAGGAATCCCATAAACCCCATACCCAGGGCCTATTTAAAAATCCCTGGTACATTATTTTATTACAATTGCAGCCTTTGGGTAGAGACCAGGAATTTTACTAGTTAATGCTAGAGGTGTTGCTCACTGAAGCAAGTGCATAACCAGAGCCGATTGAAAAATCTTCAGCCTTATACATGAGGCAAAGCTGGATCAGGCCACCACAGAGACTTTCAGTAATGTGTTTAATCAAAGAGCATGGAGTTGTACTTATGCCAAATGAATTGCAAATTGGAGAGCAGCATGAAGCAGTTCTGTTGAAACTGAAATGTTTTAGGGAAATACATTGATTGACAAAGTTGTTGATGGGAACAAGTCAAAACATCTCATTTCAGCTTTCCCATTTTGTTTCAAGAATGTCAAAATGTTTCATTTTCATTTACATACACCTGCAATTAATTGCAAATTCAGAAATTAATCTCTCTCAAGATCAAAAAGCATC
Source organism: Crocodylus siamensis (assembly GCF_052110815.1). Lineage (NCBI taxonomy): Eukaryota > Metazoa > Chordata > Crocodylia > Crocodylidae > Crocodylus > Crocodylus siamensis. The sequence goes on from NC_143404.1 coordinate 62,670,661, forward strand.
TGCACAAATGCAATCCAAAATTCCCATTTCCACTAAATCTTCTTTGCAGCCACGTGAGTTAGCTTGGACCTTATTCATCTCCTAAATTACTCAATGTGAGCTGAACTGGGTACCAGCAGAGCTTAGGAACCCCCTTTCTGCATCTCCCAACAGTACTTTCCTTTCTAATGCCATCCACTGTCAATTCTTGGTGTCCCATGTGCTATTCCTTAGTGTCCCAATTCTCTGGTATTTCTGGGGTGCTTAGATGATAACAACACAATAATTTTTAAGTCCTACATTCTTCCCTATCAGTAGATTTCCAAACACTACACAAGTTGGTATCAGTAGCATCATTTTTCAGATGGGACACACACACACACACCCACACACGTGTCCTGCCCAATGCTACCCACAAAGCCCTGAATGTAACATTGAACTTTCAAGTCCCAGGCTAGCATGCCAAGGAGTTCAAGGTCAATCCAGCACGACTCAACAGGACGTTGATGGCTGACATCAGTATACAATGATTTCAATACAGCACACAATGACTAAGGTTGTATTCTTTTTGCCCTATAACTACTCTGCAAAAAGAAAACGAAAGAGAAAAAAATGGGTTAATGAGAGAAACAAATGCTTTAAGAGATTTTTGTCTAGTCTTAAAATCCCAGTTCAGCAAGGCATCTAAACACACACTCAACTTTAAGCCCACGTGCAGCCCCATTGAAGGTAAGCTTATTCTTGGAAGCTTAGAAGGGTTAGGGCTGTGGGCATTTTCACCACTTTCATTAGAACAACGTATGGAAAAAGGTCACAATTTTTTCCAATATTACAGTTTCCTGCTCCTCCTGGTTAAAAAAAAAAAGAAGTCTCTTTAAAATGTCTGACATAGCTTTTCCTTTGCAGGTAGCCTCTCCGTCTGTCCAGTAAGCACATACAATTCCAAAGTTTGGCTCTGATGCTGGAAATATACACAGCAGGGACTGGTGTGATGCTCACAGAGGAACAAATGGACCATGATGTCAAGAAAAATCATAGCACTCCAACAAACTAAGTTCTTAGGTCTTATTTAATAAAAAAAAAAGGAATAAAAAGGTACAGATAAAATGACACGGCTTGCATTTCAGGCATTGAGATCAACATAGATGCAAACATCAGGCTGGATTGTTTCTTTTTTTAATTACTTCTGCCACCCCAGAGACAACAGCAAAAATGGTGCATTATACTTTAAAATCTGATTGATCAGATCTGGAATTGCGTCTGTTCATTGTGGAGACTTCACCCAGAAACTCACAGGCAAGCAACATGGATTACAGAGCACCAGTGTATAGTGCCACCAGTGAGACATCATTTTTACGTACATACATATAGCTCTACACAGAGGGATTTACAAATATAGGCATGAGTGAAAAGGTGACAACCAGACATACATGAAGAAAGGATGTCCTAGATGCTGGCTAAAGCTGTTCATCAGAAAAAAAGGCAGGCATCTAGCCAGGCCCCTATCTTGTGAAAGTAACAGATGTCAGAAAAACACTTTCAAAGGAGCAAAAGTAATCCTCATGCAACTCCTTCAAAATGCCTTCTTAAAAACTAAAGCATTGTGTTTTTACTTCTGGATTGCAGCCCAAATGTTTAATTGATGCTATATAAATAAAAGGTACCAGGTACCAGGAAGGGTTATGAGTCAGAAGAGAGTACCATAAAACTTCACTGTAGGGTGAACATGTCACAGCCCATGTTTTCTTGCTCTTTTCACTAATGTCCCAATAAAATGTGTGGTCACAAGATGGTCCTCACATGAGACTGAGGGAAAAGGAGCAACTGGCCCTTCCTCAAAGATGGATATAAGACCTTCTCCCAGGCCTTCGAAGGGCAACACAAGTTGCTTCAGTCATTTTCCCTTTTGCTTCACCTGTAATACCTGAAGCCACAGAGCTACAATGAAGATGAAGAACAAAACCCTATCGAGCCATCCACAGAATATTCTGTCAGTGGAATGACATTATTTACAGGTACGCAAAAGTCTTCCTACAGGGAATTTCCAACTCATCAACATTTGTTTTTGTCCTGAAAAGGGATAAAGTTATAATGTTGAATCTTTTTAAAAGAAAATGAAATTTTGAAAGACATTGCATTCTGAAAGCTCCAAAGTTTCCTTTAGACGTTTTTGAGTTATTGCAAAGCATTTCAAGATTCCTGCCACTGAAAGGTTGTATTTTATTTTACAGACTTGATCCCAAAAAGTTCCTTTCAAATCAGATCAATGTTAAGCTACATTTCCCTACTGGAATCTATTCTCTCCGTAAACTGGCTCTACAGTGCATTGCAAAAGATGTGCTCCCCAAGGAAATTAGCTCAGAGGAAGTGTGTGGGACCAAAATTATAGCTCCTATTAGGAAATGCGTGAAGGAACTAGAGTTTAATTTTCTGTTTTGAAATAAGATTTTTTTTTTTAAATGTAAAGTGCATCAAACAAAATATTTGAGGTCATGTGCATCTAACCCAAAACCAAATGCTTCCATTTTGATTTTGCCCCTATGGAAAACAGAAGGTTTCCCATAGAAGACAGGCACTACATCAAGTAGCTGTAATGGAAGCTGTAAATATTAATTCATATAAATATTGGTTAGGTAACCCAAGTAAGGACTATAAAATATGGGCCTAAAAAAATATCTTCTTGCTTATGCAGGAGGATAAACACAGCATGAAGACAAGGAAGAAAACAATGTGCAGGACTTGACACACGTCTGTTTTCAGAAGCTGAGCTGGGGCCTTTTGAGAAGACATTAAGCAATAGGATTGTGTGTTGAACAGGGCTGCACGATGAACTCCCAGTAAAACAAATTTTTAATTTTTGTTTTGTTTTCCTGTTTCCTTGTTTCAGGGCAGCAGACAAACCAACACTGTGTACGCTCTGCAGTAACAGACCACTCAAATGGTGGCAACAGGAGCTACTCACTTAAGAGTGAGTTAGCAGCAGTGGGTTTTTTGTTTTTTAAAAAATGTTGTATTTTACAGGGCTGTTGCCACAAAAAGTGAGTCATTATGCTGAAACAACGGTTGTCTAGCTGGAACGTATGTTGGATTAACACAGCGTAGGTGCAATCAGAATTTTGGACAAGTCTTTAAAAAAATTAATTAAAATACATATTTAGATCCTAAAAATGCTAATACTATTTGGCTCCGTGGTTCCCAAAATTTTTTGGCCAGGACCCGCTGCTGGGAGCAGGGTGTGGTGGCGGCAGTGGCAGCACCCTGGGAGTGGGGGAGCTCCCGGCAAACAGCATGCCTCAGTCCTTTATACACAGTGCCGCCAGCATTGCCCCCGTGACCCTCATTTGGGTCGTGACCCAAGGTTGGGAATCGCTGATTTAGATGCTGTATTTATATATAATATCTACATATAGATATATCTATCTATATGTATCTAGATAGGTAGATAAACAATTACTTTAAGCAGAAGTACTTCTTTTTCTATTCCTGTTTGTGAATGTAATGCATTCTCACTCATGCATGTACCCCTCCCACTGACCATGTCCCAAGTTACCTTCTCTAGAGCCTTTGTTAAATCTTGCTCCTTTGTTTAGCCTGCAGTCACTAACCTCTGGTTTGATGAGCTGTCCTCACCTTCATCAGCAAGGATTAGTCGCATGAATACTATTGGCCTATTAGCTAAAGAACTCTTCAGTACACAGATTCAGCTTCCTACTTAGTTGCAAAGTTGCCAATTATTATTATTAACAGTAATAACAATAACAGTAAAATATTATCAGCTATAGTATCTTTTTTACAGCTCAAAAACATCCTTGTATTCCAAAATACAATTGTACCATTAGCTCAGATAGTTGGTTTACTCTGTGGTTATTTTAGATACAAGAATGCTACATATGGCACAGGTACTTTGTTTAGAAATGTAATTATGGTACTGTAGCATTACTGTGTTTTTAGGAATTCACCAATAATAACAGAGCCACTAGACTTTAATGGCTGGGAAGGGGCCATTAGGGACTGTAGGCAGTGATCTACTTTTAAAATGTCCATCACTGTAGACTAGTATGATGGACTGTAATAGCTCTGAATGAGCCACTGCAGTGAATACTGTACATTGAAAAAGGATTCTAAACACCTTACTTACAAGAATGAATTAATTTGTCCTTTTTCAAATATTCAGATTTTTACTGTTTTTCTACACACCTACTGTGTGCCTTAATTTCCTCTCACAGATGCTTAGACTGTTGTTGGTACTGTGTTAGCCTCCTTTAAATCCCCAAAGGCTGCATGTATTTATCTGACTGACCCCAGATATTTTGATAAGAGATATTATGATCAGAAAAAATGATGGTGTATTCTCCAAAGCATAAGATATTTTTCTCCCCCCCAGTATATTTCTTTTAAATTATTCTTCAAGAAACAATTGTGAAAATAATGCTAAAAGGTATACTGAGCATCTACTGCACCTGCTTTATATTCTAGTGCCGCTGCATTATTAATACTAGAGTTAATTAGCCATGCTAATTAAGAACAAATATACTTTTAGAATGGATCCTTAAGAAGCCCTATACTGTCATCACACTGACTCCCAAGACAGGGCTGGAAGATATTGCTCATTCATTTCCCATTCTCCATGCACCAAACCCTAAAAATGAAAGTAAGCCTTGGTGCACATGAATAAGCAGGATTATTGATGTTCCAGTACTTGCAGCAAATTATTCACAAGTCTTTTACATAAGTGGGAGAAAGATCACTGAGAAATCTGTCAGTTTTGAGCAGCTAATTAGTTCAAGTATTTTGCAATCTGATTAAGCAAATTTCACAGAGAAAAAAGGAGTGATGATGGAGCGAGTGTTGCCACACTCATATTTTGGAAGCACGAGGGCCAGAAAGCCAGCAAGAGGTAGAATGGTCAACATCAGTAAGGCCTTGGGTATGCAAAGGAGGACTGTAAGCGTATTCAAAGAAAATATGGTTGGTCGTCTGAGCTTGAGCACCACAGCTCCAGCCAGCATTGTTGTAGAGTTCCCAAGACCGCATACTTGCCTTAAACCATCCAACACCCATTCTGAGACAGTTAAGAGTAGTCCACGCCCTGCAGAGCAGCTGCCATCTTGAGGGTGGAAGCTGCTATTGGGGATGAAGCTCTTTAGCTGCAGTTTTTGTGCAGCATATTTCCTGCTCCACTGATGGGAGGTCCACGCTGCAGATGACATGTGTTCCTAGATTTGATGAGCTTATTGGCCTGAGAGGAGAACAGGTTCTGAAACTTCAAGTGGTAGTTGGTTTTCTGGCTTGTGACTAGTAGGCTGGAGTGCAAAGAATGGCTGGATCTTGCGCTTTGAGGCCTAGGGCCAGGGTAGCAGCTTGTCACTGGATGTCAGTGGAGGGATTTCCTGAGAGCACTGGTAAGTAGTCAACTGGGGTTGGCATAAGGCATCTGGTAATGGTCCTCATGATGTTATTAAGGCTTAATGTGCATGCTTCAGCCTCATACTGGTGTACACTACTCATCAGGAGCACACGCAAGTGCCAAAGTGAAGGTGTGAAGTGTTTAGAAACTTGCATCCCAGGTGGTGCCAGTAAGGCAATGGATAACAGCTACTCTGATGTTAACCTGACCCCGGACCCCTTCCAGATGCTAGCAATATGTAAGGGTCCATCCAGTACCACTTCTAAATAAGTAATGGCATAACAACGTTCAAGAGTCCGGTTGCCAATCCTGATTTGTATTTCTTTCTCCACGTGGTTGTTATTTAGGTGGACAGCTGTTGCCACTGTTTTAGTGAGGCTGAGTTGGAGATGCCATTTATGGAAGTAGTTGGCAAGGGCATTCATGTCTGATGTCAAAGTAGATTCAAGGCTTCCCATTGCTTGCTTGAGTTGGTGAGAGCCAGGTCATCGGCATAGCCATACTTCTTGGACTGGGTGTCAGGCAGGTTGACAATGTACAGAATGAAAAGCAACGGAGAAAGTACTGAGCCTTGCGGGATGCCATTCTTAAGACTTCTAGGATGGCTTTCCTGTCCACCAATGGTCTTGAGAGTGAAAGTAAGGTTCTGAAGTGTGAGCATAATAAAGTTAATTTTGTCAAGTATCATTTGGAGGAGCTTGTAGTAGCGGCCATGAAGCCAGACGGTGTTGTATGCAGCACTGAGGTCCATAAGGACAGCACCAACCTTCTCTCCAGCCTCAAAGCTCTCTTCAATGTCTTGAGTAAGGAGAGTTACCTGCTCCACTGTTGACCTTCTCTGTCTAAAATCAGCCTGCTCCTTAGGCTGTGGATAAGTTACAGGGTAGATTTGGGCATAAATGAGGTGTTCCAGTAGCTTGACTGGAATGCACAGGAAGGAGATAGGTCTATAACTACTTGTGTCATCCTTGAGCTTGTTAGGCTTTAGGATTGCAATGACTGTGGTCTTTCTCCAAATGTGAGGGATTTTGTTGCAGTTGACACAATTGGAGATGAACTTATGAAGCCAAATGATTATGATCTCCCCAGTGTTATGAAGAAATGCAGTTTTTATGGCATCAAGCCCTGGTGACTTGTTGGTCTTTAAAAGCTTAAGGGCTGCCATCATTTCCTTAGTACTGAATTCTCCAGACAGGTGAGCATTGGGACCGTGAGTTTTCTAGAGCTGTTTAACTTCCTTCTTTATCTGCCTAGTGAATCCCTTGTCAGGTCTGATGTAGTGGCCGTTATGCACAAGTTGAGTTGGCAGGAGGAAAGGCAGCAAGAAGGCACAGCAGCCCCCCTGGCTCTCCAGAGACCTAGCGGACCCACTGTGGCTAAAAAGGAAAGCCTACAAAGGATGGAGGACGGGATTCACCTCCAAGGAGGATTACTCCGCGCTGATCCGGTCCTGCAGGGACCAAACCAGGAAAGCCAAGGCTGCAACTGAACTCCAACTAGCTTCAGGCATCAAGGACAACAAAAAGTCCTTTTTCAGATATGTGGGGAGCCGGAGGAAAAAGCAAGGGCAATGTTGGACCCTTGCTAAACCAGATGGGGCAACTGACAACTGACGCCCAGGAAAAAGCCAACCTATTAAATAGGTACTTTGCATCAGTCTTTCATCAGTCACACAGGATGCCCATGCCTGCTATGGGACAGGGAAATCTGGGTGAGGGGGATCCCCTACCCTCCATCAATGCTGACCTCGTGAAGGAACACCTTGAGAAGCTCGAGTCACCTTCAAGTCAGCCGGCCCTGACAACCTGCACCCCAGGGTACTCAAGGAGCTGGCGAGCGTCATAGCCCATCCCCTGGCACGGATCTTTGAAAGCTCCTGGTGCTCTGGTGTAGTGCCCGAGGACTGGAAGAAGGCCAATGTGGTGCCGATCTTCAAGAAAGGGAGGAGAGTGGATCCGGCTAACTACAGGCCCATTAGCCTGACTTGTATCCTGGGGAAGATCTTAGAAAAGTTTATTAAGGAGGCCATCCTTGAGGGACTGGCCCAGGCTAACATTCTAAGGGACAGCCAGCATGGGTTTGTTGCGGGTAGGTCTTGTTTGACCAATCTCATTTCCTTCTATGACCAGGTGACCTATCACCTGGACAAGGGAGAAGAGATTGATGTCATATATCTTGACTTCAAAAAAGCTTTTGATCTGGTAACCCATGATCACCTCTTGGCCAAACTGCCCAGTTGTGGCTTTGGCTCCACCACGATCCGCTGGCTGGGAAATTGGCTTCGTGGTCGGACCCAGAGGGTTGTGATTGATGGCAGTCACTCATCGTGGTGCCCTGTAACCAGTGGGGTCCCTCAAGGCTCTGTCCTGGGACCCATACTGTTCAACATCTTCATTAACGATGTGGACATTGGAGTCAGGAGTGGACTGGCCTAGTTCGCCGATGACACCCAACTTTGGGGCAAAGCATCCACGCCAGAAGATAGGCGGGTGATCCAGGCTGACCTGGACAAGCTCAGCAAATGGGCAGACGAGAACCTCATGCTGTTTAACACCGAAAAATGCAAGATTCTCCACCTTGGGAGGAAAAACCTGCAGCACCCTTATAGGCTCGGCAATGCTATGTTGGTTAGCACTACAGAAGAAAAAGACTTGGGGGTCATCATTGACCACAAGATGAACATGAGCCTCCAATGCGATGCTGCGGCTAGTAAAGCGACCAAAATGCTGGCGTGCATCCATAGATGCTTCTCAAGCAAATCCCGGGACGTCATTCTCCCCTTGTACTCGGCCTTGGTGAGGCCGCAGCTGGAGTACTGCATCCAGTTTTGGGCTCCACAATTCAAAAAGGATGTGGAGAAGCTTGAGAGAGTCCAGAGGAGAGCCACGCGCATGATCAGAGGTCAGGAAACAGATCTTACGATGACAGGCTGAGAGCCATGGGACTCTTTAGCCTGGAAAAGCGCAGGCTCAGGGGTGATCTGATGGCCACCTATAAGTTTATCAGGGGTGACCACCAGGATCTGGGGGAACATCTGTTCACCACAGTGCCTCATGGGATGACGAGGTCGAAAGGTTATAAATGCCTGCAAGACCGTTTCAGGCTGGACATAAGGAAGAATTTCTTTACTGTCCGAGCCCCCAAGGTCTGGAACAGTCTGCCAGCGGAGGTGGTTCAAGCACCTACATTGACCACCTTCAAGAGTAAATTGGATGCTTATCTTGCTGGGATCCTATGACCCCAGCTGACTTCCTGCCCTTTGGGCAGGGGGCTGGACTCGATGATCTCCCGAGGTCCCTTCCAGCCCTAATGTCTATGAAATAGCATCAGCTTTGACTTCATACTTGCTTACACTTTGTTTCTTTCCTGTGAGCTGGTTTATCTTCTGCCAAGCCTTCCAGTTGGAGTGCAAAAAGTTAAAATCGACTCCTATGTTTCTTCCCATTGAGCTTTTCTGACTTTGTCTAGATGGCTAATGAATTCTGTGGCATCATTATTGGCTTTGGCTCAGCTGAGATGAAACTTTCATACAGCTCTTGGCATTCATAATCCCAGCCAGGTTTATAATTTTTCCTGTACCCTCTGGGGATACTATGCCATGAAAGAGGCATTCACATCTGTATTCCATGGGTTTGACAGTTTGAACAGCAACAGAGTTTGGATCAGTTTGAATTTTTCCCACCTGGCTTTGCAGAAGTTCCAGCTAAGTGGTTGTCTGCTGTTTGTTGGTGCTACAAAGTTTAGGTGTACGATTAGTGATGGCCAGTGTTGTGACCATGGGAATTTCTCCAACACTCATCTGGTAGGCTGACAGCTGACGTTTACACTTGAGAAAGCCAAGTCAGGGTTGGTAGTTGTCTGCCATCTTCTTGATTCAAAGCTGTCAGGTTCTTTGGAGTCAAATAGCAGGTACAATTTGTTAGTTGATACCCAGTTAGCCAAGAACCCCCCCATCAAGATTTATGTTCTTATAGACCCAAATGGTATACCGTGAGTTGAAATCACAAGCTACAATGCATGGGTGTTGGATTGGTGGCAGTTGGACAGAAGATAGAGGAATTTCTGGGGCTTATAGACATTGACAATGGAAGTGTCACCCACCTTGATAGTGAGCCACTCAATGTTGCTTCCTCACCAGATGACAACAACTTAGCATCACTCAGTATCTCTTTTGATGAAGGTTGCAAGGCTGTAGGTCTTGCTGAGGATGAAGGCAGCCAGACTAAAGCCTTGCAGTTCTAGTCTGTCAGGTGATTCACAGTGCATTTCATGACAGCTTCATTGTGTTCAATGGCAGTCAGACTAACAACAGGAGATTAGCTGTACTGCTTCCTTCGGTGTTGAGTTGTAGGATGGTAGATGGAGATTTATTGCCTACTAGCAGTGTGAGCCCAGAGGCTGTAAATATTCACCCTAAAAAGGGCACTATGCTTGGTGCGAGAACCCCACTAGTAGGGAATGGATTTTAAAAAGTTAATTTATTAATTAATTAATAACAAAGCAGCATCAAAAATAGGAGTTAGTCTTGGTCAAGTTTCCTTCCCTAACCAGAACCTTAATCTGCTTGCTAGGCAAGAAGCAAAGAAACAGCAAGAGGGCCATGAGTAAGAGAGAAAAAGACCACCAGTGGGAGAAGAGAGCAGGCCCTTTCTTCCCCACTATGGCTCCAAAGCTGCTACTGCAACACTGATTAAAAAAAAAAAAAGAGCAGGGAAAGCCTCAAGTCTACCCATCTACCTGCCTATTTCAGCAACCTCCTGGCAGCACCTTTAGCCTCCAACTGCAGAAGCAGCTACCAATCTACCCACCCAAATGAGTAGGAGGTAACGATTCGGCTCCTCCAACTAATACTCAATTTTTCCTCTAATATAAGCAAAAGAAGCACAATTGGGATTACTTTTGTTATATTAGCAGGTACTGTTTTTATGCACCTATTTACTAAATATAATGCTAAATACAGTGCTGTCACATGCTAAGGGTGTAGGAAAGCAGAGAAAGAATTTAAGATAAAAATAATGGATAAGCATCTATGAATATCTATGTACAAAGATACGGCATATGTCCTTTGGCTTCATCTATATGTCAGACATTCACACACGTTGATCTTTACGGTCTGTCCAAGAAATGTTCACACTTTCATTTTAAGGCTAGAAAACAAACTAAAGGAACATTCTTATCGTCAAGCATCATATGCAGTTCTGTATAGCAAGGATCTTGGCTAAACTAAACCAGATTTCGTGTTTTCACTTGGTGCAGCTACATGTGCACTTTAATGCACATTACCTTACTTTAATGCAGATTAAAGCATCACGAAAAACCATGCTTTTTAGCCAGTGCACATTAACATAGGCTAATGCATATTCTTCTAGTACCTCACAATGGAGGGCACTTTTACACGTGCTCTATGGGTGCAGAGGTGGCACTTTACATTAGAGAGGCTCCAAAAGCTGCTCTAATTAAAGTGCCACTGTGTCTCCTGTATCAGCACCCCCATGGTTAAAAATGGCAGCTGGGGCATTTGAACTAAAGCTTGTTTGATGAGCTTTAGTTCAAGTGCCCCACCACCATTTTAAAGCATGGGGACGTGGATACCTGATACGTGGGAGGCTGCTGGAGTCCAGCAATTGCCATGCTCCAGCAGGCTTGATTAATTTAGTCTGCTTCAAAGCGCTGGAATTCCAGTGTCAGAGCAGCCTCAGTGCTCATGTACAGGCACCCATAATGGTTCTGTATTTGAGTTGTCATCTAGACAATGATGAAGTATAGATAAGAAAATACAAATACAGCATTGAATTTTTTCTACTTCATATTATTTAAGACAGACTTATCAAGACTCTTAATTAGAACATGAAAATTAAAATGTAAAAAGTAAAAGAAACCATAAACTGTTAATTTAGATTCTCAGTTGGCATAAATCATTCTGACTTCATTCACTTCAATAGACTTACACAGATACCCAGCTGATGGTATATTTTAACAGGCTGCTGTTTAAATGGGTTTATTACAGCTAGATAGCATTTACAAAACACTCATGGGACTGAGATTCTGCACCATAGTACATCTGGATATTTCTTACTGGTCTCACAGAAAATTCAAAGCCTAGATTTTTCTAGTTGTAACACATGGACAGGTTTCACTTAATAAATAGCATCTCATTTTAGATAGGACTGGAAACAATTTTAACAGCTTTTATTATAATGTGCAAGTGCCATGAAATTTAAAGTGTCAAGTGCAGGAGAAGCACTGGTAACTTTACCTCTGCTGTAAATACTTGTATTTAGATGTATATTGTTACAACAATGCTATAAACTGGAACCCTTATCCCTGAGTACAATGCTTGATAAAGCTCCAAAACCAACAAAATGTGGCCAGGGCAATTAAATATATGCAAAAACAAAAACAAAGAGATGTTTAAACTGTGGTTGGCAGGGCAGAGCAATGATGCATGAGCACCTGGAGAAAATTTTCAGTACAGATCAGAGCCAAGTGTTCAGAACCCACAATGAACAGACCAGTCTTCACTTTGGGCAAATGAAGTGGTCAAAAAAAGGAGCAGATGGAGTTCAGTGCTGTTAAGTAAAAAGTAATGCACATGGCAAAATATTATCTCAACTACTCGCATAAAGCTGGGCCCCCAACTATCTGTTACAACTCAGGAAAGAGAGCTTGGAGTCATTGTAGATAGTTCTCCAGAAAACATTCACTCCGTGCACAGCAGCAACCAAAAAAGCCAATAAAATATTGAACATTGTTAAGAAAACATCATTATACCACTGTATAAATCCATGGTGCAGCCATATCTTGAATACTGCATTCAGTTCTCATCTCCCGACCTCAACAAGGATGTAGTGGAATTAAAAATGGTACAAAAAAGGTCAACAAAAGATGGGGTCTGGAGGGGTCTGGAGCAGCTGTCGTACCAGAAGCAACTGAAAATGCTAGGACTCTTCAGTTTGGAACAAAGGCTGAGGGACAATACAATAGATGTTTATAAACTATGAAGGGTGTGGATAAAATTAATGAGGAACTGTTATTCACTTAAGTCCTAGGATACAAGAACACCCATTGAAATGATCAGAAGATAGGTTTAAAACAAACCAGCAGAGGTACTTTTTACATGTGGAACTTGTTGGAATGGTGGAACAGTTAGCTATGTATCCTCTGACATCCCCAACTCAGTGACTAGGGGTCTAGCCAACTTGAGCAGGTAGCTGACCGATTTCCTGGGCAGATCGCGGGGGTGGCTGCTATATTTGAGGGTTTAACATGGTCAGGGTCCCCCCACCCTTCATGTCTCTGATAGGCTGAAGGGCCCCAGTGTCCCTTCCCCCCTTACCGATTGGTAGAGAGAACTGTCTGTTGTGTCTCTGCCCCTTGCTGCTAATTGGAGAGGGGCGGGGCCACATCATAGACAGCCCTCTCAGCCAATCAGTGGCAAGGACCAAGGGCAGAAGCCATCTTCCCTGCTCACATTCATGTCGGTCCCCTCTATCTGCCCTTCCCCACTGGGGATTTTACTTTGACTAAGTTTCTTTCCCCTGCAGATTTTGCTGAGATCGCGCAGATTTTGCAGAAATTACTAAATCAGGCAATCGCAATTTGGGTAGGTCCCTACCAATGACAGTTGATGCCATAGAAGATATGACCAAGGATGAATTACTCTAGACATGTCTTATTCATATCATATACTCTCCTTCTAAAGCATCTACTAATTGCCACTACTGGAAACAGGACACTGGACTGATCCCGTAAAGCACCGCTGCTCTTATGTCAAATGGAGTCAGAAAAAAAAGACCCTTCTCAATCCCTAGAAAAATAAACTCAGATTAGGTGTACAATTCTGCACTTAGGAATTTCATCAGGGCCTTGCTTGAAGCCTTACCTAACTGACTGAAAACTGATGATCTGCTGTGCAACATTGACTAGGAAGAGCAAGACAAATCCATGAGAGCAGTTATACTTCTAACGAAACAAAACTTGACTCTTACTGACATGACATGACTCCAGTCTGGGAGAGGAAGAGCTACGTTTCAGTTTCATTTGTGCATTGGGAACTTGCCCTTTTCTGGGGTCAGCTGTCGGTTCCAGCCTCTTAACCTGTAGGATTCAGGGGGCACAGGCAGCCTCTCGGGGAGGGGACAGGCAGCACAGTAGCAGAGAGGGCACACAACAGAAAGCAGAGCATCACATCAGGCAGGGAGCATAGGGCTGGAAGCAGAAAGCAGAGCAGCAGCTTGGGCAGGGAGCACAGGGCAGGGAGCAGAAAGCAGAGCAACAGATGGGGGAAGGGAAAGGGATCAGAGCGGCACTTGAGGAGGGTGCAAAGGCTAATTTATGACATGCCTGCCAAAAAGATTGGCTACCATTGTTAAGGGTGAAAAGCTCATGAAAGCAGTTAGTCCTTTAGGCTTGGAAGCAAAGCAACAGTACGTGACCTGTGCACGGTCAGACAGCATCTCTCTGGTGAAGAGTCCATCCTAGGGACGCAGCTATATAAGCCTGAGCTTCTCCCTCGAGTCCGATTGTCATGCAGGTTTACAGGGGAAGCGCGAGGAAGCCAGTTGCAATTTTGAATGATCAAAATTCTTGAATCAACGTCTTGAATAGTCATGATATCCAGAGTCTGTACTTTGAACTCATATGCTCATACTTTAAATGTATATTTGCCTGTCTTACAGGGGCGAGTGGCTGCATTCTGCACTGGCTGAAATTACAGAATGGCCGTTCAAGGGAACTCAGGGCAGAGCTCACAAGAGAGGTCCAGCCTGGGGGAAACAAAGACGGTTGCAAATATTTAAATTGTAAAGTAAACCCCAAAGAGTCTGGGACTTTTAGCTCATGCTGCACAGACTCATGATTTTAACTGGTGAAGTCCCCACCTCAGTCCTTGGTGTGCTGACTAAAATGGGAGCCGTCATGTAGAAGGCAGGTGTAACACTTGCATCCTCCCTCTGTGGATTTGGCAGGACAAAAGATGCACACACTGAGCACTGGCTTATACATATTCACAGGCATGCACAACTAACTGTCTCTTACCTTTTGCTGACTACATAATCTGGGACTACATAAAAATTCAGTTTTACAGAAGAAAATGAAGTCCAATACCATAATCGTTTTAACAGGTGGGCTACCCCACTGGATAGCTATCATGTGTTATTAACATACCAACCTGAGTTCTTTTAGTGTTCAAAGAAAAGGTTCCACCTAGGCACTATTATTATATAGACAACACTTACTTAATCTAGTACAGATTAAGAGTGAATAGGTAAGGGACCATCATGTTTGTCCAGACACAGTTGAAATAAGTCTTTGTAGCAAGGACAGAACCTTTGAATAATCGTATTCCTAAACCATGTTACAGCCCAAAGCATTACATATATAGTTAATGTAGACTATTCTTTCATTTCTCTGTACTATAACTTTGAATGTCTGGAAATCTAATAGAGGCAGCTGCCATTTTATGTTCAGTCATTTCATTAACATCAGAGGAGATGGTGGCACTCCTGGGGAGTTTACTTGCTTCAGAAGTCAAGCATATTTTTAGCTTTTCCATATGAAAGACACTCTCAAAAATGCAAGCTCACAGCACAATTCAAGATCACAGGCTACTCCTTCCTTACTTAACCGAAACATATCATAACCAAGTTTGGGGGCAAAGATCAGTAAACTTCCACACTGCAGACAACATGGAAGATGAAGTACCTATCGGTTCACAGTCCTTTTCATAGTAATGATTCCTGGCTTAGGAGCAATAGGACCCTGAGCACTTCTCAATCTGTTTTCTACACTACATGAAAAACCATGACAAGAAGTTCTAATATATCCTGCTGTTTAATACTGGTTTCAGCCAGAACAATGCACTGCAACTAGCCAAGAACACAGTGTCAGGAATCAGAAATGAAACATAAATGTTTAGAAGCGCAGAAGTGCAAGTAACATTCTCACCTTGACGTCGACTGAAATTGCTACTCGTAGACCCAGAAACAGGGTTTAATGAAAAAGTAGAAGTAGATTTGTTAGTCACTCTAAAAGTACCAAGGATTCAAATGTGCAAGCTCAGGTTTAGAGCCGATGTCCCCCCATTAAATAAATCCTGGTTCTGGAGCACTTATGCCGGTGTCCCAGGCAGAAAGCAGCTCTCATGTTAAACTGAGAAGGACAGAGAGTAGCAAGAAGGCTGAGAGGAGGTGATGAGGAGGAATGACTAGATATAAAGCAATTGTTAAAGAAAAGCAATAAAGCAATGCTTATTTGTACTTCAACCCCCTTCCCTTTAATTCTGTTAACACAGTTTCTTCTTGGGGCTCGAGCAATTAATACATTCGAGGCATTCTGAGTAGATCAAAGGCTAGATCGCCAGAGCTAGGTCATTACATCAGCTGAAGATCGGACTTGAAATTTATTTTCTCTAACCGATTGCCACCTCCTGCTCTTCAGTACATGCTTCCTAACAGAGATTAAAAGTACCATGCCTAACCTGTGTAACTCATTAGCAAACACATTAACGTTACCACAAGGCTGTGGTAATAGTCATGGTTTTTCAACCCACGTGCCTTTTGCCATAGGTTCACATTCAATCCAGATACTCATCCTTGCTTTCAACACTTCATACTACCTTTGGACCCCCATGTTTATGCTGTTTACACCTACATTTAGGCAATTTTAGGAGAAACCTTTAATTTCAGGTGATATAATTGGACTATTTTATATACTGTAGGAGCAAAACAACCCAAATCTGGCAGTCTTTAATATTTACAACTCACACAACCATTGAAAAAATGGCATTGGCAGGTCAAATAAGCCTGAGATTTACCTCCTGTGGCTTGATTTATTAGAGGCAGTGTATGAGAACAATTTGAAACCTAGCAATTTAGCTTCTGACCCATGGAATTGGCCTTCTTCATCGTATTCAAGCCCTATTCTTTTGCCGATTATCTCTGTCTCCCTCCCTATACACGAACTTCCATGTTGCAGTTTCTATGTGCCATCAGAGTGAAGGGAATTAACCGCGGCTTGACTATCCATGCTGAGCTGCTGACTGTTGCATACAAGAAACTTTTGCTCCCTTCATGTGAAACGTTTTCTATTTCACCTTGCAAAACACCTTCCCACCACAAACTCAGAGCCTTGTGAAAGAGCACATTTTTGCCTGCAGAACTCAGGCACAAGTGCTGAGACAACGAAAAGGCTGCGTGCCTCCTACACTCAGCCACCTGCACAAGCCTCTGTGGTTTCTCTAACATGTTGCAGAGACTCCTATGGGGCTCTGTGGGTGTGCAAAATGTCTAGATGTCCCAAATCACGCTATTTTCCACCACTGAATTATCCTCTTCCTTCTATGATTCATTGCCCAAGAATCCACAGCCTATTCCAGGACATGTCCTCCTATAGAGCTGCTGCAGAGATGGAGAGGGAACCTTTGCCAGTTCCATATGTGCCCTGAAATCTCTTGTGCAAGCCTAGCCTAATGATATGGAAGGTCTTAAATCTTCAATCTGTTGTATTGCTTGTTCTGATTCAGGCATGATTTGCAGAAGGAAAATCCTAATGCAATTAAACAAACAGCTGACTGAGAGTATTTGAATTATCTTCTCGTTCTATTCTGTGCATTTATTTGTTTTTAAATTCACAAGATTTTGAAAACCATAGGTGCCAATTCAGAAGTCTGAACTGAAACATGAGCTTATCTCTTGATCTGATTGCAAGCATCAATTCTTATTGTGCCTTAGGCATTAACCTTTAATGGTCCATGTGTTAATAGAAGCAAAGTGGGTACAACAGACTTCTTTTTCCAGTACCTACCTTCATCGTTCTTTGTAGAAGAAACAGCCTGCACAACCTGAAGTGTGACAGGCCCATTTTGAACATTGCCTGGAAGTTCAGATGCAGCCTGAAACATTAAACAATATATTGTTCAGCTTAAGAACTTGCATAATATAGCAGGAGACATGGGTAGCATTGTTAGAAGTGCCTAAGGGATTTAGGAGCCCTCATTTTCAAAAGTGACTTTAGACCAGATTTTCAAAAAGTATTTCGATTCCTAAACGTGTAGGTTGGTACTAAGAAGGATTTTCAAAGGAGAAAAAGGTCATTTGCCTTCTTAGGCATGTTTGAAAATCTGGCTGGGGATTTGCTTATCTCTAGGGACATCTTTACACATGCTCCCGGGGTGGAGGGGGGGAGGTGCACTTTGATTAGAGTGGCTCTTGGGATCCATTCCAATTAAAACACCCACAGTGTCATGTGTATTCAGCATCCTGCACTTCAAAATGGCAGTGGCAGGGGCGCTTTAACTAAAGCTTGTTTGACGATCTTTAGTTAAAGCACCTTTGCTGCCATCCTGAAGCACGGGGACACTGAATACGCAAGATGCTGCGACTAATAAGCACACTCCAGCAAACTCGATTAACTGAGTTTGCTCTGATGTGCTGTAGTTACAGTGGTTTGGAGCAGACGTCTTGCACATCTACAGGCACCCTAGATGCTTGAAAACTTTTAAAATATGGTCCTTAGGCAGCTTTCCCACATCCCATGAAAACTACCTCACCGTTAGGTTCTTGGCTAGTCTCTAGTGGGTCAGATTCCTTCCCTCATTTTTTCCCCCCCAAGACTTCTTTTTCTTGCTCCAAAACAGAGCAAGACTACATTTTAAAATCCTCAATTATTAAAAAAAAAGAAAAGAAAACACTCCAAAAAAAACAGAATTCTTTTTCTCGCTAGCATCGTTGGAGTACCCACGGCACAGTTATCGACCCAGGGAAGTAGGCAGAAGCCTGAGTGTGCTGGGGTACAGCATAGTTCTTGTATCTCTGGTAGGAAAACGAAGTAATGCGACCCAGGCAATGGTATGAGAGCACGTGAGGTAGTGCCACAGCCCAGATAACCACAAGCCCTCTGTAGCATAGATGACCGCTTTTCATTCTTGGATCTCCAAGGGCAAAAACTCGGCCTCCAGGAATTCAATGGGAGTTTTGACATTGATTTCAGCGAGATCAAAGTATTATCCCATGTGCTCATGGAGCGCATGTGCTCCATTTTCACTATGTAACTTGAAATAGATGTGCAAATCAAAGTCTTAATGCAGGGATTTTTCAGACAATAAGATTGGGATTTTCAAAAGCACATAAAGGAAGCACGCATTTGAATTCTTCTGTGAACCATTCTTAGTACTGTAGCAATAGTCAAGAAAAATTAGAATGAATATTTCTCAGTTACCTGAGAATCATCTGTTGTCCTGTCTTGATCTTCAGCTTCTTGTTGAAGAGTGGTAGTATTCCCCATTCTTGCTGTGATAAGGGAAAAAAAACCACTTTGAGTTCTTGCTCATTAATGCGAAAACCGTGCAAGCTCATTAATGTGAAGGTGGTGTAGCAGGACATTCCGAGGAAGCAAATGACCACAGGTTTTAGCGGACAGCTTCAATTCCTATAAATGCAGAAATGTCCGTTTTTCATGATCTCTCTACCCCTTTGATACTGGGTTTAAAGTAAAGCACTGAGTTTAAAGTGCCTTTTGGGTTTGTTTGTTTTTTACATCTGAAATCATCTTGAACAGGGGATTAGACTAGGTGATTTCCTTAAGTCTCTTCTGACTTGTCTATGATTCTAGTAACTCAAATTTATAGCCAGATATATTTTCCTGCCTGCATTCAAAAGCATGCTGCAGTTGGTGGTTAAAAAGTTCTTTCAGGGAACACTTTTTGACCCATTGCGTAATGTAGGCATACCCTTTTTTACAGCATCATTGCTAATTTATTTAGAACTGAATTCAGCATCAATTGAAGTAAATGAAAAGACTCCTCTAGACAATACATTTTGGCAACTCATTAAGTTTTCTATTATCTTTATTGTGTTATATCACTGGAACTCACCAGGCCTTTGGATGGTAAATTTTTTTGGGCAAGGTATGCTGCTGCCTACTTAGTCCTATGGGTGTGATAGAAAGTCTATTCAATTAATAAAAAGACTCCCACTGATTTTGGATCAGGGCCCATATATTGTTAACGTTGAATAAACATAAAGAGATGAGCCTCAGGCATATCCTCAAACAGGAGCCTTTAGGGATTGTCCTGCTCTCATGCCAGTTCCAAACTTACTGGCTCTTTCCATTTCATTTGTGCCAATAAAGCAAACTGTCACTAGACCCATACAAGTATGTGTAAAACTCTGAAAAGTTTTATTAAATCAGTTTAGCAGCATATATGGAGTTCTGCTCTCCCTTACACTCATGTGACCCTGTAAAAATTACATAGATCATTACATAGTGTTACTGAGAGCAAATGTTTCTCTTACAAATGTTTTAGTTTTACTAAATTTGCTTGGTTTGAGCTGGGGTCCAGAAAACCAGAGGACAAGATTTTTCCTGAAACCACCCAGAATGGCAATTCAAACAAACAACTGACTACAGTTAGGTCCCAAATTCAGTTTCTAGGGCCTCAGACTTGGCATAGTCTTTGCAGGGCTTGTTTTGCAAGGTTAGATCTGAATCTGAAGCAGGCTCCCAAGTTTTGCAAAATCCTGGTGGGGCTCCTGTATTAGAAACAGTCACTGTACTCTGCTAAGGGCCTAATACAGGCTTGAGCTGAACTTTTAAGTGACCCTATTGCCTGCAGTATATGAATGTGACCAATACATTTACTTCTGTAGGGAACCTGTGTGAGTACAGGTTATAGGACTGAGCTGTGACTTAAAACTGCAAAGATACTACAGAGGAGGTTTATCTCCTTGGCTGTTATTTCCATTATTAAATCACAACTTTTGATTTACTGTGGAAAACAGCCAAGATTTCCCTGTGGATATACAATGGCCCTTTGTCCTTGCTGTGTAATTCTGTTACCTAGCAACTTTAAGTATCATGCTAGCTGAAAAAAAAATAAAAAAGATTCAAATTCTACAGCTTATTGTCCATGGGGAGGAAATTCTATATATAGTTAGATCTGAAGAATTTCTGTTTTCTATGTACCATGTATAACAAACCTTACCTCTTCCTGCAAAGAGACTACAACATTTGCAATGTTTGCAAACTATGCACTTCATTTTTCACTCATGCTTTAGCTATAGTATTGGTGTACCTGAAAAAATATATGGTACTTAATTATTTCCTCAAAGTCCTGATTCAGATATCGGTGCTGGTCTATTGAGTTCAACTAAGTAAATCTTGATTTCTAATGGCATAACTGAGATAATAGAGTTACCATCCACTTTTAAAAAAAGTAATCAAGTTGATTATTCTAATAAGTGTAGAACACATGTAACACTGGGTGCATCTACACATGCACTTTAATGTGTAGTAGCTTATTTTACTGTGCATTATACAACATGATGGGAAACCCGTGCTAATATACTAATGCTCAGTAAAATTAGACTAGTATGCATTAAGTGTCACTAAAAAAGCATGCAGCCTAATGTGCATTTAGTTAGTACCTCACGTTAGAGGTACTAAATTTAATGCGCAGTAGCAAAAGCACATTAATGAACGTGCAGATGCAGTCACTGACACTTAACTTTAAGGGATCCTTACCACAGTCTCTTGTCTTATCTCTCATCTCTTTACCTTTTACCAAAAGAGGGAAAGTGAATTTGAAGGCTGCTTTGGATAAAAGGCTACTTGTTGCATCATTGATTTAGATGATGCTGAAAGTGTACCCAAAAAAAGTCTGACAGAATATGTGTTTGTGATATAGTCATTCGGACTTCTATCATGTCACAGCAATTAATTATTTTGTATTACAAATGGCTAGTCAGCAATGTAATGGGGAATGTGGTTATTGAAAAGAATTAAGTAACAAGTCCATTGCAGTTACTAACAGAACAAGATAACATTTTCTAGCAATGCTGTTTAAAATAAAAGCATTGCATACATATGTATATACAAGTTTCTGTCTTATATTAAAGAAAGAGTGAAAGGGTCACTGCCACCTATAGTCAGAGCTAAGTATCAGCAGAAATTATGATAAAAAAAACACATGTAGATTCATAGATGGTTAGGGACTGGAAGGGACCTTGCAAGATCATTGGGTCCAGCCCCCTGCATTAGGCAGGAAAGCCAACTGGGGTCAGGTGGCCCCAGCGAGGTGACTGTCCAGTCTCCTCTTGAAGATTTCCAGGGTAGGCGATTGCATCACCTCTGGAGGGAGCTTATTCCATAGTCTGGACAGTGGGCACCCTAAATGTGAAAAAGCTTTTCCTAGTGTTAAGCCTGAAATGGTCTTCCAGGAGTTTGTGGCCATTATTCCTGGTTTTCCCCGAAAGTATCCTGGTGAACCATTTTTCACCGAGCCCTTGATATATTCACTTGATGTAGCAGTAAGCTGCTACCAGGGGAATACTTCAAGGGCTCAGCGAACAACTATTCAAGTGATGGTGTCGCTTAATGTTTATCAAGTGATGAACAAAATGATGTTCAAGTAACTGTCACTTCAACTGGTTGTATCCAGGTAACACTGATATATAGCAGTTTCTGTCATTTTCTCCTGCCACCATATTTAGGTATCAGTGTAGCAGACTTGTGCAAGGGTTTTAGCAATCCCTTTTGCAGCCAAAGTTTCAAGGGAGCTCAGCTCCTACTTAGGGTTTGCACATACATAAAACTTCTGGCAGAAGTGGGATTTACCATACATCCATAGTAACTGCTTGTGTACACACTTTTACCTTACAGTAGGCGGAAGCTAATTTGTGATAGTTTCTCCCCAGCAAGGCCTTAGACACTCGCAAGTAATGGTTAATTGCTCAGCATAGTTCCCGTTGTGCCGAGGGCTGGTTTATAAGAACAATCCCCTTTTTTCCCATGCTCAAAGCCTTCCCAAGCACACAGACTGCCCCCTGACTTCACTCTTGGTTGAGACAAGGGCTTTTGTGGGTGATATTTTTATTGAACTGACTGTATTTCTCAGCATTCAACTACCACTTGCCAGGCCCAGAAGATGGTGCGACTCTTCCCAAGGTGTTACAAAGTGCTACTGATTTTTTTTTATTATTCCTCTTCCAAAAATGGAGGTGAGCCAGAACATCTGAATTTGGGTTCAAGCATTTCCATCTCCTGAGACGGCAGGGCACGACATGAGTTGAGGCATCTAGAAGATTGGTGATACAATTCACATTCTTCCAGTGAAAGTACGGTAAGATCTGGGCTTCCATATAAAGGCCATTTCCACTCTGGCAAGCCCTTTCCCACAGCAAGCTCTAGTTTGCTGGGAGGCATTTGCACAAATATAGGCAGAGGGGAAAACGTCTTTCAAGCAAACTATTCCATCTGAGGTTCGGTTCAAAGCAGCAGCTTGCATCCTGAACAAAAGAGCAGAAGCCACATCCATTCACAAAAAAGAGGGGGAAAGAAGTAGGAGCGTTAAAATTAGATGAGACTTCCTGTACCGCTAAGTCCGTCCCCTCAGATCACACGTGCCACGGGAAAGACCGAAAGTATTCAGAAACTCTTCAGGATCAGGCTTATATTTCCTTTTAAGCAGATGGTCAGACACTTTCTGACATGCCCTGCTTCTCTTTCTTCCGCTCGCTGCTGAATTCTCTTCCAATCTCACTCGATAACTGACATAACATATATTTCACTTTATTAATTATTTATTTCTCTTGAGGCAGTGCCAGGTTATGGACTGTATACCTTTGTCCTAGGCGCTATATAAAAATCAGAACAAAAAGGACACCCCTGAAACAATTAGGTTATGGCTTCAGTACACAGGCAAACTGCTAATGAAGGCAAACTGCCGAATCCAAACTGGTCGAGTCTAGAAAGCTATGGACTATTACAGCCAGTTACAATGATGTTTTCTTAGGGGATAAAACCTGGAAGACAGGCATGTAGTCAAGCCGGATTTGAAAAGAAGGCATGTCACTGAACTAAGCCAGCCAAAGCCTATAAACCATTTATTTTCAGGAAAGTTAGAAAAAATGGTATTTTTCCTGTGTTCGGTTAACTATGGTGTTTCTTTAAGGTTTAAAAAAATAACAATAAAAATACTAAAAATAAAACAAACCCATTGTATTTGTCTTTGTGTAGCAGTGAACATCAACAACCCAACCAACCACAACTGACTTGCTCCGGAGAGACGACGAATGTTTTGGGAGGGAAGAAATTTAACTGGGAATTTTTATGCAATCTGTTGTCCACTCAGGGTAAAACCAGAGTGGGACTGATCTTTTAAACATAGTGCCTTTACTATCCAGTGTATTACAGAAAGCAGTGTCACATTATTTATTGATAAAGTCTGCATAAATCTGAATTTCAAAGTATGCCACATGGCGTATCTGAGGTCTTTTAACACTTCAGTCTTACATCTTGCCTCACTATAGCTATGCTTACATTAAAGTCAATGCCAAAACGTCTTGTTCCTTAGTGCAATGACACATGGTACAGACACACTATTTGAGACTGCAACATAGTCTAGAAATGTGAGACAGCTGTAAACACCTTAGCTTGGATACTCAAAGCAATCTAGCTATCATAGCATGGACCTTACATAGGTCATTTTACCTGGCTGGACAGTAAATGGTGTATGTATATCTTATCTCCCAGGTACAAAGGAACAGGGAATTTTGCCATTGATTTTAGTGGTAATAATACTGCATCCTCACCTGTTAATACATCAGTTCTGCCCAATATATGTTTACCCATTTAGAAGTGGCAGATTTTGCCCTTATCCGTATACAACCAAGGAAAGATTCATGCTGGGGCAAGGTTTCAAAAATTATCTCCTTCCTGGTTTCCCCACGGATACCCAGCTCTCAATCATCCTTTTAGAAGACACCTGGGGAAGGAGCTTGACATAGTGATGCTGGGGAAAACACTTTTTATCAGTAAATAAGGAGGGGGAGTAGAGTATACCCACTTGAGACAGCAGGGCAAGGACAGGACAGCACAAGGGAGGAGTGGCATTACTCACTGAGCAAACAAGACCCACCCTAGAACAACTAGAACGGCAGCAAGGCTGTGACCACACACTAAAAATGTACAAAACTGAAGCCCTTAATGCTCCAGGTCCATAAACAGCTCGCATCTTGCAATCAACTGGGAAAGGCAAAACCAACTAAAATTTCCATTTGCCTTTGCTCTCTGAGCTTTCATGTCAGACTTGATCAGGAAAATGACAGTCCAAAGCACCAAGCAGGCTTTACTACTACGGTACAGGAGAAACCCTCCCTTGGTAAGCTCGGGCTTTTCTTTCCTTCTGTCTATTCACCGTGACCATCAGGCAGAAAATGCTGATGTGTATCAAGGAACAACCTAACCCCACCACTTCGAAGAACAAATAAACCAACACACCGTTTTGAAGCCAAGTCCTTGGCAGAAGTTCACATTTGCCACATGAGAACACACAGGACTCGGCTGAAGCATGGGACAGAAATGGTACGCAGTAAGGGAGCAAAGCAAGACATACAGGACAAGTCACAATCACAAAACAGAATATAGATTACCTTTTAGAGGCTCCTGCCACAGACCCCAGGACCACTGAGCTGACCTAGAGCTGTTCAGGCAGAGGTGCCGCAGTCTCTATGCAAATGCTTTCTACCTGCCAGCTGTGGCTGCTTATAGCTTTGGTAATCAGCTGGCCGAGCACTCACAAACACCAAGTACAAATACACAGAGGGGTGGAGTACTCAGCCCTTCCAGCCTGTAGAAATATTTTCTCTTACTAGGCTTTGGTGCCACCCAAACCTGTTCAAGTATATATTTACTTCCCTGCTGAGCGCTTTCTTTCACTACTGCTGGGGCATAATTCTTCCTTCCACTGATAAAACAGGCCACAGGAGAATCATTTACTGCTGGTGGGCTCAACATAGGCAAAGCGGATCTTAATTTTTTTCTGGAAAATGCAATCCTATTTAGCAGTTTGCATTTTAAATGCATCATCAAAATATTTCTGAATTAATCCTCTCTTCGGCAGGTGTATTCGTATTATCCTTACTTACCACAACCAATACTTAGACCAGGGGTCAACCACGTTTTTGGGCAGAGTGCCCAAAACACCCACAACCTCAATTTGTAAGATGCTGGTATGCCAGGGGTGGATGATGCGTTGGCCCTGCGAGGGGTCAAATACTTGTGGCAGCGAAGTCTCAGCCCCTACCCCACTATCTGCCCTGCGGTGCTCATGCCAAGCAAAATGCCTTCGCATGCCACACTCCGGCACCTGTACCACAGGTTGCCTACCCCTGGCTTAGACTTTAAGCTGTTTGAGGTGGGGACCAGGTGACTATGTCTAGCACAGTGCAGCTCTTGTCTGTGCTTGGGATTTGAATAGAAATGCTCAAATTCCTGTCCTACAGATGAGAAAAGCAAATCAGAGGGAGATTAAAAGACTTTCACAAGGTCACATCACAAAACAATTTCTGAACAAGAATTTTAAAGTTTCCGTTTCTTGGCTCCCTCCCTAGACCATACTGCTTTCCTCGCAGTCACGTAACAGTGGGAATATTGTGCTCCTTTAAGCTTTAGTGGTATGAAGATACTAAGGTACACAATATGAAATTCATCCCAGTTATTAATGTAACATCCTGGGGGTGGGACCCCTAAAAGCTCCTTGGCAAACCCCTCTGGTATACATAAGTAATCTGAATGTCAGCATTACTGACAAGTCTTCTAACGTATTAATCAGCCCGCTTTGAACGCTCCGTTGTTTGGATCACATACGTTGTGAGGACGCAGACAAGCATTGCGTTCCCCGTGCTCTCTTTCCACATCTTGTCTTGCCCATTTCCCTGGGGATGGCACCTTTATTCACAAGCACAAAGCAACTGTGATAACTACAGTTCCTTCTGGCATTCATCCTGAGACAAATCGTGGCACTGGGGCAGCACAATGGTTTAAGTAGCCTGGTATCCTGCTTCCAACAGTAGCCAAAGCCCAGTACTTGCCATAAAGCATGCACGTAAAGCACCTCATTATGCAATATCACACCAGTGGCTTAGCAGTGTGTGGATGGATGGGGGTGTAGCCTGACTCAGCTAGTGACCAACTCATGCCCTGAAGCTTGAGGACTCTTTTGTCATTTAAACACAGCTAATGTCACTCCCAATGCTAGCTTTGTCAAGATGTAATTAATCTTTTAGCTTGGTTTGTCTTTACCAAGCCACTTCCTTCATGGTTTTTTTTCTGTGTTTCAGGCCAAATCAGCCAAATCAGTTCCAAATTCTATTGATTGAGGAAAGCTTGATCATTCAGGTCTGTTTAGGGCTACCACCAGCAAGTATCCTACCTCCCAGACTCTTCAGCTTGGGGATTCAGATACTGAAACAAGACCGTTTCAGGCTGGACATAAAGAAGAATTTCTTTACTGTCTGAGCCCCAGAGGTCTGGAACAGCCTGCCATCGGAGGTGGTTCAAGCACCTACATTGAACACGTTCAAGAGTAAATTGGATGCTTATCTTGCTGGGATCCTGTGACCCCAGCTGACTTCCTGCCCTTTGGGCAGGGGGCTGGACTCGATGATCTCCCGAGGTCCCTTCCAGCCCTGATGTCTATGAAATCTATGAAACTTTGTGGCAGGCATCCTACATTGCAAGCCCCAAGCCCAGAGGCTGTAGTCTTGCTTGCCTCTAGCAAAAAGCCCATAGGAGCAAGCTAGAGGGAAAACCTGAGAGCAATCCCCCATCACCATAAATTGTGTAGCTGAGATCCTGTCATTGGGAGGCATTTAGTAGAGTCTCACGCAGGGCCTGGTTGTAATGCAATGGACAGGTCTCCATCCTCAACTAAGCCAAGTCACTCAGGCCTGAGAAGGGGATCTCCCCTGCCAGGTCAGTAAAGCCACCTGGGTGGAAACCATGATCATGGTATCTCTCCTAAGCCATTTCCTTGATTAACATCCTTATAGCAAAATTTGCTTTTAGTTGCAACCACCAACTCACACATAAGATACTCTCCCTGGACAGCAGGCTTGGAAACTGTTTTACACAAGGGTAAAGAAGGGAGTATGGCTGTGGACAGACAAAACAATTAAACAGGTTTTATAGAGGGGTGTGCATTTGCACTGTAGTTGCATTTGTGAATGGGAGGTAGCTGATCTTGGAAGGGATGGGGGAAAAAAGCTGTGTCACTGCCTGTGGGGGAGGCAGCTGCCCCAGGTGCATGACCTTGTCATTTCTGGTGGGTCCTGACAGGAGTGGAGCTAAACTGGTACAGCTTACCCTGGAAGGAAACAGCTGCTAATTTACAGTGGTTTAGCATACATTTACTCTAGGACAGGGTAGACACACAAACAGTTATAACATAACAGCTTGAAAGGAAGGAAATTCATCTCCTCTTTTCAATCAGTCTGTTAATACCCCCTGTACTAAGCTAGCAAACTAACATGCACATTGTAGTATTGTCCACTGGTCTCTACTGCTTCTTGTGGACTGAGGTTTTGGTAGAATGAATGGTAGCCCCAGAAATCACACAATACTGCGAAATTTCCTTGAAAGCTGGAACCTGAATCATGCAATTATAATATTCAACTAACATTAGCTGTGGGCCATATCTTACCTAATACCTTTTAATATAACTTACTAGCTTGTTCCAGCTAGACTGGAATAAGACTTTGCATTTCACTGGAAATATGATTATTTTTTCCCTTTAAAAACAGAAACAAAACCCAAAATATTTAAAGTTTTACACAAAACATACAGGAAGAAGGTTCATTGCAGGTCTGTGAAGCATGCGTTTTTGGATAAAATTGTTAAAACTGGTTGGTTTTTTTTACCACCTCATTTTCCCCTCTTTTTTAAAATAAGGGCAATTTACAAATAAACAACGTTCCCTTCTGAAAACTCTTCACTGATCATTATTCTTAAGTTTAAGTTTGTCAAAAACTACATTTCTTTCAAAGCATATTGCTTTCCCATTTTCTCACGAGAGAACGTTCTCTCAGAAAATTTCTGGTCACCATTAACACTTACCCAGTTCCAAATCTAGAGGCCTATCTCACAGCTTTCACCCATTTTGTAATCTATTTTTATTCCAACTCCATTTAGGCAAAGTCTCCATTAATAACACAATTATGGACTGAAAAGAAGATGAGCACAGACTCATGGATTTCTCCAGTCTCTTTAAATATTCATTATACAGCAAAGAATACGATTGTCATCTGCACTTTTATCTTGCTTCGTGAACTGTGTATTCTAAGACAAAACCCTCCCTTGGCACTGTCCGGGAGACAGACATTCACCATCCCACAGAATTTGCATTTCAGGAAGTTTGTTTTCCTTTATTTACTAAAGGCTTTTCTTTTCACCAGTACCTAGCCAAGCATTTTTCTTGAACCTTCTCACCGGATTTGGCATGATCTGGGCAGAACACATTTAGCCTTTTCGTTAAAATATTCGTCCTCTTTCTGCAGATTGCAGTAGCACGAGGCAAAGTTAAATCTGCTTCCCTGAACAAACTGCTCTGCAGCTGTCCCACCTCCAAAAGGGTGAGCCGAGTCTGGAACCTGAGCCTGGAGCTCGCTCTCTTGGATTTCCAGCACATTCCCATTGAGGTAAGGGCACGGCAACATCAGAGTCACTGTACTGACTGCAAGTTTGAGACTAGTTAACTTGTTACTGCCAGCAGCTAGCCCTGTGCAAAGCGTCAGTCCCTGATTCAATCTGGTGGAGATTCGTCCCAATTCGGTGGTCAAATCTCTGAATTCAAAGCAAATCAAAGGACCCTTTAATCTCTCCAAATTGAATCAGAGCTCTCCCAATCCATTCGGAGAAATTGGTGATTCGGACACAGACACAGCTTTAAATGTTTTTTCTACATACCTCAGGGTACCAGGCGGCTCGTGAATGCTGCGATGCTGGGGTGCATGGAGTGTCCCAAAGAATTGGGGGGGGGGGGGGGGCTCCCCAGCGTGCTCAGCAGTACACCCAGAAGTGGACCAGAAGCACATCCTGTTCACTTCTGGGTCTGCCAGGGAATGTGCAGGACCCCCCCAGCACTCCCCCAGCTCAGCAACTGGTGCCTCCTGGGTCTGGGGGAGCACCCGGGGTCTGTCTGTGGCTGATCGCCGAGCTGGAGGGGAAGGGGGGGTTTGCACGCTTCCCGGTGGACCCGGTAGCGGAGCAGAAGCACTTCCAGTCCACTTCCAGGTTTACCGCCAAGCAAATGGAGGGCCCCCCCGCACACCTGTGGGATGCTTCATCTGCTCCAGCATCACAGCATTCAAAAGCTGTGCTGGTACCTCGAGGTATGTAGAAAAAAACATTTAAAGCTGTGTCTATGTCCAAATCAGCATCGAATCTTCAGGTTCGGATTCAGCCAAATCAAATCAGGGACAGTGATTCAAATCAAGGAATCAAATCACTGTCCCTGATTCAGGCTGAATCCAGATCGAATAGGCCCACTTTGCACACCCCTACCAGCAGCGTAGCTGTGATAGCAAAGAATTCAGCTCAAGGTAACTGGATACCTGACAGGGTTTTGCAGCACATACTGAACTCCATATTGCTGCGGCTACACCACTAGCAGTCCCCAAACGAGGCAAGTTTAAAGCTTGCTGATGTGCCTTTATATAAGCTTCAGTGACTGTAATGATGAGGCAGCAAGGTGCTGAGTCTATGGTGCTCAGCAGCAGTTGATAGGGTTGGCTTCATATTGTGCTGTCATTGGTGCTACACAAATCCTTAGAGAGACTTATAAAATATGGGCCATCTTTCTCCTTTGTTATTAAGGTCATTTATATGGATGGCAGTCACCGTTCCTATGAAACGCACCTTCTGTTTCCCCATTCTGAGGCAAAATAATATTTGTGCATTTGTACTGTCACAAAGAAATTGATTCTACCGTAACTAGTGGGACACATATATCTCTGGTGTTACTTCCTTGACGCCAGGGTCTTTACGCTGGGGGTGAAGCTGGCTTGTCAGCGACGCTGCTGTAAATTCCAAGTCACTTTATTAAGGTTAGTGGACTTTAAGCTGGCCTAACTAAGATCAGAGCTGGGCCGTATGTCTGCTATAAGAATTCAATCTTTCAATCTTCTCTTAATATACTATTACCCATTGATGGGCCATACATTCTTCTGGGGAACGTTTCAGTTTGGCTTTTACTGCTCTTTTAAATGCCGTTCAAAGACATTCCATATATTCATACCGTGGAAGAATGTCAGAGCTGACATGCCAACACAGACCACTGGGCTGCTTAGCCTGGTATCCTGGCTCTGCTATTAGTTTCTGCATAATGCTTCTAATTGTGCAATTATTTATCCTGAATGAGGAAGGACATTTGGATGCACTGGAGAATTTTCTCCTAAAGTAGAGCAAACTCTGCTTTGCTGGGAAATAATTGAAGCCACTGTGCAGGCAATCAAAATTGCTTCTTTTTCTAGCAGGAGTTTTTGATGAAACTGCCACCAAATAAATCTCTTCCTCCCCCCCAACTTAGAAATGCTCAGCATCTGACAGCTGCATAAAACTGCCTGATAATTAGTGATAGAGCCCCCTATTATTTTATATCTTGTTAGTCGGCTCCATTTATTAATGTCCAAAATTTATACCAGCACAGCTGAAATGCTGTCAGATGAAGAGAAGTTTAATGCATTTGTGCCTCAATGTTGTCCACTACCTGATTTGAGGTTCTCTAATGGCACAAGTCTTATTCCTTTGTAGTAGGGACTGCTACTAAACATATGCATTTAAAGGTGGTTGACTAAAGCACAAGCAAGTAGGCAATAATACACTTAGGCCAGCATGAGAAAGCATAAGGAGCCCAGGAGAAAATGACAGAGAAAAACAAGGCGGAGCTGTGATTCAGTTCATTTATGGACTGGTTATTTTAGCCAAAAAAAATAAATCAGGCTATGCATCATCCTTCCCTCTGTCAATCCCATTCCTAGAGGGATAGAGTGGGTCATGAACTTCCCACCTCATCTCTGTCAGGAGGTGTAGGATTGAGCCAGCTGGTATATTTTTCAACCAGGAACTTTAATGGGAAGAGTCCTGAGTTGCCTAAGGCCTTGTGTTGTCAATAAGCAAAGTCATTAACCATGCAGTGAGAGAAGAATTAGCAGGCTGTGTCTGCTTCTTGGTTCTTGGATAGTTTTTAATTGTATTGCTACATGAGTTCAGCTGGGATGTTTCAGGAGTCAGCTCCCCACTGACGGTTGTGTAATTCTCATTATTGTTTGCAAATTGCAAAATAAAAGGGTTTCTGCAATGAACAGTTCCAGGGTTATTGAGTTCAGGTTCATTCTTACCCAGCCCAGGCTTACTGTAGAAAGGGCAATCTCTGCAAAAGTCTAACTCTTTTCTGTGCATCTGCCAAAAAAGCTACTATAGTTTTGTGGTTTGGGGGGATAAATGGGAGGAATCTATTCTGGTTACATATATAATGCAATTTCAGAGCTCTGTGTCAGTATTTGTGACCACTTGGGGGGAGTGTATACAACAGGAAAGCACAGTGAGAATGAGGAGGTATAATTAATAATAAGAGGCTAAGTTCTAAAGAACTTGTTCAACTAGCTTCCCATCTTGACTTCAGTTTAATTTGTAGTAAAAATTATACCTGAACATATCACTGTCCATTTTCCTTAGTAAAGACATTTAAGACTAGTGGGATGAAGACAGGACATTTTACACTAGGCATCAGGAGAAACACCGTCATAAGGAGACCTGCTATATTGTGGTATACTCTTACCAGCAAAACAATCAAGACTCCATCTTTTCCTAGACTGCAAATTATACATAATGGAGCTCTCTTTAGTCCCCACCTTTAAGGTAGAGTTTGTACATGCTTGGTTCTTGGATAGGTCTTAATTGTATTGTTATATGAGGCTGGGAATGCCCAGGTTCAGTAAGGCTTTCCCAAGTCAGCATCACATGCTTAGTATTTAACCACCAAAGGATAGCTGTCTAGGTACCAAAATGGAAGGCAATGATCCAACAGAGGATTTAATTGCCTAGGGGTGAGAAACTGCAACCACTAAAGTGTAGGCACTGTGAGACTTTCCATGAGAAAACCTAGAGCTGCAGAGAGGCAATGCAACAAACCTACATGTTGGTCTCAGAGAGGCACCTAGAGGAAACAGTAGGTATGGGGTGCATCTGACCTCCTACCTCTCTCTAGGGTATAAGCACCCAACTCAAGGCTGTAGCAAGGCACTTTTGTCCACTTAAGACCCAGAGCCCTAATCCTTCTCTGGCAATGAGCAGCCAACAAACATACTCCCACATTACTGAGCAGAGATTGTGTATTTTCTTTTAGGATGCAGCTAACCCTTTCAAAATGCAGCACCAGGAACATGTGGTAGCAGTGCTGCTGTTTTTATAATACTCCAGCTGCTAGGACACTTACCAAGGACATGGGGACTTGGGTTTAATGCTCTCCTCAATCTAAGGGGGCTCAAACCCCCATCTCCCAGGACAGTACCACACCTACCAGCCTATACCTTACTCTGCAGGGAGGTTTGTTGAATCAGTTTTCATCCTAGGCAGATCTGAGGCACTGCTTTAGATGCCTGAGCCCTTTCTTGGATCTAGGCTTTTATGCTCCATGACTCCTGCAGATAACTGGATGAATGATGTTCTTGGGGTTTGTTTGTTGCCCCCCCCCCCCTTTCCTTTACAGACAGCATATTAATTGCTAATGCTGCCTTTTATTTAGGCAGTGCTATTTGAATGGCTAATGAAAAGCAGTGAATAACTGCTTCAGTGCAGGAAGCTCAAGGGAAGCAAAATCATCAGTAATTATTACCGTGCTGCCAAGAGCTCCCTGTGGGAGTTGAGAGCTAAACTCTTCTCTGAGTTACAGCAGTTTAGAGCTAGAGAAACTCAGCTGAATTCAGTGGACTCTCTCCAAATTTGCCTTAATGAAAGGGCAGAGTGCGGCCTAGAGACTTCATGTGAAACTTGGTTGTTAATAAGAAACATTTGCTAATGTGCTTTACCAGAGAACTTGGAGCGCCGCAACAGCAGCTGCACATTTACACGTTATGCCTTCTCCATCAAGTGATTTAGCATTTAGAAAAGGAAATAAATAGGCTGTTAGTTCCTTCCCACAAGCCCCCAGAAAAGTTAGGGTGTTTTTCCTCTTGCCATTATTATTATTGTACAGGGGAAAAAAGAGCTACAAAATCTAAACCAGCTATTTCTTCATGTGGGAGCTTTCAGAACAGATAAAAGGTTACTGTGTCAGTACTGAAACAGGGAGTTATTGTATGTGCAGTTGCTTAGTGGGTGGACCAGGCATTTGTAACCACAATCATTCTCCTATATGAGCATTTTATGTTCCCACCAAATATGCACTGATGATAACAATACTATGTTAAATATTTCACTTCATTAATACAGTTTCTGCAAAGCCAAGATAATTACTTTCACCAGCTGTCAGTGCTTTTGAAGCTTTGTGGCTACATTGTTTTTTTTCATTCTACCCCTTGCCCCTCTCTCTACATGAGGCATGAAGGGTCTGGTTGACTGAAAATGGATTATTCATGTCTATACTATTCATATCTGGTTTAATTTTGCTTAGAAACTAGCCTGCTTGCAAACAGGTCCTACTAGGGCATTCAGCAGCAATAGCAGTATGAGGAGATAATTATCCACGCAAAAAAAATGAGCGCTCGGGTAGGTAGGGATGAACTAACATGCAGAAAGGAAAGTTTAGATTGTGCAAGACTGCTGAAATACAGTGTCACGGGGGCAAAGTTACCTTCTTCACTCCTCACAGTAGATCTTAACTGCGGTAGTCACCCTGTAAACTTATCACAGGCAGCAACACACAGGTTTGTCTGCAACCAACACAAGTCTATCCATGCTGAATTCCTGATTCCTAATCTTGGCTCCGACGTCAAATCCCTTCAAGCCAAACTGCAACTTTTCTTTCCCGTTCTATAAAACCTCAGTAGAAGTGGGGGAAAAACAATACTTGCCTCTGAAGGACCTGGGGATAGCTGCTCCTTGCTCAGGAAGGGCTTTGAAAATACCTATGAAAGGAAACTATAGCAATTCTATCCCAGAATACACTGGAAGAGAGATCTGATCTGATGAGGTTACCAAGTTAATGGATTTCTCTTGCATTAGAATGAAGCACTAAGTCAGTGCAGAGGAGTAGGGTAGTTGGACATTTTTTTCCCCCTTCAAATAAGCAAGTTGAAGTCAGGTCAAGATGCAAGATTATACAAATGGAAAAGTGAAACTCAAGTGCTCTGGCCAGATGAAACTGATAATTTTGAATATTAGTTTTAGTTAGCCAAGAAATAACTACGCACTTTTTTTACTGTTACTGGTAGATATGGTCTTGATCTCAAATCCCAGGTCCTAAAACTCCAGGATTTTATACAATTGACAATTTAGCTCCCTATGCAAATGTTATACTTCGGGTTCATTTCTAAGAGCCAGAAATAATCATTGTTCCACATGCTATCAGAATGTGCTCCTCTCAGTGCCTGAGAGCAGATTTCATTGTGTGCCTGACATTTACTTGTGTATAGGAGATAAATGTCCATACAGCGTCATTATAAGTTATCAGATGCATGCTGTGGGAAGGTTTGATCAGAAAGCCCCTTGCTGTCTGCATCCTTGTCTTGAAATTGCTTCCTTAACTCATCCCCTGAAATGGCACAGTGTGTGGGAGAATGGATTTCTGGTAATCAGTTATATCCCATAACTGAAACACATACACCAACATATAGACACATGCACACACATGCTTGCTATCATTTTTTGGGACTTTTAAATAAATCCAATCAATCACAAATACATTTTTTCCTGGAGCCTGTGGAAGTGAAATAGGAAGAAGTAGGATATTGATTATAAAGTCGTCTTTTGCAGAGAGATACAGCAATTGAAGAGAGAGCTAAGGTTGCTAAGGTAGAAGTCAACATTATGACTTATTCACAGGCTCATTGCAAGAACACTGTCTAACAGCTGGAGCACAGGACTGACGGGCTGAAGATCTGGGATCTTGCAACACGCCTCTCAATGGCAGGGCAATTCCTGATGTTTGTGATACATGCTAATATAATAAGACTCAATATACTGAACCCTGTTTATAACAGCCTCCACCCACTCCTAATGATCCCAACAACTGGACTAACCCCATTAGAGTAAACAGTGTCCTTTAATGAACTTCTCACCCAGTTCTGTGGAATTTGTAAAGAGGTTTGTGCTGCATGTGCTTCTGCCTGCATTGCTCCCCCCCCTACCCTTGTTTTGATCATTGTTTCAGTATCCCATTTAAATCAATGCATCCTTGATATACTAATACCGTGCTAGTTGTTCACGAAGCGTATTGGGTAAAACTTTCAAACCTAGTTGCTGAGTGGCTGAGTAAAGGTATCCTGAGCCTGCGGTCTAGCCTTAGCTTAAACAACTCACCAAGCCAATAAGGTTAAGGTATATCAGCGCAAGTAGCCACTAGTGCACAAGGCAAGCATCACATCCTTTAGTTCCCCACCTTGATCACCAATTATTGACTCAAAGTTGGATCAACTGGCATAAGCCAGAGCAATTTATACCCCTGGGTCCTTCATAAAACAGCTTAACCATTGTACCACCTCACCCTTACTCAGGTACACTATTCATCATAATGCAGTGCTCCAACGGTTCTGTAGTTTAGGGGACTGTGTGGTCGGCTAACAACCAGAAGAGTGTGAATTTAATCCTTGGTGGTAGCCCCTGGCCTTAGAAGCAGAAAAAGCAGCCCTCCAATGGTTGAGAAATATTTGGGGGTAGGACTAGATGACCTCCTGAGGTTCCTTCCAACCCTAATTTTCTATGATTCCAACTGGTGTCAATCTGCCCTAATTTTACAGCTTCTGGAGTGTCAGACACTTGACAATAACTACAACACACAGTCCTGATCCCAGCACATTCACCATGTAAAGGCTCTGTAAGTGATTTCAAGGCTTGCTTCTTCACTAATTGAAGCCACCTGCAGATTTGGCCCAGCACAGGCAGTCTGACATAAGTGAGTCGGGAGGAACACTGGACGAGATACAGCTGGGGTGAGAGAGAGAGAAAGAGACAGCCAGAGTTAATTTTGTTTTCTGGTAAAAATCTCATTGATTCCTGAAACCTTTATACCCAACAAAGATATGACACATTCTGGATTTCATAAAGCACTAGCTTGTTTTGCCTACATCCACTGTATTCCTCTGTGGCTTTATGCACTGCCAATACATTTGTATTTATGTAGTTTCTCATTATAGAGTTTTTAATAAACGTCGTGAAAAAAAATTGTCAAGGGATAAAAGTGACAAACAGATTCTCGGATTATATTAATAATCCATGAATGTTGCAACTAAAGGCAGAAGGGTCTGCCTGCTGGTTACAGGTCCCTGTAAATCCCCTAACTTGACATGCTTGGTGGGACATAAATCCACTCATATTTAACAAGAAATCTTAAGGCACTGAGTTGTGTGCCAATGGCATTGACAAGAGCCAAACATAGAGGCAGACAAATTTCTCACCCTTGCAGCAGTGCCATTTGCAGTTCAGCTTGAACTGGCCCATACATGACTTCTGCTGTTGCATGAATAATCAGAGCTCTGATTTTGCAAATGTGGAGCAGTTTCCACTAGGAGCAGAAACCTACTAACCGGAGTTTCACTTGTGACCTCGACTGGCATTTGAACTAATGCTTTGGAAAGCTAGCAGAATGTTCCTGTGGCAAACCCTCCTTACCTTCCGGGCTAGCACCAGCAGAAAATTCAGCTGAATGATTATTTTACGCTCTGAACAAGTGAATATTCAGGTTCCAAACCATTTGCCTCAAAGCTGAATTTCAGACTAATGCTGCTTTTACTTTTTAAAAATAAACTTACCTGCTTAACTAAGATACTTGTATTATTAAATGTGATCAAGTTTATGATAAAGAAGGCTTCTCTTTTGTGCACAGAGGCCTGCAGAAGTGAATGATGATTATTTGGCCACACAGTGGCGTTCAGTACTCAGGATACAACATCTGAACTGTTAGAGGAAAGAAGAACTTGAGGGAGAAGTAGTAGAGAATAAAGGATGGAAGCGCTCAGAAAATCCAAGAAACAGATTCACTGGGTGCGTCTACGTGAGATGCTAACTGCACAGCATCTTAATAACACTGCGCAGTAGCACGCAGGGCCAAACCCATGCTAACGTATAGTCATAGGCAATGTGTAGGGGACGGCGCAGGGGGCATGTGCTCCCCCCCGAGATTGGCTGCTGTCAAGGGCACCACTGCCTTCTGTGGGTGGTCGGCACTCTCCTCCCGCCCCACTGCCAACACAGCTGGCAGCAGCTGCAAGCAGTCCCTGCTCACCACCCACCACTCACCCCCGCCATACTGCTGGCTGTGGGTGGTCCCCACTCGCTACCATGGTGCTCCCCCAGTCGTGGAAGGCACCAGTCATTCATGTGTATTAGGCTACTGCGCAGTTAATGTCTGTAAAAACCCGTGTGCTGGCACTACTGTACAGTAGCGCCAGTTACGGCTCATTCATTTAGTTCTTGGTTATTCAATTACTACACTTAATGCGCAGTCACAGCGCATTAATGAATGTGTAAACGCACCCCTTTTATCCCATTTTACAACATAGGGACATCATTTTCAGCCTCACAAGAGTGCAGTGAGCATAATCCCATTGCTGCTTGGACGGCACTCCAATACTATTCCAGCAGGAAACCTGTAAGTACCCAGATAGCTTGTTGAGGGCTTTCTCTCTCACTGAACACTATTTGCTGATTACATGAGCAACTAATGCTCCTAACAGGAGCTTAAGACCTTGCAAACTCTTGGAGAATTTGGGGGAAGTAAAGAGAACTGGATTCAAATATGTGGTTACTTCCAATAAGTATCAGTGTTTATTGCTTATTGTCACACCATAAGTTCAGCCTTTTGCCTTCACAATTGAGCTTGCAAATGCCATGGGATTTTTTAGGCTGACAGTTGTGTGTCTAGGTTTTGATGATGATGATAATGATGATTAGTTTGATGATTAGTTTGTTTTTACTGAGCTAGTTATGGTGACACCACCTAAGCAGCTTTCATTGTTCTCTGCTTCCAGCCAGAACAGACACCTGACGTTTTGCTCAAAGGACAAGCTCTGCCTCGCAGGGCTAATACTCAGGCTGATTGCTGGAAATCCATTCCCTAACAATCTCTCAGCATTTCCCCTAGTGTAAACAACTGCAATTCCTTCCTGCCCTCACCACCAACCTTTTCCAATACCCAGGGATTTGTTTGAATTCAGCTGCTGATTTAAATCTTTCAATATTGTTCAAGGCAGATTTGCAACTGGATTAGGGGTTCTTATATTACTTCCATTAATCTCCTCTAATGCAACATAGTTGGTCATATTTTCTGACAACAACACAGCTTTCCCCTTGTCTGTTTTCCTTCTGGGTTGCTGTGCCACCAAAGAGTAGTCAAGTTTCTGGCGGTGTCTGCTTTCAGACACGAGATGGTTTAATTTTTCTCTTTATATACTACATTCCTTTTGCAGCCTGTCTCTTAAAAGTCTGACTTTTACATACGTCATATAGAAGCACAAGTATGAAACCTAAACAAACTCCCTCTTACATCTGCAGAGAATCATGGTAAGCTGGCAATGCTAATGTTAAGGAAACTTCACCACATGGGAGGCTCAGGCTCTATTGTATCCCATATCCTTCTCCTTAATGATTTACCACAGGAAGGCGATTCAATTCTTTTTCCTTGTAGACTAGACAATATTGAAGCTGGTAATGACTCACCTGAAAAGCCTCTTTTTATTGATTCCCAGGGGAGCATACTTCCCTTCCACTCCCACAAAACCAACTAGGTACACCCAAGACTCATAGCAGAAGTAAAGGGAAACTCACTCAAATGCTGCCTATAAATTGACATTGTGTCTCAAAGAGTCAGAAATGTTTTCTCCTCCTCTAGCTCAATAAAGTGCTGCAACCTTCTACCAAGGGCTTCCTAAAAAGTTACTCTCTTAATATGAGGATGCGTGTGTCAGATTGAATTTTCTGATTTCAAAATAAAAATGCTTTATATTTCCTGTATTATAATGGCAGAGAGAGGCTTTATCCAAAATTAGGTTCCTCTTTACACTGGGCACTGTACATATACAGAAAAAGAAAACCTGCTCTTAAATAGCTAACACCATAAAGTACAGTGGATAAACAAAGGTCAGGGAAAATTATTATTTAATCACTGATGAACTAAAGGCCAGGTCTGTCCAGTTTTTTAGGCACCTTTTGTCACATGTTCTACAACTCTTCTGATTCGAGTGTATACAACATACACAGAAAGACTACCAAAAATTTTTTTTTTTTTACAACATCCATCCAACATGTAAAGAAGAACTGGAACCAATTACTACAAGAATAACTTTCCCAACCACAAAACAGCCATCGGAGAAACAACACCAATACTATACACCATTCCAACCTCAAACTCGATGAAACTGAGAGAACCAGTCAACCCTCAAATATTATCAATCTCTCCACACACAGCCAAAAAATTCTGTCCTCTCTAAAGGCCTTAATTTCTGTCCAGAAAAATACCCTAAAAATATACTACAATATATACAACAAGAAAATTTTTTTCCGACACCTCCATCTCAAAGAATATTTCCACGACCAAAATGAATCCATTTCGAACAACACTTCTTTCTAGGACAACATTGAGGAAAAGATAAATACCAAAAAAATCGAAAAATCCCATCAGATTGGACACCTCACAGTGGAAGAAATTCAAATATCAACCATTATATTGACTGTTTCACAGTGAACAATGAAATAATCAACAGCAAACAATGCCATAACAACCTCTCCCTCTCAGAGAGAAGGGCCATAGAGTCTCTAAGATCCAATCACCAAATAGTACGAAAAACAACAGATCAAGGAGGAGCTACAGTTATTGCTAACCATGAAGACTACATAAAAGGAGCCAACAGACAATTCTCTGACACCACCTATTATGAGAAACTAGAGGAAGATCCTGTTCCCCTTTTCACCTTATAACTCAAAACCACCATCAAATCACTTCCATATAAACTTCAAGAAAAATTACAGAACTCGATTCTCCTACTACCCAACCCAGGGACTTTTTTACATGCTCTGTAAAATCCATAAACAAGGGAACCCAGGCAGACCTATAATATCTAACCATTGGACCCTAACTGAGGAGATATCAGGCTTCATCGAATCCATCCTAAAACCTGTTGTTATCCAAAGGGTGAGGTTTGTGCAAGCCACAACAGACTTCCTACTAAAACTTAAAAACACAGACCACCTTCCAGCCATACCCTCCTAACCACCATGGACGTTACCAGCTTATATAGCAACGTCCCACACCAGGATGGCGTCCACGGCTGCCATACATATCTACAAGAGCAAGATTACAGCTCAGAGTACCTAAAGGGTATTTTTACATGTGCTCTGGGGTGCAGTGCTAGGCACTTTAATTAGTGAACTGTGTTAAATTAAGTGCCCACGTGTCATGTGTATCAGTGTCCCTGTACTGATAAATGGTGATTAGGTGCTTTGAACTAAAGCTCATCAAACATGTTTTAGTTCAAGTGCCCTGCTGCCATTTTTTCAGCAGAAGGCTGGTAGAGTACATCAATTTCCATGCTCCAACAGACTAGATTAATCAAGTCTGGTCTGCTCTGATGCACTGGATTTGGAGCAGGCTCCCTGGATGTCTGTAGGAGCCCAAAGATATTATTGAATTTATACATTTCATCCTCACACACAACCTCATTTTCAATAACTATTACTTGCCCAAAGAATTCTGGGTGCACCTGTAGGCAGCAAAATGGCCCAACAATAGGCCAATTTTTTTATGGGTCACCTGGAAAAATAATTCCTCAAGAGCTGCACCATCAAACCCATGCTACACCCAAGGCACGTTCGTCATTTGGACCGAACCTCGGATTGATTTCCATCACAAATTCAATAATCATCACCCCTCCATTAGACTGTCCTTTGAATATTCTAGCACCAACACCTCCTTTTTAGACACTATGATCAAGATCCAAAATGGTGAAATACAAGCCACCATATACAAGAAACTCATGGACCAACTTACGTCTCTATACAGAACCAGCAATCGCCCACAACTCATCAAGAAAGCTGTAATATACAGCCAAGATCTCCAATACCACCCCATTTGTACTGAAGACAACACTCATGAGCATCACCTCGCAAATCTCAAAAGGGCTTTCATTCAACAAGGACACTCCTCCGGGGAGAGAGACAGCACTTTTGAAAGAGACACCTGGATACCTTGTGAAGAACTGCTGTAGTACAAAAAGAAAATCCCCATGAATTGCACACCATTAGTTATGACATACCATCCTTCCCTGGAACCTATACAGAAAATCCTCAGACAATTGCAACCCATACTAGAAGAAGACCCAACTCTTAAAGAGATCTTTT
Organism: Crocodylus siamensis; assembly: GCF_052110815.1. Taxonomy (NCBI): domain Eukaryota; kingdom Metazoa; phylum Chordata; order Crocodylia; family Crocodylidae; genus Crocodylus; species Crocodylus siamensis. The sequence goes on from NC_143404.1 coordinate 62,712,368, forward strand.
CAGAATTGCCCATCCTAACCTTTAAACAGGCACCAAACCTTGCCAACCTCACCAGAAGCAAATTTCCTATGGCCCAAAGCACATTGAATGGATCCAGACCATGCCAGGACAAGAAATGTAAAACCTACCAACACATCTCCACCACTCCCACAATAATTACACCCCACAACAGAACCATCCTGGATCTTATATCTGCACCTCCAGATATGTAATATAGCTCATCCACTGCACTAAATACCCTGATGGAAATTATGTACAATAAGCCAAACAACAACTGCATACCAAAATGAATGCACACCAAAAATCTATCGAAGACAAAAATACCCAATTACCAGTGAGAGCACATTTCTCAGAAAACAACTGCTTTCTCTCCAATCTCTCAGTTCTAATCCTCAAAGGGAATTTACAAACTATCTTTCACAGATGAGCCTACAAACTTAACTTCATATATGTACTGAATACGAAAAATCATGGACTAAATATAGACATTGGATTTATGGCACATTATAACCTGCCTACCATCTGATACCCCAGGTAACCTCTGTACTATTAACAGCTACATCCTATCACCAGTCAGCATTCTCTGCTTTCCCACACCTGTCTCACACCTGTTAACACCTTTCCCTTCTGATCCTCCCCACCACGCATGGGTATTTGCATGGGCCTGCATATTGCACATTGGCTTAAGCTTCTATCCCACCCAGGAGAGTACACAAACACCAGCTGACTGTCCTTATGCCTGAGGAAGGGTGTTTATGGCCAAAAAGCTTGTAAAGAACAATTTTTCAAACTGTTTAGTTGGTCTAATAAAGGACATCACATCTACCCAAAGAAACTTGTCTGCCTATGCCCTTAGACCAACACAGCTACAGCCAACGCCCCAGATTCCAATGGTATTTTAGTAATTTGGCACATTTTAGTTGTTCATTGTGCAGTGACTGAATACCTTCAGTTTGGCTCTGTTTCAGATTAGACACAAGAGTCTCTTCTAACTGAGAGCTCATGCCTGTTCTGTCCAGGTTCCTGATCCAAAGGTCCAACCCTGACACAGGATCCCAACCAGAGCAGGACACAGGCATGGGTGAACCAGGTGGCCACCCAAGGCCTGAACAGAAAGGGGACCTGAAAATGGTAATTTTTTTCCCATTATCCAATTATTATCATTACCTCTGGCAAAGGGGGACCAATACTAAAAGTTCGCCTATGGCTGCCTGGAGTCTAGGTACGGTGCTGATCCTAGTGCTGCATGCATTTCTAGGAATTTAACTTTGAGAAAGGAAAACAAGTGTGATCCAAGTGACTGTGGCTTCTGTACTGGTGTCTAGAAAGAAGCATGCTCTCAAAGATGCTCAGTTGCAGGGCCACTAGAAATGCAACTGTAAGACAACATGGGTCAAGTGATGAACTAAAAATATGGGACTTACGGACCAGCACTAGCATTGGTAGGAAGCAAGCGGGTGTACTACAAGAACAACGCCAAACCAAGTGCATTATAGAAATAACCTGAAGGCTAAAAAGCCTGTCCTACAACTGCCAGCAATAAGGGCCTAGACAGCGGGGATGAAGCAGATGCCTCAAATGTTTCAGCACTGTGTGAATTTTTATGGCAAATTTAAAACTCCAGGAAGTAGGTGTAACACCTGTATTGACACCTCCCCCCCCAAGCTATAGAAAAACACTTCTACATGACTACACTCACAGCTGCTTCCTTTTAAGCACATGTTGGCTGCTGCGCTGGTCTAAAAATAAGACATGCCACTATATTCTGTAAACTGCCATAAACTCTCACATAAAAGTTGGAAGCATGAAACAGGTGTCTAACCATTGCAAACTGATCCACCCAGAGCCAGACTCTTGGCTGAACTGACTCTATGGAATGTGACTTTTCTCAGCAATAAGTACTTGCGATAATTGCAAATGGCTTAAATGCCTGGGCCAGCAAACATTTTTATTCCAGAAAGTCAATGAATCAATACGTTTAAGCTTAGGACAGAATAACACCCTATGAATAGATGAGCTTGTATGTAAATGGCAAGCACTGAGCTGGAGTACTTATAGCATGAATTGAGGATAAGCAAAGATCTGATAGCTTATATGCATGCACTAGCTTTTTTTTTTCGCCCCAGAGGAAAGAGCTTCTTTACAGGTACTTGCTTAGAGAAAAGTCATTTGTTTTCAGTTCCATTTATCTAAATGTGCTCAGGCTCATTTTCCAAACCCCTTCCTTCCAGTTTTGAATCCCTGCTCCTATGATCAACTTCTTGGATGTAATCCAGCCCCATTGACGTCAGCATCTGACGTCACCATCACGGAGCCGCCAGCTAACTTCTGTGGAAAAGCAGTGGTCCAGTGATGGACCCACAAAAATAAACATCCTCTTTCAGTGGGCAGGTTCGTCTGTCTAGTGTCTGAAGGGTGAGCTGTCAGGAGGTTCCAACTTTGAATCCTTCATCTGCACTGAATCATTTTGTAGCGTTGCACAGGTCACTTCACTTCCCACTTCAGTTTTTTTCTCTTCTGTAAGTCTCATCGGTCTACTGTTATTATAATCATGTTGTTTTGTTACCTTTCACTTTCCTTTTATGATTCACTTTTTGGGTCCAGTTCCAAGCTTCCAGCAGTGACTGCCTCTTCTCCTCTGTTTGTACAATGCCAACACAGCTGTGATAGGGCCTTTGGGGTGTGCAGGAGCAATGAGAACGAGAATAGTTATAATAGCCTTTATGCAACACTTTTCCTCAGTAGAACACAAAGCCCTCTAAAGGGATGTTGGTAACATTAGCTCTTTTTATATACAGGGAAACTGAGGCTATCTACTTTTAAGTGCAAGTGTGGGAATGGCTTCTACCACAAGCTATTTTACAGCTCAATCAATCTCAAATATGCGATAACTTTTATCTAGATCCCATTGCACTTCTATTTTGTTTTCATTTTATTTCAAATAATTCCCCTCGATCCTTGAATTATTTTATCACCCTTTAGACAACTGCAGACTCTCCTAATTTGGATTTCTGTTGTGGTCACAAAAGACTTCCTGTTACCTCCCAACTATGTGATGAGACACCTTTGACAATGTAGCCCCATATATAGTTTAAAAGCCTTTTCTGTCACCACACTGCAGCAACTAATTTATTATTTAGTATTACCCTGATCATTTTTCAATATTACCATTTCTCAGCTTTCTTTCTTCCACAGAGTCTTTATATTGCAGACAATTTTTCCAAGAGAGAATCTTATTTTGTTATTTCTACAGCAAATTATTCCACCATCCTCTGACCTGTTTCTTTGTGGTCTATTTACAGAAGTGGGAGTAGTACAGCTGCTGATATTCCCAGCATCTTCTCCTGTTAGTTCTATTTAATATAAGTTTAACTTTAACTTTCAGCTGCCTCAGGAAATCTGAGATGCATAAGGTGAGTGAGAGCCATTTGGGGAATAACACAAGTTAGAAAGCAAAATTAAACCCAGAACCTAATTTCCTACAGCCTCATCATGATAGGAAGGAGAATTTTTGCACCCTAACTGAAATCTGAAGATACATATACACACAGCCACCTCTTCCCCCAGAAAGACTCCTTTCACCAGAGAATTCCTCCAAAGGTTCTTCCTAGAAAACAAACCAGAAAAATTGGTTTTCTACTAGAAAAGAGACTTATAGAATAGAGTGGAAGAAACTGGCTGCCCAGCTCCCAGGAGGGCCTAGCCAATTAATATATTAAGTAAGATAAATCAGTTCAGGTGAATGCAAATCTAGCAATTCCTGCCCTGAGAGCCTGCAGCTATGCCACTGTTAACTCTCTTGTCTCTACCAACTACTTATCGAGACTGATACGCCTAAGACACCTGTCTTTGACAATACACTGCTATATGTATATCTGTTGTCTCGTTATTACCTTGTACTCCTCCATCTCTCATTTTCATGTTATAATTGGTGCCATAATTAGAGTGTAAACACTGGGTGTTATGTGTTTGCATGGCAATTAGTACTTAGACTTGGTCAAGAATCAGGGTTTGTAAAGAGTAACTAATTTTGATCATAGAAGGTGTTCTTCTTGAGGAGTACCTTATACAATACAAAGACAAAATACAGATTAGGTTTCTAGCACTCCTCACATTTAACAGAGGTTAATAAAACAATATTTTATTTGGAAGTCCAGCAATTACATTATAGCAGCTATTCAGAATTGTTATTATGCAAATAGTCAGTAGATGGCAGCCTTGAACCATTGGTTGTTGCGGGGTTTTTTTTGGCTAAGTTCTCAGAGGGCACAACAGGGCAAAGCCAGAATTTGGGAACAAAAGTAACAGCTAGAAACAGGAATGAACCAAAACCTTAACTTGGAAGTAGTCTCATCCTTGCGAAGGTTCAGAAGCAGAACTCAGAATCAGGTCTGAATTTTGCTGGTGCCTTTGAACTTTGAAATGGGTCGAACTATAATTACCAAAAACATGCCCAATCTTTGGGGCTTGAGAATTGAAATCCCGATGTGTATTTTAATTTTGCAATTCACATGCATCTCCATTTAGGGGGGAAATCGGATATATCCCCTGTTACCGGAATATATACACAATGTCACTGGAGCACATAAATTACTGGTTCGGATATAGGAACGTGGGGCGGTGACCCTGGATTCATTTCTGAACTCTGCCACAGACTCTCCATGTGACTATGGACAAGTAACTCAAACACTGAGCATCTCAACCAAGTATGTTCCTGTCTCTGAACAGAGACAGTCTTTCTCTGTCCTTTCCAGTAAGGACTTTTGGTATTGAACAAGTTCACACCCAGTTAAGGGAAGTAGGGTTGAACAAAACATTGTGTTTTTACCAGGAACTAAACAGTTGAGGTTGGGGACTTTAAAATCTTTTGAACTTTAATTTTGGCAATTTCCGAAGTGAAAACATGATTTTGAGATGAACCATTTGCCACATTTGGACTTTTCTGAAATACTTTATCCATTGTTTCAGCCAAAACGATTCATAGAATTCATCCCCATTTTTAAAATTGTTTCAGTTGCCCCAAAACTGCATTTTTCAACAAATAAATAATTAGCCAAAAATAAATTATGTAGCCCTACTCTAGATAGCTTGCTGTTAGGACAGAATCCTATTGTACCAATGTTCTTGAAGATTACAAGTCTCAGATCATATGCATGTATTTACAAATTGGTTGGATCCACTCCCCCCCCCCCCATAGTACAAATGCTAAAACAAATATTAGGGAGGGGGAGGCGGGGGGGACGGGGACATCCTGTACAGCAATGCAAAGGTCAGTTCACGGGAAGGGCCATTTCTATGATAACAGTTCCACAAATCTCTTTTTTTTATTTATTTATACCTATGGTATAAATGAATCAATGGAAGTCTTTCATTTGGCAACACCTTTATTAACTGGCTACTACTCAAGGATCTAGATACAGGACATGGGTGCCTCATTATCTGCAAAATGAATGGGACAGATACGTGGAAAAGAGAGGTGCACAGTTGGAGGGAGAAGGATCTCTTAGCTTTGGCTAAGAATCGTAAATAATGAGGGAAATTCCTGTGGGCCAAACTCCATCCTGGGTCACCACTGGAACTTAAGACTTTATTTTTCAAATTAAAAGGAAACGGCTACACTGTATGGTAGCTGCCTGATAACAACCAGTTACTGGATATAAGCATGTTCTTTAAAATAAAGCAACCATTACGCTGGAGTCTCTTTAACAATGGTGTTATTTAGAGGCGAGAAGAGGTAAATGAGAATCTGTATTCTTGGTATTCTCGACTCTAACGCAGACTCCTCACGTGTGACGTTGAGCAACCTGGAGATTCTTGCTTTCCTGGGATGTACACTGGCTATAATCCCTCACTCACACTGTGAGTGAAGAACTGTGGCACTTTAGCTGCCATATTGTTCCAATTGTAAGTCAACCATGAATATAAGTTGACCCCACATTTTCAGGTTCAGTTTTAGGAAACACAGCTTTTCTCTCCAAATATGATGATATCCTACACTAATATGATTGCAGTTTCTGCAAAGGTCAACCAAGAATTGGGTGTCATGGCATAATTCTAGCCTAATTTTCAGGAGCCAGATCCCAGTTGGTCCTGAGTATCAGTTGAGTGCAATTTTTGTCGCTCTTTGGGGGGAAAATGGTTGACTTATAATCAACGATATGGTTATACTCCCTTGAAATCTTTGTGTTAAAGATATTAGAACAATCTTTTAGGTGTAGACAGGTCTTTTCTCAGTACTGCCTCTATAAACAAGGAATCTGTCAATTGGCAAGGCAGATGCAGTTGTGAGGTGATGCGGATACAGCATGTTACAGTCTCATAAAGGCACTACATCTTTTTCCTTTTCTTTTGTAGCTCATCTTAATTCAGACTTAAAGAGTAGCTCAGAATGAAAAATATATTTTTGTCTGTGGGCACATCTACACAGACACTATGTTGCTGTAGTGACGAGCTACAGTGACATCTCTTTTCACTACAGCAATGCAGTGTTGGCGGGCATGAACTGTGATGCTGCTGCTACTGCGCAGTAGGGTCAGAAACAACCTGTGTGGTACCAGGACTGTGCAGTATCAGTAGTTACGGAGTAGTCATTTAATACCTGCTAAAACAGGTACTAAATGACTGCACAGTAACAACTGTAGGTGCTCCATGTGTAGAAAAAATGTAGACAGGATAAAGTGCTTTAAATTATGATGCAGGTAGAATCTAGGCTGTATTACACTCAATAAAGTGTTTTGTCACATGTTTGTGACTGATAGAGTCCCCTCTGTGTGCAAGCCACAGAGAATGACTGCGTTACAGCCATAGCTTGGGAAGTTTAACTCACATCTTACTAGCTTGTGCTTTTAGTTCTGGTGGCCAAGAATTCACTATGATCCTGAAAGGGATGGCCACTGGTATGGATGACAAGCGTAATCCAGGGTAACAATAGTCAATGGGTGTGTCTACACATGTATTTACACCAGCTTAAATTTACTGAGCAGTAATCAGGATTAGGCTGGTGTCTACACGTGCAGGCATTAAAGCACATTAACTGGGACTGATCTGGGACTAAAGTTCAAACTAATTTAGGACTAAAGTTAGTCCCAAGTCATTCCAGACACACACAGTTACTGTGCAGTAACTAACTGGGCATATATTTGATACCTGCATGATCCAGGTATGAAATTTATGCTCAAGTCAGCATAAGTCACCATATTTATTGCGCAGTCTGGCACGCACATGTAGACACATGCCCATGCTGTTCAGTAATTTTGGTTGCTGTACAGTAAATACGCACGTGTAGATGCGTCCAGTATGAATGTAGCTTACAAGGGATATTAAATGTCATGCTTCAGGATTTAAGATATTCCCTAACAGGGGAAATACCTAGTGGGGGCACAGACTATTTTCTGTCTCCCTAATGCTATGTTTCTGACACTTCCACTGAAGCATCTAAAGTCAACCACTTTCCAAGACAGCATACTGGACCAGACAGACCACAGATCTAACAACTACAGTAATTCAGATGTCCTATACGTACATCATTAAAATCATTCAGCCAGCAGTGTTGGTGACCATGAGCAAGGACAATAGTTTAGATATTGATGGGAAAAGAAAAATATTCATATTTCAACTTTGCTTTGATACTATTTCCATCAGATCCATAGCATAATATCCAACAGAAAAATGCCATTGGCCTGTCTTTTCAGTATTTGCTTAGTTCTAGTAATGGGAATTCTGTTAAACAACAAGTAGTGCAATAAATGGACTTTGATCTGCAGATGTGGACTTCCTTGCTAAAATTGGCCTGGGGAAGGAATCACTTTGGAATAATGCCCATCAACACTTACTTGTTTTAATTTCCAGGTGTCCAGTACGCTGACCTGTGTATGTTTGATTTTGAGCTATGAATTTCAGACTTGAAAGAACTCAAAACTTCAAGTGAGACTCAACCAAAACAGCTATTTTCTTTCTGAAAGCATTTAAAATCCAGAATCTTGCAAAATGTTCTACTTGGAAACATCAGCCATATGCTGGCTTCAGATTTAGTGCCACGGTTGCTTAAAATTCAGTCATAGATGTTTTAAAAATATGATTTAGAACACCTGAAATTTGGCTGGGAGCCCCTTGAAACTTGTTCTCACTTTCGTTTGGTACCTGACTTATTCTCACCTGAAACTGAGTTAATGCAACTCAGATTTGTAACGAACCCCGAATGCCAGCAAGAATCTGGGGCTCAGGACAAAATTTCTGATGTTCCTCTCCAGCAAGCACTATCACCAGCAAGCCTTTGCCTTTCTACAAAAAAATTTGTCCTTTCCTCACCAGTGACAACCTGTATTAAGTAATCAGCCTTATTTTTAGGTTTCTGGTTAATTCCGTGAGTGGAAATGGGACAATACCTGATGCCATCCTATTCCCTGTAACTGGTGACTGAATAGGTTTTTAGATTATTTCAACCCTCTTGGGATAGAGTTTTCTAGATGTTTGCTCATTTGGTGTTAACTATTCTGTCTACGCTGCAAAATAAAGTATGTGTGTGGAGCAGGGGTATAGTTAGGACATGTGAAACAAATAGTAAATCAAACTGGAAGTGACATTTCTGATATTTGTTTTCCAGCTATGGAAAGAGTCGCCTTGTTAAACACCTTTTTTGCCTGAAGCTAGCTTCATGCCAAAATTGTGCACACTGCTACCTTAAGTTTATTTCCAGCATGTTTTATTAACTGTTTTATGTTAAACAGAAGAACTGAAAATGTGTAACCTATAATGACTGTGGCTGAAGTTTGGAAATAAGAGGGCTGTTTCTCCCCACTGACGTATTAGCATAGGTTGCTATAAGCCGGGCTTGAGATTTTTTTACACAAAGGACAGCTTAAGCAAATGGGGGGTCAGAGATACAAGGTGGGATGTACTCACTGGAGTAAATGCAATACGTACTTGTGCTGGCTTTCTAGATACTGAGTTAATATACATAGCAGTGAATGATTATTGAAGTTAATGTGGAAGAGTTGGAAAAATATTCTGTGCATGTACATTGCATATACAGGATTTAGGTTAAAGAGAGGCATAAGATAGTTGCATAGTTTTAGAAATGAATAAAATGATTGGTTTCATTTCATGTGAAGTTACATAGCCCAACTTCACACTAGGCTTGCTGTTTGGAGGCCAAGTATTAAAACAGCCCTTGAGTGTTATGTCTTTGTTACAGAAAAATGAAGCTATCAAAATAATATGCAAGTACTGGCAGGCCAAATATGACCACCTCAGAAACATATTAGGTGGTTCCCCAGAACTCAGGCCAAAGTCAAGGTTAATTGTCCCCTTGAGACTAGTGGCCTTAATGTCAGAGGAGAGCCAACCTGCAACTATGTTCACAGCATGTTTGTTCAAGAAACCTAAATTGAAGAAAACAGGTTCCTTAATATGTACTCTAACCAATGCTAATGGATGAGAAATTTGGGAAAAGGATGTAACCTTTTAATAAGTACTACACATTACCATTTTGGGTAGCAGAGATGGTAATGTCTGTAGTTAAATGTGGCCATCACCTCCCATTATAAAGCCCTGCTTACAGCTGCTTATAACTTTACCAAACTCTAACCATTCAGACCGAATTTTTTCATGCCAAGTGCCTGCCTCAGTTTGGAAAAGTTCAAGATAAGTGGTTCAGCTATATCCAGGACGAGTTTAAGGGAAATACATTGTTTGGCCCATGTTAAAAAGCTCTTTTAGCTGTTTCCATGTAGAAGCTCTAGTACCTGCAAGATTCAGAGCAAGGTCTTGACAACCAGCAGAGGAATCATCCTCATACCAGGGATGTGCCTTTTGTTTCTCTCATGAAAACACCCAAATTTGGCTTACAGAGCAGAGGTTATATGGGGGGTGGAATTCATCTGATCCAGAGACAGCTTTAATTCTAGCATTTCATAACTTTTTGACTGTTTGACTTTGGAACCCGAGTATTCTTTTAATCCATGTTTTCAATGCAACTTCATACAGCATAGTTTGGAGAAAAGGCAATCATTTAACAGAATTTCTCTTTTTTGGGTCAGCTTTCAATTGCATTTTCTATAGCAGTCTGCCCTGGGAGCTGATTTGCTAAATAATGGCTGGCGGTCTAATCTTTCTGATTTGCCACCCTGTCAGAGTTTACAAAGGAAGTGGGGTCAAGCTGGGCCAATACTAAAATGGGATGCCTATAACTGACAAAGAAATGCTCAAATGCTTGCTCACATGGAGAAGATACTATGCAGTAAGCCAGGGCGTCTGTTTACAGTCCAGTAGTTACTTGGCATAGAAATACACTTCGTGAGCACTAAGAGTGTTTGCACAAGTGACATTTTTCGCATGATCGGGCCCCTGAATGTGCTCAACAGCCATGACTTAACACACGTGTACAGCTGCAGAGCACTTTTAAAATGGCTGATCACATGAAAAATGAATCCTGGTAAAAAGATTATTAGATGAAGGGGCTTTAAAGCAGAGCACCTTAGGGAACTTGCATTCCCTCCAGGGTTAATTTTTTTGTAGGGGGATGGGGTTGGGCTGGTGCTCATAGGAGCGGCACAAGCCCATCCCCAGGGGCTGTCAGCAGGGGAGCGAGGAGGATGGGGCGGAAGCATCCAGCATGGGGATGCCAGCTGCTTTTGAATGGCCAGAGCTAGGGGGAGAGGTAGAATGGAGCCCCCCTGTATCACGGTGCCCCCCCGCCAGCTACCCCGACTCGCGTATTGAGGGGAGCTGGGCTGGGCCTGCAAGGCGAGGGAGCTCTGTTCCACCCTCCCCACCATCAGCTCTGGCCATTCAAAAGCAGCCAGCAGCCCCATGCTGCTGCTGTCAAGAGGCCCAGTGCTTGCTCCCTTCTCTTCCCTTCCCTTCCCACCCATGCTGAGGTGGGGAGGGGTGGCAGGGCTGGCACCCTCCACCCCACCTGCTGGCCAGGGCCAGTACAGGTAGACTCCAACTCCTTGAAGCTGTTAAGATGGGGGCATGGTGGGGGTGCGTGCTCTAACTCATGGTGCTTTATGCAGAGCACCATGTGTTAGAGCAGGGCCCTGAATGTCTGTAGGCACCCTACATGTATCTTTGTGTGAGGTAGCTTATAATCCTACTTAAGAGATCATCTAGCTGCTTTGCACTTAGTATGCATTAAACGAAGAGAAAATTAACACAGATGAATACTGCTCTCTGAATGCATGCTCTGCCTTATTGTGTGGTAATTTCCCCATTTGCACCAGCCTCAGGATACAACACGGAATGGTTTTGCAAGTCAGCAAGAGGCATGCTTTCCTTTAGGCCAAAAATTAATTCATGTCTCTCCGCAATAGGAAGGGAAAGTATGTTCTTAGAGAGAATGTGTTTGAGAGACTAAGATTGCTGATCAGACCACACACAGACAGGGCAGACCCCATGAATATCAGTGTTCACTGCAGTGTGATGACTCTATTCTCAAATAAAAGTCAAGTAAAAAAAATCCAGGAGCCTAAATTCCCACTACATTTCTGTTAGACTTAGTCCTTGTCATTTTTTTGTTCTAAATTTTGTCACGTGCTATCAAGCAGCTTCCCTTTTCCACTGCAGACATAGTGGTAAATGAAGTGCTCTCTATATTTTGTTAAATGTTTGATTTTACTACAGTATATACATTTAGGTCCTGATTCTCACAGCTGGCTGTGGAATAAGCATTTTTGAAAATAAAGTCTTGTGCTGTTAAGCTTGTTTTCTAGGGTTGCAGAGTGCATGTTGGAGTTCTCAGCCAAGGTTAATTATTTAATATGGCTCATATGTCAGCATTAACTCACTATGGACAATAATTAAATATTGCTTATCAGAAAACACTGCATCTCTCTGAAAAGTCTAATCAGTGGCCTCCCTGCTCTTGATAGTGCATTGGTTTTCAAGAGGACATGGGAGTTAACATATTTGTTAGTTAAAGTGTGACTGCAGCCAGAGGGAGGGGGTATGTAATGAGTGAAGAGAGGGTGGGGTCTGTACACCACGACACTGACAATGTCCATGTCACCGAGTGCAAACCATGGAATTATATTGGGCCCGTTTCAGACTTCTTTGTAGCTAATGGCAAACATTTCATGAGCTTCATGTGAGAAGCAAGGTTTTTTGGCGATATCTTTTGCTGGACCAATTGGTATTTGGAAGAAATGTTAGAGAAGCCCTTTGTCTCAGCCCTGAAGAAGGACACTTTGTGCCTGAAAGCTTTTCCTCAAATTTCTCCCAACTATACAGCTGCTCCAATAAAAGATATCACCAAAAAAGCTTTTGGCAAATTTTCTGGACCATTGTGGCTACAACAACCCCTTCATGAACTTCTGTAAGTATGGAGAAGCCCTTGAGGTGTGTGAAGCAGAGCCATTAGAAATAATAATAATATAATGAAACTGCACATCTGATACATAAAGATGTGTCCGTAAGATCAATATTCAGACCCATGCTGGCAGTAAGTAACATGAGTTTGCCTGGAGAAATACATATTTTATAGAATACCTAAAATAATATTTCCTCTCATTTTTGTAAGTAAGACCATAGAAGAGTTTTCTCAAACATGCAGACCGGATTCTGACTGCTTCTGTTGGAGATCATTTAATACTTTTGAAATTGTGGATTTGCTATTAAGAAAGTAAATTTGCAGGGAAAAAAAGCCCAAAGCGACCATAGCAAGGATTCAAACTCATGAAAGATCATGGTGGAAGACTCTCTGCTACAGCCCTCCTTGGACAGAGTTGTTACGAGTGATGGGTTGGTTTCTGTCCAAGGTTAAGGATATAAAGATGAATCACAAGGGGTACTTTACAGGCAGATGATGTGTGGGCGCTGTTGACACTGAGGCTAAAATGACCTGGAGGTTAACCAGTAATACCTCAAGTCACAGGGTGACTTCTTCAGCAAACGTTAGTAATAGCCTAAAGATAGTCAACTCCTCTTTATATGTGAAAGAGATAGTAATTAATTAGACCACACTTCAGGCGGGGGCTGAATTTTTCCAGCCTTATCTTGGCTGGAAATACTGAGAGTGCCTTCAGTATACTAGCATTATACTAAGATAATGTGTTCTCCCATTGTCTATTAATACATTTTAGAGTATTTGTATCTTCTTGACTTGGTCTTCTAAGAGTTATTTATAGCCATTTGCTTCCTAGGATCTGTCAGGCGGCAGCTGGAGTACTGCGTCCAGTTCTGGGCGCCACACTTCAGGAGGGATGCGGACAACATGGAGAGGGTGCAGAGGAGGCCACTTGCATGATCCGGGGGCAGCAGGGCAGGTCCTACGATAAGAGGCTATGGGACCTGAACCTGTTCAGCCTCCACAAGAGAAGGCTGAGGGGGGATCTAGTGGCCTGTTACAAACTATCCAGAGGGGACCAGTAGGCATTGTGGGAGTCCCTGTTCCCCCGAGCACTACCAGGAGTGACTAGAAATAACGGTCACAAGCTGACAGAGGGTAGGTTTAGGTTAGATATCAGGAGGCGCGACTTCACGGTCAGGAAGGCTAGGATCTGGAACCAAATTCCAAGCAAAGTGGTGTTGGCTTCTACCCTGGGGGGCTTTAAGACAAGGCTAGACAATCACCTTGCTGGGGTTGTTTGACCCCCGTCCCCTTTCCTGCCTATGGCAGGGGGTCGGACTTGATGATCTACTCAGGTCCCTTCCAACCCTACCAACTATGAAACTATGACCAGAGGTACCGCTTGTTTGTGTAATATTTAAACTAGGTGACTGTGCAATGAACTTTTCAGGTGACAGAGTTCAGTGGGCAATCATTGCCTGACACTTTAGTTTTCGGTTTGGACAATTTGACCTTCTAATTGAGCACTTAACCTAAACGCTTGCATTAATCGTGGTTTAGGGCCAATTTCAACAAAACTCTAGTATCTGACCTCCCAGAAATTTTATTACCGTAAGATAAAGGGAAAAAAGATACAAATAAAATTTAGCTGCCTACTGGATTACACACACACACACACACACACACACACACACACACACACAGAACACTACACACACACAAAGAACACTCTGGTCTTTTTATCTAGAGAATACAGCTAATTTGTTATTGTTAGAAAATTGAGTTTTGGCAAACTTTTTTTTCAGAAAAATTAATTTTCTATAGTTTTATTTTCTCCACCTGGACGTTCACTCTCATTTGGGCTGCTCTAAACTTTACTTGGTTCGCTATGGCTGTAGTGGGAACCACAGCACGGTGCTATTCTGGCCACATCTTCTTTCTTCCAGCTATACCCCCTATACTGGGGGCAGGTAAAATTGAGATGCTAAGACAGATCTGTGCCATATTGACAGAAGAAACCTTCTGTAACTAGTTCAGCTAGTTTTAGGCTTCTGTGTGCTATCTGTGTGACACTATGGGTTATATTTAAGTTGGCTGGCCTGGAAGTTCTCCAGGTAAAAGATCTTGAATACAGGGTGTGTTTCAAAGAGAAAATTGACGGGTATTTTCCATCCTCAGCCAATATTAACAAGAGAGAAAGGATGTGAAGGAAATTGTTTTCATGTAGATCAAAGATTATGAAGAATTATGACTGTATGTTTACTCATATGGAAATGAAGCATGCCTGATATACCTATAATTTTCTCTGTGCTATACCTGTAATTTACTCTCTAAGCACCATGCAGTTTAGTCCTGGTAATGCTATCAGCTTGCTGTAAGAAGATGATACCAATTATCACAAGTAAAAGGAAACCAGTTTCGTACTAGCACTTTGGTCGCAGAACCCCAGAGAAAATTGGAGTGAATCCTACTTCACAGCAATCCTCCATTCCTTAAGTGACTGCTTTTATTTCCATGGAGTTGAACACAAACCATTGCTTTTGTTCCCCTTTTTTTGTTGACTTAGCCTGTGTCTGCTACGTTCTCAGACCTGAAGAAGGGTGCATTGTTTCCAAAAGCTTTCCAACATCCCTCCCAACTATACAGTTAGTCCAACAAAAGATGTCACTAAAATCCCACCTTGCATGTCATAGAAACTAGATGGACTTTTCACCCCAGTATCGGCGCTTGGTGCTTTTCATTACTGCTGTTAGCCAGAGCTTAGAAGGCAAGGCACTACGTAAATAAAAAGGACAATGGATAGAGGAACTGAAAATGCAAAAACAATTTATGAGTGAAAGAGTTTTGGGTTACCGGCATGTTTATACCTGAGGCAGTGGGATCACCACTAACCAGGCACAAAGATGAGATGAGAGAGGAAATCTGTTTTTGTTTAACTGAGAACAAGACAAGACTCTAACTAAGACTAGGAGCAAATGACATATAAATAGAAAGGGATGACGGTAGGGAGAGTGTTTCTGAAGGCTTGGATAGCAAAGCAATGGGACAGGGTATAAAATTTTACAGGTCGCTTTAGCTAGTTGGAAGTCAGTCTTGATCAGGCCATTGGAAGTCATAGGGTAACTTTTTCAGTTGCCTACATGCAACAAGCCATGTCAGCCCAGGTCCCATTGGATAGATATCCGTATCAAGTTCTCACCTTTGTTGGCACTCCCTCAGAAAAGCCAAGATATGAACAGACATGCCACATAAATGATCTTTTTGTATCTAAAAATAGCTTCACAAAGAAGAGGACTCAGCTAGATTCCTGTTTTACACACAGCTAATAAGTAACTTAAATAGACTTTTACACTATCTTGCCACGTTCTCTTGCCTGCTAAACCCTCACATGGCTCAAAACTATTGTAGGGGGTACAGCACGGAGCAAAGGCTGTTTCAGGTGACCTGGATGACTTCCTGAGTTGTGTTTGGCCTAGTCCTAGTCTGGCTTTCCTGTAGAGATTAGCACAGCCTCCCTGCACAATCAGATCAGCTGATTGGGGCAAGAGGTTCCTGTTCTCATCTCCTTGAACATGGACCTCAAGAGATTGTAAAAGTGGATTTATTTTGACTGCTATTTAAAGGTAAGTTGTTAACAGGTGTTAGCTAACATATTTCTACTAACACATTCACAACCCCAGGGCTTAAAAAAATCACCTAGTTTAGTGCATGTTAAAATCAACACTTCCTGGTTTTCACTTAAGTTTTTGAGAACATGTATTTTTAGCACGTCAGGTAGTACCTTATAAAAACCTTCCTCCGCAGCCTTGTCAAAGAAAACACAGCATCCCTCCAAAGCTCATTATAGCAGTGGTGGAAGCTGGGGTGTGGGGCCTTGTCCCAAGCCATGATTTTTATCCCATCGATGCATACAGCAGCTGAAAGGGGCAGAGCTTGCCTGGGGAATCCTCAGGGCCATGGGAACATAGATTGGCCTACATTTCCCTCATCATAAGAACAGGTGTTTAATTTCTAAGAGCATGGAAGGCAAACCTATTCCTGCAGTCTTCTGCAGAAAATGCTGGACGTGCCCAAATATGTCCCAATGGAAGGGAAAATTCTACTCATATTCCAGGAATGAAGCAACTGTAAAGCTGGGCTACAAATACATGTGCTTCTCGTTTCACTTAAGTTTTTTAGAACAAGTCATAGGAAAAATGACAGCTTTCCTCTTTTTACAAGGAATCATTATTAAACGATGACTCGGAATTAGATCAGAGCTTTGCTTTTGGAACTGGGCTGAGGGGGAAGTCCTTGCTTTCTATTTTCACACTTAACTTTCTAAGTAAACATCCATCAGCCACAAAAAATACCACATACACAGATTTTCCCATTTTCTTATCTCAGTTTTTCCTACTTCGTTGCCTCATGTAGAGCTAGCATTCACCTCATTTCCTCCGGGGTTGGCATGCGCTGTTTATCCAGACAAGGACTGTGCCCACTGCCTGCTGCTTGTGGGGTGAATAGTGATCCTTTTGTCTACAAATACTAACTGTGTCCTCTTTGTGCAAGACAGAAACCAGGAAGGATCTAGGACAAGCTGTTTTTAAGTGACTGGAGTCGTTTATTTTGTGCTTGCAAATTGAATCTTTGTCTTTGCTTCCCAGATGCACTGGGCCCCAGAGGTCAAAGCAAAAATCCCAGTTCCAGACACACCAATGTGCCACTCTAAACTCTGCTGCTTAGACCTATTTCTAATAGTAAATAGAGCTGCATATCAGTTTATTAATATTTTCATTGTACCCATGTGGGCTTCATGGGCCAAGTTGCGTCTTAAATTTCATGGTGATGCCAGAGAGCAAGTACAGCTGGGGGGGACTGCACTTCCTTGTCATAGATACAAGTCCGCGAGTTCCTTCCTGTGACCCAGGAGAAACCCCTCAAGATGTTGCATGTCATCTTCTCCTTCTACATAAGTAGATGGGTTGAGGAAGGGAGTGGGTAGAGCCTTGACTTTGCATCCCTGAACAACTAGGCTCTGCTAGCTACACCAGTACACCAATGGAGGTTTTGTATGGCATGCCTCTGTTCTGGCACTGGGTGCCCCTTTCATCGAACAAAGAGGAACCAGGAGGCAGATTGACTCTTGAGTCACAGCCTGCCTTCCAGCCAGCTCCCGCGGCTGTGCAACCACCTGCTCCTACTTGCTCAGAGATTGATTGTGCCAAAGCTGTCTCTTTTTTTTAAAGTATCTATCGAGTCATAAAGTTCACAGAAGGAGTTGGTGAAGAAATAGGTATGTGTTTATCAAGGACTGTGAACCTGGTTACTCATTAAAGACTTTTTCTATTAATAGTAAATGATATTAGGATGTCAAAGAGTTCAGGCACACTCCATGCAGTCTCCTGTTAGAGAGAACTATAAATAGAATCACGAAAGTCCATTCCTAGTAGAACTTCAATTTACGGAGTGAAAAAATACACACTATACTAACTCTGTCAGGACAAAAAGCTTTGCTCAGTGGTATTCACACTTCAGCTCCCTTGTAAACTACAGAATAAATGCAATGACTAGGATTTTGGGAGACGTGATTTATTTTCAGCTTCCCCAAAATAACTTACCATGTAGTTTATTTACAAGTTATTTTGCTCCGACTTTTCAATATTTTTACCGCTTGACAGAAATGGGATATAAGCGGTTTGCATGTGACCAACTAAATATACTAGGAGGAGTGAATATTTTGATGCATGTCAGTGTTCACAGTGTCAAGTCTAAATGGAAAGTATTCAGTGAGTTGGGTTTAGATCCTAGTGCTAGTAATTCCAGATAGATTTATACCAGTGAAACACAGCTCATAACCCGTCTCAATATATTTTCCACGGTACGAGTGATGATTGCTCATTTAGGAGCTGGACACACATTCCTCGTATACTCCAAACTCCTGGTGAATTTGATAAAAGGCTGTGATATGCAAGGAAAACAGGATTGAGTACACAAAGGTTTTGAGTTATAACAACATCTTTTCCAAGTCTGCAGAACTGATGCAGAGGGGAGCAACATCCGATGAAGGAAGGAGCAACTGAGCTAAAAACACCGGCCTAATAACAAAGAGCAGCCAGCTCCAGATGCTGACATTTTGAAATCTGTCCCCATGAGCAACTGGAGAAAGAAATTACATTGATGAGTGTTTCACAAATATAATAGGGCATGTCTACATAACCCAGTGAAGGCTTCCTAATCATGTCCACTGGTATGTTCCAAAGCTGCAACGGTATCAGTGAGGTCAGTCTTGGGCATCACTCTCCACTGTCCAAACTTCAGTTTCTGGAAGACATGAAAATGGCTGCTAAGCAGTTATGGGCATGTCTACCTGACTACACTAGGGTCTACTTTTAGGGTGGACTTAAATGAGCCCACATCTAAAGCACAGTAAGGCTGAATTTAAAAACAGGGTGGGAGGCCCATATAAAAAGGGTGGGAGGCGTTGTATCTTGCTGGCACAGCTGAGATGAAAAGGTCACTGGCCAGCTCCTGTAAATAAAGATTCACAATCATTTGGGAGACTTTCACCGAGCTATTGAATGCCACTAAAGCATCTTTTGGGTTTGGTCAACCCTAGGCTGTCTAAAATGTCTCCTCTCAGTACTTGGTTACAGGCACAGTCACATGTGTGATCTTGTAAAATGAAAGCAATTTACTTCTATCTGTGACAAACGTGGTCACTAGTAATCAGTGTGAAGACAAAATACTGTGATTTTTTACGTCTCTTCCTATGTTTAACAACAAAGAGAGCAGGGCCTTTGTAAGATATACAAGATATACTCTGGCTACTTATTAGGAGAGCTTCCCACAATTTTCCACAGAGAGGAGTGATAGGGAAATGGAGAGCTGGAAGCACTTTCGAGGTGGTTGTACCCTGCCTTTCCCTGTATTAGCTGCAGCTGCTGGATGTTGCAAGGCACATGAATCATCGTCTTGTCTACACACATCAAAGCATACTCTGTTTGTTCTTTGGCTTCTTGATGAAGATTAAGGAGATGTGGCCTGGCATGTTTATTCCTGCATCTTAGCTAACGGATGCCATGTTCTGAGGGTAACAGGTTCATATTCACCCCTTATCACCCTATCTACTGGCAATCTAGGGCTCAGCACCAACTTTAGAGTTACGACTTGACAGTTCAGAAATATTTATATGTAGTTTCTCATTGACTTACAGTTGCAGAGGGGTCCTCCCTGGGATGACAGACCTGATGCAAAGCCCACTGAAGTCAATGGGAGTCTTTGTATTGAATATGATGGGTTTTGGATCCGGCACTACACACATATGAAAATAAATTGTGTATGCATGTGTTTGAAGGTAACAAGGTTAGAATTCATATGCAAGGAAAACTCCCCTGCAGTAATCGCAGTAGTCTGCATTTAATTAGGCTTTAATGCATAGGTAAGCTACATTAACAAAGGGTAATATCTCTGGGTAAAATGGCTAAGTAGGTCAGTTGAAAGCTTACTGCAGTCAGTATTAAAGGCACCAAGGAGGTTTCTGCATCTACTGATATAATGCATTAGGGGGCCTTTCAAATAGAGAAATGTTACTGCCACCTTCTAGCATCCATAAGCTTTGAAATATCTGTTATTTATCAGGAAGGTGTGAATGAGTGTTTAGTGTTAAAAGTCCATAGTGTGTGATGAGAGAGTTTTAAAGGGGGGAAAAAATCAAGAGTTTTCCTGTACAATTACCATTTTCAGGATAGAGCTGATTTTTGGTGCACAATGTGCTGACCAGAAAAAGATCATATGACACAAATAGGAGCATTTCTGAAGCTGCCAAAAAGTTTCCAACCAGGCTATTCCTTTGACTCCAAACTTTCTGCTGACACATGTACTCCAATAAATTCTGTTTGGAAAGCAAATTAAAATGAAAAGTCTCATTAACCTTGATACATTGTATTTTAACAGGTTCAGAACTAAAAGTTTTAGTTTCAACATCACTTTTTAAAAAAAAACAAACAAACTCCTTTGTATGTACAAAGTTTTATCAAAATAAAAAGACTCCAATCAACCCCCAAGAATCCAAATTTCTTACCAGTGTTTCCGTCCTTTCTCATGTCCTTGGGACAAGGTATGTAGCAAAATTCTCAGATTTGTTGGAATCTGACATGGCTGCACCATGAGCGCTTCTGCTGTGACCCCAAACTCTCGACCTCTGGTCTTCTAGCCACTCACCCGTGTCCACGCCACCCATGTGGGGTTTCCCAGTGGTGTGGCTCCCCATGCTGAATCTTCAGCCCAGGAGTATTCTCAACTATAATAGCTGCCTTGATTCTCCCTCTGTTTTTTGGCCTGCTCAGGTTACCTGATATAGGCCCAGATTTCAAACAGATTTAGGTGTTGCTCTATTGAGCATTTCAAAGCTTAATAGACTAGATGGTTAAGGGCTTACTCTGAATTAAGTTTAAAAGCAGATTACTTAAACTTCCTTAAACTACAATGTGGACAATTTTCTTCAAAAGTAGAGAAGCCTTACTTTGACTTAGATAATTGCTCTTTAGTATATAAAAGTAAACTGAATGAAGGACATTTAAATTCCAAATAAGAGTGTGTTCAGTATCCAGGTTGTAGTCCTATTGGTCTAGAGGAAAAGACAATCAGGACTCCTAGTAGAGATGATATCTTTTATTAGACCAACAAGATTTTTGCAAAAAAAAAAGGCTTTAATTGCAATAAGAGAGTGCACACATGCGTTTAACTGATCTACTTAAAATGTAGCCCTTTGGTTAATTTGAATGATTTTTTTCTATTGATTTTTTTTTCTAGTTTCCTGTCTTGTGTAGACAAGCCCTTAGTTCTGGTTAAAAATATTTTAGAAGCACAACTCTCCTGGGAGGTCAGTGGAATTAGGTCCTGCTGAGAAGCGAGTACCACCTGCCCACTCATGATCTGCCTGTGCCAATAGCCAGAAAAAAAAACAGTGAAGCCACCCTGAGGGTGTTCCCAGCCCTGGCTCTTCAGACCTCTGTGCTTGAGAGTGTAGTAAAGGGTACCTTGGGCCAGCTTCACTGCCTTTTTCTGGCATTCAGTGAACATAGAGTTGGGGTGGGGGTGGCTACCTGGTGCCATTGTTGTCAGCACCACCAGAAGTATAAAATATTCTAGCACCTAAGACACTTGCAAAAATATGCATTTACTAAATGTCTCTACATTAGCTAAATAGGCCTTGCTTGCAAACAGCAGAGCAACACTGAAGTATCTTTGCAAATCTAGTCATAAATATCTTACAACTCAGCAAAACTCTCATCCCCAGAAAACCTTTGTTCCAGGAGTGGTGCATGGCTGTCTATATGTAAAAAGTTAGGTGATACGCATCCTCTACCAGTATGAGTAGAGGATACCAAAGATACTGTAATAAAGTTCCTAGTTTTAGCAGGACCCATTAAGCTTGTTTTTAGGCTCTGCAACTGGTTTCTTTTTACTGGCTGCTTTTTACTTAACAGCTTTCAAGAAACAGCACTTAAACACAACTTGGACTTTAAAAGGTTCAGCTCTTCTAAGAAATGCAAGCTCACAATGCTTGAGCATGGGCCAAATTCCCCCCAAGTGTGAGTCTGTCATTCCTCAACAAAACAGTTTTTAAGGTTCCTCCTTTCCGTGAGGAAAAACAAGATAGTTGCTTCTTCGCCAAATGAAGTTTTCTTTCCTTTTAGAAGCTCTTTTAGAGGCTACAGGAATGACTGTGATCCATATCAGCTTTAATGACTTTTAACTGTTAGCATGGTTTATAATTGGCTTGCTTGCCATTACAGCAATTACAAGGTATGCCTGGGGTTTTGTAATCAAATGGCACAGTATTTTCTTCCACTGAATAAATTACTCTCAGTATGTGAAAAAAGATTCACATTTTCTATCTAAATGGTTTTTCATTATAAGATTTGGTGTTTATCCTAAGGCTTTTCTTTTGGGGAGTGTACTTTTATGGCTTTTCCATAGTTTTTCTGGTCACCAGCCAAAATGATTCTGATTTAGCTAAGAAATTGCAGTTATTTTAATTTTTCTTCTGGATGTCAGGTCCTCCTGCACACCTCCCTCCCAAAAATCCCAACCCAAAAAAGAAACCCTACTACTCAAACAGTCTCATTCTGCACTGGCCACTGAATGAATGATATTAAAATCTAAAGGCAAGAATTTCTCTTTAAAAAGTCTGTTCCCTCGAGAGCTATACAATCACAAGCCTTTCTTTAGAAAGCTATATGAGCTGCTACTATTTTTTCCACATTTATCTGCAGGCTATGTTTTCTTTTTTTCCAGGTAGGATCAATCTTTTTAATTTGTCAACAGCAAAAAACTAGAAAGAAAGAACTGAGACCAGCACTGACATATTTACATATGCTCATAACCAGATACCACCCTGGTAAAAGGCAGGGTAGAAATGCACTTTATAGACTAACAACATCAGAAAGTTAGTCTCTAAGGTGCGTCTCTACCCTGTCTTTTGCTTATCTTCAGATTAGCACCAGTAACTACTTCTCTCAACATGGTAAAGTCACTTAGGCTCAAATTTTCAGGAATGCCCACTACGTGAGGATGCCCAGTTTAAGAAAACTAGGGGACTTCAGCTGGAAATTGAAATGGGAACCTTGCAGTTCAGTTTCTACTACGCCTCAATTTTCTCTGCTGTAAAATGGCTATCAAAATTCCTCACAGGCCTGGTGTGAGGTTTAGAAAGCATCATTTCATTGATACTATAATATGCTGGTGCTAATCCACTGCTTCATTTCTTGTCCTTAAGGTGTTCTGTAGAATTCCTGGCATTGTTCGAAGAACTACTGCCATAGCCCACACCACAGGCACTGGGTTTTTAGGGGCAGCTGAACTGGTGGAAGTTAGATATAAGTTGTGCATGGCATTGGCCCTTTTGGGTGCACCAAGGAGAGAGACACAAGGTCCTTCATCATCGGAGTAAGTGCTCCCTACTATCTAGCATCCTATGAGGAACCAATTATTCCAGAAGGGATTGGGAGTAGGAAGATCTATGGCCCTACCTGTATGGGCTACTTAAGGGCCTACACACTGCACCTTGCTCCTTCTGAGAGCATGTCGCAGAGATGGTACACCTGTACTTTATACAGCTCCAGAAAGCACCATAGTTCCCTGAAGCACAGTGTTTCCCAAAAGCTATTTCACAGGCCACATTGTTCCCACATCAGCCTCATGCTCTGGTTTGAAATGGTGTAAAGCACCCAGATTCCTGCTAAAGGTTTGGTACAGACTAGTGATGTGCTGGGCTAGTGGGCAAGAGAGACTAAAATAAAGACATGCTTATCTTATGGGCAGCAAAAATAATTGCTACTAAACATGTTTTGCCTTTCTCATTATTATTTGTATTATTTTTAGAGAGAACCCATCTGCTCCTTTTTCAAAACTAGAATTTATAGTTAGCACATAGTCAAACGAATGTGTGATTTATATTTAACAGTACTGAGTATGTCAAAGAAGTTCAGGTAGAAATTCATAGCCATAAAGAACATGCTTGATTTGCTAATGCAAAGATGTAGGCTCTGAAGTCTTTCAGAGATTTCACAATTTTGCTAGTTGTGTAACATTTTTCCATTGGGTGGAAAATCCAGGATGCTCTTGGATTTAGCTTTTAATGATTAAAAATATCCCTTTGCAGCATGCCAAATGCTTGCAAATGCATTATTAGGGAGAGGCAGCTGTAGAGTCTGCCAATAATGGTTTAATGACAGGTCTAGAGTGTCCAATTAGTTGAGAAACATTAAGCAGTATGTTTTGGTTGTTCCCTTCAAGACCCTTCTTGTTTTTCTTTTTTTCTGTCCTTTTTTTTTGGTGGAATGTACTTTGAAGCTGTATCACATTCCCTGAAATTAAGACAATGGACTCATGTCACAAGGTGCAATGCACCTTTGGAACTAGGACTATTTTTTGTACCGCTAACTGGAATACGTGGCCAGAGGGAAGAAAGGTCTCAATCTGAGGTATCAGAACATGGGATCTCTTAAATCCTACAAAAGATGTGTGTTCTTATCTCCCTGTGGCCAGAAACCTTGGCTCCACCAAGTCTGCTTTGCATTGCTTGGGCTTGGAAAGACATCGGCCGATTCTGCCATGGTGTGGAGCAGGACGGGGTACCCAACACTACCCCCTTGCAGCCTTCAGGATAATGGGTATACGGCAGAGATAGAGAATCTGGGCAGAATGCTGCTATGTCCATGAAGTATCTGGCTGCCAAAATGTCTTGTTTGAAATGTTATAGCTGCTCACGATTTTAGAGCAGCCTTGAGTTGGGGCTACTTTCATTTGTGCCAGTGGAGGAGTAATATGAATATCCTAGCCCATAGCTGTTACCCTCTCATGATTAGCTTCTTGACTAAGGCAGCATGTAACTACATTTGTCTCTGCACCAAGGCTGGAGGACCCATCCAGACCCTAGGGCCAAGTCAGATTGTATTACTCTTGTTGATGCATTGGTTTAATTGAGGTCAGAATCTTGTCCCATAGAAGGGATTTGAGAATCTGGACCAATGTGTAACTTATCTTTGGAGTTGTTCTTCTTACCAGTCATTTCCTTCAATGAAGAGGCCATTTTTCCTTCCTTTACCCAGAGAAAATCCTGCCCATGTTGACTCCTGTTAATTGTCCTTTTGACGCTCTTTTATGCAAGGTAAGCAAGATTTGGACTATCCCTCTTTTCCCCCTGTTATCCTTATTGTGGTACACTTGGTTCAATAGCACGATGAATCAGATTTTAATTGCCATCGATCTGATATACTACCAAGCTCCTGGGCACTGAAGCAAAGAGTTTAAAGTATCAGAGGTTAAAGTATCAGATCTAATCATGCCAATTTCTGATGAACAGGAGGTAATTCCCTTACTCAAAGTTCCTCTTTACTGCCTCATTGCATTGCATGCAAGTTACCAGCCCAGCTTAGCTCTCCTCCATTTCTGACAAGCCGTGCTTTGAGTTCATTGGGCACGTTTGGTGACTAAAGGCAAAGAGTTCTAACTTGCCAGTAGGAACATGCCCAAGAAAGCAAAGTATAATTTACTCTGATTATAAAATACATTCCATCCCCCACTTGTTTTGATGCCGTCCCTTGGAGCAAAGTACTCTGTGTTTCATAAGGAAACCTCGTTGCTGTTCTTGTCACAACGATGTTTGCCCTGGTGCTAAGCATATTGAGGGGCCCAAAACAGCATCCAGGATTTAAATACTGGCCAAGGCTGCTAAGGTGTAGTGCTGGATCCATGCTGAGCTCTCAAGTTTCTCTCTAATTTAATGCTGTTTCAAAGCCATGGGATTCCCTCCCTGTGTCCAAGAGAACAGGGAGCGGAGAACCCACGTGTGCGGGCTGAGAATGGGCAGCACCTTTCTGAGGCCGAGGAGAATGAAGGATAAATAAAGCATTTAATATAGCCTGTCTAAGCAACTCAGCATGAGGGGGTGAAGATGTACAGGCATTCATATAAGGTTTAGGAAGAGTTCTGCAAAATGGATCCGGAGCTTACTGGAAAACACTTAACGGAGAGAAAAGCCATGTCCTTAAAGCAGTCTCAATCTGCACCATCTTGACTTCCCTTTGCAAGGAATCTACAAGAGCTGATTCTCCTGTCATGTTAATCTTATGGAAATGGGGCTACTTTGTCTTGAAGGAATTTACCCTTGACGGAGACTTTTATAAAAGGGAACTGAGTAAGGCTCTGGCTGCGTGTACAGTAAAAGCATCGCAGAAACCCGAAGGTAACAGCTCCAATTCCAGAGAGCTCAGGCCCCACGTTGAGTGACAGGAGCATTCAGCTTCTCTTTACATTTCTCACCCTTGAAAGTTGACACTCATTAAGAACCAAGAATAGCTGTGAGAGATTAAGTTTAATTTTCAGTTTCATATTTTTTGTTGTAAAAGGGTCTTTCCAAAGCCAGATCCTGGAATTTGCTTATCAGTAAAGCCTTGCCTGGAGCCACCCACCGTCTAGTAAATATCTTCATAAGCTAATCTTGTTCAATTATTCTCACACAACACACATCCCAGAGAGAAAATTGATGAGAACGCCCTCCAACTCAGCATAAATATGTGTCTAGATTGTTTCAATTCCTAGTAGCAAAATGCAGCTTGCTGTAATTAAACTTCATACATGTTGGATTTTAAGGGCACATGGACAAATACCAGAAAAAGGTGAGATGTTGTTGTTTCTTCCTTCCTTGCTATTTTATCAAGTCCATGTTACCCCACATTTGTGTGTGTGGCTGGGCTCAAGAGGCATAAGGAGCATAACTTTTGTATCACCAGAAATTGCCCCCCCAGGAGAGTGGCTCTACCACTGAGCTATGTCACTTCTACAAAGGCAATGTAGACAGGGGCATGAGCTAAGATACTGATATTACTCCTCCTCCATAGCCAGTTTGCAGCACCACTCATTGGGAGACATGTACTTTTACTAGGGAAAGTGCAAAATAGGAAACTGAGATCTGACTGGGAGTCACACTGTGCGTGCTGCTCTGCTCCTGGGGCAGACCAAAGACTTGCTGCTTCTTTCTTCTGCTAGATGGTAAGATCTAACCCAGATCTCGGTGAAGTGCCTTAGTAATTGTAGCTGTTTTTTGGCTGTATATATGCACTCTTTTGTGTTCATTTTTACAGATATGCTATTGAACAAGTAGGACTGGCCAGAAAATGACAAATAACTTTGAGAATATTTTTCTAGGGTTCAGAATCTATTTTCATTCTGATGTGACACAGAACAGAGCCCTTTCCAGTGGTACAGGAATATAGTACCACCCCTACCCAAGAACAACCAGTAGCCTCATATTTAAGCCACTCACCTGGGATGTGGGATGTTTAAGTCTGTGTTGTGCATCATTCATAGAAAAAACAAGCCTTGGCCACCCACAGTTGAGTGAGCGCCATCATCACAAGTCTATCAAGTGAGTAAAACTGTCGTCTTGTTAGGGATAGGTCTTTCTCAGTTTGACCCAAGACATTTGCCCAGTGACATTTTCATTACCATTAATAAGTTTTACCAAAGCTTTTAACAAAGCAACGTTTTTCCAAAGTAAAAGAAAAGGTCTATGGGGAAAAAAGTTCAACCAGTTCTACAAATGAGTTTAATGGCAAGAGAGTTCATAGAAGCAGCAAAAATGGAAACTAATATAGGAGAAGCTTCAGAAGGAGTGAATCCTGAACTTCAAAATGTCTTAGAGATGTTTGCAGCAGTTAAACTTACCCAACCAGTGAGCAGCACGATAACTTACAGCTTGTGTGCCTAGTTAAATCTAACCAACAGACTACAAATTTTATTTTTGAATATCCAGCATCCAAGAGGAATAGGTTGCTAGCAATCCAGGGGACCAAGGATTCTTCCTGGGGATTGAGCGATGCTTATAGACACTCTGAACCTAAAAAGCAGAATTTGTCAGATAAATGATATCAGATGATATACTAATTCAAGTATAGCGCAGGCGATTGAAATGGCATTGTAGAAAATAGTCAAGGGCTTTTGGGTGCTTTTGTATTTGTGCCTTTCTATCTTTTTTAACATCAGGATGGTGTTTGCTACTTGACAAATCTCATCCTGCCTTAATTGCTGAGGAGTAGATTTGGATCTCAGATGCATGGCAGGTATCTACATGTGTTTCAGAATGTGCACTGCTGTGCATCAGACATCCTTGGGGATGCGTGTGCATTGAGATTAAATCTTGGCTTTTTGCAACACATAGCAGAATGTCAAGGGTCAAGGGAGTAGCACTATTAACTTTAACATTAAGGATCCGGTTTCACGTGTGCACGTTCTATAGGATGAAGGTCCATTACACATGTGATCAAGGGAACTACTCCTTCCACTTGGGCTTCAACCCACTGGAGTCTTTAAGCGCACATTCAACTGTTGGGACATGAGCTGTTGCACTGAAATCAATGAGACCATTCACGTGTTTAAAGCTGAAGAAAACTCTGGCTACCCGTGTTTCTCAGAAATAATCTTTCAGGAAAGCTCTTGGCTTTACAAGTCAAATACAACATGGAATTGATCATTATCTAGGTGTTAAATGAGAGGTGGGTTTACCTGGAGGGGAGCAGAATTCATATATTTTGGGTAGGGGATAAAACAAAAATCAAACTAGTACAAAGTATTAGAGGCTTAATTGTTGTACGAAAAATAGTGCACACACAGAGACTCCCCAGAACATTTGAAACACTGCATAATTTTTAGTTCATTTAAAATGAACGTAACATTAATAAAAGGTGCCAGATTGGCAGCCCTGAAAACTGATGGTCTTTATTTTTCACAAAACAGACATGGCTGCACCTTCTTTCAGGTAAGTCTCAAGAGCTAATTCAAATCTCCCTTACAACACAAACTTCTTCTGAGAATGTTAGCATAAGGGCTGATTACCAACACCCATTTTATAATCTGAGTATCTTTCTCCTTGGATAAGGGACTGACACCATTAACTTCTCTGATAACGATACCAGCCAGCCATGAGATGGTATTGACTTTCAGTAAGTCATTGTTCAAAAATCAATGAATCACTTCAAATAAACAATTAACTGGATCTGCTGTATTTAGCTTAGGGCCCTGAAGGTGAAAACTTTCATAGACATTAATTAATCCTCGAATCACCCTAGTGTTTTTGGCTTTTTGTAATGGAAAAAAGGAGAAAGCTTCCTTGATTTCTTTAGAGAATTGTTAATATGAACATCTAGCCTCATTTATTATCTCCTTTCAAGGGCTATGCCTCCCATATATTTTTCTTCTTCTTTACAGCATATCCCTGTCCTTGGCCCACTGAGCCCAGTCTGGGCAAATTGAGATGGAGGTTACTTCGGGTTAACGCATCAATGAACTAGTCTGCAAATTTCAGGAACTTGAAAATTCATGAAGCTCTTGGAAATAAAATGTCCAGGGCATAGTTTATTGTACCTCTGAGAAATTGGGGGGAGAGTACACATTTAATTGTCATTGTTTGTGTAGACAAACCCCATCTACCTTTAAACAAGAGCTCTCGGGTGTTGTAGGCAGGGTTGCTGTGACAGCTTGGAACTCAGGGGAGTGCAAAACCTGCCCAAGAAGTTGGGTAAATACTTAAGTGATCTGGCAACATTGAGCTTCCTGCTACCTTGTCAATGCTGCTAGGAGTACCTAAGCTGTCTAGTGTAAGGCTAGCTCATGTATGTCTACATGAGCTGCAATCACAGCAGCGTGGGCATCCTCTCAATGAAATTGTAAGGAAAGAAAAATGTTGAAATAGAGTTTGGGGGGGGCGGTTTTTGCTCCAGAGTTTGATGGCCTGGTTTTGAAACTACTTGTTTTTCAAGTAACCCTCGGGCTTTCTATATCAGCGAGAAAGACGTGTTCTTTTACGTGAAATCTGGTCTTGCAAGAACTCAGACTATTCCCTTCTTCCTGGAAGTGTTCATAGCACAAACTCGTCTCCAGCTAATGTCAGAGAAAGTAAACACAGTCCGTTCTATACCCTTGTGTGTGTGCTGGGAAGAACCACATATTGTTCAGGCTGAAATATCTACTGTAGATGTGGGAAACACAGACTAACTAGTATATACTGAGGGCCTGGGCAAATAACACCTTTATAACAGTGTATCTTAAATCAGTTTAGTACTCCAACATAAATATTACCAAACTTTGGAGCAGACAACCAAGCGCTTATCTCAAAACAGCTCATATAGTATGTGGTTATTACCATATCTTCCCATGAGGCGGCAGAGAAGAAAACAGTAGGGTTATGCTGATTTGATTTGGAGGAGATTCAGCCTGATTCAGTGGCTCAATCTCCTAATCTGAATTGAGTCAGGGGACCAATTAAAAGGTCCAAATCTATTTGAAGCTCTCTGAATCAATTTGGAAACGATTCAGAGAGCTTCGGCGATTCGGGCAGTCCCCGCTGGCTGCAGCAGAGAGCTAGACCCGGACTCCATGCTGCTAAATAGGGGGCTGGAAGAGTGGGGAGGGGACCAAGGGGTGGACCACTGCCAGGCTCCATCCCCTGCCTGCTCCCCCAGACCCCCTGAGAGCCCCCAACCTCTGCCCACTGTCCCAGCCCTGCTCATGGATGCTCCACCTGGCCTCAGCTCCTGGTTCTTTAAAAAAAGCCCCCACTCACCAGCTGCTGCCAGGCGGGGGGGAGGAATCCCTGTTGCCCCTACTTCCCCATGCCACGAGTGAGACTCTCACGTGAGCCCCCCGACCCCTGCCTGCTTTCCCAGCCCTTCCATGGCTGCCGCACCCACCCCAGCTCCCAGCCCTTTAAAAAAACCCAGACAACCCCCCCAAAACTCACCCACTGCTGCAGCAGCCTTGGGGCTTCTGGGGGCTCATACAGAGCCCCCCATGCAGCATGAGGCAGTGGGGGGCAGCAGGGATCACCACCCCTGCTGGGCAGGAGCCGGTGAGTCTGGGGGGGTTGTTTTTTTTTTTTTTTTAAGGGCTGGAGGTGGAGTAGGTGGGGCAGCCATGGGGAGGGGCTGGGGGAGTGGGGGGGGTTGGAGAACTCATGGCAGAGCCCCCACATGTGGTGTGGGGCAGTGGGGGACAGCAGGGATCGCCCTCCACTGGGCAGGAGCTGGTGAGTGCAGGCTTTTTTTTCTTTCAGAGAGTTGGGAGCTGGGGGGGGGAGCAGCCATTGAGAGTGGGCGGGGGATGGGCCTGTGTGTTTCAGAGATTCAGCTGATTCAGCAGCAGCCGAATCTCAGAATCAGTTTTGGCCAAATCCATTTGTGACAGTGATTCGAATCACCAAAGTGGCCGAATCCAAAGCCAATACCAGCTGTTTCTCACAGGCCTGGAAAACAGTCCTCTGTTTTCCTAGAGATAACAACTGCTGCAGGAGAAGCTGCCAACAGGAGACACCTAAGTCAGTGTGACACACGCCCAGGGAATTTTAGTTCTTTAAGTTCTTTAAGGGACAATTCTAGACTGGATTGGTTGAACTTACCTGGGTGTCTTGTCCTTCCCTACAGTGCAGCAAACATGTAACCTGTCCAGGCCCTCAGACCAGATAAGAATTTAAATAGAGAAAGAAATTGCAGGGGGTAACTCACCAAGATCTAAAGCATGCATGGGACTTAGCTATAGGATACTGTGGATTGTGTTGATGAGGGTTAGCAGTCAGAGCCACAAAAGGACGTATGTATCAGAATACTCAGTGTTACAGTCTAATTTTTGGGTGTCTCGTCATATAGAGTAAATCCACAATGGCAGGTTAGGTTTCAAGGCTCCACATATAATGTATGATAATAGTTGGGCATCTCAGAACGGAGTTCACATAATTCAGTACTCTCAATGATGGGGTCAACTAACCTACCCAATAAAAAAGAGAAAGTGGCTTAAGCCACTTGATGAACACGAGCCTTCAATGTGATGCTGCAGCTAGTAAAGCGAGCAAAATGCTGGCTTGCATCCATAGATGCTTCTCAAGCAAATCCCAGGACATCATTCACGCATTGTACTTGGCTTTGGTGAGGCTGCAGCTGGAGTACAGTGTCCAGTTTTGGGCTCCACAATTCAAAAAGGATGTGGAAAAGCTTGAGGGAGTCCAGAGGAGAGCCACATGCGTGATCAGAGGTCAGGAAAACAGACCTTACGACGACAGGCTGAGAGCCATGGGGCTCTTTAGCCTGGAAAAGTGTAGGCTCAGGGGTATCTGGTAGCCACCTATAAGCTTATAAGAGATGTTCACCAGTACCTGGGGGAACGTCTGTTCACCAGAGCACCCCCAGGGATGACAAGGTCGAATGGTTATAAACTCCTGCAAGACTATTTCAGGCTGGACATAAGGAAGAACTTCTTTACTGTCCAAGTCCCCAAGGTCTGGAATAGCCTGTCATCAGAGGTGGTGCAAGCACCTACTCTGAATGCCTTCAAGAGAAATTTGGATGTTTATCTTGCCGGGATCCTATGACCCCAGCTGACTTCCTGCCCCCGGGGCGGGGGGCTGGACTTGATGATCTTCCGAGGTCCCTTCCAGCCCTAATGTCTATGAAATCTATGAAAAGCCCAAAGACATTTAGGATCGTCTCTCCACTGGAACTTCACAGCCATTAACCGTAACTTAAAGCAGAAACTCAAGTGGCAGTAACGATGCCACGACCACTTGCTTTTACTGAATAGTCCAGTGGTTACAGCGTTCACTGGAGTGTGAAAAACCCAGGTTGTTCCCTCCACCGCCTGACAGAATTTAATCTCACAACTTCTACCTCCCAGCCTAATGCTCTAGCTGCCAAACTGTAAGTCTTAGTGGTTAGGGAGCATGACAGGAGAAGGCAGACCCGGTAGCAGAAACGATAGTCAAGTCCCCTCTGGAGGAACTGAATCTGTCTCTTTCACATCTTGGTAACAGTTGTAACCACTGATAATTGGATAAATGTGCAAGAGAATGACTTTTATGCTTTGTTTGAGGCTCAGCTCACTAAATCTGCCCTGAGAGCGCCTATTAGACTGAGTTCTTAGGCAGCCTAGTCAGAAGAATGCCTGGAATACAAAGCTCAGCGGGGCTCGGGTCCTGCCTAACTATGTCAAGCCTATGGCACTTCTTGATGCAGACACATGCAGGTATTTAGGCATCTAGGGAACTTTACTCATGGACATTCAGGATGCATTTACAGAGCTAGTTAAGATTACCCTTAAAGGCAATCTCAAGCCCAATCTAATTCTGTTCACAGTGAGGGTTGAGCTAAGAGCAGCCTTGCCCCAAACCTTCTGAACTTCACAATATAAAATCAAAGCTGTATCCTACCTTACCCTCAAGCTCAAGTGTTTGAAACTCCCCCAGGTGATTTCCTGCAACCACAGGAAATCTACCAGCTACCATCCCACCACTTCCTGTTCCTGACATCCAGACCCCACTACCCATCTCTTTTGCCATAATTAGAGCGAAACAAAGAGGGTAAGAAGAGTTTCCCTTAAGAACCAGTATGAGTGGATATGGTACAGACCAAAAGTCAACACACATTTAGGAGTAGGGGGAGAGGTTCAAGTGGATTGAGCTAGTTGAAGGCAATACTCAGCATCAATTGTAAGTATTAGATATAGCCTAAAGTACCTCGTAACATTAAATGGTAGATGCATGGGAGAGCTACCTAGGAGCCTATAGTGGTGGTTTGGGATCTAAATCCCTTTGAGGATCTAACCTTCAGGCACAGCCTTTGGTTTCTTTCATAGAAACATTGAAATTTGCATAATGATTTCATAGTATATCTCTGGTCTTCCTTTATGGCTAGTAAAGCTAACTCCAGTACTTCCTTTTTGGGTACGGGTGCATAGTTGTCTAAGGGCTTGTACTGGTTGTCACGATGTTTTGCCACAGAAAGAAGTATTGCCACACCAGTGATATAGGCTACCATTACTACTGAAGTTCATTGACTTAAATGTAGCTATGATAACTTATAACAGCTGATGATTTATAGTGCCAAGAATTATGTAATTTGACCACTGGTTCCTGGTATTGTGAAACACATACATGAAAGGCACTGAAAGATATAAGGGTAGCCTTGAAGTGGTAGCTTTCTCATTGGAATTAAAGGCAGTGGAAGTTGCAGGTTCTCAGAATCAAAATTAACAATGGGATGAGTTCAATGAAGTATTACAGCATGAATGGAAGTCCCATGAATAGAGACAAGCGGTCTTCACCAGTGTGCATGAAGGATGATACATATTGCAAAGTTTTTTTTTAAGTGAACAGACACTTATGTCAGCTACATCTAGAAATCTAAATTCATTATGCATCTACCCTTGCCAATTCTAAAATAGTCTTGATAAAGGTCTATCACATCAGCAACTGTACCAGAAGAGTATGAAACACTTTCTTTTAAGTACATTGGGAAAAAGGGAAGAATTGATTAGGGTTTTTTGTTTCAGCTGAATTGCACTTAGTATTGCAGCATGTAGCAACATCTACTCCCATTCTTTGGGAAGGAACAAGCCCAAATATAATTATTAACTAATTGCTAGTGACTACTGCAATGGAGAAAGAAGGAAAGTACTTATTTGGTCATATAAAGTGACTGCCTTCTTAGAGCATATAATGGGATTCACTGGTGTTCTTAAACAAAGAAAACTTTTTTTTGCTAAATTAAATTGCAAGAATACAGGACACATTTCTAAAAAAGAGAGGGAAAGAATTCTGTATTTATTACAAAATTTCCCATAAAGGCAGTACACAAATTATTATATATACACTATATATTTAACAACATGAATATAGCAATCCTTAACAGGAAGCAAACAAACACTAAGATTTTATACCATTCCAAAGTATACACACTAAAAAAATAAAAAGTTTCCTTTATAAAAATAATATCCAACCGCTAAGGACCTGCACTTTGAGTACATTCATGGAAAACAGTGAGTTATCATTGTTTCTGTTACATCACATAAGTATGATTACCCCCTTTCACCAATTTTAGTTGAAATACACTTGTTTATAAAGCATGATCTCTACAATAAAATCCTCTTGAAATATTTGTATCTCTTCTTGCGTGTGGTTCTTTGGTATATATTTCTTTTTATACTATTTACAAAATGCTTGGCATTTAAGATATTAGTTATAGTATCCAGAGACCTCAGTCACAGATCAGGGTGCCATAGTGCTCAATGCTACACATAGTCAACAAAATGGTCACTTAAACCAACTTATAATTTAAGGATGTAACAAGATAGGCTGTGGGGCCGCATAAAACACGAGACAGTAGTAAGATAGTTACATAAGCATCTGTAGTAGCAGTCACAGGCCATCAGCTTGAAAATACATTTTCAACTCTTATGTAGGCATCATAGTGAAGCTCAGTTATAACAATGGACAATTT
The DNA here is from genome assembly GCF_052110815.1 of Crocodylus siamensis. NCBI lineage: Eukaryota > Metazoa > Chordata > Crocodylia > Crocodylidae > Crocodylus > Crocodylus siamensis. The sequence continues at coordinate 62,747,459 of NC_143404.1, forward strand.
TACCTAAATGGCTTTGGTATCGTTTTGCTTTTTTTAAAATTGTTTTTAAGTCATAATCTGCAACCTTGCAATCATTAAAGGGGCAAAAATATTCCAAAATGTTGAATCCTTTTCTTAAACTGGTCCCAGATTGACAACTCGGCAGCCAGGAATCTTCACTTTAAATTCATGGCACAGGTATAAAACTGGGAGAGAACAATCAGCTGTTTTCCCTTTACACTGCCCTGTCAGTGCATCTCATCCCTAAACAAGACCAATTCATGCCTGATTATTTTGTAGTTTCCACTGCAAAATGCACAGGCATTGAGACCAACTCAATCCTTAACAACTTTCACTGTACTAGCTAGGGCCAAATACAGAGCTCTGCTGTTCAGAACCAAGCTCTTGAACCATACAGCCCCTCAATTAATATATGGGCAATTAATGTCAAAATTTTGCTCAGATTTGCAGGCTGGACAAACTTGCCAGATTTGATAACTTTGCCAGCTTTGATAGCAGAGTCATCACAGACTACCTGAGCTTTTACTGACTCTGTATTGCTGTCCCTGTCACTAGTGCATTGCTTGAGGCATGTCCCTTGCAACTTCTCCATTGGTTTTGCCATTGCATCTTGGTTTTGTCATTCCCAATAGTGGTATGCAGTGCTCAGAGAAGGCAGCAGTAGAGGAGTCCTTCATCATCTGTAGATTATCTGGAGAAAGAGAAAATCCAGAGACTTTATGGACTTAAGATATTTAAAAAAAAACAAAAACAAAAAATCAGTGTGTGATTTTAACATCTGTGAAAGCAGTTAAAACCCGTATTCAACTGACACGTGGTCTATTGCCACTTTCGGTGAAGTCCAACTTAGCTCTTACTTGGAAGGCTTGATTCTAGCTCAGGTCTACATCCACAAGAGGCCTGTTTTTCCAGTATACATTTTTTTTTTATATGGAATAAGTTAACAAAGCACAAAAACTGAAGTCCCATGTGATCAAGTTTTGATATTTATCACATCCAAACGTTATGACACCAAACCTGACCTCAACGCTCTAGTTTAAATCCAGCCATCCTGGACTAAATTTACTTGCATGTGAAGTGATCTGCAAGTGAAGACCAAGCAGTTCTCTTGTGCAGGTACATTATGTATTGTGCCCTCCTGTGCACCATTGTCAGAACTATGTAACAGTGCTCTGAACTTTTACTACTAGAAATGAGGAAGGAAACTACATCCTTTGGAATCCACCCAATGTGTATTGTAGTACGGGGAATATAAATCTTTGATCCATACAATAGACAGAAGACTCTTGTCTCATGGCACTTAACACAAGGGCCAGAAAGTGAAAGTCAAATACCTAGGTTCTTTCATTGTTTACACAATTTTTTTTCAAAGATAATGAAGCATGACAGTGTTTAAGTAGTGTTAATCTTCACATAACGCAGCCAAGTTCTTCACTGAAAAGTCTGCAGAGTCCTACTGAATCTAGGTACAGATGTAAAAAGAGCAAAGTGGGCTCTGGGCCTATTTACCTCATCTTCTCTGAAATGCAATGGGAAGCTCTCGATTGGGGATCAATATTCCTGAATGCAGGGTCTCCACCGGCTCATTGTCAGTTGCTACAATTTGATATTTGCGAACGAGCTGAAATGCAAAAAGTTTGAGTAAGCCGATGCCAAGCGTCGTTATCTGAGTAACTTAATGTTGAACGCTGCATAATACATTAAAAAGTATACTATTATATTTACCCAGCAAATGGCTAAGTGAAGCTGCAGCTCTGCTAAGCGACGTCCAATGCACATCCTTTTCCCAATGCCAAATGGAATATGAGAAAAAGGATTTATTCTGGTCTTCTGGAGCCAGCGCTCTGGTTTAAACTGGTTCCAGTCTCTAAAATACTCTTCATTGGATCCCACAGCATGGCTATTTATCATCAATATTGTCTGTGAACAAAAGCAATTGGGGAGAGATCAGTTAAGAATTGGTTGGTACTGACTGACTTAATTTTGTGGTAATGGGGAAAAAAGTTGGTAACAGTAAAACAATGACTATTTTCTTGAAAAAAAAATAAGAATACTGTATCTTAGATCATATGCACAGAAAGTAGATGGTGGATATAGGAGTAAAAGACATGTCTGAAGAAGCTCTTGGATTCAACACTGAAACATGCAGGAACTGTGGGGTAAATTCAGTCCCAGTGTAAGCAAGGGCAACTCTGTTCAAGTTAATGGAGTTATAACAGGACAGAGTTTGGAGAGGAGATTAGATGGAGAATTAGTGTACTACTTCCATCACTACTAGCCTTCATCCTTTAGATAACTATCAGGTATAAGATAAAACTTAAGGGTTAGTAAAAAGGAGTTGGGTGTCAAGAAAGAAAAGTAAGCCTATCTTCCTTGCTAGAGGCAAGGACTTTTTAGGGTAATATCTTTTATTGGATCCATTACATGGTTGGGATAAAATTGGACAAACTTTCAAATGTGGGCATTCTTCACAAATTTAACAGGACAACTTCAGAAGTTGGTCTAATAAAAGATACCACCCCCCCAAAAAGGGTTCTTGCCTTTTGCATAATTTCTAGATCACAATGCCTACAACTTCCCTGTAACACTACCTATCCCCCTTGCAGTCAGATCCATTCATTTCACTAATCTAATTTTATTCCAGCATTTGAGTACTTTTTAAGTTCTAGGAAATCGTGTTCTTTTTCTTTTTTAAATAAGTTGGTATTGTCTCTTTAGTTAGGCATGTGCAATGACATGGTGTCTGAATATTAAAGTTGATCACTACCATACATAGGAACTACTTACTCCTTGGCCACATCTACACAAGACACTGACTGCGCAGTAGTCCGATACTAGGATGCAACCCTTAAGTCATTTTTCAGAAATGGTTACCCATTATGTGTTTAACTCTGCTGTAAAAGACTTGTTCAAAGAAACAGCTTAGAATAAATTCTACTCACCCCTTTGGGTAGTGTATAGTTCCCAACACTAGTTTCTTTGTCAAGTGTGCGACTGGTAAAGGGCACAGATGGTGTTATCCTACAGGCAAATAAATAAAATGAGTCTACCATGATTTTTCTCCGCAGGTGTCCACAATGTTTTATTTTAACTAGCAAGATGACAGTTATGTAAAATTTTAACACTAGAAAGTCTCTCTCTACCTTTAGGAACTACACAATCCCTATCAAACAGAGCCCGTTTTGCTTTACAAGTTATCTAGACAGTTGTACCTCATAGATTCTTTCAGACACGCTTTTAAATAAGGCATTTTCTTCACGTGCTCAGAATTTGGACTCTCATTCGCAGATACTACGTTCTGTATTTCGTTGAGAAGCTTCTGTTGCACATGTGGATTACGTGAGAAGTTATACAGGGCCCACAGTAGACTATTGGCAGTCTGCAACATGAACAGAAGATTATTATGAGCTCAGATAGGAGAATACAGATGGCCAATTTGACAAAACACCCATAACAAAAGCATTTGTATCACATGCATTGTACAGCTGGCTCACTGCCCACTAGAAAGGTCTTCTGCCTCTCTTAGACCTAATACCGTACAAATATTCTGCCTGCTCTTCTCCAGCAGAAAGCAAGAATTGAGGGGAAAGGACGGTAGAAATACCTCTATTTAGTGGTTTTAAGTGAAGTTTCACTTGTATCCATGCAGTTCTCTTTAAGTGACTGTGTAGCAATAGCTCACAGTCATGTACTTGCTATTTTTCCTTTACTAAAGGTTCAATAGCTACTAACCACTTTCCAGCTCTAACTATTATGGATACTAATTTCAATGCTATTAAGAATAAATATTCTCCATGTGCAGACATCTGGAATGGTCTAGTCTAAGATCATCCTGCCTTGAGCAACAGGGCTGGACTCGATGACCCTATAAGGTCCCTTTTAGCTGTACTTTCTTACAATCCTATGACCTTAACCACTTTGCAACCTCTCTCTGCTACCAGCACTCAAAATAAAAAACAGGTCTGTTCTTGGCAAATTTACCGTTTCAACTCCTGCAATCTGAAGTTCTGCAATAGTTGCGTAAAGCTCCTTCTTGGAAAGCTGGCCCCTGAAGTAAATGTCACATAGGAAATCTTCAGTAGGGCTGGCAGAATGTTTCTGCAGTCTGTTATCAATTGAACACTTCGCTGGGGATGGATGGAGAGGCAGCAATTAGAAAGCTACTAAAAATTCATCAAATGAAACAGGACAGATTAGTTTCCTGTTTTATGATCATTGTGATATTGTTATAGACTATGGGCATCTCCTGTCGCCACTGCAGCACAGACCTCTTCTATTCACAACCCTCCCTCTCCACCCGAAACAAAGCTACCAAACCCCAACATAAAAACAAAAACAGTAATGATCAGAGAAACTTCTGAAAATTAGTAGGTATTGTGCCTTCTCAATGTGTGTATATTTGAATACATATAATACCACTACTTCGTATAAGCAACACACTTAGCCATGAATACATGGGCTGTAGCTATAACCAGAATAAAGCTTACTGGCTTGGATCCTCCAAAGGAACTAAGGGACCTGAAAAAAAAAACCCAGCTGGAGTTGGGTGTTTGACTCCCCAAAACCATTTAAAAAAAAAAAATGTTCGTTTTTGACTAGGATACACTCCATATTTCAACTGCGTTACTCTTCCTTTATGGCCTGTTGGTTTTGCTATCGTTTTTAGTAAGTGGTTCTTTGAAATCAGTGGTACTGATTATGAACAGGGTTATTCAAACGAAGTAAGGGCCAAAATATAGTTCTAGGAATGAAACACGTTTTTAGTGTGTATTTTTCTTTTCTTTTAAACACTGAGCAAACATTGATAAAACAATCCGGCTCCATTCTTGGCACTGCAAATTGGCATATATTTCCTCTATCATGAAGTAGATCTTACCTTAAGCCTTAAATAATCAATCATTGTGCAATAAATAGTGGGAAGAAATAATCCTAGTCAGCACTACAATAATGTGAGTTACTAAACCTTGCTTAATTTTTAACCTGAATTATCACAAGGTATTCATAAAGGGGGAAGAAAAGAAAAAAAAAAAAACCCCAAACCAACCAAACTTTATATCTGAAGGCTGTGATTACCAAGTGTTCCTCTAATGCCAATAGGGCCAAAGCAAGTAGAAACTGCTATGCTAAAAGCCAGTCAGTACTCTATTTTGAAGGTTTCTGTTATAACAGGTACATGGATAAAATACTGGAATCCAGTTCCATCAAAACCCTATTTAAAAAAGTCTCTCTGTAGCACATAAAAATCCTTGCTTCTCAACGACAACCTTGAGCTAGGGCATTTTATCATGCTTTATGTGATAGACTGCTTTCAACCTATTTACCAGTCATGAAAAGCTAACCTAGCATCACTAATATTGCTGTTTCCAAATGGTTACCTTTAGATCACATGTTGAAAAAGAACTAGAGCAAAACTTTAGTTGTAGGTATGAGGTGAGAACAGTGTACACAGGGGATTCCCACTATCTGAGTAAAAGAGATTTGGGGTAAGCAAGAACAGGACTGTTGTGTTGCACAAAGTACAGAGATCAGTAATCAGCTGCTTTGCAATGCAGTAACATTTATAAAAAGAAAAAATCTGAATTGGATATGCATAAGCATGTGAGGATTGGGTCTAAGTTACCTGTTTTAAAGATATTGTCCCATGCGTTAGTATGAGCTTGCCAGACTTTTGTGTTCAGACTTTTATGAAGTTCAACTGGGGTCACCATCATCATCCCAAAAGTAGCCATCATCTGTGGAAACGAAAACATTTTTCACTATAAGTTATCACCTCCCAGATATACTTTGTACACAGAAATGGGTAACAAAGAACAAAGTGTTCTTACTGAAACAAGGGATGCATGGTTCTGGTGGGTACAACAGGTATAGTCACAAGAGTGAATTTTCACTTTGTAGGCAATACGTATTTTAACATGTGGGCAATTTTTAGCAACCAAACTAAGTTAATGACGTTGCACAATGTGCACCTCTTATACAGAAAGGAAACTGTGTTTGGAGATAGAGGAGATCTTGACCAACATGTTTTAGAACTAAGGCTCCTTCTCCATACCGTTTTCACAGCCTTGATGAAGTTCAAGCCTTCTTCTCCAACATCCTGCTGCAGAAGCCCAAACCTCTTCCCGTACAACACCAGGCAGATACCTGACATTAAAAAAATAAATTGTTATACAATAGATTAGCCTCCAGCACTCATTAAACTGCCTGAATTGGCTTCTGAAAAAAACCTGAACAAACCCAAAAAGAGACTCCTTTCTAAGATGCATATTTATCCACAAACAATAGTGTAGACACTTCAGGCAGGTCAAAATAACTTCTCCATCAGCTGATTCAGCCTCAGGGGGCACAACCACACATTTATTAATGCACCTTAGTTACTTCCCATTTAGTTTAGTACTTGCTTAATAAAATACTAACAACATGCACCAACATATGGTTTTGTGATGCTTGCTGCGCATTAGTCTACTAACACCCCGCGGTACACGATTAGCATGGTTTTTGACTGCCACGCTACCGCGCAGTGTTATTAGGCTAAAGCCCAGTAAGTGTTTCATGTAGACATGCCCGGAATGGCTTCAATACCCCAGAAGCGAAACACTCACATTTTCCCCTATAGATGTGTAAGTGATCCCTCATCATGAATGGCATATTGCACTGCCCAGCTTGGTTACTGTGTTTGACAACTGAATATAAGGATTCCCCAATGAGAAATTTTAATGAGACTTTGCCAATCTTATTGAAGATGCATTTTTCTTCATTTTTACTTTTGGATCAGGTCTTCATTATCTAGTTTGTTCCACCACTTATCAGGAAGTACTGTGTTGTCTCTCTTATGCCACAGCTATTCCAACCCTCAGGAAACTAGCACAGCTTTGTCGCCTATACCGTTGTGAACTTACTCCAAGTTAAATGTCATACCAAGTACCAAAACGCGTTTTGATTTCTATTGGAAGGTAGAAAACTTACTTTCAAATGACCACTTGTTGAATTCTGAATACAAGTCTTCCATTTCACCATTTTTATTGCAAAGATCATCTATTCTCTGCATGAAATCTGGCAGGACCTAAAGGAAATAGAAGAAACTGGTAAATACAGGTCCTAGGTAATTTAACATTTCCAACTTTATCTTTCAGTAGCTAGATAATGGTCTTGTGTAACAGTGGAATGCTTTATTTCCAGTAGGATTTCATTGCCCAAATACTATGGTACTGTAACAGGATTTTTTTTTCCTGTTATACAGTTATGAACAATTCCAGAGGTTTACTTCTGCTGAAATGAAAACATTTTATTTTTTTTAAAGGAAATTGTTTTGTGTCCCAAGTCAAGTCAGCCAAATCAATTCCAAATCTGTGTCGTTCAAGAACCATATGTGGCCCTGCTACCGACAAGCATCCTCCACCCCCACCTGGGACTTCAGATGCTTCCAAATCTTTTGGTAGGCATCCTACGTATGGGCCTAAGCTGAGAGGCTTGGGGTTTGGATGCCCCCGAGGTTTGCATGCCCCCTAGGTTTGCTTTCCCTCAGCAGCAGGAGCAAGCTAGGGAGGAGTCTCCCATGTCCATAAAGTCAGCATATGGCTGAGACCTTTCCACTGAAAGCGAAAGGCTAACTAGTGACCTCAGTTAGGACACTATCTCCTTCCAGGCAAGTGGTTTTCCCCAGCCAGTAGTAAAACCACTTTGGTGGTCAGGGTATTTCCCTTGAAATGATGCCTCAGTCTTACATCAGACCCCGTGATTTTTTTTTTTTGGGGGGGGGGGGGGGGGGCGGGCAGGGGAGGTGACATCCTTTATTGGACCAGCTACATGGTATACATTTAGACAAGCTTTCCAATGCAGGGCATTCTTCATTAGGTCATTATAGCCTAGTTTGGTTCACTTGAAGCAGATCGCCAGAAGTGCTTATCAGACACTCCTCAAGTCCAGAGTCTCCCAGCAGCAGAGCCATGTAAGAGGGAGTACAATTCTGAGGACTTCATACAGGAATACATGGTGGATGGTGTCTACGGGGGAACGACCACCTCAGCCATGAGCCTCTCAGTTTCCCTTGCTTTGGGTCAGACCCTTTGTATCCAGCTTTCTGCTGAGTGATATGAAAAGTGATCTTTTTAACGTGAAGACAGTTCAAGAGCTGTCTAGATCTGTGCCCTGTTTTCAGGTTTCCAGCACAAACATAGGAGAGAGAAAGGCAGGGTGAAGCTCTCGGTACCTCATTGATTGTGGAGTCCAATTTCATCACCTCCGAGGGCTTCATCAGCTTCTTCTGAAAGGCGCTTCTTACCCTCTGCCAGTCCTCCCCTTCTCTAGATTGACATTTAAACAGCAGCAGGGAAAGAATGAGTCGGGGGGAGTTTAACACCACAGCGTGAAACAGGTGCTTCCAGTTTAAAGTCTGGCTCTGGCTGGGATGAGACAGCTGGGGCTGGTCCTGCTTTGGGCAGGGGGTTGGACTAGATGTGACCTCCTGAGGTCTCTTCCAGCCCTCACTTGCTATGCTTCTGAAGCAGAGACTAGGGAAGCAGCAGCCTGTTTTACTGCAGCGCGCGTGCCCCCGCACCACATAGAAAGGATGCCTCTTGCAGCGGGACTGGATCAGTTTCCCACAGGAAAGAGGGAAAGTGCTGAATACAGCCGGCGGTGACTAATGATCGCGTCCTGGGAACGCGGATAACCTCGGGCAAGAATCCCAAAGCCTGCCGGCTGAACAGAGAGAGCTGCTCGCCTGGGTTTACAGCATCCCCCCCGCACGTCACCACCGGCGGGCGCCGTCTGCAGGGCAAGCGCCCCGATGCCCAGCCTCCCCCCCCCCAGCAGCACCCACAGCTCCCGAGCCCCTTTACAAGACCACTTACAAGATCATCAGGCCGTAGCCCTCGCCCCGGTAGTCGCGGTAGGCTTTCCAGGGCTTGATCTCCAGCCTCTGCGGGCAGGCGCTCTCCTTCCTGAACAAGGCTTCCAGCAAGCACGGAGCCCCGACGTGCACCGAGTCGAAGGCGCCCAGCTTCATGCGGAAAATCTTGCCGAACTTTTTATGGTAGTCCGCCTGCGGGGAGGGGGAAGGGCGGCTCAGCGTGCAGCTGTCCAGATGTGGGGGGGGGGGGAGGGGGGGCACTTACCAGCGTCTCGTGCTGCCGCTTGAGCCCCCCCTTCCAGAGCACGTCCAGCAGGCTGCCCATCAGCGGCCAGTTGGTGGGGCCGGGCAGGGCGGAGAGCGCGCGGGGCGCGGGCGGGCGCGGGGCGCGGGCGGTGGAGGTGGAGGCGGCGCGGCGCGGCGGCGGGGGGCGGCGGGGCCGCAGCAGGGCGGCGCGGGCGCTCATGGTGCGGGGCGGAGGCGCGCGGCGGTGATGCTCCGCCGCCGCCGGCTCTATATAGCCCCGCGCGCCGGGCCGCGGGGGGCGGCTCCTGCCCCAAAGCACGGCCCCCGCCCCCCGCTCCCCGCCCCGGAGGCGCGCGGGGGGTGGGGGGGGGGCACCTCTGGCCTGCCGCGTGGCTCTAGGATTGTCCCTTAATGCCAAGACCTGAGCTACCTACCTACCTACCTGCCTGTTTCTAGATACAGATCTATTTAGATCTATATCTGGATATAAATAGCTATATCTAGATCGACAGATAAATATGGATAGCTATAGCTATCTGTACCTAGAGATACCTAGACAGATAGACATAGAGAGAGCTATAGATATATAGAAAGAACTATATCTGTATCTAGAGAGAGAGAGAGAGAGAGAACTATATCTATCTCTAGATATCTAGATATAGGTAGATAAGTAGATGGATATAGGTAGATCTATAGACCTAGGTAGATCTGTAAATCTAGGTAGATAGTCCGCCTACCTATCTACCTAGATCTGGTAGATAGCTCTATAGATATATAGATAGCTATGTATCTATATAGGTATAGATCTATAGATACATTAAAATATATAGATCTAGAGCCATTTGTATGGCTCTAGATCCATATACATATTAAAATGTGTAGCTCTAGAGCCCATTTATATGGCTCTAGATCTATATACATATTAAAATGTGTAGCTCTAGAGCCCATTTATATGGCTCTAGATCTATATACATATTAAAATGTGTAGCTCTAGAGCCATTTATATGGCTCTAGCTCTATATACATATTAAAATATATAGATCTAGAGCCATTTATATGGCTCTAGATCTATATACATATTAAAATGTGTAGCTCTAGAGCCATTTATATGGCTCTAGCTCTATATACATATTAAAATATATAGATCTAGAGCCATTTATATGGCTCTAGCTCTATATACATATTAAAATGTGTAGCTCTAGAGCCATTTATATGGCTCTAGACCCATATACATATTAAAATGTGTAGCTCTAGAGCCATTTATATGGCTCTAGATCTATATACATATTAAAATGTGTAGCTCTAGAGCCATTTATATGGCTCTAGATCTATAGACTTATTAAAATGTGTAGCTCTAGAGCCATTTATATGGCTCTAGATCCATATACATATTAAAATATATAGATCTAGAGCCATTTATATGGCTCTAGCTCTATATACATATTAAAATATATAGATCTAGAGCCATTTATATGGCTCTAGCTCTATATACATATTAAAATGTGTAGCTCTAGAGCCATTTATATGGCTCTAGATCTATATACATATTAAAATGTGTAGCTCTAGAGCCATTTATATGGCTCTAGATCTATATACATATTAAAATGTGTAGCTCTAGAGCTATTTATATGGCTCTAGATATATATACATACTAAAATATATAGCGCTAGAGCTATTTATATAGATATAGAGCTATAGATATCTATATATAAAATCTAATGGACATTTCATAATGTGGAAAGCTTGGAGAAGAGAGAACTAACTTATTCAGCAGATGTGATTATAAAATAAGATTCCTTTTTTAAACACCACAAGGATTAACTCAAATGATATTTTGAATAAATTAGCTGGTCATTGCTTTTAATTTATTATGTTTCAAAGGCATTTTAAACAATAGAGGAAATATATATCAGCATGAAAGGCAGAGAGTTGTGCTATTTAAATTATGTTTGTGGGACTGAATAACTTGGCCTTAGAGCTTAATTACCCTTTTTAGGATAGCTATTTGGTCAATGTCCCCAAATGATACAGGTGAAATGTCCATTGGACTGAAAAATTAGACTTTAATTGCTGTAAATGCTAAGTTATGTTTATAAATAGATTTCAAAAGGCCACTGAAATGTAAATAATTACTTTCTGTATTTATACTTTAAAGTAATTAAAAATATTACTGAATTTGACATGTAAGCTGATAAAGTCTCAAATAAAATAAATAAAACATGAGGAATTCTGACAGCTGCATTTGCTGCAATGGAGAATAGGTCTCAACATTTCCTGTCCACATGCCTATGAAACAACAGGGCAACATTTCAGAAGGAAGCAAAAATAATACAGCCCCAAGGATAGCTTTGGGAACGGTGGTGAATGCTGAGGGCAAGCAGTTTCTGATAATGAGAAATGTTCCCCGACACTAAATTGTACTCGCCCTCTCCAAGAGGGCCAAAGGTTCAAGCCAGAACCAGTCCTGGAAAACACGACCAGGGTGAAGCAGTTCAGAGGGTGTGTGTCCTCCTCCCTCCCTCCCCATGCCCCACTTAGAGGGTAAGAGTCAGGGAGTCTGTGAATGCTGCAGCTTCTGCAACGTGGCATCTACCACCTGTTCTCCAGAGGTGTTGCATGAAGGGCATAAGCTTTACTATTGGGCTTGATCCCTATTGTTATTCCCCCCCATCCGGTTGCAATTCATGTCCAGTACTTCTCCCCCTTTCCTAAAATCAGTCATCATCCCCTCATTCATTATCTCCCTGAGACGTGAAGGAGTATGGGAGGGTTGCATTCTGCATGGGTTAGGCAAAGAAAAATACCCCTAGGGCAGGGTTTGCCTGCTAGATAGGGATCAGCCTACAAAGAATATCTGTATCTCACATTCAGACCACGAAAGAAAATAATAAATGGGGTTGAGGGAAGAGTGACTGATGCAAAAAGAAGGGAAAAAAAAAAAGAGAAAAGAGGCAGCAAAAGCCTTAAATTTCACTTTTGACTCAAAATCACTCCTTTCCTTCCACCCCCACAAACTTAGCAAATATCCTGAGGGGAAAATTATTACTCATATTATACTGGTAAGTGAATTTCTCTTGCCACATACCCAGTGTGCCTTACCAAGGTGCTTCATAATTAGAACTGGCCAGAAGGTTTCCAGACATATGAAAGGCACAGGGGGTGGGGGGAAAAATGGCGATTTCTTGGTTTGTTGCTGATTTTGAACCAGTTTAGTTCAAAATACCTCCTGCTCTATACCTTGAAGTTGGGGGAAGCTCAGCCTCTGTTTCACTTGATGCTTGGATCTCTTGGTACACCGGACCAGAAAAGAGACAAATGTTTCTCATTTCTGTGATTTGGGCATGGGATCAGGTAGAGACGGGTGGTCTATCATGAACCAGAATTTAGTATAATGAACTTGTCTGAAGGTTCACAAAAAAATGATCTCATTAGAAGAGGACGTAAGAATTAGGTAAGACTGTACCAAGCTCGGGTCAATTCCTCTATGATCCTGATCGATTTGGAAAAGAGTCCTCATTTCTCTGCAAGATCCAGTGAAAAGGCTGTTAAAGCTGTTTTTCACTTCTGTGCTTATCATGTAACTCACTGATGGGAAAGTCAGTCCGTCTGCAGCTCAGCTAGCTCAGGATCTAGGAAAGCTAATGATTGCCTCAAACGTTGTTAAAGTGCAAAGCTAAGGGCGTTTTCCAAGAGCAGCTATTGGTCTCCTTCCTTTCTTTAGGGATTTTATTCTCAGCAAAAGCTTTGCATGTGAACTTTAGCAAGCATTCCAGGGTTATTTTTAGGGTAAAAATCACTGTATTCAGAGAACTCCCTAGTTCAAGACTCAGCTCCCCAAAGGCATTTTAGTTACCTGAGTCTCATCTGCACTTCTCTCAATCCACTGAAAATACCCATGAAATGAGGGAAGCAACAACAAAGAAAGAAACATGTTATTAGGGCCTTATTTGACATTCACTGAAATCCATGGGAGTTTTTCAGCTGACTTTAATGGGTTTTGGCTTGGGCATCGAGACTACAGCAGTTGCAGCAAAGCTTAACCGAAGTGCTGACTCCACTGAAATCAATGGTAAAACTTCCACTGACATCAACGGGAGCCCATCCATTATTTCTAGTGATTATTATTACTTTCCAGGGTAACCCTTCGGCTGTTGTTTTACAGAGTAGTTGGGGAGCAAAGAGGCTTTAGGAGGTGCAAACATAGCAAGTTCAAAACATTTACTTGGATAAGTACTGGTCTTGACAGGTCAGATTTTCAAAAGACCTCATTTCCTATTTAGGTACCAAACAAATGACTAGATTTTCTAAAGAACTCAAGCCTCGTGGCTATGTTTTGGATGCCGGGTCCCTTGGAAAAATCTTACTTTTAGGTATCATCATGGGAACTGCTGGATGCTGAATACTGAAATCTGTCCATGCATGCACAACTAGACAGCCTTCTGCTTCTGGGATTTTTAATAATCCTAACAGGTAGAGACACATATAAATTAAAAGGAATCTCTGTTGCACTGTGGGGAATGCTGGTGTAATTTAGCCAGAGAAGACAAAATATATTTTGAAGATAAGTATTAAATATTGTTTTAGGGTGTTGATTCTAGACTGAACCAGTCAGTGCTCAGTATAGAAAAACTGATTTTTGCTTTATCCTGACTCCCATAGAATGTGTCCCATTGCCAGCGTGCATGTGCCATGGCAATTCTTCCACTAAAAACAGTACCTTTAATTAAGCTTTAGGAGAAATTCCTCACCGTCTAATAACATCTCTGTTTGCAGAAAGACCACTGCTTAAATGGCAGATGTGCACTTTTCCTCTACTTCCATTTACACAAGTAACATATTACTGAATCCCACATCATGTCCTTAGATAAATAGTACGTAGGCAATGGTCAGTATAACTCAGAGAGCTCCATTCATTACAACTGTCTCTTGTGACATGGACAGTCTTACTCTTTTCTTCTTTGCATTCTTTTGTTGCCTGGGTGATTTATATTTATTTCCCATCTGTTGCGTTTTGTTTTTTGGGTCTTTTATCTTGTTATGAAGGTTTTTAGCAATTCAGCATACAATACAAAATAGCATCAAGCTCCTATATGTAGCACTTTTCATCAGTAGATCCCCAAGTAATTTACAAAGAAGATGAGTATCTTTATTCCCATTTTACAATTGCAAAATTGACACAGGGAGGAAAGCTGAAATGACTTTCCCAGTGTCACTCAGAAAGCCAGGAATAGAAACCAAGTCAGCCGAAGTCAGTGTTCTGTCCACTAGGCCACACTGCTTCTTCCCGCCTATGCATTTTGGATGAGCCCTGCTAAATTGATTTTCCAGCCATGTGTATTGGCCCACCACATTTATAATATAAACTATAGAGGCACATCTTGGCTCCATTGAATTCAATGCCAAAATTCTTACCGAGTTTTGGGGCTAGGATTTTTCTTATGGCTGATATAGAGACCTGCCATTACCTTATTTTTTGCTAACGTAAATTTTATACAAATGATACTTTCAGCTGAAGATCTCAAATGGATTTACCAACATCAGTGAATTAAACCTTGTACTTTTTAGCAGGCAGGTAAGTACTATTATTTCCATTTCATAGAAAAGAAGAAGTACATAAAGCCTAAGGTGAATATTTTTCTATTTGTTTGTCTGGCTCAAAAAATCATAACTAGGCAAATAAGTGAAAAACTGCAAGTACCCCCTCCTCCCCTATTTTGCACTCAGTAACACTAGTTTTGTAACACTCCTGCATTTGTGCCAGGAGTTGGACTAGATGACCCTGCAGTTCCTTCCAACCCTATGAGTCTATGATTCATTAAAACGACACTGACTTCACCAGTATAAAACTATTGTAGAAAATTGGTGGGAAATTAGGCTCACAGGGCTAGATCAGGGCAATGTCAAGAACAGTAAGGTATAGGAATGTCTTAAACTTCTGTAGCCATGACCTGTCTGAGAGATCCACGTCTGTGCCAAACACTGCAAAATGCGGTGTTTAAAATACCTGGCTTACAAAAAAGAACATGGTGACAGATGACAGAACAAGGAGCAATGGTCTTAAGTTGCAGCAAGGGAGGTTTAGATTGGATATTAGGAAAAACTTTCTCTCTACAAGGGTGGTAAACCACTGGAACAGGTTACCTAGAAGGTGGAAGGTGGAATCTCCATCCTTGGAGGTTTTAAGTCCCAGCTTGAAAAAGCCCTGGCTGGAATGATGTAGTTAGGGATGGTCCTAATGTGAGCAGGGGGTCAGACTAGATGACCTCCTGAGGTCCTTTCCAACCCTAATTTTCTATGATTCTAGGATTCTATGATGTCAAAACTTAAGTGCAGTTCATATTTCATTCACCAAAAATGGATTTAATCATGCTTTAGCAACTTCTTTAATGTGACAGTACAACATCTACAATCTGCTCTGTGGAGTAAACCCAGTGCCCGTCACCCACGTTTCCCCATGTGAGAAGGCTGATCAGACCAGCAGGGTGGGAAACAGTCTTATCAGAAGAAGAAACAGATGGCTGGATCCACAAAGGGACTTAGGTCTGGAAATCCAAAATGAAAATTCCCACTCAGCTGCTGCTTAACCCTGGAGATGCATAAATATTACAGGTCTCTAAGATTCCACCAACAAGCTGACTTGGAAGCTGCTGGGAACACAGATAGCCAACCAAGTCCCAACAGCACCAACTACCTAAACAATGATGTGATTCACACATTAAGCTTTGCTTGGCTTTGATTCAGATTTTCAAAAGTGTGGACTCCAAAATTATCGTGCCTTTAAGTGCTTAATTTCGAGGTGCAATTACACGCACACAGGTATGATCACTAAGCCAGCTGTTGGGTCATTTTAATAGTGCATTTTCTGCAATTGCAGGATATGCCTTATCCTATGCAAAGTTGTATGTTCATTCTGGTCCTTCCAGTTATGAAATTGGTATCTTTTTATTTATTTATTCGTATGAAGACTCTAAGTTGTAAGCAGGAACTTAGGTGTTTGGAAAAGGCAATGAAACCTTTAAAAATAAGTATGATTTTTATCTTGAAGGCACTCTTTGAAATTTGAATAGTGTATGTGTGTAGCACTACAAGCCTACTTGGTGGAGTATTTACCTTTGTGCATTCAGGTACCTTTACTTGTTGCAAGGATCTCATGCATGTAAACCAACAAAAGATGTTGGCCCATATCTACGCCTCTTGAGTAAATCTGTTGAAGTTGGCTCTGCAAAACAGGGAACGAAAATCAGTGCCACCAGACTTACAGGATTTGTTGATTCAGCTTGAAATGTTTGTTCAGACTAATTTGTTTTACTTTCAATTTGATCAGTGATACCAAGGTTAACCTTACACTATACCGAAGCTTTTGGAAACAAACTGGTGCCTGTTACTGTCTGCAAGTTTTTCAATGTTGCTTTTTCATAGAATCCTGCTAGCCAATCTGTCACGGAAGGAACAATGAGTGTATTGTTTTTATATAGCCGGGATGATGTATCGAATGATAAAATACACTTTAAGAGAATCCCATTGTGCAATGTATTCATATTCATACAACCAAGCTTCCTGTGTCTGTGTTTCCAAAGAGCCATGTAAGAACGTCCATAATGTATTGCTAAGGGACACTGTGCCAGCTCATTTCCATGCAGTTCACAGACTACATTATTGCAGGCTTATTGAATTTACAGGTTTAGGATCCTGAGGCGGTGTCAGTATGTGGATAAATAAGAGAACCGGGGAGGTTGTGTTGTTTTTTAAGTAGGTATCTTGTCCTCTTGGAGTAAGCAGTGAACTCGCAGAACTTAATGTGAAGCTGATATTGTCATTTTTTTGGATGACATGCAAAACCATGGTTGCACCTATTTGTGAATCTTCAATGAGGAGGAGTATTAACACTAATGTGCCAACCAAAATTCCAGCTTGAAAATTGCATTTTGCCTCTGACTCCCCTGCAGTGCCAGATGAATAGGGAACATGTCACTTTCTGTAGTAAAGTATTATGGAGCATTGTTATGTTTCACACTGGGGATGGCTGAACCAATCCCTGTCTATAGTTTCTAAAGTGTTTTGAGAAAAAAAGATTTTACAGTTATGTAAAAGACAGCAGTACATCTCTAGGATCACGTATAAATGGCCTTGACCTTTGTCTTGGTAATTATACTGCACACCTTGTATTTTGCTTTCATTAAAGGTATAAAAAGATACCAGAACAACATCTGCTTTTACCATTAGTCAACCAAAAAACACTTAGGCCATGTTTTACTGAACTTAATAGCTTTTAGGCTACTTCCTGGTTATTTTTATCTGTACAAGATATCTCGCGGGAGGAGTTCCCCCACTACTATGGAATACACATATTTCCATGGAGGGTGGGGGAAACACACAAAACACCCTTAATATACTTACCTTTCTCCTTGGACAAGTACGAATGGCTAATGCATGCCAGATGCTCCCTGGGAGCCCCAGCCTCTTCCCCATGACTCCCTTTCCTTTTTTGCTAAAAACGCAAGAGAAAGACTCTGCAGATGAGAAGATGTTCTACTTTGCAAAGGACTGTAGAGAAATGACACTTCACAAAACAGACCCTTTGCTCCTGCTGTGTACTGCTGACTTTAGTAACGAGAATACATTTCTAATGCTTTCCATTCTTGTTAGTCCTGTGGAACCAGCGCATCATTTTAATGTGTGATCACCAGGATCATATACTAAGATCCAATCAGCAGCACATGCACAGTTCTGTTGACAGCAGAGTTGCCTTTTGTTAGCAAGAGAATAATTTGGACTTACACCTGACGACCTCACTAGCCAAAGTGACCTACTGAGTCAGATGGGCACTCACCACATCACTAGGTATCTTCTCGTGGCTATCATCTCAGGCTGACGGTACAAAAAACCCATCTTTTTGCAATATGCAGAGCACTTTTGATATGGAAGCACTGAGAAATGATATCCCATTTCTAGAGTGCTACATTTCAGAATAGGACCATATTTTGTGAAACAAACTATAGAATGATAGAAATACAGAGCTTGTCTTATAGGCCCTGACCTGTGCTTGGTATAGGTCTTGAGATGGTGAGATACTGTAGAGGCTGGGGGAAGTAGTGGGAATATTAGGGTTCCTATATAGGTGAATAAAGATACCTATACTATTTATGCTACCAAAGGTACGTAGGTGTTTTATATTGATGTATTGGTGCTATACTACTGTAGCTTAGTCCCTTCCCTGTGAATTTTTAAGTTATTCTGGAATAAGTAAGACTTCCAAACAAGAGGGTTGTGCCAATTAAGTTATACTGATATCAATAAAGCAGAGCAGCTTCAGTATATAACGGTCTATGCTAACAATGCTGCATCTAGTTTAATTTATGAGAAGTGTAAAGCTTTATCTACGCTTACAATTTTGCCATGTTGGGTAAGGGTGTGAAATGATCATGCCTTCTAGCTGATGTAGCTCTGTAAACAACCCCCCCCCTTCCCCCAACACACTTCCCGTCTCAAAAACTGGGTGCAGAAAAAAACATCTATTGTTTGGGGCAGTGGATTAGTTACAATGGCAGAAAAATTCCTTCTGCCACCACATGCGACATTGCCAGTAGAAGGCTCTGATAAGTCAGCATGGTCATGCCACACCAGCTGCTGCCCTGCAATGCAGACAAGGCCCCAAGATTATCAAAATACAGCAACGTGTATTTTAAATGCCATTTCCTCTCTGATTTTAATAAACCTTGTTTTAAGGTATGCTGCTATTATGTGAGTTTGAAGCCCAAAACCTGAAGTCCAAAATTTGACCATCCTTTTAGTCTTAAGCAAAGACTTAGAATTAATTCTCTTCTTCCATTCAGTTGTGTTGCCAAAGACATCAAGAAATGAGAAAAGGGAAATGTCCAAAGAAGTAGTAAGGAAATATGAGCTAAAGGGAAGTCTAGTAACAAATACTAAAGGACAAATTGATAGAATGGTTCCCACCATGCACAAGGTGAAGCTAAGGACATTTACAACAACATTGAAACAATAGTACAAGAAAGAGCAAGGCCCTTTATGTAACTGGAAGAAAAATGAGGTCAGTGAGTTCAGGGAGTTTATTTTCTTCAACCACTAGAAACCCTTTCACACAGATTTCACTTTTATTTACATAAGTCAGAACTACAGAAAGTTACTCTTAGCAACACAGGCATACCATAAATCTTGCCCGAGCATGTGAGAGAAGAGGCTTATATTCAAAGCCATCTCATTCTTACGAAATCCACTCCTTTTCCCTTAAAGAAAATTAAACTGGCTCAGACAAAAGCTTGCATTATTCAGCTAATGCACCTGTAGAAATGACCATGGCCCAAATCATATCCTTTCACTTAAACATCTTTGGAGGGGAAAAGATAATTCAGGCACCTCCATGAAATTCCCCTTGTTGAGCACCTAGAGCCAGGAGGGTCACTGCCTACTGCAACAGTGAGGGGAGGGAGCAGATCCCACAGCTGGGGGGAAACAGTTTTCCCATCCCGCAAATTGTTGCGATTCTGTTAACTTTTTGTCATAATCGGAGATAAAGAAAAGACTATTTCAATCTGACAAATTGTTTGGTCTGAAAAAAAAAGGAAAAAAAAATATATTTTTTTCAGTTTGGGTCACTTCAGCATTTTGGTTTATTTTTTCTTTACTTATTATTGCAAATATTCTTTAATTTCCAAATAGCCTCCCCAGAATTACCAGAACATTAAAATATTTTTTTTCAATAGTTTTAACAGTCCCCTTCCCAAACTTTTTTGGAGACAAGAGATGTGTTGAAATCACTTATTTTCTAGCCAACAGTTTCATTCAGATGAATCAGGGTTTGGGGAGGAAAAAATGTTTTCTTAATATATTTCCATGCTGCTCCAGACCAAATGACATTTCAACATCTTTGACTTCTAGGATTTGTGAGGAGTGAGTGCCAAACCCACACATAATTAGATAAACTCATTGACTTCTTTGGCCTGACAGTTGTATTGTCTCTTCTCCCCACTCACCCCCCAACAGTCAGAAGCTGCAGGGGAGAGTTGATGTCACCAAGACCCATCTACTGGCTCTTGAGTAGACCCATATTTTCAGCTCATGCAAAATGAATGTATCCTAACTGCACATCAGACCAGAACAACTTCTGAGAGCTGCCCCTTTGCCTCTCTGACCTTTGAAGCATTTTCAGTCTTTTACCTGTTGTTCTCAATAAGCATCTCCTGTTAACTGGATTCATCTTTTAATGGCCTTTTGTGAAGTCAGCATGATTTTTGGTGCGGAAGTATAGAGGTAGGACTCAGAAGCACAAAGGATCCCATTCCATTTTCCATTAAACTGTTATCATGTAGAAGACATACTGCTATGTATGATTTGAACAGTCTCTAGGGAGGTAAGATGTAGGTTTGAATCCTCTCATGCAGAGGATGGAAATGAGCTGGAGAGAAATTGGTACAACCTGGACTGTGCAGCCTGCGGAAGAGAAGACACAGAGGGGACTCGGTGGTAGCTTATAAGTATATCAGGGGCATTCATCACGGTTTGGGGGAGCATCTGTTCACTAAGGTCCCCCGGGGAGGATGAGAAATAATGGGCACAAACCAACTGAAGACTGCTTCACGCTAGACATAAGAAAGATCTTATTTACAAGTCAGGTGCCGAGGGTTTGGAGAAGGCTACACCCCAGCGATCTTCAAAACACTTGACGTCCATCTTGCTGGGGTCATCTGCCCCCAGCCGTCTTTCCTGCCCAAGTGCAGGGGGGCTGGACCCGAGGAGCTGTAAGGTCCCTTCCAGCCCCTAATAACTATGAAACTTAGGTTTCCAGGTGTTCTAATCACCAGAGCAATATGGAAAATGGGGGTGGGCAGCTCTGCCTGGGTTTGGAAAGGCAAGGGTAACCACCGCTAGCTTTTCAAAGAAGGGTATAATAAAAGTGGAGGACATGACATGCAGCCTTCCATGGTGTAAGCTACTTCACTCTGGGGTAAACTACCAGAGAGCAATATTGTCTTGTGTCTGCTTCTTTACTCAAGTAATCCCAGATCAGTTGCTTGGTCGCTGCAAAGCAGCTTTCCACACCTAGCATCCAGATGCTGTAACAGTAAGCAGCTAGCTTAAGGGAGCTTGTTGCATGTCTACTCCTTATTACCTTACCTTATTACCATACCTTCTTATTAGGATAAATTATGTATAGTATGTATGGTAATTGTGCTGCACATCTGCACCCAGAGCATGTGGACTTCAGGCCTCTCCCTGCTCGTCATGTTGCTTGATTTGGATCCCAGGCTCGTTTTCTCAGTGCATTGTAACCAAGGGGTGCCTGTAGAAGTGCGGGAAGGCTGGAGTCTCCTGGAGCGCAGTAATTAGTGTGTCTCCAGCAGCCTCCGCATCTTGTGTATCAGCGTTCGCTCACTTCAACAGCTTGAGTGTCCCTGCCATGTTGAAGCGTGGGGATGCTGGTACATGAGATGCTGCACGTGTAAAAACGCCCGAGGTGTTTAACACAGTTCTGGATCCCATTCTGCAAATGAGCCACTCACAAGTGTGACACATGGTAGCCCCTAACTTTTAGATAATGTTTTGGATCTAGCTCTTAAGTGCTTTCTATGCCCATTAAACATGAGTGCCTGGCGGAGAAAAGAAAGTTAAAATGCCATAGCATGTAGTATAATATAATTGCTACGGTTCACACTGCTGGCTTGTTAGCATAGCTTCTGGAAAGCCAACTATAGAGACATTATTGTCACAAGCAATACGTTTCTAAGAAACGGCTCCATTTAATATTGGAGAATTTACTGTATTCCTTGGACATCAGTAGGAACTGAGGATTCACTGCCAGGAAGTGCTCGGTGGTTTGCAAGGCTTGGCGAGGAGTGCAGTATCCAGACCTCAGGCAAGCCTTGCTCTGGCTGTTCTGGGCCGTTGACAACCGATTTTGCAAAAAGCTTTTCGTCAAGTGAGGTTCTCTGAGGACGAAGGCCGACTGCACAGCTGCATTCACACAGGACCTGTTATGAATAGTAGGCCAGCAGTCTGCCATCCCTCCATCAAATGTCTCTGGGTCTTGGCAGGCTCCATGCACCAGCTCTGCTCCCCAAGGGGGGAATCTGGAGCCCAGGAATTACTGAAACCGAGTGCCAAGGGCTTGGGGAGGCCAGGCCTCTTCCCGCAGCGCCTTGTGAAACCCTCCGACTTGTCCAAGCTGTCACATAAACAAGCAGGCTGCTGTGCTGGGGAAATGCCAGCCGCCAGGATTTCCCCAAGAGCCCATCCTGTTGTTTGAAGGAAATATTTATTACCTGCTCTTGGGGAAGGGGAACTCTCCCCCACCCCAAACTTCCTTCGCCAAAAAGCTGGGGGCGGGGGGGAGGTCTTGCAGAGAAATCCTGGGCTCCTCTGCCAGACTTCCTAGGGCACTTGGGGCCAAATCCTTTAATCCCCTGTGCCCATTTCCCAGAGTTGACTGCTGGGACCAAGGCACACAGTGGGACTCACAGGGCTCAGTATAAATTATACATATACACACGCACACGCGCACGCACGTATATATATGCAAGACATAAGTAATCATGTACATATATATATCTCCAAAACATTATACATTTCATTATACAGTTTAAAACATTAGATAGATAGATAGATAGCCATATATAATGTTTTAAACTGCATGATGATATGTGTAACGAGCGCGGCGAGCCCCGGCGCGGGCAGCGCTTCAGGCTGTCGTCCCCGCCCGCACTCCCGGGCTCATCCCGCCCCCTAGCGGCTGCTCCCTTTTCCGCCGACGGATCCTTCTCCGACATCCCCTTTAAGCGGACTGTACCACCGGCGGGGCTCAATGAACGCATCCCCGCTGCGCCGCTTCCATTCCCCCTGGCGGGGAGGGGTGCGTTAAAGGGGCTGGAGGCGTCGGTGCCCCACCCCGCGGCGGGTAGCCCCGCCCCAAGATGGCTGCCACCATGAAGAAGGCGGTGAGTGCGGCCTCCTCCGGGTGCCCGGGCGGGTGGCGGGAGAAAGGCGGTGGTTTCCGACGGGGCCTGCAGTGTCCGAGCGTCGCGGGCAGCTGCAGCCGTTGTCCCCGAGGGGCCCGGGTCCGACACGCGGCTGTCGGCCGGGGGGAAGCCGCGCGGGCCCGGCGGGGTTGCTGACAGCAGCCCCGGGGCGGCTCGCGGGGCTCCTGCGGGCCACGAGGCGTCCCGGGAAGGTGAAGCAGGGCAGGGTTTGCTTCTGCCCTCGGAATACTGAATATCCACATAGCTTCTGCTTCCACCTCTCTCCCTGAGCAGGCTGCGGAGGATGTCAATGTTACTTTCGAAGATCAACAGAAAATTAACAAATTTGCCAGAAATACCAGCAGGATCACAGAGCTGAAAGAAGAAATAGAAGTGAAAAAGGTACCCCCCCCCCACACCTGCTTGTGCATCCCGGGCTCTACATAGCGCGTGGTGGAGACGCTTAGGTTTGGGGTTTAGGTCTGCAGTCGCGGTACATGAAAGCAAAAGGACATTGCTTCTGTACTGGATTTTAAAGTTTACTTTGTGACGTCTTAAAATACTATGCAGTTATTGCAATAAAGGTATTGCCTACAAAAATCCTGGCCCATCATAGCTGTGACACCTCTCCAATACTAGAGGAAAATAAGCTTGTTTAAGATTACTTACTACCCTGTGTTTTCTGGGACAGTATCTGTTTCATGTGTCTCAGTGTCACTAGCATAACAGATTGGAAACACTAGTTCTGCGTCGGTACCGAACAGGCCGCCCCTAATTTCAGGGATGCTAACGCTAGTCTCTGGGGTGTCCAGAAATGTTCCACATTTTCTCCTTAAATCTGTTTTTCTTTAAGATTAAAAAAGTATATTGGCAGTGCCTCCCAACTATGTTACACGTAGATTTGACTAGCACAACCCTTGTCTGTTATATAAATTAATACCTAGAATCAAGATGGATAACACTAAAATCAGTTGTTCAAAAAACTTGACTCGAAACCTTTCTTCCAATCTGGTAGGTCTCATTTTGATGAAACTCACTAATTTAGCCAGCTTATAACACATTTCATGATTCGTGCACCAAACCCCAACTTTTCCAGTTGAACTTATCATTTCCTGTGTGACCCTATGTTCAGGGAGTTTGAAATTCCAGTGTTTCCTGTGTCTAGGAAATATCTTACCAAAGAAAGATTGAGTATCATGTGTAGATTTGTGCTAGTGCAATTCCACTGAAACTAATGGGGTTACAGTGTTAATATGCTACTAAAGTTAAACATGCCTGTAAAGAGTGTATTGCAAAGCTCAACTAGTTAATCCATTTGTATGTTTTTTGCAATAACTAGTGGGACAAAGCAACAGCTTTCTTACTGTGTCTTGACTCTGTAGAAACAACTTCACAATTTGGAGGATGCATGTGATGACACTATGATGCTCGATGATGATGATTCACTCCTGATACCGTATCAGATTGGAGATGTCTTCATCAGCCATTCCCAAGAGGAGACACAAGAGATGTTGGAAGAAGCAAAGGTTTGTGAGGGAGAGGGAGTTTTGTGTCTTGATGCTACAGTAAGAAATAGAGATCAGCATTCCTGGTGAATGGATGGAGTGTGATGAATTGGTTTGTCTTTCTGCATACCTCTGCTGTGACAGGGTGCAGGATCTGTCCTAGTCTGAAACTGGTTAAATTTGGCACAAGGGCAACATGAGCAGTGGCAGTAGAATCTTCCTCTACACCGGCGCAGGCAATTATTTTGGCTGGAGGGCTGCTTAACGAGTTTTGGTGAGCTGTCAAGGGCTGCAAGGGTAGCCCTGCCCGTTGACAGGTGCCCCGCTGCCTGGTCACCATCTTGGGACCAGAAGTCCTGCCCCCAACCACTGACCTTTGCCACTGGAAGTCCCATCCCTTACCCCCAGAAGTACTCATTTTGGGAGGGGACTGCTATCTGAACCAGAAAAAAACCAAATCGCATAGTAAATGTCAAACATCTACTATAACACACATTTTAGTTTTATTACCAAAAATATTTTTCCCATGATTTATATTTGTGTAGTGTACATAGATAGAGGTGACTGCATAATAAGTCAAAAATAAAATCTTACTCTTGTGTTTTGTGTTGGGGGTGGGGGGCTGTATGGTGGAGGGGCTGCGTGTGGGGTTTGTGAGAGGTGTGGTTATGTGAGGAGGGCGTAGGGTATGTTTCGGGGGAGTGTAAGGGAGGGTGGGCGACTGTGGGGACCCCCCCCACACACAGCACCCCATGGTGCACAGCCCCTGCTGCTTGAAACAGTAGGTAGCGGGTGCTTGTGGCCCGTGCAGGTACTGCTACGCATGGCTCCAGCCACAGCTGCACGTGGCAACAAGGAGTGCAGCCAGGCTGGCCCACCTCTGCTGCATGGCACAGCACTCGCATGCCACCAAGGGAAACCCTGTGCGATGGAGTCAGCAAAGGCCCCGTCGCATGGGACTTCCCCTGGTGGCATGCGAGTGTGGGAGCTGCACACGTGCTACGCGGAGCCCCACGCAATAGAGACGGGTTGGCCTCGCTCTGCTCCTTGTCACCATGTGCAGCCTTGACTGGAGCCACATGCCACTAGGCAGCAGCGGGTGCCACAGATCATGAATGCGCTGAGTGCCTTCCACTGCTGCTGCCAGCAGCGGGGGCTGTGCGCCATGGGGGGCAGTGTGTTTGTGGAGGGGGTGGTCCCCACAGCTCCCCAACCTCCCTCACAGCCAGACCTTGCCTACCCAAGCTCTGTGCTCCCACCAGGCCCCTGAGTGCAGGCTGCCACTAGCCCCAGCCCCGTGCTTCCTGCCCCTGCCCCTGCCTCTGCCCCTGCCCAGCTGCAGCTTTCCCCCATCTCCACTGTTTCCCTACCTGATGCCTGGAGCCAGCACTGCAGCAGGGTCAGAAGGAGCCACTGGGGAAGCTGAGCAGGTCCTGTGGCAGCTGCAGCAGTGGTAGCAGCAGCTCTGCCTGGAAGCTGCATGCTGGCTGGGCTGGGGCCCTTCTGCACACTAGGGTAGGAGTGAGACGCGGGGGCTGGGCAGGGTACAATTGGTGGGTGCCCGCGGACTAGATGCAATTGCCCAGCAGGCTGAACCAGCCTGTGGGCTGTATTTTGCCTGCCCCTGCTCTCTGTACTCTCACCTTGACCTAGAGAGATCATTAGAAAGTGTAGCTGAAACACTAGTTTTCCGCTCTTCGGCTTTGGTGTATTTATGATGAGAGAACCTTGTCTATTAGTAATTTGCACTGGTACACTGAATCGTTTTACACAGTGTCCCAGAATAGCAACTAGGGGGTAGTTATTTCTGATCACTAGTGACCTGAATTTGAACTTCTGATGGATAGTTCTGAATTCTGTCCCATTTTCACTTCATGGCTTTAATTTGAATATATTTTTGCTTGATGCATTATCCAGCCCATAGGCCCGTACATAAATCACTACTAAACATTTTGCTTTGGTGTTTAATTATTAAAATTTTCTTTTTCAGAAAAACCTACAAGAAGAAATAGAAGCGTTAGAATCTAGAGTGGAATCAATTCAGAGGATATTATGTGATTTGAAAGTACAGCTTTATGCAAAGTTTGGGAACAACATAAACCTTGAAGCAGATGATAGTTAGATGTTTTCCAAGTAGACGATATACGTTTTGTTTTGTTTTGTATTGACTGGTTAAATAATGAGTCTTGGCAGTTCCCTTCTTCCAATAATGTTTAAAAAAAAAATCCCACAGATTTTATTGTTTTTATGAATTTCTAGTCATGGGTTTCACCTATTTAAAGAAAGCTTTCTTATTTGACAGACCTGCAGTTATTTATTTGTTTAAAAAAAACCAATTGCCTTTCAAATGCAATGGATAGAGCATCAATATTGGAATCTTTAAAGTCTGTTTGTTAAAATAATAATAAAGATAAGCAACTATAACAGTTTTTATGGTTTCTTTGTGGGTGATTGGTAAAAGTATTCAGGAAGTATACAAAAGGCTAAAAATCTGAAATTGTTCCAGTCTACTACAGTGGATCCTTGAGAGTAATAATAGTAAGTGCAGGAGATTACTATAATTGGACTTGTTTAATTATAGAAATCTACTTTTCATCCAAGGATCATAAAACGTTTGATAAGATGTTAAATATCATTATTCCCAATTCACAAATTTCAAAACTGAGGTCCAGGAAAGCTGAGTACCCCCCCCCCCACACACACATCAATGAGTCTTTGTCCAGTTTTGACAGTCAACTACTCGTTTCACTGTATGTTTTGAATAGAAGTTTTCCATGAGTATCTTTGTATTTGTGAAGCAGTATGACTGCAAGCCATCCAATGCTTTTAGACTTATTCTCTCTCAAAGGATTTTGCATTTTGCATAATCTGTAAATACTCAGTTATAATTGTATTGCTTGATTGTGAACCTCTTCAGGTTTCTGAGTCTGGAGCCTTGTACAATAAATGCTAGAAACTTCCTTAAAAGAGGGGTAGGGGGGAAGATTTCAGCCAACTCACTTACCTCTGAAAACAGGTTTTCAGGAACAGATCCAAATTGCAAAGCTCATAATATAACCATTAAGAACTGGCAGGAATGACTTGCGTTGAGCTTTTGTTACCTCAGATCACCTCTCATTTGCCATGTGATGATTTGGCAGTTGAATTTAACAGACTATAGTTAGCAGCCTGCTGGTTTAACCCCAGTGGGGCTGAAAGCTGGACATTTAAAACCCCTTAGTGAATGTTGAGTGATTACTGTTGAATGCACTTCCCTTGCTGGTTGAGTTTTCTGCC